>NW_020799112.1:11286012-11501044 GCF_003259725.1 Athene cunicularia
TGTCCACCACCGTAAAAATCCTCCTGCCCCTCCGTCCCCTCGCTGCCCCCCGGGAAGGCTTTCTGTCAGCCCCGGGTCCCCGCGGTGCGAGCGGCCCCTCACCGCAGCGCGGGGCACCTCCTGCCCGCTCCTCCGCGGTCCTGCCTGTCCCCTCGCCTCCCCGGGCCCCGGCGAGCATCGCTGCTGTCCCGCTGTGGGTTTTGTGTCTGCCCCCGACCCTCCGCTGCGGGAGCTGCCCCGGCTTCAGCCGTGCCTGCGGGGCTGAGGGCCTCAGGCGCAGCATGTCCGCTGTGGGTGTGTGGCGGGGCCTGAGCACCCTCTTGTCACTGTAGTCTCGACATCTTGCCAGTGGCTGGGCCCTGCTGTGGGGGATTTGGTCTCGCCTGCCTGGCTCACTCCTCAGCAGCACATCCCGGGACAGCGGGCTCCTCGGCTCTTCCGTTCACCCTTTCCACCCGGCTCGCGCAGTCAGTGGTGGTCTGTGAGGGTGTTTTGAGGGAGCTGTGGTGTAGGGCCGTGCAGCGCTCCGGCATGGTGAGAGGAACCATCCTGCTCGGGGATGCTTTTCCTGCCTCACGTGTCAGGATTTCTCTGCCTGAGGCTGTAGTGTTTCCAGGTGGCTCTGCAGGGCCTGGGCTCTCCTCTGAGCCCAAGAGGTGTTCTTGCGTGGGACAGCCTTCCTGTTTCTCACTGGTGAAGACAGAGATGCTTGAGATGATGGCTAGTTTGTAATTACTGTTGATAACTTGAAAGTACTACAGAAAGTCACCAGGGTGTTAAGCATAGACTCCCAGTACATGGTCCTGGGTTGTGTCCTTAGCTTCTTAGTACAGAGCAGTTGGTGGAGGTTTAAACTTAAACTTTGCAGTAAGAAGCACTTGTGCTTTGCACTTGGGGCTTGGGTCTCCATTCCTGAACCATATGAGGGCGCTGTGCCTCAGGTTTAAAAAAAAAAAAAAAAAAAAAAAAAAAAAGTGTCTCTGAGATGCTGAGTACTTGAGTGGCACTGTAAATTGAGCTGTATACCACTGAGGGCTTTCTCAGAGTTTAAAACTGATATCTCTAGTTCAAGCTTTAAATCACTAACAGCCCTAGGCTTTTGTCACTAGGCACGTTTTGTTAATCCTGTTCATGAAGTGCTGGGCTTCCAAAGCTACCAACTCCAGCAGAGCTGAAAAGCACAAACGGGCAGAGGAGGAAACCTTTTTAAAAAGAGGAATGTAGTTGTAGGCACAGTATTAACTGCCTGAGGTCAGGGAATGGAGGAGGGGGAGTGAAAAAGATTGGCGATATTCCCAGTAGAAAAGTTGGAAAAGAAACAAGACTAGTTAGTCTTTGTTCATTACTCTGCAAATATGAACTGCAATATTGCAATATCTGTTTGTATCATGTGAATTCTAAGCAACGACTAAATTGACATAACTGAGCTAAATGAACTTGGGATCAAAAAGTGATCGGTGTCAAAGCTGCTCAGTTGTGGCACCTCTTGGGGACCAAAGCCCATAGTGCCACATGTGGAAGTGGCAGTTTTGGTAAAGCTCTCCTTGCCGTCACCTGTGCTTCTGGTCCTGGAAGTGCTGAGGGTGGTGTGGGCAGATGTGTTGAGAAGGATGTCTTTCTACATGTTGGGATACTCCTTTCCTATTAGAGCAATCCATTTGTTTAATCTTCATTCAGATAATTACCAGGAATGGGAAAGGGCTAAAAGCAGGCAGGTGCGTGATACGTATGAATGAGTTAAGGTTTATAACACATTAGTGAACTGAAAATCGGACAACAAAAACCGGAAGTGTCTTCAGGATGAGCCTAAACTTAAGATAAACCTCATTAACTTCTGAAATGGTTTCATTAAAGAGATTCATATCACCATGTATTAGACATTCTGGCTGAACGGACCTTTTGGCTTCTTAAGTCTATTCTTAAATATCAAACATATAGGATTTTAGCCTGCCTTCAGTGTTTATGCAGCCTTTTGCAGTGGCAACGCTTTATCAGCATACCTGAGTGATAGCTATGCAATTTAGTGGTAAGATATTTTCTGGGATCAGAGGAATTAAGAGTTTGCCTCAAATTGTCTAGGAAGTCTTGAATCTGCCATGAGTGTCACTGAGATCGGGTCACTCTAGAGCCCAAATTATTTGCCTCTTAGTCTGGTAATTTAAAATAACCAGGACCATCACTACAGCAGGTTTCGAATTTTCACATTGCTTCCTTAAGCCCTGTTTGCAGCAGAAAGTATAAGGCTTTGCCCTCAGCGGCAGTGCAGTTTCACAGGTGGGGATGTGGACAAGGCTTGCACACTGGGCTAGAAGAACGACCTTGGTGGTGGAAGCCTTACGGCCTGTTTATCCTGGCATTTGTCTCCTGAGCAGTGCTGGTGCTGCAGCGGGAGATTTCCTGAAAGCTCCAGTGTGGGAGTGCTTGTTGGACTCGAACTGGATGATCAGGACATCGTATTCAGAAAAGCTGGTTGCTAAGAAGTAGAGTAGGTAATAATACTGTATCCTGATTTCCAGCTGGCTCAGACTTTGTCATAATCATATTCTTCCACTATGCCATAAATCACACAAAAAGTGATATAAAATGATCAGGGCAAGTAGAGTTCTAATAAAAACAAAATCCCTGACACAGTGGCATGAAAACTGAGCTACAACCAGACTGAGCAATTGCTTCCTGGTAATATCAGATTTCCAGTGTCGCATCTGAAGGTTGTGTTTTGGTTTTTAAACTCTACTCGCAGATGCTGCTGTTAACCGGTATGTGGTCTGTTGTAGTTTCCTGCTACAGCTTGCAATTGCATCGAGAAGGGTGGCCGTACACTTGTAGCTACGTCAGCCCATAGCACGTTTAGGACTGGTGTACCTAAGGTCTCATCTGCACAGTTAATGGATACTCCAGCCCTCCTGTTCTTCTTGACAACCTGGGAATTGCAGCAGAGACAAGAGGTACTATGTTCCTGAAAAGCACTGCTGCCTTCTGCTTGGCCAGACTGTCCTGTCTGGGGAATGCAGTTGTGTAAACACTTGGATTCTGACCCCACCGCAGGTCTGAACTGTCCTTTCCTGGTGCTGGGGAGACACAGGCAGGAGCGAAGTTCTGCAACTTGTCTGACCAACACTAGAAGACAGTAGGTGATAAACAAAGTTGTCTCCTTTTTTGGAAAGTTCTGGCTTTGTAAGGTCACAGTGTGCATTACCTTGACTTATGTAGTGGACTAAGGTCTTTGCTTCTAAGCCTGGGATCAGTTCCTAGATGACATGTGTTAGGTCTCTCTCCAGCAAGGAAATTCCAATTTGATACATTGCAGAACTACTCATCCAGTCCTTTCAGGTGCAATTTCAGTTACTTTTTGACTGTTGCTCTCAGTGTGCTGCACTTACCCTCTGTAGCAAAGTTTGGCAGAGCAGCGTTACCTTCTGTAGAGCTTTTTGGAATGAAGCCTGGAGAGCACAGCAGAGGACCCTTTCAGCACCCTGTATTTGTGCTGGATTGCAACAGTGCTTCTTCCGAGTCCCAGCAGGTCTTATCAGTCCTGCAGACCCACGATAAGAAAGGTAGGCAGAGTCCTGTGCTCTTTGGGAAGACTTCTTCCCCAGTTGTACATTGCAGAACGCTGCCTCAAGCTATCCGCAAAATGTGGGATTGCCAAAGACTTTGTTGTATTAATTTTTGACTTTTTTTTTTGTACTAGGGTCACTTTCAAATGCTGAAGTGCTGGATTGCTATGCAGTTTGTTGGACTGCAGCGTCAGTACCCTACAACTGGTATAGGCTTTTCATGTTTCTTGTACTTAAATTTTGGAAGCAGTTACTGTTTTCAGAGGGTTGTGAGCTCACATTAAAATGAGCAATAGGTTTTGACTTAGAAATGAACTTGAAAACTCTTGTCTGTTCAGGAACTGGATCTGAAAGCTGAAAAACACTGGGATGCATTTAGAGGAAGAGGTTTAATACTAAGTAACTTCTCATCCATTTTGAAATACGGAATCTTTGGGTTTGTGTTCAGGACTGCTCTTTATCCTGTCTCTAGATAAAGTGGATTGTCCTCAGTTAAGATAAAAGGTTGTGGCTCCCTCCTGTTAAGGCTTGTTCATATAACTTTTTCATACCCTGTTTTCATCTCCTTTGAACTCAGTGAGACTTCCTTGTGCAGACTGGAACGGTGGAAGTAGACAACACACATCACAAGGGCTCATGAAATGAGAACAGTGATTTTGTCTTTATAAGATGGGGGTAGAGTAATTGAAGCTATACCCTAAGAAATGCATGCTGGAAGTTGGGAGACCTTAAACATTTTGCAATATTGTCTCATACAATCTGTGCAGAGAAGAAAAGGGTTTCTTTTCTTCCAAGCTTCATGTACATTTACCTTTGTTAAGCCTCATGCAACTCCCGGTGTAGAAATCTTCCAGCTTGTTAAAATATTTCTGAATGGTGGCACTTCATTCTGGTGTGTCCCGTTCACTTGGTACCATCCACAGGCTTTGTGAGGGTGTAGATGTAGATGAGCTTTGGCAAATATGGGCAAGGAGAGATGATGGTGCATCCATATGGACTTTGAGTCAGCCGGGTGTTTCCTTTTTTTCAGGAAGGTTGGACAGAGGTGCTGTAAGTCTGTGGGAGGTGATAAAAGAAAATGCTGATTATTATAAAGTCACGACTCTGCATTTGGGTACTAAACAAGGTTAAATGCCAGAAATGTATTTCCCGGTTGTCTGCAGTGCCTGGGAAATTCTGACTCTGCTATTGCCCACATTGCTGTTCAGCAGTGATGTTGTGGGACCAGATACAAACACTCTTTGGATGCATAGCTGCCTCCAGGGTCTCTGAACTCCCACGGCTTTCCAGGTGGGTGTGAGTGCCTACACAGGTACTCTGTGTCTCAGTGTGGTTTTGGATCCAATATGGAAGGTCAGTCAGGGCAAAGAGATCTGAGTATGTTGGACTGCAGCCTCAAAGGATATCCTTAAAGGATAGTGAAATGGTAAATCTGCTCTGTCCTTGAGAAGAAGGGGAAGAAGGATACAGGAGAAGCTACAGTCTATTGGTTTTAAGCCAGACTCTGGTCATTAAGGACAGAGTGAGCAACATGGATGGGCACTTCCAGACAGCACTTCCCCTGACAATTCGTCCTGTCTCTTAGGTACTTCAGGTTGGTGAATTGTCCCTTTGGAGGTGTTTGCCTTTCTTTGTTGACTGTAGAGGGAGATGATGCTTGGTTTATAGCAGATATCTGAAGTTTGGTGATCTCAGTCCTTGTCCTGTGATAGTGTTTTCTGCATGCAACAGGGTGGTGTTGCCCTTCAGGTGACTGCAAGAGCCTCTGCTGTTAGGGGAAGCAGGGCAGTGCAGGCATGCTAGGATTATAAGATGATGTGGTTTCCCCTGAGAAAACCTTCAGTTCTGCCGAATTCTCTTATCTGGAAGAGGAGCTGTCTGGCATTCATCCATAGATGGTCCATGAGCTGAAAAGTTAAACCCCTTAAAATTACTGTGCTGGGTTTCTTTGTGCTGAGATTTTCTTTGCCCTTCCACAGTGGACAAAGGGAGGCACGTTGTGGTTTCCTTGTTTAGCAGACTCGGAGGCTGGGACAGGCTGGAACAGAGGTGCAGTCAGATATTCCTGGGCATGATCTGCTCTCATAACTGAGTTTTAACCTGGAATGACACTGGAGCAAGACCTAATTTAAAGCTTTTGTTTTAAATATGCTTGAATTGCACTTGTAAATAATAACTAACTTAAAATTGAAGCATGGTTAATAAGGACAGGACTAAAAGCCATGTGAAGTTTATTAAACTGTATTTGTGGTGGGTTTTGTTCTTCACCTTAAATATTAGCTTTGAGGAAATGGTTAAACTAAGATTTACAGTGTAACAGTTGAGAAATTGAGAAGGGGATGGAATTTGTCAGATGTTTAAAACTGTTCTCTTTTCAGCATGTTTGTACGTATGTAACTAATGAACACTTAGGAGCACAAGAAAAATCTGTTAAAGATTCAGCATTTACAGATCTTGTTCAGCGATGTTGTGAAAATAAAAAGGGCTGGAAAAACAGTGTAACTGTTGGAGAGTATTAACATGTGGGAAGGTCCAGAACCACGTGCAGAGAACATTGGAGATTTGGATTCCTGTCCCGAGTTAGCCCTCGAGCTGTTGTAGCTCCACCAGTACTACCAGGGGACAGAGACAGAGCAGTGAAGCCAGCGAAGCAGGACGATGTGATTACAAGTGCTATTTGAGTGCCAGCACTAACAGTCCTGTTGTAAATTCAGTGATACGGTGTGAGGACCTTCCTCCTTTCCCTGCTGTCATTTAGCCTGAGAAAAGCTCCAACGGCAAGGAAGATAATATTTGGAGGAAGAGTAAACTGCTGGTAGTACAAGAGTAGATTAGAGAGTGACCAGGTTGCTTGAGCGACCAATGTATGTGTAAAACTCTGGATAGGAGCATGTGAGAATATTTTGGTGGTTTGGAGAACAGGGCCTTTTTTGCTACTAAGCAATGTTGAACTGACTTCTAAATTAAGGATATGAAATATCCTTAATATGAAAGGTCTAGCCACTGTTAAGCACAGTGGTGAGTGGGGCTGTAGTGGGAAGTGTGGATTATTGTTTATTTTAATCAACTTGTCAGTTTGGTCACCTGCCTTTTTGAGACTAAAATCATTCCAGCTTTTCCTGTTAAGTGATCTGTGGGATTCTGTCAGCCCTATGATCCTGTCATAGTGATGTAAAATCCAGGCTATATTAATAACGAGGATGATGATGAATTTCTATGCCCCTCTGAATTGTCAGGGCTCCTGATGATTCCTCTGTCTTGGGTGCTCTGGGATGGTGGGGCTGGGCAGCAGCTGTTTCTCTGGACGCTGGGCAATACTGGGGTCTGGCACAGTGGCAGGTCCTGTTCATATGGGCTCTCACAGTGAAAGAAGGGTGAGAGGGAGTATCCCAGCCTTTGATACGCATCTCCCCAGGCAAATGTAAATTGGGAGATCCAAAGCATTTTATTTAATTGGAATGATTTCCAGAGATGTGGGAAAAACATCTCTGACAGTTATGTGGCCTTCTGTTTTACTTCTTTATATTCAAAATCCAGCTTTCTGCAGTCCTTGGACATCATACAGACTAGAGAAGAAAAGCACAGAGTATTTGTCTAGTGCTGATGTCTGATATCTCGTGCTGAGATTAGCACAGTATAGTATCTGGTAGTTGGAGAATTTGAGGGAGGCAACATGAGGAATGCATTTCTTAGGGAAAAGGAAAATAATGACCAGAGTATTCAAGTTACCAGGTCCAAAAGATCGCATCTGGGCCAATGGGTTTGAGGATTCTTTAGAACCCAACTGGCAAGTTTGGGGAAGATTTTAACTCCCTAGGAATACTTTACAGGCCCAATCCTGCAAATCCTTCCTGCTTGAAACCCTACTTGGCTTGTCAGATTAAACTTGAGATTGCTTCTTAACCTATTCCAGGGTGAAGACGCATGGCTCTTTCCCTCCATAGGTTTCACAATTCCAAAGCAAATGTGAAACATAAGTCCTTTCCAATGGTTTAAATTATTTTCACACTTGATGCCAGAAAGTTGGGATAATGTCGGGTGGTGATGAAACTGACTTCTTCTTACATATTTTTGGCACCAACAAAAATGGTTGGCAGTCTTTCAGGAGCTCTGGTGTGGCTTTTAGTACCATGGCACCAGATTTACAACCCTTCTTCTAAATAATTAAAACCTATATTAAAAAGGGGGGCTGGGGCTACCTCCCAGCTGGAAGACTGGAACAAGGAGGGGAAGTAGTGGAGAGCATCGTAAAGGAGGCTGGAAGAATAAGTCACTGGAGCTTTTGCTGTCTCTGAAACAACTCTGACAAAGCCCAGCTTGTAGTTTAAATGAAGAGGCAGCCCTTTTGGAAACTCCAGGGCAGAGTGGGTCTTGTAAACTGGTATGCATTCTGTAGGGCCAAGAAATAATGTCGATTTTTCTTTGTAAGTGGGAGCCCTTCTGGAAGGTGTCAAGGCATTTTATACTTAATCACTGACCTTGCTCCAAGGGCAAGGTCTCTTTTGAAAGCCCCCAAAAGAGGTGTCTCTTTAGAGACAGGGGACTAATTGTTACTGCTGTGCTTTGCAGCCATGGCAGAGACAGTGATTTTTTATTTTTTTATTTCCTAAGTGGGCTTTTGAAATTAGTGACCCTTTTTGAGAGATCCTGGTTTTCCCTGAATGTTCTTCAATTAGTATGGCTGTCAAAAGAGGAGAGCTCTCATTTCTGTTAGCAGAAATTTCTCTTGCTGGAAATACTAGGCCAAAGGGATTTCCTGGGTGTACGTGAGGACTGAATTTGGCAGGGAGGTGTGGAAATGTACAATATACATTATGTATGTAATGTATATTATAAATCATATTAGTGCACTCAGCTGTTGAATATATAGTATTTGCATGTACGTGCAGAGCATTTATTTGGATGGTTGCCTGGCTGGCACAGAACACAGTGTGGGGGCAAAAAAAAAAGTCTGGTCTCTCTTTATATGTTTAGGATGGGTGTTATAGGCATGCAACGTAGCAGGACCTCTGTGTAAGCTCCTTCACCTATAAGGGGTACCATAGGCACAATCTGATGCCTCCTGGCAGGCCAGATGAGGCCTTCTGTTGCCAGCAGGAGAAGTTGGATCAGACCTAGAGTTGTCTCAGGGGGTATATGGCAAAGAGCTGTGTTTTGAGACTTTTAATTGCAATACAAATAATCATTGGATTAGTACAATGAAAAGTAAGAAACCCTCATTGTACATATAACACTTTGGAGAAAGGAATAACCTCAGTGTTGGTTACTAAACCTGGAGGCTTTGTTAAGTTTTAAGGTGATATCTTTGCTTTCACTCTCTTTTCATGCCAGAAAAGGAGTGGAAAAGGCATAAAAGAACCTTAAAAACTCTGGGTTGCAAACAGAGGAGGGCTCTCCTGGGGCACAAGCTGCCTTCCAAAGATGTTCTTGCCAGCCTTGGTGTAAGGTCTGGCCTTGGTGCAAGAAAGGCAGGGGTTTAGTGCTCTGACCTGTAGCCTATGGAGTCTACTGTTATTTAGACAGGGTCTTTTCCTTCCTTGTGTTACTTATTTCAGGAATGGTGGAAAACCTCGTAAATGTGAAGGCACAGCAGTCCCTTCCCGGCTTGACCTCTGAAACCCAACCCATGGCTTGCAGGGAGAGTAGTGGCCGCTATGGTAGTTGAGAAGAGGTATTTGGTCCCCATACAAAAAATTGTGGGTGGCTCTGCAAGTCATATTTATGACATCAGTTCACTTAGTCTGCAGGAGTGATACACATAGGCGGTCTCCTGTTTGCAGGCAATCTCACCTCTTTGCTCTACTGGGATAGTAAATGCCATTTAATAACAATGCAATTCTAGCTGGCAATTAGAAAGGTGACTGTGACAGGATTTCTGTGAATAGGGTTTATTTGTCCTCGTGTGAGCTAAGCATCTCAAGACATATGTATTTATGCTTCCAGCTAGAGTGGTGCTCTAGCTGGATGGAGAGGAAGAAGGGAAGGGAAGGGTGTTGACAAGAACCTCCACCTTTTCTTTGTACATGTACAGCACACGGTGTTTCTCAGTAGTGCTCAGTGATATAAAAAATAAGCGTGATAAGCAGATGAAGTTCTTTAGTCTGTATTATGCAGACTGAACGTGATCCTAATCACTTTTCACATCCTCATACTAAATAATGATTGCAGTGAAATGGTTTAGGTTCAGACTGAGTTGATAGACAAGGCTAGGATACCAAACTGATGGGGGTGTTTCTGTTCTCTTTTGCGGACAGGTTGGCTATATCCAAATTGGATCAGAGCACATGCTAATACAACCAGTGAATACATCAGAGACCTCATTTAGTGGAAAAGAACACTTCATCAGGCGTAGACGATCCACAAAATCAAGCCATCCCATGAAGTCGCACATTCCTGATGAGCACTGCAAGGTTGTAGCAGGTGAGCTTGAAGTGGCTCAAGAGAACAGCCATGAGTATGCAATTATATTTTTAACTGTTGTTCTGCCAGATATGTCTATATTTTGTAATTCAAGTGTTCAGGCAGCTGGACCTAGTGAAAATGGCATGCATGAATGAATCCTTCTGCTACTTCAGGCAGGAGGAGTCACATCACAAATATAAAAATTGCTAGGATATATGCTGAAATATTCAGTTTGTGAGAAGATGAACTTTATGGTGGGTCAGAGTAAACTGCTTTAACCATGCAGTGTGACCACTGCTCAGGAAGGTATTCACAAGGTTATTAGCCAAGGCCCACATTTTGGAACTGAGGTCAGTGGTGAGGGGTGTTCTTTCATCTCACCTTTTCACAAGAGTTGTGCAAAGCAGGCATGGGTAGAATGGTGATCCTTGCATTTCAGAGTAAGGAAAGCGTAGTTTCAGATAATTTCAAGTAATTTAATCACAAGTATCATCTGTGGGGTCCAGCTCCAGGGATCCAGCTCATAACAGAATGAAAAGAGATCTGGAGAGGGGAAGAGATGCACAGTTTCTCTTGTAAAACAATCTGCTTTCTTTTTCAGCTTCTCACATGTCATCATTTTTACTTTGTGCAGAGCATATGATCCATAATAGAGTATATCAGGGTACACGGTCAACTCAGCAGATTTTGCTTTTGGTTTTTATTGCTTTTGTATGGGCTCATGTGTATTTGAAACTGGCAGATGTAGTTCAGCAAGGTAAATTTTTTTTTAGCTAGGAACTTGATTTTGCTTTTTCTTTCTGGTGTTTGACTCATCAAGCTCTAGCTGTCATGCTGTAGGGATTTTTGTTTCTTTGAGTGGCAACTTTTAAATTGTCTGCTTTAAGGGTTTGTGAGATAAATGAAACTTTTTTTGCCTCTTGCCTTGTGTTAGAGGGAATGATCTCACAGAGATTGCAGAGAAACTTTTATGGTCGTTGGCTTTCCATGGAGATCTGTGAACCCAGGATTTGAGGTCTGGGAGTCCAAGATGTGATAGCAACTCCTATAGATATCCCTAGGATAACTTTAATCAGCTGGATTGGATATTGAAGCAGCTACAGCTGTGACAGCAGGGATTCTGTGTGAGTTAGGTGGTGGAGTGCTTGAGCAGTTTGTGTCTGCCATCCTGCTACACTGGCTGTGGATACAGTAGCAGCTGAAATGCAGATGTGTGTGAAGCTCTTCTGGACCAAACAACAACTTCTCAAGCAATTTCTGGTGCTCTTCTGCTTAAACAGTTTAGCAATATGAGGTATATCATTTCAGTGGGGTTTCTGTAGTATAACAAGAGTTGGGAGGTGAACCAGCTTCCTGAGAAATGGCAATGATTTAGATTTTAATTGTGTGTCTGGCAGTTAATAGTAGACATTCTCTAATGCTCTGGACTCAGTTTCAGTGTCATGCTGACACACCTTGCCAGTGTTAGGATCCTGGCTTAAATCCTATGGGTCTCCACAGGTATGTGAGGTGCTGGCGGCGTGTTCCAATTCAGTCTTCAGTTATGGCCTAGCGTCACAGTGTTTTTTAAATTAAAAACCCAAAAGTGATGATTGTGGATCTAATTTTAAGCCCTAGAGTCCCCATTAGAATGGGAGACTAATAGTGAGGAGATCCAGTTTTTTGATGATGGTCCTCCTGCCAATATTTTTCTCTTGTCTTTTACCTTTCTCCAGTCATGGCACCACAGAAGGTCAGTAGCTTTATTATATTTTTGCACTCAAAGTGTGTGCCTGTGAGCTGCTGCAAACCTTGCTGGTGTTCTAATGCTTAACAACTGAAACCCTGAAAAGATGCAGCTGTCTTGAACCATCTTCATTTAGGTGGGGGGGTTTTGTTTGGTGTTAATAATAAAACAGCTGTTGATATTATTTCCTATCACTTTTCAAGAGAAAATGGCTAACTCTATTCACTGATTATATCCTGTCTTCTCCCATTTTTAAAGCCAAACAGTCAGATTGTCAGCTAGTATAAACTGATCTAGTTTTTGGCTTCTCTGGAGCAATTGAATTTTATCGTTTCTGGAAATCTGTGTGGATGCATTGCATAGTGGATATTTTTTATGAACTCTGTGAAAGCTCTTGTCTACGTTTCAGTGTGCTTGTATATTCTGTTCCTTTTGTTCCTCCCCTGCCCCATTACCCCACTGATTTTCCAGCTTCTGCCTTCTACTAGTTGGACTGCATATTAAATGGAGGCAGTAGGTAGGTCAGGGCATCTGGGCTGGCAAAGGGACAAAATGGGAAGTAGGACTGGCAGGTTTAATGGGTACAAGAGTAGGACCCACTAGTATGGGAACAGTTTAGTGGTTGGGAACAAGTGCTTTTACTGGACGTAAAAGGGACATGGCAGCAGCAGGAGGCACAAAAGGTGTCCTTACTGGGACAGCAGTGGAAGCAGAGGTCTGAAGGATGAACTTGAAGTTTGTCTGTGTGTCTTGGGTTTTGTATTTAATCAAGCCTGTGTACCAGCAGAGATGACTTGTGCTTGCTCATCAGGTTGCTTCCTAGCTGGCACTGCTTGTTGATAAATCCTGTAGCCAGGATCTTTATTTTCTCTTGTGTGGAGCTGAGCTTTTAGTAGTTCAGCAGGTTTATCATTCTCATGGGTTCAGACTAAGCCAATCTTCTTTTTGATTCTCTGAGTATGAAATCTTGGTTCTGGTTAGAGTTACAGATCCCCTATGTCTCTTTTTAGAGGAAACTTTTAGAGGAAAATTCAGCACCACTCTGATTTCCTAGCCAAGTACTGTAGGTGCTGCAGTAGAAAATGCATTACAAAATTCTTATACTGTAAAATAAGACTGCCATTAGTTAAAAAATTAATTGAACAAAAATCAGTCCAGGAAATCTGCCTCATCCTTTTGCCACTGAACCTTTTGACCTTTTGTCTAGAGGCCTGTCTAGGCCTGTCCTTGGCAGGACTGAAATTCCCTCCCTGAGAAGAGGGACTAAAGGAAAGCAAATCGGGGAGATACTGGGTAATTATATGGAATCACAAATGCAAAGAGGTGGTGGGTGAGTACCAAGGTAGCAGAACTGTAAAAATAAGACACTAAAAGGGTATGCTCCTAAAAAGTGCTTCTAGTAGCACCTACTGCTTCCTGAAGACTTCTGGGGACCCACTACATGCTGCTCTTCTCTGCTTTGTCCAACAAGCCCCACAGTTGCTGGGGTCCTCCCTGCAAGTTTTGTCCTCCTCAGTTTGTCCCAGAGGCAGGTCCTGAGCTTGGGGGAGCCTCATGACATGGGCGAGGTGGACCCCTGGTCTGACGTGATGTGATTGCACTTAACTCTGAGTGTCAGCAAAATTAGTTGCATATCTGTTAGGTTCCTAATCCATGGACAGCCTGAGGAACTAGAATTTCCTACTGCAAGCAAAGTTGTTGAAGTTCTTTGTATTTGTTGGGCTAAGAGCATGTATGCACACACATGTATGTGCATGCATACACAACTACCATAGCTTAGCTCTTGCAAAAGTGGTGCCCAGGCCACATGAGCTGAATGTATATCTGAGTTCTGAGGCAGAGGGAGATTGGTAGTCTGCTGTAAAATTTATTTAAGGCTATGGATCTTGTTCTGAGACTGGATTTTTTCCTACCTGATGCTAATTAATGAGCTAAGCTAGGGTTGTATTTGGGGAGAGCTTGGGTTTCTCTGTTGGTGAGACCAGGACAGCTTTACTCCTTTGCCCATCAGGTAGGTGAGGAAAATCTGGGACTCTGCCCTGCCCTAGGATCACAGAGGAGTTTTCAAAACATCTGGGACCAGAATTTATATCCCTTGGGTGCTGATTCTTTGTGTTGGCTGGAGTCTGGCTGTGCTAAAAAGGGAGCAAAGCACCCGCCTGCTGCACAGTGGGGAGTGCTGCTTGCTTGAGCAAACAGCCACTGGTTCAAGTAGCCGTGTCATAAAATAATGAAACTGCTCATGGGCTTTGCCACTTAAAGGCAGACTCCTGAATGTTTTTCATTGTTGCGGGAAAGAAATGTAAGTCATGGCTGTTAATAGGCTTAGCACGTTAACGACCTAATTGACTCCTGTCTGGTTTGGATTAACTTTTGTGCACAAGGAGTTTAGAAACAAAAAAATTAATCCTCTCTGACACACAAAAGGTCCATTCCTAATGAAATTGTATGGAAATGATGATCTAGGGGCATGCTTCCAGAGTTTCTCCTGGGAAAAGGTCTCTTTACTGCGGTACTCACCAACATCGGCGGAGTGTAGGACTGATCAGATTTGTACTAGAAATTGTTTTTCACTGGCTTGTAATTTGGCTCACCCAGGCTAAAACTTGGCAAGAAAGAATGGATGTTGTAAATACATGGGAAATATTTACATGCTAGACATTTTAGATACACATCCTGTATTGTGGAACAACATAAACAGAAAAATACATGTCTGTGTAAATACAATATAAAATGACTATTTTTCAAAGACACAGACTTGACATGTTGAGCATTTTCCAGTCTCCTTTGTTGTTGTTCTTGTATTTTCTGAACAGGCAAGAATCACTTCTGAAGATATTTTCTTATTAAAATGATGCCATCATATTGCATGGTCTGGGGTTATTTGGTAGTCAAATAAAATACAAAGCATCAAGTGCTGAATTTTTAGTGTTAGTTATTGATCATGTCATAAGAATTTAAACAGAGCTAAATTGCTTAATGGCAGATTTCGTTTGGCAGCAATGGTCCTGTAATATAGGAGCTTGATTGTAAAAAAAGATGCAAGGTGATGTAATGACTTGTGTGAGCATTTGTAGGGGGAAGAGGAAAGCATTTTAAGAAAGCAAAATGGACTTAACGAGGAAGTGCCATGTGTCAGCACCACTGAAGGGATAGACAGAACAGCTTTCCAAGGGCATTTCTCTTATGTTCCACCCAGAAGTGTGGTACTTTCCTCGCAGACCCCAGCCGTGGGAGAAGGAAACTGAGCCGAACAGTTCCTTGTTAATGTTAGCAATCTGGTTTGATAAGTGGTTGTTAAAATCTCTAAACCAACTCCTTTAGTTTAAGTGGTGTAACATGTCCTACAGCACTCAAAATTATTTTTAGAGCTGCAGGAGAATTTTGTGGGAGCCAAATTTCTCCTGGAATAATCTGTATAAAAGGATTAATCTGGCTGTAGTCAGAAATGGGAAAGTACTTAGGGTCTTGCATGACTGGATCTTTGAGGTTTGCATCTGAAAGTACCTACTAATGGGTTAAAAAAAAAATCCCAAATCTGCAGATTCAGGGCTGATGTTTTAATTCCTTTGTTTAAATTCTGAAGTGCTCCAGCAGCAAAGGACGGATCCCATCACTGTGGGCCAGGTGCTATTGTTAGTCATATGATATGTGTATATGTATTATTTTTATCACCTGTCATCCAGCAGGAGAAAGAGTTCAAGTCACAATGCACATTTCTGCTCAGGCATGAACATGAGCCCCTGTGAGGCAAACAGAAAACCTATTAAAAGGTTTCCAGGTGCATATGCTGTGAGGGGGAAGGAAAGGTTGGGTTTCATTTGCTCTGAAGCATGGTGTCATTAGGAACATGGGAAATAGCTTCACACCGGTGATGTAAAACACTTCTTCGGTTCTCATCTCTAGACATGGGGCTGCATCTGGGGCACAAACCTGCTATCACACACTGTTCTGATTTTCAGGAACAAGTTTGACGACTTTCTTGTCAAAGGTCCTAGACTAATGGTCTTTCAGGAGAGAGAATGGAGTCATAGGGAGTTTTGTAGGTTTTAATACATATAAGTAAGAATTTCTCTACAGATGAGCCAGGTGTGGAGAGAAAGAGATCTCTTTTAATGCATCATACATGATTTTTGCAGTGCCCTCAGGTTTGGCCTAGATCTCCATGAACAGAGTTCTCAATTTATTTGTGGGGATGGGAGGTCACTGCAGGGCCGATCTGTGTTTCAGCAGTACCTTGTGATTCCCGCCAATCTCAGATCCCATAGAAAGAGGTCCTGGCAGAGAGGAGATGGGCAGACCAGAGAGGGCTACAGGGGAGCTGTACCATCCCCTTTACTAACCTGCTATAGCTAAGAATGGGGATAGAAACCACCTGAGATAGGGCTGCTTTCATTGCCCCGTCTCTCTGTGACTTTGTATTATGTACAAACATTGGCAGTATCTACCACACCCTCAGCTGCAGTAAACGGATATAGTTATGTTAACTATCATGGAACAACAGTTGAATGAAACTAATTTGCTGAGATCTGGTAACCTTTGGCATATTTCCTATGCCATCAAGTCTATGGATGGAAAAAATTTTCAGTTTTTCTTGGTGAGAGAAAATATCAATGTTAAAGACAGAATCGAGCCATGTTATGAAAGCATAGGAATCTCCTCCAACCATGTCATAAAACTTTCTGTTTCTTTGGGAAAAGTAAGTTCTGTTATAACTTTTCCAAAGGTCTCCAGTGATGTATTAAAGTCCCCTTACATAGAAGGGATTTGATATAAAATACAGTCTAGGAGCATGAGAGAGAGCAGCTTGTCTTTGGAGGGAAGGTTGTTATTTCATGTTTATGATACAGACCTCATAAATTACTCTTAAATGTGGGTTTGCTTTAAACCCTTTTGTCAATTTAAAGAAGCAGTTTTCATTTAATGCAAATGTGCTGCATGGAGAGGAGCATATAGTGAAAAAACGGGAAGATCAGCGTTTTAATTCATAAAATAACAATGCGTTTCTTTTCTGTATAGTTACTTCTCAACCTGTTTTAACAATTGATCAAAGCTGGTAATAATTTAAATAAGTGCTAGTATGAAGGTATCAAATGTAGGGAATGCTTTCCCCAAACAGGTATAAATCCTAAACACATGTTACTGCTATGTTGCATTTCCCCATCTTTAATCATTGTCTCTTAGCTGTGTTTTCTCTGCAGGTTTGACTTGGCCTGAAATAGTAGTTGTTATGGCCAAAAAACATGTGCACTAAAAATAGAGATATGTAATGCAACCTGTATTAGTCCATATTAGGAAGCATCTGTTGAAGAATTAAAGCAAGGATTTCAACAATGGGCTACGCAGAAGATGTAATGTGATTAAGTGTTTGCAAGCATAGAAGTATTCCCTGTATCAGAAATTCAGCACTTTACCCATGGGAGAATGTCTCACTTGTGTGGATAAATCCCTTGGTTTCTCCAGGTTCCCGCTCTTCCAGTCAGGGAGTCTGGATTTTCCCTGTAAGTGTGTGATTATTTCCTTATGGCTGATAAACAGCAGCCTTTTGGAGCAGCCTACCATTCAGAAGTGTCCTTTTCCATCACATGTGGCAAGTGAAGTTTTATTGCCGGTCTGTTCTGGATGAAGCCCTCAGCATGAGGGCAGCATGGATAATGTGGAGCAGGAGGGACTCCAGTTTCTTCTTCCTTGACTGGCAAGGTGCAAAAGAGACCAAAAAAACCCCATACACAAATAGGTGTACTAAATGGATTTCTTCCCCTTCCAGAGCAGCTGCACGCAGTAGAGCTGTACTGCTCCTTCACTTGGTTCCTAATAAAACCAAGTGCTAGTTTTCACTGGAACTGAATGAAATCTAAACTGGCCTGTGGTAATGAGCTAGCTTGTCTCGTGTACGCTGTCCTTGTCTCGGGATGTTCACAGGTATTCCAGCAGTCATTCTGGCTAGAAAGACAGACTGGTGGCTCCAAGAAGACTAAGATACATCACTTACCTTTTAGCTGTCTTTTGTTTTTTTCATATTACTATAAATCATTGCTGAGGGTTAAAGCCAAGAGTTGGGAATTGGGACTCTGTTGGCCTCAACTCCTAATGTTGTTTGACCTTTCACCTTCAGCAGATCCCTTGAGATCTTTCTTATAAAAGCTACCAACTGCTGGACATCTGCATGCTTGGGGCAGGTTTTGCCTCTGTCCAAAAGCTCTGAGTTTCCTTTGAGGTAGTTTGTAATTATAAGTGATCAGTCATAGATATTCTAAACTGAACCCAAGGCTGAAGTCATTTAGACTCTAATCTCTAACTCTCAAATAGATTCTTTATTTGCAAATTAGAGCTACTAACTCTGAGCTGGCAGTTTGGATTCTGTCTTTGGATCTCAAAGTTGCTCTGTAAACTGCCAGTTTCTTTCCTGGCTGATCTGTTCCTTGTGTAGTTTGACATATCTGTATACATTAGGGATTAAAAATAACTATTACACTGCTTTTTACTTCGCTTTGACCTGCTGAGCCAACACTGTTATGGGAGATGAACCTGTATTCTTTACTGGCTTTTGCAGATCACCAGAAGTAAATTGCTGGGCTTTCAGGGAGGTCTGTGCCACCTCTCTCAAGGTATAGGTGTAACGGGGAGGTCAGACAGTAGGTGGGGAGCCCCTGGTTTGGGGAGTCCCTGAGCTCTTCCAGCCTCAGCAGAAGCAACTGGAGTTCGGCTGCCAAAGCCCAGGATGGGCTGGTAAGGCTGGCAGTTGTAAAAACAGTCTTTGCAAACTAAGCACATTTGCTAAAGACTCATTAAAATAAAATAAACCTGGAGGCCAGTGATGCCATTTTTCACAGTGTAACTGCAGCCAAGCATTCTGTAGTCTCTAAAGCCCTGAAGTGGATTAGGACTGTGCTTTGTGATTGGTCTGGGATCTGCTGAGTTTAAGTGATCAGAACGGAGGAGTATGAGTTCAGAGTCTGATGTACATCACTAGGACCTAATTATATTTGTGTTAGAAGATCTTCTCCCATGGCCCCAAGCAAGTTGGGATCTTTGTATGTCTGTCACAAACAAAGGAAATAAATTCAGCTTCAGAGAATTTACAGCTAGTAACAAAACAAATTAAATACAGGATGAGAAACTGAGGTAGAGAGGCTAAGGGAGTGGCAGAACTGATATTTCCATGCCCACTTAAACACGTACCATTAAACCATGCTCACTATACTTGCGTACTCTGACGTTAAATTGTCTTCTGTGACTGTCTTACATGAGTGAGTCCTTGTTTCTAGCTGGATGGAAAGCCCACAATGAAGAGATGTGTGCAGGAGTTCAGGAGGTGGCAATCTTTTAAATTCTGCTGACAAATTGAACTAGTAAGTGGATGGAGATGATAGTGCTTATCCTGTGCTGTCTTACAGGCCTGACATTAAAGACAAAGTCCTGATGTGTTATGTTGATGACTTGAATATGTTTTGCAAAAGAATAAGGTTTTAACTGATGTGTCCAAGCCACAGACTAACTTGGATAACAATCCTTGCAATAAAATCTCTGTGGTGTTTTGAGATGCAGCACAGAGTTCATGACTTCTGTCTCAAATTCTTGTTTGCTGCTCTGCCAGACAAATAGTCATGAACTTGTGATTTGGTATGAAAGTGGCTGTGTAAAAAACCAAAACAAACAAAAAAATGTTTTGGGGAGGTGGATTAGGGAGCAATGGATCATTCTGCTATGCAGTGATTCTTCCTACCAGTTGATGCATGATTTTGTCTGCCATTCTAGTCAGAAAGAAATTGGGGGTGCATAGCGATTTTGTAGGCCAAGGCATTAAAAATGAGAGGACAGCTTGCAGTCTGTAATAATCTGTGATCTGAATGAGCAACCATTTTTAATCCCTGAATTTTAGACTACCCACTGGCATCAGCTAGCTGTGGTAAACCTGAAATCCCAAGCTTTTAATGGAGGTATAAAAGACCAATGCACAGGGATTATTCTGTGCGGTGTCCTGACAGAGGTGAAAGGGGCTGCATGTTCCCATGGCTGGAAATAGACTGGGGAGTGCTGACTGTGGCACAATAGTGTTTCTTCTTCTCAGTTTCTTTCTTCAGTCCTTGCTTCTGCTTACTGTGAGGTGGACGGCACAGGAAAAGTGTCAAGGAAGCAACTGTGTGGACCAAGGCCTCTGGAGCTGAAGTGTGGTTTGTGTTGTTTTTTTTTTTTCCTTCAAATCAGTGTTTTGAAAAGAACCTCTGTGTTGTTGTACGGATGAAAACTGTACCTGCAAGGTAACCAATGCACTGAGCTTTGGATTCAAAGCCCACAGAAGGCAGTGAAGGGATGTTTCTGGTGGCGTCCATGAATTTTGAACTGGCCCCATTTATGTGCCTGTGGTGATCTCACAGCTCTGAGTTGTCCCATGATCCGTGGTTGCTCTTTTACCTCAGGCTGTGTTAGCACACATCCTTCAGTGGGCTGACTTCTCCTGCAATGTTTTGTCATTCTGGAAGTCTCAGATCTCTAACCCTCAAATTTGTCTTCTAGCCCTGAGCAACTTGATCTCCAGGCTGAGCAAACAAGGTTGCTGACTTGCACATCTTGTGGGCATCCACCGTGGTGATCCTGTGCAGTCAGTCTTTTGAGGAAGCTGTTAAGTAAACGGTTTGACAGCTCTGCTGTCAGATCCAAACATGAGGAGTAGATTGATTTAACTGTACTGTATTTCTTTTGATGTGGTTTTAAATAATAAACACACTTCTCTGAGTTTCAACCCCCCCACCCCTTGATCTTGATTCAAATAAAGAAGGAACCCTGCATGCATTCTGTTTAGGTTTTGCTTTTGCTCTAGTCCTGGGATGTCCTGCTGGCTTCTACTTTCTGTTTCACTTCCTTCCTGGTCTCCACCTTAACACTTTGCCTTCTTGATCTGAAATGAAATCAAGTCATTATGCTAGATGTGAAAATTTCTTTTACATTAGTGCAGTGTCTAGATTAAATAATAATGCCCAAGGACATAGATGCAGTATAGTTTAAACACAAGATTGAGAGGTGTTTGTATCCTAATGCAGGTACCAGAGAAACTTTGTGATATACTGTCCTTCTGATAAATCAGCAAATTTGCCCTTCCTCTGTCTGACATATGATTTTATGTTAATTAGTAAGCATATATCTCAAGAACTTCTTTTCTTTCATTTCTAGGCTTGGTTTGTGTGCAGGATCTCATTTTTCTTTCTCTCTGTCTTGCTTTGGAGAGGTGATGTTTTTTACTTTGACGTGAAACTAATAAAAACTGCCAATTGTGAGTACCAGTGAAAGATTCTCTAGAAACTGTTGGGGTACAGGGAGAACTAACGTTAGCTGTTTGCCCCACTTGCATACTCTCTCTTCCTTTTTATGCTGCTGAAGTAACAGCGTAAAGGAAACAGAGCTAGCTCTCCATGTAAGGGTGTATAGGGATATTAAAGGGGTCCTGGGTGAAGGGGAGTTAGCAGAAGGCTTCCTGAGGAAGAAATGGAGAGGATTTTTAAGGCTGCAGTAGAGAAGATCATCTAGGGAGAAATCTGGCCTTGCAGAAAGGGCTCTGCAATTTTACTTTTATTTGTGGCTTTTGTTGAACTGCATCCAGAAATTTTCAGTAGGTTTAACTAGAATGAGGTAGCTAAAATTACAAAGGGAAAAATTAGAGAGAAAAGTGGAAGGCTATAGGAGAAGAGGTTGCTTTTCAGATGAATCTGGGAACTACTATTGGAAGGGAGGTAGGAGGAGCAGGAAGGGACTCTGCAGTTACAGCAAGAATGTGCCAAAAACCAGACAGTGCTAGACAGGACTTTTGGTGTGTAATAGGAAAAGGTCATTTGGGGCGGTTGCTTTGGAATTGTACATCTGTTCAATTGCCATAAAAAGCACTGAACATAAGGAGTTTTCTACTGAGGCTTCAGAAGAGCTTGTTGTGCTTCTGATTGCAGTAGGGACAATGGTTTTTTGCTACTCTGAGGAAGACTTCAAAGACTGCTGGACTGCAGAATGTGATATGATCATGTTGCTTTTGCAGGTGACTAGCCAAGGAAAGGTAAAACCCTGTAAATAAAAGCCAGCTAATGAGCTTGTGCAATGTTACACTCGCAGATCCTCAGGATAAAATGGATGTATCACCCTTCTCCCATCACCTAATAGTCTTAAATTTTGTGGAAATTTTGGCCACATAGACTGTATAACACACTGTCAAAGTGACTGGCAAGAGACTCATGTCCCTTGTGCAGAGCCACCCGCAGCATGTACGTGCTGTGTTGTAGATTGGCTGTTTCAGCTCATATTTCACATGAAATCCTGTGACCTCTTAAGCAGGGAACACCTGACTCCTAAAATAGTGTGCAGTTTGGTGATGTATGCTCCCCGCAATGTAAACTCCTCTGACAAGCTCCTGCCCATGTTTTATGGCCTCTTATGCCTTCACACTAACACTTAACATCTGCACCACAAAATTTGTAACATCAGTTTGTTCAAATAAAGAATCCACCAAGCATTTAATCCTTGTTTTAATGGCTGATGTTTATTTTAGTTTGGGGTTTCATGTACTCATGGAGGGATTCTCTGCCCGTAGTCCATAAATCATGCGGGGCGGGAGTGACACTTCTCTGTGCTGGCTTGTTTCTGAAGTGAGGCTCTAGAGATGGGGATTTTTTGATACCTCCATAAAGCTGACTCATCTCAGGTATGAGTTGCAGATGCGTTTAATGACGATTTTTACTCTTGATTTTGGATTTTTTTTCTCCTCTTGATCAGATGTCTATCGTATGGGATACGTGTATTTCTTTTGCTGTGTTTGTGATCATTCACCCATGCAAATGATAGTTGTGTTTTCTCCATGTGATTGATTACGCTGGAAAATTGTTTGCATGTGTGGTAGGAAGGAAGATGTAAATAGAGACCACTCTGAAAGTAGCCCTCTGCAAGGCCAAAAAGAATGTAAAAAGTTATCCTACAGAGGAGCTACAAATTTTTAAAAAGTGGGAACACACGACACTCAACACCTCTGTTCAAGTAGTTTGTGTTGCTTTGCCTCTTCTGTAGCATATCATTGGTGACCACCTGAACTCTTGGTAGGCTCCCCTGAGTCTTGCCTGTTTTAAGTGCTCAGTAAGCTTACACTTGGACAATGTGAGTAAGAATGCAGATTCTCTGGTTAGATGACTCTCTGTTTCTAGGCAGGCCTGTAGGGTGGTAGTTTTCCACACACAACCTCTAATCCCTACCACCCAGTGGAAAGCAGCCAATCCACAGCTTCGAGTAAAACTCATGGAGGAATGGGGGCCAGAGACTTTGTGTGAACCAAGACTACCCAGCAATTTGCCAGGAGTCCCTTTATGCTGCTGCTCTCCAGAAATCACACCTTTCAAAGTTTCGTACAGCTGCCTTCTGCAAAGAGGTGCTGAGTGGAATCAGCAAAGCCTCGCCAATTCCTTCATCTGCCTCTGGAGGAGGGACCATGCCGGGCAATCCCACAGCAGATGACCATGGCATGACCTCTTCTCCCCACAGTGCAAGCTACAGTCTAGCATAGTGGGTTCCTGACAAGTGACTTTTCCACCAAAAAGGAGTTTTTTGAAGTGAAAACCTAGAGTACTCTGAATTTATTTTCTGCCACTTGAGCCTTTTTACAGAGCTCATTCAATGCCAGGCCCAGACTTATCTGAGTCTAGGTCTAGCCCCCCATAAGAGCAACTTCTCTATAGATAGGAGATTTACACCATCTGAAAAATTGTAATTTATTAGGGAATTAACAAATTAAGAATTTTCTGGGGAAGTACTGTTATTTCCAGGTTCTAATTGCTAGCAGGAAGACCCAAAAGGTCAGTGTTCTCACTGGAATAATTTGCCTTCTCCTCCTTTTTCTCTGCTTTCTCCCCTGCTATTTAAATGATAACTTTGGAAGTACTGCAGCTAAAGATGCATGGATATGCAGAGGGAGGGATGAGTGGAATGAAATGAATAAACAAACGTGGGAGCTTTTTCACAGAAGTTTGGTGAAGTCATCTCCATTTCATAGTTGGCAAATCAAAGCAGCATTCATCTTTCCTTCTTTCTGGTGTAGTCCCTCCATTTTATTTTATTTTATTGCCTAAAGGACTTAGAAACATAGATTCCCTGCTCTGTGGCAGCTTTGTCATGATTGTGCACTTTTCTGTAGCTGTCCTGCAGTCCATGTGAAAACAAGGCTTGAAACTTGGTTATTTTCATCTTTGCTGCTGGCATGTAGCTTCCATTATTTATGAGCACCCCAAGTTTTGATTTTTTGCTTGTCCATGGACTTCTGTGTCTTTTTAGACCCAGGGGGATATTTCCAAACTCTTAAAAATTATTCGAATCAAGTCTGATGGTTGTTTTCTCAGTTTAAAATACATACCGAGTGTTGACAGTTGATGCCTTGGGCAGAAGAGCATGTGTAGAGCTATACTGGATGACTGCTAGACAACTCAGAATAGGGATGTGGGATGGACATGTGCAAATGTACATATTGACAAGACAGAAAATGGATGAATGAGAAGGTGGCAGGGAGTCCATTTCAGGTGGGCTTTGGGGGGCTTACAGCTGATGGAGTTTATCACCCTGAATCCAAGAGGGTCAGTCAGGGAAAACTGATGATCTGGATGTGAGTGCATTTACCAGCCTGGAAAAGAAGGGAAATTCAAGCTGAAATATGTAAAGGAGATGATAAAGAGGCTGTAGGAAAACAGGATCGGTGAATGCTAACTCAGATCTGCCTGCTGCAGAATGGTGCTTTGCTAAGAGAGGGTCTCAAATTAAATCTACAGAAAATTAAGAAGTGATTCTCTGCTCTGGGAAATGAGTAGCATGTGTGGTGTGATTTTAAGAGGTATTGTCTGATCATCCATTTTGTCCTATCCCGTGTCACTTCTTCATTGAATGCTGTGTTTATGCTGTTTCAGGACCTGTTGTGTGTTTTGCTCCCTTTTTCATTGGAAAAAATCAGTATTAATACCAGTGTCAATATTTTATCTATTATAAATATATATATTATTATATATAGAGAGAGTATATTGCAAGCTGAGCAGTAAGCAGATGTAATTTCAGTGAATCTTGGCAGTTTGTTTCTTATTGCAAAATAAATTTTTTTAATGACTTGATTTGCTTTAATTTACAATTGAAAACATTAATACATTTTTTGTGACTGCAGTGAAGCGAGCAGATTAAGTTTCAGATCTGAAAACTTCTCTTTTGTTCATGCCTCAGCTGCTTTGCACATCTGCCTTTGAGCTGTGAAACACATTTCACCTTTCAGTTTAGAAGAAGACAAATTACTAATACATTTGTACCTTAGTTTGGAGGAAGGGAGGTTTAGCTTCTGTGTTTTAATTTTTGTATTAATGGTAGCTGACCACTGCTTCATTTTCTAGTCCTTAAAATGATCCTTTTCACAGTTTCTTGTAGCTTAAGTTCATTAAGGCTCAGCTGGTCTAGGGAGTCCCCTGCTTTTGGTACACACACCACAATAAAGGCGTGTGAGCTCTGCACGTAGGTGGCTGGTGACTGCAGCTGCGGGTGCTGGCACTCATGCCAATAGCAATAAATGAGCAAAGAAAGCTTGAGAAGGTCTTATCTAGCCTGACCTTCTGCACCTCTGGGTTTCATCCAGAGACTTCTGCAGTTGCCCAGTAATGCATGTTCCAAAACAATCTGACTTAATTTAAAATTTTTGAGACTCTATCTTATGTTCTATTACATTGCTCTAAGAATGCTGGTAGCAAGTAAAAATGCAACTGATGGAAATATTGACTCCAGGAATATCTTACAACTTCCTTGGCTAAGGAGAACCTGCAGAGTTTAGAGTGCACATTGTATCCCAAAGCACAGTCTTCTATCCTAAAGTTTTCTTCAATAGATTTTTCCTTAATTAGCACTTGTTCCATTATAGTGGAGTGTTATTCCTTTCACAAGCCAGATTTCCAATTTCTGAAATTTTTGCAAGAGCGTGACTTTTTGGTTTGAATTACAGTTCATATTTTGCTTTCCTGGACTTCTCTTTTCCCATTCTCTTTCCTACGTTCATGTAATCTGGTAGTCTCATATGAATCTGCACACAGAGTTACAGACGTAGTTGGAATGGAACCTCTTGGTTGGTTCCATTAATCAGCAAATAACACATTAATTAAAGGTCACTGCCATCTGAATGCGCACAGAATGTTTGTTGAAATGAGTATA
Organism: Athene cunicularia; assembly: GCF_003259725.1. Taxonomy (NCBI): domain Eukaryota; kingdom Metazoa; phylum Chordata; class Aves; order Strigiformes; family Strigidae; genus Athene; species Athene cunicularia. The sequence goes on from NW_020799112.1 coordinate 11,311,891, forward strand.
AATGTTTTATTATGATCTGCCAGCCTTAATAAGTATTTTGACTTTTAGAAAAGAAGAGACAAAAGAAAATGAAATCAACCAGTGACTGGAGGGAGAGAAGAAATGCCATTCGACTTACCAACGAGTACACAGTAGAAACTCTGGTGGTGGCAGATGCTGATATGGTCCAATACCATGGAGCAGAGGCTGCCCAAAGATTCATCCTCACAGTGATGAATATGGTAAGTAGGCATTTTACTCTCAAATGAAGAAGCAACAGTAAACAGATCATATCCAGGGTAGGTTAAAGCTGGCTTCCGTGGGAGCTGAAACGGGTAACTGTTTCGACCTTGACATTTAAGGAAAGGTTTTGGTTTTCTTGTGTTGTGTACCTCTTCTTCTCCATCTGTGTGATTCCCTGTATTTGCCTAAGGACATCACAATAAAAAAACCACATTTTCAGTTGAGAAATATTCCATAATTGTTCAGGTGTGGTGTCTTCTACCATGTTTTTTGTACTGCTGTTGTTTACCTTGGAAGAGAGTATCCCGGCAGGGACAGATAGTGATGTCTGAGATGATGTTTCTTGGGTTCTTAAAGATTTCCATGGCACACCTGTTTCATAAGAGGTATTTATCTAGGTCATTGTCATAGTGGGCAGTCAGTGTTATGTAAGACAGCTGTCGTATTGATTTCCAGCAGAAAACCTGGCTTTAAGTCAGTTGAAATGCTTTTTATCTCTGATTTTTACATAATGAAAATGGCTGCCTCCCTTGCTGTAGAAAACATGGCAAACTTACCACCAAACTTCCAGCTGATCCCATTCTCTTTACTGTAGGACCTTTTGTGCTACGTGAAGTGGTGCTTGTCATATCTCTGAATAGTTGATGGCATTGGGCTTTAGAATAATTCTAGAAATTCTGCAGAGAATCTGCCAGGAGTGAGGAGAACCATTTGAAATTGCAAGCTCATATGAATTGTGGCTGTTAATTTGTTAGCTGTCCTAGCAGTTAAGTCTTCCGTCTCAGTTGATAAAGGAACACAGAGCCTCTCACAATGAATGCTCACTCACTCGTTGGTAGTGCCAATAAGGAGATAATGGCTAAATTGGATGGCGACACTGAAAACTCTGCTCAGAGATGACAGGGGTCCTTCCAGAGGCTGCACATGGAAGTCATGGAGGAAGCTTGTATTCCTCTGCCCATGCTATTGTAACATCCAGGAACAGTTCATTCTCCTGACTACTGCTCTGTTGTTGTTCATGAGCAGCAAATTGGCTTGGAAAAAAATAACAGTTCTTAATAGTAATTGACTGGTCATGCTTCCCAGTGAAGAGCTGAGTGATGGCTGCTCAGTGCATAATCCAACTCTGGGACAACAGCTTTTTGAGAGGTCTTGTATTCCTTTATCAAGCACTGCTGGTGTGAGGGAGCTCTCCCGTAGTGAAGTGCTTTGCTGATTAAGCAGGGAGTTGTTTAGCTAGTCTTTTCTGTTAATAAGCTGCTTTTCTGTGTCCTTTCCTCTACCTTTTATTTTGCCTTCTAGCATGCTGTGACAATAGCCACTTAATAGGGCTTCATTGTGTCTCTACATTTATTTGGATTGGTTTGTAGGAAATATCTTCTTGCAACAAAGCCATTCATGTCCCCATTACTTCAGAGTCTACTGGCTTTCTTTCATTTAAGGATGTGTTTTTTGGGGCCTCAAGAGCCTTATTCTTCTCAAAGTCATGGTTCTCCAACTTCAAATTCATGCATCAGTTTTGCAGTGAGTAGGTAGAACATAAGTTCAGCTCTGAACAAATCTGCTTCTCGAGTCACTTCTTGAACTAACAGAAATGCATATTCAGGCATAATCAATGTGTCAAGGCTGAGTTCTTATGTCAGATGCTTGGGACCTCGCAAGGGGTGATGGATGCTTTTTGTCTGCAGTGGTGGCCCGGGGGTCCTCCTAAAATCTGTTCTGCACTGATTTAGCAGTGACATAATAAAAATCTGCCATGGTGCCCCACAGTTCTGCTGGAGCTGGGACAGGGCATTATGGCTGAGAGAGCTTTTAAAACATGTGTCTAATCATCTGTCTTGAAGAAACGCATGCCAAAAGGACAATTATTTCAGTGTAGCCATTAATGCATCTCTGTGTTGCATAGCTTTATCAGCCTGTGAAGATTGTCAGGGTGGAGTACACTGATAGACTAAGTCCTAAACAAAAGATTGCTGTGAGTACTGTTGTCTGTTCAGGCTGAGGAATACTGCAGAACATCTCAGCATCATCAGCTTGCCAGGTCTGAATATATATGTGTGGGGAGGTGCTGATAGATGGGTTGGGTTCTCTAAACCCATTTATTAAACAAATACTGAAGCTTAGTTTCCAATGGATTTGGCTGATGGACTTTTAAGCTAGGTTCTGATGCTGTAGTGTGAGCTCACCCCTTTAGCAGGCACTAGAGAGTGCACATGGAAGAGGACTCTTGGCTGAGGAACACACTTATCTGACCTCTCCTAAGGTGTAAAGTCCAGCTGAAATGCGTCCCACTGTTATGTCATTGCTTCCAGGGTCTCACCCATGTGGTCTATCTGATGTCTGATAGGATTTGAATTTATGGTTCAGCTTTTCAGCCTTCAGAGGAGCACTGACAGTCTCTATCTTCTTTGGCCACCTACATTCCCACACTTATCTTTCAGGCCTCTGCCTCCCTGAGGAAACTGATTGTGAGTGGTTGGCAAGATCAGAACATGCTGAGGAATAATATATCCAAACTCATAGGTGGCATTCATTGCATTAATCTGTTATTCTGAGGCTGTAAATAAAGGTGAAATTCAAGGAAATCAAAGGGGATTTTTACATTCCATTTGCCATAATGAAAGCTGATCTTCATCCCAGCAAAAGAGGCTTGAAGAATGTTCAGAAAATATATTTCAGGAAGAGAGATAGATAGAATAGTCATGTGGTTTAGGTAGGTCTTAGCTGAACTCTTCACTGAGCCATGCTCTTTGGGTAGTGCCTGAACCAGCCACAGTGAATCTTTGTGTGGTAGTTTCTCATCTGTAAAACTGTGGTACGAGGAATAGCAAACCCCAAACTCCTTAGGGCAACATCTGTTACATCCTTCTCTAGTGTAGCATCAGTTGTGCTCTATGTAGCACACAAACGAAGGCCTCCTGGTTGCTTGGGATCTTTTCCTGCCTGCCTCGATACAACTTCTGTCAGCCTTCTGTGACTGTTAGTTGGGGGACAGGATTTGCCCCATGATATTAGGCAGTGCTTATGCAGCTACACTGCAGGATGGCGGGCTGCCTCTAAAAGAAACCAGAATGTTAATTTTGGCTTGGATGCTTGCATTTAAGCAAATAGAACATTACTGGTCAGGGGTATATTAACTCCTCTCTGTAAGCCATTACGTTTACTGTCAAACCACAAAACAAGCATTAAGAGGTCTTATTAATGCATTTTATATTTATAGACATTTTAAATAAAGTGATCTGCCTTAAAGTATTTAATATCTATTTATGTTACAAGAATTTCTGAAGGGGAAAAAGTCAGCATTACAAAATACTGCTTTATTGCTCCCTTGGTAAATAAGAATCTTAGGAAAAAAGAACCCCACCACCCTCCTCTAGAATAACAGCTAAGAAACACAGCAAATCCCTTTTGCAACCCAGAAATAACAGGTAGGACTTCATCTAACAAATGCTGTGTTTTTAATGATATTATGTAGTTCTGACCATCCCCGTGAGCAGACAATAGATTCACGTTAAAGGTACTTTTTTTTTCTGAATGTCATTGTAGAGGTGCAAGCTCTTCCATTTACTAAGCTAATATTTGTATGACAGATTTTTCAAAGATCATGGAAGAATTTCCCTCTAAGGTACTCTGTAATGTGTAAGTAGGAATAAGCTACTTGTTGACTGTTATAATTCACCACCTCTAAAATTAAATCTTTTCTTGTTTAAGGTATTTGATTCAGCATGATTTTCCTAATGGATGATTCCTGGTGGCTTTGTGATAATGTTAAAAAAAAAAAAAAGTTGATAACGAAGTTGTCAAATGCTGCCATGTACATCAGCAGCCTTAGTGAGGCAGTGAGTTTATGGGTGTGGTGGATGTGAGGACATGGACAGGGAGAGATATTAGCGGAATTATAGAACTGCAAAATCAGCTACTTAAATATAGGTGCTGATTTCTTTTTCTAAGTTAAACTCCCTTTTTATTGAGCTTTTGCACGATGTTGCAGTGTTTGCATTTCATTTCATGTCTCCCCTTTGAATCATTTGGTTTGAGTGCATCTCCCATTCATGCCACCCTTTGGTAACTGCCAGTGTTTAGAATTTCCTCTAAATTCCAAAACAAAGTGCCTTTGTGGTAAAACATGCTTATTTTGCTGACTCATTCTGTTAGTCTGCAATTATAACTTCTCATTGCATTTCATCCATGTGGAGGCTGTTAGGATGGGTGTTCGGTTTCTCAGGAAGTTCTGTGTTGTTCTTGCAACACTTCATAGCTTCATCTAAACTAAACTTCAGGTTTCTCAGCCAGCAACTAGAAGACCTGTGCATTGGCTTTCTTTTTTCCACTCACCTGCATTTCTGTGTATCTGCTTACAATAGCTGCCATTCTGGGCTTGGTTTGGGAGCAGGTTCTGAAGCATGAGGCTTGCACAGTTTTCTTGCAGGAGTTTTATGCTTTTGTTTCTGTTTGTGTTTTTTTTTTTCATCTGAGAGAAAGGGCCAGTAAGACAAAATGGAGATTCTCTGTCCTCATCGGCAGGCAAACTGTACTGGCCTCTGTTGTGGCTGGGCTTCATGACTTACACTTTCAGCTTCTTGGAGAAAACTCTGATTCAAATGATTCTGAAGCATGTGATAAATGAGGTCTGAGCCACTTTTCAAAGTTCTGCCCATGGCCATAGTGTGTTTCATGATGATGGGTGGCTGGTTTCAGCTAGTACCTGAACAGAAAGTTGTGAATGTTGGCTCCTTGCAATTCTGCAGAGCTTACTTTGCAAACCAAGTCCCATTCAGACTGACCCCTTGAGTGTTTAGGGGCAGAGATATCTGAATTCCCAAGACCACAGCATAGTAATTTAAAAGCTGATTTCTGTGGGTTTAAAAACTTTAAAAAAGAGAGATTTGGGTTTTGGGTTTTTTTCCACTCCTAAGTGAATTTTTGGGGTTTTTCAAATAAACTACGACTGTGGCTTGGTTTTGAGCTTGCCTTTTCTGAGACAATACAGCATGCAGGCGTTAGTTACTGTAGTACGTGTTAGTTCTCCTGCAGCTGTTGCTAAGCCATGCGATTAGTGCAGAAGCTCTTTGCAGCAGCAAGCAGTAACTTGAAGTTAGTGATATTTTGGATGTCATTGGGGGAAAATTTTTATGTTGTTCTTTAGGAATAATACTGGTTTACTCTCTGAAGCCTTATTTTACACTCTGCAGATCGTTTTTCATTTTGGATTTCCCCTCTGAGAGTTTTTTTTATGTTAAAGAAGCAGATAAAATCACTTTTATCATTCATGCATTGATGGATTTATATCTCCCTGCTCTTGGGGGCTGGCACATAAAGGCTTCAGAGCTGCCACTGATAATTGTCTCCCTTACCCCAATTTGAATTTTTCATGATGGGAACAGGAACGTAAGGGAAAAGAATGTAAGTATTTGATCACTGTCTACAGATTTCTCTTTTTGCTCCAGCAGCAAGAGTTATGTCAACTGTATCTTATAAAGAGCCATGAATATGTTCTTTTTCATAATGTTTAATGGGGTCATTTGAAAGCTTGGCTTTAGGTGAGTGTTAGAAATCCTATAGCACTTTTCAAAACAAGTGAAAGACAACCTCAGTAACCTGACTAATGCTTCTGCTGTCCAAACGTCATCCAGCAGCCAAGGCAATGGGGAGGCTCTTGCTTGAGTACAACGCTTAGGGAAGAAAAAAGAAAAAAGCCGATTTACCCTCAGGGTTGCTGTTCTGAACTCCAAAACATCTGAAACACACACGTCTCCCTCCCACTGTCCACCTGCAGAGGAAGCTCTTGAGAATTAAAAAAAATTAAACTGATGTAGTTTAGTTCCTCTCTTAGCCCAATTCCTCATGTCAACTTTGTGTTTTATGCATGCTGGGGCAGGCCTGGACAGCTCATACCAAAGCTGCATTTATTCTGTCCCTTCCATGTCAAAGCTATAAGGAGAAAGAAAGGCAGGAGGAATGCAAACGGAGGAGGAGAAGAAGGATGTTTCAGTCTTCAAGCTTTTCTGTTTTCTCTAGGGCATTCTTTGCAGTAAAGTTCTGTCAGGGAAATGCAGATGAAGGAGGGAGATGTCAGAGATGGGCTTTGTTCTTTTTCTTGTTCCTCTGTACTTCCCCTTCCATTTTTCTGTATGTTTTGTATGACACTGCCATATCTCTTCCTGTTTCCAAAGTCAGTCTCTCTATTTTGATGACTCCTCACAGAATGGAAATCAATGCAGCGTAGAAGTTCACCTGCAACAGGGCAACCCGCGATCTTGACCACACTTCAGCCACACTGACAAGATTTCACGTCCCTTCCCTTCAGCCTAGTGACCAAGAGCCTCCATTACTCTTCCAGCCAAGCTGCTTTCTGACACTCTAGTTATGGCTTAAAACAGTAACCTTTGCATTTTTTTTCCATGGCAGTGTGTTAGTGGGTTTCATGCAGCTGATGCTGTGTTCCCAGCTGCCTTGTTTTATTAAAAGCTTCTAAAATACCCCAAATATTTTTACTTTTCCCGTTGGAAGTGGTCACAGCAGCCTCAAGGGTGTGGTGCAGATGCAGGCTTGAGGGAAGTATTGCGAGTGGGAAGGGAGGTGTCTGTGAGTCAGTCTCTCTATTAATGCATGCTGTCCATGCAGCAGGAAATCTTGAGAACATCTGCACTAGGAAATCCCATTCCTCCTCCCCTGGTACCAGTTATCTCCGCCACCTCACTTGGCACCGTTAGCTCACGTGCTGATGATAGCCAGTTAGACGTGGTGCATGAACAGCTTCGACACGCCGAGTCTGTGGGTGATGGTTTCCTTGTGGGCTGGGTGAGAAGGGCGGAAGATGGTTGCTGCCATGATGGAATCCGATTCCTAGCAGGAAAGACTCTATGGATTTGAATTCTTTTAACTTAAAGACACCTGGATTCCATCATAATGCTTCCTTTGGGCACAACCACTTTGCACAGTCTGGTTTAACACTGACTGTGTGCTGCCAAAAGGGCTGTGAATAAGCTGTGCTGAACTTGGTCTCATATTTTTTCAAGTCATTTAAGGTCTGGTGGTCTTCTCACTGTGGTGCCTTCTAGCCTTAAAGGCTGTGATTTTGAGACACTCTGGGCTTTCATTTAAGGTGGTGGTGGATTGGGTGTGGCTGGGGGGGCTGCAGAGGCCTCTCTGAGGGGAGACCCAGAGCCGCCCCGTGCCGGGCACAGTTGGTTCCAGCTGGCTCTGGAGAGGCCGCACCACCGAGGAGCCCTTCGGGAAGGCTGGTGGCGCCTCTGGAGAACACACTCAAAGGGCAAAAGGCTGCATAGGCTGTGAGGAAAAATCTGTGTGAGCACCCAGGTGAGAGCAGGAGGAGGAGGAGATGCTCCAGGTGCTGGAATGGAGGTGGTCCTGCAGCCTGTGGAGAGACCACGGTGGGGCAGGTGGCCTTTCCCTGAAGAATATTGTGGCCTGTGGAGAGGAGCGGGTGCTGGAGCAGATTCTCCTGGCAGGAGCTGCGGCCCAGGGAGAGGACCCATGCTGCAAAAGGTGCAAGTGTGAGGGGGAAGGAGCAGCCGAGAGGAGCTGTTATGGACTGACCACAACCCCCATTCCCCTGCAGTGCTCCGGGTAAGGGGGAAGGAGGTGGAGTCGGGAATGGAAGAGTGAATTTGAGCCTAGGAAAAAGTGGTGGGATGAGGTGAGAGGAAGGTATTGTTTTAATTGATCTTTCTTTCTCTCTACAAATTATTTTAATTGGCAATAAATTAAATTTTCTCCAAGTTAAGTGTGTTTTGCTTATGATGGTAATTGGTAAGTGATCTCCCTCTCTCAACCCATGAGCTTTCATCTTATTTTGTCTCCCTGTCCTGCTGAGGGGTTGTGAGAGAGCAGCTGGATGGGGTCTGTCAGTCAGAGAAGCTCAAGTGCCATGTGGCTGATTGCTTCTCAGTCGCAAACTCCATGTCTCCATTTCAGTCCTATGTCTGGGCTAAATGCAAGGGCAAATCACTTGTACAGAACTGCCTTGCACTCTGCTTTAACTGAGAAGTTTCTCCCAGCGTAGTGATGAGAGTATACATCCTTTACTCACTTGATTAATGAATAAGAGCTGTTTGGGTGGTAATGTTTGCTTGTGCAGACCAATTTGCAGGTACACTTTTAGGTCTGTTTTCTTGCTAATTTGCTTCCAGATATTAGCTTGTTTTGAAAGACAAGTTTATTTGTGGGTGAGTGAACAGTTCTCAGCTAAATTTATGTATAAAACTTTACAGGGGTCTTTTTGCTAACAGGAGAAGGAATAGAAGAATCAGTGAAAGCAGATGAAACTGGAGATAATGTCTCCACTCTTCAACTTCGTTCATGAAAGATGATTGGAAATTGTACATGTGGTATTTTGACAGTGTCCTGCAGTTCTGGTGCTGGACCATCTTAAATCACAGTGCTAATGTTTTCTTCAGCTGAGCTTATTATGATCACACTTCAAATCCTGAGAAATGGTGCAGAGTTGTATGAAACAAACAACAAAAAATCCTCCTGTTCCTCTGGCAACTGTCTATTAATCTCTGAGAAAAATTTTTGAAACTTCATTGAAAAATTATTTACCTCAACATGTTGGTATTGTTAGCTACTGTACTTTCTTGCCTTTTGCCAGTATTAAAGTATGTACTTAGAGATTTGTTCTTACAGTTAAACAACCTGTAAGCATAGCCAGAATATGCACTGCTGCTTTTGCGTGCACCACATCTTCAAAATTCAGCACACTGTATCCTAAAACATCAGGAGAAACCCTTCTTGCTAATACACCTGGGTTTGTGCTGTGGCAATAATCAGTAGCCTGTTGTTATCAGAGTCCAGTGGGCCAGTGCTGTGGTGTCAGGCAAGTTCCAGTATGTTTGCCTGTACACACAGTAAAGTACTGATTGCAGTGCAAAGAAGCCAGTCTGACTGCAAGTGTCTCCCTTTTAATCCAGTCAGAGCTCATGGACTGAAAAGTCTGGTTCAGCCTCTGAGGCAGCGAGAGTGGGGGATGGATGCAGAGCTAGCTGGAGCAGATCTCTGATGGGAAAGGGTCTGTCTCTTCTCTAGGTAGGTTGTGTTTGAATGCTTTAGTTGTGCTGAAGTAGAACAGCCACTTATATCAGTCAGGCTTATTTAGCAGAGGGAAAGGTTATTGTTCCTACTAGGCAGCACAGACTGCCATCAATCTGGTTTCTTTGGTCTCCGTTTAAGAAAATAAGCAAACAGAGCTTGAATACACAAGGAAAGTAAAGGCTCTTTTGCACGCCTAGTGTCTTCATGGTTTAGTATCCAATTGTTGCTGCTGCTGCAAAGACAAATGCAGTCAAAGTTATCCTTGGGACAGAGAGCACAAGAGAAAAGCAAGAAGGGCCCACAGCCTTCAAAACAACATGCTAAACTCTCCAGCAGCGGGTTTTTGATATGCAAGTTTTGCCAGTGAAAACCATTGTTTGAAATCAGTGGTGTTTGGATCTCTCTGTTGGGTCCGGAGGCAGACAGCTTGTCTGCTCTGACGGAAAGGCAAGCGCTGTCATCCATTAGGCTTAATGATAAGAACGTCTTTGCTGTGCTCTCATTTTATGAGTAGAAACTTTATGGGATGGTTAGAGCTAGTAGTGAGCTAGGCAAAGCAAAGGCATCCATCCCAGGCAAACATTTGTTAGCGTCTGTAGTAGTACAAGAGAGACTGACTTGATCAGCATGATTGACCCTCTCAGCTGAATGTCCAGGTCTCCACTTACACACAGGTCAACTGTCAGAGCCCTGCTCTCCAAGTGTGAAGTTTATCCCCCCAGGTCTATAGTGAGAGGCCTTAACTACTCTACCAACATACTCTGGAGCTAAGCAAATAGTACCAGCACTTGTATGCATTTGTACACCAGCCGCAGGGAAGATAAATGGCTTATTGTGCTCATAGTGAAGGTCAGTGGGTCAAATACTGAGTAGCGTCTGTCTTGCAGTCTGTGCCTAAATTATAGGAAACATTTACGTGTGTGCTTAGAGCCAACCCCAAACACTAAAGAGCTTAAGAACACTCTTACTCTGAGCACATTCCTGAGTATTTGCACAAATAGGAAAAATACCAAGCGTTGAAAACATAGTATCCAAAATGTGTTCATGTCTTGGGTTTGTTGTAGAAGTTAGCTGAGCCTGTGTGGTATTTCTAGCCAAACGAGCTGTGAGTAAGGAATATAGCTTACCTGGGGCCAAATCCTGCCTCCCATTAGTCAAGAGTCTCTCTTCAGTGGTCTTGATTTTATTTTCTTGACTGAGTAGGGAATACAATATTCATCCAAAGGTTATTATTTGGTATTTTACACCTTTCTAAAATAAACCCCGCCCTCGCATTTTTTTATATAGTCTAGTTAAAGCATTTGTACATGGAGAAATGGGTGGAATAAAATTCTGGCATCAATTAAGATCTTATGTTTTAACCTATAAAAATGAGGTGAAGTATCTGAGCTGGAATGCAAAATCTGGAGAAAGTAGTAAGGTAGTTTCCGGTGCTATTTTTGTATTTCCTGAGGCTTGTGTCATTATGTGCTGCCTTATTACTATTCTCTTATATAAGATATGAAAATAACAGAGGGAAATTGCTTTTCCATTCTATTTCCTGAAGTCTAAAACACACCATTATTTCATCTTGCATTCAGATATCTCTGATATTTAAACGCTGAAGATCCGTATTAGTTGGATGCTTCATAACGTATGTCCATGTTCCTGAGACTTTGATTTAGGTTTAGAGTTCCTTTGGAATATTTCTCTCTTTTCCTCTGTTGCTCCTTTGTCATTTCTCTTGTTTATTACAGTTAAAAGTATTTTCTTTCTGCAACTAGTGTATTTCTTGTTTTATTTTGGTTTTTAATGTTTTTTGTCCCTGAATGCTGAATCTTGCTCAGATTTGTCTGTGACAAATTTGTCAGGTGATGAATCCCAGTGCAGTACATAGGAGCAAACATACTCTGGTTTTGCAAGTGTTTTAGCTACACTGTAGTATGTGGAACAGTTAGAGTAGTAACACAGTGGCTCTTAAAAATTATTTTATTGAGTGTTGTAGCACAACCCATTTGGGCTTGTTTTGGGTCAGTTTCTTGAAGGACAATTGTCTAAATTAGTCACAATTAGTTCCTTCAACTATTACTAGGTCTTGATATCGTTACTGATATACTGTGGATGTTTTCTTTGCGTTTTGACAGGTGTACAACATGTTTCAACATCAAAGTCTTGGAATTAAAGTCAGCATTCGAGTGACCAAACTAGTCCTGCTTCGCAACCGTCCTGTGAGTTCTAACTCATTTTTACCCCGCTGATATAATCATATTGTGGGAGTCTCAGGGGCAGAGTGAGATCCCTGTGCTGGGGTGGGAGGGGAAGTGGGGCATGTCTGGCCACATGGTGACAAATTGTAAGTAGTGCCTGCCATGCTTCACCAGACAGTATTGAAGGTGAAAAATATTGGGGGCTGTGGGAGTGAAAGGAGGTACAGTCCTTTTATTACCCTTCCTGGTAAATCTTTGTCCGCTTATAGTTGCGAACCGGTCTCAGGAGTTAACTGTTGCAAAGATTAAGAATTATATGGCTCTGGGAGCAAATACCTAGCTTCCAGACTTAAGAGACTTTTGCGTGTAGTGCTGTATTAGAAGCTTATGACTGTTGCCAGCTGATGGAGTTTGTTCTGTAGATCAAATGACAGAAGTCAGTGTGGATTCCAAAGTCTCCAGTTCACCTGCTCAGATGAAGCTGGTTTTGCACTTTTCCTTCTCCCATGTCTCTGTCTTTGACCCACTGATTTTTCATCAGAGGTCTAACTCTTTACATAAAGACTATGACTGATACTCCTTCTTTTGTATCTCTTTTTTTTCCAAAAGGCAAAGCTGTCTATCGGACACCATGGAGAGAGGTCTCTGGAGAGCTTTTGTCAATGGCAAAATGAAGAATATGGTGGGGCAAAATATCTTGGTAACAACCAGGTTCCTGGTGCAAGGGATGACACCCCTCCCGTGGATGCAGCTGTTTTTGTGACCAGGTATAGTAAGGTCTGGTTTATCAGTTTACTCATAGTGGCCCATAGTCAGTGATGGGGTTATCTGGTCTAGCAGGAATTAAGAAAAAGATCTGTTGATGATGATACATTTGCTACTTAGATACTGTCCAGATGCCTCAGATGAAAGTGATTTGTCTTGTTTCTGTGTACACTTAACAAGGTCATGCAAAAGCATCTCTCCTCTTGAACCAGGGCATTGTTATATGGTCACTGTAGTATGTCATAGTCAGGATACAGGCAAGACAAGGCTGTAGCACAGATGATACTTTTTTCTCACACCAGCTGTATAAGTGGAAAAAATAGATGAGGTTCTGGAGCATAAACCCTTCTGCCTAGTAGAAATAAGCTGTGGAATTGAGAACGCAGCTGGGAACAAGTGTTCTGTGTGTAATTAGGTATGAATCATTTGAAGAGTCTGAGAGGAGCAGACAGTGTGTCAGTAGTGGGGAGGTGGTGAGGGACTTATCTCCTAAAGAAAGTAAAAGATAAATACCATAAATGAAATTAATTTTCTCTCTCTTGCCCTAGGAAATAACCACTTTAACACCCCTCCTCTATCACAGCTGTGATAGAGCAGGGGTGTCATTCTTAATTTGTACATTTGAAAAGGGCTGCATTTATTTCAGACATTAAATAATCTGTGTATGAATACTTGAGCAAAATTCCTTGCAGCCCACAGCCCTGCACCTATTGGTGTATCAAACACATCAGGGTATGGCCCAGATAAAGCAAAAGGGTGTTGACCCTACTAACCTGTGGTCTTTTTCCCTCTAACTTTACTACCTGAGCTCAACCTTGCTGTACAATGCAAGTCCTATGTTCCTCACATTTACCATGAATTTTGAGCAGCAAATCCATGGTCTTTTAAGTTGATCACATACTTTAAGATGTAAATGAAGACTGCATTGTTATAGAAATGATCTCTGAATAATTAAAGTGAGCACAAAAATACAGTGTAAGGTGGATGCTCTGTGTGCTAGGAAAACACTACTTCTTACCCCCTTCTTCTCCAGTCTGAGACAGGAAATGTCTGTACTGCAGTTCAGTATTACCTCTTTCACCTTCTTTTCTCTGCCAACAATGTAAGTAGAAATCCATGTTTTTGCATAAACTGCCATTCTGATTGTAATAATCTGTTGTGTTAATAGTCACATAGCAAACTGTTCATGGCATTTTGGTGAGTGTTCAGTAAAGTAGCTAGTGAGCAGGGCATGGGGCCAGCAAAGTTACTAAGAATGCACCTTCACAGGCATGTGAGCAGTTCCCCCAAATTCTTCTCTCTCCTCTGTATTCAGCATAGTCCAACCAAGCACTTAAGCAGATACTTAACATTTTAGACAGGGTGAATAGTTCCTTTGAAGTCAATGGGCTGCACATCCTGGTTATAGTTAAGCATGTGCTTCATTGGATCAGGGCCTAAATAAATAACTAACATTTTTGTTAAACTCATCTGGGCATCCAGTTGTCCTGCATGACAAGTGAGGCATACAGAATCTCTTCTGATGTGCTCTAAGCACAGGGCGGAGGGAATGAGCAGAGCATTTCATCTGTGCAGTCTCTTTGCAGCTTATAAAATTGAATGCATAATGTCAGGCTAAATGAGTTGGACTCAGGCATTTGAAGAAGAATTGTAGAAAGAATTTTTAGGAAGATTTGTTCAGTAGATTTGCAGGGTTTTACAGTTAGAATAGCTAGATAAGTATGGGTTTGGTTAGGTTAGAAACTATATTCAGATTTTGAGTAAGCTCAGGCCAGGGAGCACACTGCTGTGCATCAGAGCAGCATTTTTCCTGTTTGATAGGCCAGCAGTGTGTACTTGTAGCCTTTTTCCTTCCTTCTTGCTGTATCTTGTCATCCTTAACCCATCCCTCTTCTGCCACATTGCTTGGAAGACTTCTGGCCCAGCAGCCCAATTCTTGCATCAGGGAAATGAGGTTTTCTGCTCTTGGCTTTGGAAGTGTGTGTGTGTGTCCCTGGACCCTCCCCAGACTGTACAGATGGACCAGTGGTAGAGGATATGGGAGCAACAGCATGTCCAGCACAAGCAATTGCGCCAGAAAAAGCAGAAGCTGAATTTTCAGCAGCTGCAGCTGCCTTAGGACTAGAAAAAAGATTCTTTGGGGTCAGCCTCTGAAGAAATATCCCTCTGGTTCCAATCTGGCTGTGTTCATTTGAAACACCAAGACACACTTGCCTTTGAAACTTCACCTCTAACTGATGTTCCCCATATACTCATTTGCATGCAAAAGTAGATTACCTAAGTGGCAAATATGCCTCCAGTGGAATTTTTATAGTATCCAACTGATTGAGTTCCAGGTGAGAGGCATACTGTGTCTGTGAAATAAGATGTACTATTGTACAGTTCAGTAAATAAATGAGACGGTGAGAATAATCTGTTATAGCCCTGAAGGTCTGAGTATAGTGTTGTGGTCTCTATAATCATCAGACTTTTCTCGTTCAAATCCAGAGCAAAGAATGACATAACACTGATAGGACCAGTATTCAGAGCTGTCATTAAGCAAAGATTTCGGGGTTTTGTGACATACTGGTGTAGTTATTCCATTTGCAGCCTGCTCCTCCCTTCCATATTTCTCCAGCCCTTTGCCTTCCTACTAAATGGGCAAATGAAGCAATTCGATGTGCATCAAGGAAACTGGGTGTATAGTGCTACTAAATGTATATAGGGATGTGGAAAGTTTATTTTGGCAGGTTTTTGACTGTACCAGTTTCCTCTGTCCTTTAGCTTTATGACCCTGCAGGGTTAAACTGGTCAAAAGATGTCATTTGAAGGATGCTGGGAAGTGGCCATCAAACAGAATACTTCTTATTCATGTTGCACAGTTCAACTACTGTCCTTTCTTACAGGAAGGACTTGAATTGCAGAATTTAGCTTAGTACAGTTAGGTATTTTTTTCCAGTTCATGTGAGCCAGATGGAAGAATGACTGTAGGAGGAGTTCTGAGCTTTTCTGGCTATTTTATTGAACAAAACAACTGACTTGTTGTCATTTTTTTTTTTAGAAGAATTGTTTGTCTGCTAATAGAAACCCGCTGCACAGTACCACAGTGATAATGGCTGAGAATTTCACAGGTCCCTAGAAAATGAGAACACACGTCCTGCTTGATTCAGCCAGTGGCTAAAAGTGAAGAGTAAAATTGATTCACAGCTACAGCGTGTGATTTCAGTGTATTATCCAAGACTTGGTGTGATAAAGTCAGATCTTGGCTTTGAACTGCAGCTCCTGGAGTAAGACTTTTATTCCAGTATCGCTCTAGAAAAGATTCTGCTAACAAAACTATGTCTCTGTGATAATATTCATTGCATGTGCAGAGGTCTCTTAAGATATTCTTGGAGTACCATTGTAGTATCATTCGTGTCAAGCTCTCACTTCAAAAGTACAGATGCATTCAAGCTCAAAAATGTGCCAGAGACCTGTGATTGAAACCTTTTTAAAAGGAGTTGAATTTCAGTGCCATGATGGGGCTGTCCTACCTCACTAGTGTGACTGATCCACAGGTGAGGTAGATCTTTCTTAATGCCTTTTCAGTTTTTGGCTCCCCTCTGATTGCCAGGAAAGGTCTGTAGGAGTTTTAGTGTATAGGTTTTGTGATGGGGTGGCTGCTTGCCTTTGGAAGAAGACTGAGACCCACCAAGTTCATTTGTGACTTAAAGACTTGGATGTGCTTTTCTGTTTGGCCACAGAGTTTTGGGGTAAAATGTTTACAGTAGGTCTGGATGATTTAAAGCCCAGCATTTTGGTACAAGATCTTTGAATAGAAGGATGATATCTCTTGGACTTGTGTTTATGACAGTTTAAAAGAAAGGCTGAATAGGTTTCATCTGTGCAGGCCTGCATGCAGTGAATTGGGCAGCTGTGTTCAGTTCTTCCTGACCTATTTCAAGTCCTTCCCTGACCAGACAGTATCACAGCACTCTCTTTACAGACAAGGATTGTTCTACCTCTGTAGGAGAGTCTGCAAGTTGTGCTGGATCATTTACGAGACCCCTCATTTTATGGCATGGTGCTAATTTCTCCAGGGAGCTGCCTGAAAGTGCCAGACACCTTTCAGTGCAGAACAGAGTGCAAGGAGCAAAATTGCTGTGCTTTATTTGCAGAGCTGGCCAGCCCCTGAAGAGAGATGCTTTCCTAGCAATGGCCTCCTGCCATCTACTAATAGTTCAGCTATCTGTTGTCACAAGAAAAGCATCTGTTTGATTTACCAGTTTATGTAACATAATAAGTCCTTAAATAAACCTCCGTCAAGTTGGCTCTGGGAACTCAAGCAGACGTGCTTGTGCCAGCTCCGTCAGGAGACTGCCATTAGTCTGGAATGCCAAGGTGTCGAGACTCAGTAAGGCTGAGGTGAAAAATGAAAGCTGGGGCTGGTGTGTGGTCGTAGCTTCCGATCTTGTTTTGTTACTATCTGATATTTTTTTACGCTTTGGTGGTGGTTATGGGTTTTCTGCATTGAAGCACGGTTAGTTTTCAATGTCTGCTTAACAAGAGCTGATAAAAGCTGTTGTTTCTTTCATTCCAAGCCCTTGACAACTTGATTTGTGACTTTCAAAGGAGTTTGTTGTGAGGGATTTTGGTTCATCTGCCACAGTCCGGGGCCTTAAATCCCTTTTCCTATAAACCCTAGTTTCATGTTTTTCTTCAAGAAAAAAGTGTTTTTATTCTTTCTCTAAGTCTTTTCTTTTTCTAAGTATTTATCTTTCTCTAAGTATTCTCTTAAGTATTATCTTTCTCTAAGTATTTTTAATTTTCCCCCTGCCAAACTCTTAAACTCAGAATCCCACTGGGGGCTCAGGCATTTCAAATGACACACTCCAAATGTACTAATATGCTTCTCTCACTAGCCTCCCCACAGGGTGAGGAAAGCCATAATGATAGAGATTATGGTTCCTCAGCTTCCCTTGGGTTAAGGAACTTCTGAAATATTTTAGCACATGTGATGCTTTTCTCCAGCTCCTCTTCATAGCGGGTTGCACTGCAAAGCATGTCTGGTGAAGATAGCTCCTAAAAGTTTAGGTCTAAGTGCTTACTGAAATTTATTCAAACC
Source organism: Athene cunicularia (assembly GCF_003259725.1). Classification (NCBI taxonomy): domain Eukaryota; kingdom Metazoa; phylum Chordata; class Aves; order Strigiformes; family Strigidae; genus Athene; species Athene cunicularia. The sequence continues at coordinate 11,329,201 of NW_020799112.1, forward strand.
ATTAATTTAATTATAAAATGTTTTTTCTCCCACACTTGTTTTTCTGTCATGAGAAATCTCATTTACAACATCTTCTCAAATGCAGTGTCATTACTTAGATGGTGAACTTCAAGGATTTTTATTCTGTTTAATACAGCTCTGTGGATCCCTGGTTGATTTGTGGGTGATAGTGGCATATGTAGTATCTCTTCCTGCCTTGATGAGATCTGGAGACACTGGATGAGATGTGGGGGAATAACAGAGACCAGATGAAGTCTCTTGAACCTTCATGTTTGATTCAAATCATAAAATGGCAAATAATAAGTTTAGCTGAAGGCAATTCACCTAGCTGTTACCTGGCAAATCCTAAAAATCTCTTCCTTGTCCACATTTGTCTTCCTCTGTTTAGTGCTGCTTCTTCCTTGTCATTTTCTATTCTAGTGGAGAATTAAAAAAGCAAAGAACTGCGAATTTCTGGGTATATATGATCAGTTCTGCATTTCCAGGCAGTGTCCCCACCTACCTCCTCCTCTCACTTTTGATGGTGCTGTCGCATCACAGGGTGTCTGCTCCTTTTTGTTACAGTTCTCTTGTGAAAACAAGAGGTTCAGTTTTAATCCAGTTGCTGCAGAAGCCTGAAATCACAGCATGAGGCAGTACTCTTTTATGTGCTAGATCTTAAGTCTGTTAAATTGGACTGCAGTATATAGAGCTGATTCACATAATTGCTTGTAAACTTGCAGTAGCAATCAGCACCACTATCTGTGTTGTCATCGTGTAGACTGCACAGCAGTTTTAAAAAAACCCCAAACCTCAACACCCATGATATGTGAGTCACGCATCACTGCGTTTTCCTAGCCTGAAGTCTGGAGGCACAGGATATATTTCACTTCTCTTCTGTTTTTCTTTCTAGGACAGACTTCTGCGTACACAAAGACGAGCCTTGTGACACTGTGGGTAAGTCAAAGAAGCAGGGGAGAGTATTTTGATAGCCAACTCTAGGCTAAGAGGAGTGTTCTGGGCAATCTTTCATTCCTTGGTTTGCTGTATTGTTGCTTTTGCTGTTCTGTTTACTCCTGTGATGAAAATACAGGTTAGTTGAGCAGGGTCTAACTATAAATATGCCATTAAATATTAACCTCTTCTAAGCACCAGAGGTCTCTGAGTTCAGGAAGTAATCTGAAGTATTTCTACTTCTTTGGACCATGTGTAGAAATAGATAATTGGAAATTAAGAAACTGTCTTTTGGTGTGTCTCTATAACACTCTTTTCAGTGTGCTCTCACCTTAAACAAGAATTTGCAAACTAATTGATGTATTTCCAATGGTAAGAACCTGTGTAACACTCCCAGATCAAGCTGGCACTCAGACACCGGAGAAGAATACCTCATTGTACGAAAGCCAAGTTAAATCTTCTTTTCTGCCTCCTACTCCTCCTACTTCCTAACTGCCCTTAATCTTATTCAGACTCTGGATACACAGGGTTCTTATATCCTACACATTAAATACTTTGTTTATTTATTTATTTATTTAACTTAGGTAGCAGTAACCTTCTCTGTATCTGTTCTCTTGGGGTTTTTTTTAATCGCCACAGTAGCAGCAGTGTTTGGATGCATAGCTCAACGTCCTCTCTATGATGATTGCATGATTTTTTAGACTTGCCTCAAAATCAAGTGGCCCCTTATCCTACACTCTGTGTAAACTTGGAATGGATCCTGGTTTTCAGCTGATCTTGCACGGCAGTGTTGAGAGAGACACTTGCAGACTAGGGGTTGCTGAGCTGCCATTAGCGGGTGAAGAAGACCATGGGGGAAAGTGCCTTCAGCAGGAGCTCCGAAACTACCTACAGAAGTCTCATCTCAGAATGCAGGTCCTTCCCTCTCTCAGTTGTGAAGACTGATCAAGTGAAAGGAGGAAATACAGAGCTGAAAAATACATACATTTACTTTTCAAACATGAGCAAGGGCTAGCCTCTACATCCAAGTTTCTTTCCAGTCAGAATCCCTCACACACTGCATTTATTCTGTGTCCAATGGCAAACACACTTCCACTGGGGAAGGTTTCTATACTGTGTACCTGTATCTGGAGGTGGCTGTGGTAAGATATGATACTGAAGTTAAAAAAAATATAAAAATTTAAAAAATCAAGAGAAGCTGATGGAAGACACATGCTAACTAAGGTCAGAGCTCTTTGCGTTTTTAAAGACAGTACTGTTGAAGGTCTCTATTCAGGGAATAGTATTACCATAGACAGCATGACTAAGGAAATATTTTTATGACTTCTGTTCTTACAATACCCAGGTACTTGTGCTGTGACTTGCTGCAGGCTGTGGCTACAGTGGAGAAAGTGGAAGATCAGCGCAGTAAAGATTAAACTCATTTGTTACTCTTGCCAGCATAGTTTTTCCAAGATATTTAGAAGGTGAATGTTCCTGGGACAAAACCACTCTGGCTTCTTTGCTCTCTTCAATCCTACTCTTTCTTCCTCTTCCCCTGATGGTTTCATTATGTGGCAGCAAAGTACTAGTGTCTTCACTTACACATTTTCTATGCCCCACTGTTTCTGCTGTCTGAACCCAGAGGCACTGTGCCTTATCCCTGAGTACAGATGAAATCCTCCATCATGTGATACCATCTTTTCTTAAATACTGTTGAAATAAGTAAATATTTTGATAACATCCATTTTCAAGCATTATTGTCTGTACCCAAATTGGTGAGTTACTGCAGTTGTTTCAGATCATCTGCAATTTAAGCCCTTATCTCTGTGTTGTATACACTGGCAGCATATTTTGAAAGTTTTCTTCAAAACTATAAAATGAGGAACTATTCTGGTAGGGGTGCCATCTGAAGGAAGTCCACTCAAGTTTATATCACACTCTGATATGTTTTTTGTCCCTGCCTTGAGAAATACTTCTTATGCTTAATGACTGGAGGTAGAGCCTGAAGAAGATAACCAATTCCTCTGGTCATCAGCTTGCTAAGGAGTAAGGCAATGGTGAAGTATGAAATTGAAATGCTGGATTTTGAGGGATTCCTATTCATAAAACAGATATTTCATGTTTGAGTTCTTATGTGTGTTCTAAATCTGTAGGATAGCATCTGATAATTATGTGTCTGATGCCCTGGATATATCATATACTTGTGATTTATTTTACTTATGATCATTGTCTCTGCCTCCTGTGGATGGATATAGCACTGTATTAGCTTCATTCTTCTTTCTCTGCCAAAGGTATTGTATCAGTAGTATAACTATGTAATTTTTCTTTATTGATGAAATTTAGCCCATATGTACTCCATTCATATTACAGATGTTAGACCAAAAGGGAATTTGGCCTTGGAGTGTCATTTGCATATGTGTGACAGCAGAGGAAGGATAAATTAAGGAATGTACTTCTGTGCCATGCAACTTTGAGAAAGTGGTTAGTGTTGGTAGTGCTAAGTTTTAACATTCTTGTTTTTCTCCTTAGTCAGAATATGAAAAAATAGGTGTCAGTTTTAGAGAAGTATGTTTTTAATAGTCATTGTTCCATACTCTGTATATCTATATGGGTTATGTAAATAGCAGTGCAACAGTCGAAGTAGGCGGATGCCTGCTGGTGTACCATACTGGTTTATGAAGGATTCTGTTGATGTTTGAGACATCTCTGTTGTTGCCAGATTCCTATTCCTCACTCCAGCTCCCAGATAGTCCCCTCCAAATCAGCAAGACTGCCTGTGAAAGCAAAAGTTAGTCCAAAGAGTGACGTTGCATTTGGTTTTGACAGGGATGCTGAGGTTGTAGCACTCCCAAAGTTCTCTAGAACAGCAACTTGCTTTCATTTCTTGTCTTATACTTTGCTTTAATATATGAAGAACATGGTCTCAGCAGATGTATGTATGTTTTTAAACCTACTTATGGATGAAGCTGGCCATTGCAATATATGCTGTCATGCTGTAAAGGAAGAAACATCCTTCTGGTAATCAGGCACTCTCCTGAATTAGGAGGCTGAGCCTACTGCTCTATATAAGGCAGAGAATCTGGACTCTAGACTCCTGATTTCTATTCCCAGCTCTGGCATTGACTCATTGTGTGACATTTGGCAAGTTGCTTACATTCTGAATGCTTTTGTCTACCTCTATGAAATGAGGATTTTGACTGCAAAGCTATAGGAGATTGCACAGCTTAAGAAGTTCTCATATAAAGCAGCATGATGTATGATGTATATGATGCAATACAGGTCCAGAATCTAATGTTGCTTAGTCATGTTTAAGAGACTATAAAGAATCTATCAGATTGTGTGTACTGAAATAAGAGGATTCGGAGCGCTGTAGGTAACAGGTTTTTTAGTGACAGTGCCTTGATTTTCTTTACATTGTGACAAATATGGAAGCAAAACTTTCCCTGGTGGAAGTATTGAGGCACAGCTGTTGTTCGGAAGTGGGATTATGAAGTTTAAATAGCTTATAAGAGGTGTTCATTTGTGCTCAAACAGATCCATATTGAAAAACCTGTCTGGAATCTTTGCCTGCCATGCAGACACAGAGAGAAAACAGCAGCAGGAGGTTTGTATTTGTATTCTGGCAGGGGCCCCTCACTGAAACCAGTTGCTCTGGGGACTTCGTTCAAATTTTCTTGGCCTAGCTGCCAAGGTAGTGTGGAAGGTTACATAATGGCTGAAACAAGCTCAAAAATGGTGAAAATATGTAGGTATGTCTTTGTGGGGTGATACCCCACTGGCTGCATCAAGAAACAGAACCACATTTGTTTAAAAAATACTTTGTTAATGCTTATTGCCCTGCTTGGTTGTGTAAGTCAGCCCTAAGAACGAATGAATTAAAAAGGAGGTAGACGGAAGGAAAACAATATGCCTGTGTGCACTACATCTGCAACGACTGTGTTTCAACAGCCTCGGTGGTGGGACCTCCGCCACGCTCTGCAGTTGGAGCACGGAAGGTTGGCTTTGTGCGACACAACCTTGTCACACACCAGTCAAAATTTGCAGTTTGCTGCTGCTTCAAGCTCATCTCTCGTGATGTGACACTAACCAGATCTGCCGTTTCCTGCAGAAAAATCTTAGTTCCAATTGAGCTGCCTCTAAGCCAGCCAAATTGAGAGTTTAATGTCTAGCTATTAATATCAGGCTGCAGCTTGGAGCCTTGCACGTTGTCAGAATCCAACCTTTCTGTGACATAAGCAGATTGAGAATGCCCCTTTCGTTCAATATTTCCACTGCTAGTGCCAAATAAGCAGCTTTACGGTTAGTTAGGAATGATCCTGCATATTTCAAGGCAAAGCTTGGCCTTGATTCCTCAGTGTACATGTTACCCCAGATCCAAGCTGAAGCTTCCCTGTATTCAGCTAATAATAAAAGTGGGGGCAGTGTGGAATTGGGAAATGGAAAATGAGAATGTGTCTTAAATATCCTTAAATTGCCCTGGTTAAAAATGTCTTTACCTCTGCTGTAGTCACATGTGCTTTTCTGTGGCTTGATGTCGGGGAAAAGAAGCAGAGTGTGGTGTATGTACTGCAGATGGGCAGGTTTAGTTGAAGGAATAGCTGCCTGGAGAAAACTGAGCATCAGAGCGGAGGTGATTGAGAAACATAGCTTTCCAGACTGTTTCCACAAGTGAATCAATATTTTGTGAAAAACATTCCCATCTCCTGGCTGCCTTTAATTAAAGGGCTCAAAGATAATTTACTTAGAGTCCTGAAGATTATAAACCCTTCCATAATCTCTGTTCTTTTTCTTGAGTCTTCCAAACACTGCTATGTGAATGGGGAAATTGGGTTTTGGTTTTGCCACTGCACTGCTGTGTGACTGCACAAGATGACATCCTTCTGGTGTACCAGTGTGTTCATATCTTAGTCCTTTCCTTCTTTCAGAAGTGTTTAGAGAGCTATGGGTGAAAAGGGCTACCAGAGAGCACTGCATGTTATGATGCTATTAGCCAATTTTCCTCCCTTTGTAGCTACATCCTGCTTTCTTCTTATGAGTTTATCATAGTAAAGTGTTCAAAATATGCCCAGATTTTGCAAATGAGACATTTGGTCTGCACCTCCAAGTAGATTTCATCCTCTTTTTTTTTTTTTTTTTCATTCCATGTGAAACAAATGAATAAAGGACTGCACATTTTTACCTTTTTCTTGGCCATTTGCTTGTGCAGTCAGGTGGCCTCTTGTCCACAGCAAGTAACAGTTCTGGTCAGTCCTGCCTGTATTCTGTACTGTTCATTTAAATCTTCCTCCCTATGTAATATTGATTCCAGTCCCTTAACAGTGTCACAACAGAGAATTAATCCCCAAGGAAAGGGAAAAGACTAGCTGGTTTGCTGTGAGTGGAAAAGAAAAGGAATTCTCACATTAAAAACATTTTCCATAGTGGTTCGTGTTGAATGTTTCTGTATATTCCAGGGCGGGTTTTTATTTGATGCCAGAATAAATAGAAATACCTGCTGCTTAAAACAATTCATTAGAGAAGCTGTTCTTGCCTTTAGCAAAAGCCTTGCTGGGACTGTCCTTCAGACCAAAATCAAACACACTTTAATGCATTAAAATGAACATCCTGTAGGTTAAAATGTCCCTTAAAGAAACACTGTCAAGTTGATTTGGTGTTTGTGACAGAAAGGGACCTTGCAGCACTGCAAATTTTTGTGTCATTTGTGGCTGTGTAGGGCAGTGGAGAGTCAGGCTGCTGGCTTTATGAAACCAAAGGGAGCCATAGTAGTGCAGTGGAAGACTTTTTCCCTTGCCTTTTGGTTGCTAGGGAATAAATGCTTAGCTGCACAACCCAGACAGTGCAGAACTGTGCTAGTGGGCATATTCATCACTACAATCTCTCAGGCCACACCCTACCCACAACGGCCTTCCAATTTCTTTTCACCAGCTAGCAATCTCTCATCTTCCAAATTCCCACTAAAAATTTGTGTGCCAAGTGAGTGTAATATAAGATTGCATATATTTTAATAGAAGCACTGGGATGAGCACAGCCACTCAAGTAATCAGGAATTCCTGCCTCTGTAACCCTTGCTCTTCCTCACTTCAGTGTCCTGTGTGTGTTTTTCCTTCTTGTTTCAGGGACATGGCTTCAGCCAGGCTGGTTCACATGTGCACAGCTGTTCTCAGGCTCACAGCTAAAGGCCAGAGGAAAATCCTGCTTACACTGGACTCAGTGAGAGTTTTATTAGTGATTTCAGTGGGGTCAGGATCCTGGTCCTGTTCTTATATGTTGTCTGAGACATGCAACCCTTCTCTGGGCCTCTGTCAAAAAAAATGGTTGAGTGTTTTTTCTAGAGAGACTAGTTAGTTTGAGGTACCCGAGACATCTTTGGAAAGCCTGATATCCTGAGGATGGTCCTTTGTACCTTCTGAAAATCAGTTGATGTGTCTATTAAGCTATTTGAGCATTCAAATTCACTGAAATATTTTAAAACTTTGCAAAACAATAGTCTGTGAGGGCTAGAAAAGAAAACCCAGTAGAAACCACAGTGAAGCTGACCTGTCTGCTTTTGGAAAGACAAGTAAAATAGAAAATACAAAGGCCATATATACACAATCTATTCCCCTTCATCCAGCCTGTAAAAAAAAATAAAAAAGCTGGCCAAACCACTTGTAACAGATGACCTGTTTATTGTTAAATACATCAACTTTCTCATTGATTTATATGAAAACTTAAAATGTGTGGAGTGTAGTTGATGGAGTGAAGTGCTGACGCTATTTTAGAGAGACAATTTCTGGTTTTATTGTTACAGAAAGTAGAGCATTTGAATTTCATTTGCTTTTGTGTTTGTTTTGCATCTCAGTAGTCTTGTTTAGGTTTCCCTTATTCATTCCATATACTAAGGGCAGTGGTGGATTCTTGGTCTCCTTGGCTGAAAAATTACTGTCTTTCTGGAAGAGACATAGTAGCCAAACACAAGATACTGTCCTCAGTTCAGAGCTTTTATATGGTCCCATTACAAGGTCTTTTTGTAGAAAAGAGGTGACCAATCAGTCTGTTCTGTTCTTAAATTTTATTAATCTGTGAGTGCTAGCTATCGCCTGAATTTCTCATTATCTCAACTTTTTTCTTCATCTCTGCTGTTTCATGTCTTGGGGCAAGAATTAACTTGCATAATTAAAACAAATTAAAGCATTTAGTGGAGGGAGGGTTAGTGACAGATTTTCTGTACGTTTGTCATTATTCCCTCTTCCATGTGTTTCCAGTCCCTAGCTCTGAAGTATCACAAACCCTCAGTTGCTGTCAGGATCAACCCCCTTCCCTTGCCTTTTTGCCTGTTTCTCTTTGGTGGTAGTTCAGAGCTCTTAGAAGCTCTTGCTCAATTTCATTCCTTCATCTTCTCTTTGTTCAGCTGGGCCTGGACACCAAGATCCTGCTCTCCCCAGAGAGGCCTGGATGGTCTGTCTTCCATCATGCTAACCGCATGGCGTGCCCACTGAGGTCATGGAATTTCCCTACGTTTACTACACTTTGTTCTTCATAAACCTCCAGCAGTTCCTTATTATTTCTCCTCCATACATCATTCTCCTTTTGTAGCCCCAAAATGTGTTTTGAGCACTTTTATTTTCCACTTTTTTCTGTCACTTCAAGCACTTTTATCTGTCTGTCTTCTTAGTAAGCACCCATCCCACAAGATAAAACAATAGACATTACAGTGGTGGTGTATGTTGGAAGCTACCTTGTTTTCAATAGTTTGGAACTAAACACTGTCTGCAGGGAGGAATAACACACTTCCTGCTCTGTACCTGGCCTTTCATTTCCTCCACCATCAAACTGGTATTGGTAATTAACGCTCATGGATATTTAAGCCTGCTTGCTGAAATACATACACAGTCTTTGTCAACTGTAAGGCAGCATGTTCAAAATCTTCTCATCAGCTTACCACCCTGCTTTTGTTTGTTAGTGAACTTAGCTGATCTTAAATCTCGATTTTCTTGTTGCTTACTCAAACCGTCCAGTCAGGCTTTATGCCAGAGCTTTTGTCCTCTTTATTGTGACTCGCTCCAAAGTTGGTGCAGGAAACTTAAGCTTATTTTAGCTTGAAAACTTTACTGTCTCCCATGGTTTCATTAATGGTTCGTGGTAATGTGTTTTGATAAAGGCAAGAGAACAACCGTCTAAAATGCTGTGGAAAGGAATCATAATATTCCTTTACCAGGCAACATATTTCCGAGTAAATATCCTTCGTGCCATCACATCTCACCTTGTACAAGGTGGGTGCTGGTTACTATTTGAATGAAAGATTTCTTGTAGCCAGTGAGTTTTTTTAAGATTTGTGTTATGGTACCTTCTCATCAGGCATCTAGGACTCCAAACCAAATCCTAGCCTAATGTCAAATTGTGTAGCTAAGTTCCTTTCTGTTGCCTTTATTAAAAGGAGTATGTCATGAGGCAAAATATTTGTCATGACTTTGTTGATATTTATTCTGATACTCTGACTTGATTCTTTCATTTCAGCTCCATGTCATAACTCACTTTATGTGTTAAATCATTGTGCAGTTTGACTGGTACGGGTGCAAACATGTACTGCATTCCACTCCAGGGCCATTTATGTCTGTGTGAAATTATATAGACATGTACACAAAACACCTGGGAATTTCAGTCTCCTAGCTTCAAGGGCAGATACCTGCATGAGATGTTTCCTTCCCCATCTTTATACCCCTCACCCCCTTCCTATGGGGCTTTGACATGCAATCATGGTGGGGAGAAGGACTCATTATTGCCGTTCTAATTAACAGTTCCCAATGAATTTATGCGATAGCATCCTTCAGAAGCGATTCAGTAGATATTCCTGCTAGCATGGAGTAAAAAATGATCAGAAACATATTTTTTTTAATGTTTCTTTTTCTTCTGTGCGACAGTTTTATGTTTTTGGTTCACCTGAATATACTTCTGAATTACAGTTTTATCTCCTAGACAGTTTTCTGCCTTGATTATTTTCTAAATTAGAGATGGTTTGTGGGACACTGCCTGAGAACAAAGGCTTTGCTTATGGCTAAATACCATTTAATCACAATTTAAAGAAACTGCTGTTGTTTATCTCTGAAAGTGGTCATTGTGTTTGCAAACAGACAAGCTGAAGGCAGAAGCCTAATTGATGTCCAGCTAAGCACACACTGCCAAACAACTGTCAAGAAAAGCTCTGGAACTGCTCCGTGCTACTGTGTGTGTGAAGCTAAAAAGCCTTTGAGGCAGACATGAGCAGAAAAATCTCATTATATTAGCTCTCTAGACAGACCATTTCTGTCTTTTGCTGTTGTCTCTTGCCTCATCCATGTAAATGGAGACTTGCAAATTGCAGATTTTACATGCTTTCTGCACTGCTTCACCAGCTTCACACCCCAGCTTCATCACTTCCCCTTGCTGAGGATTTGTTTCTCTGGGGGATTCTCGCAAGAATGAACATAAACCAAATCATCTCTTCTGCTTTCATAGCTCATCCTGCTTCCTCCTTTCTCTCTTACAATATAAGGCTGTGGAAAGAGAAATAAAGTTTGTTTTCTACAGTGTCAAACCTGCTGTCAGTATGCTATAAATAACCCATTGCTTGCTATTGTTGTCTGTGCTAGAAATGCCAACCCAAGATTCTCTGCAACAGAAAGCAGGATTTTCTACTATGACATGCGTCAGACCAGGTGGACAGGGAGAACATGGAAGTCATAAAAGCGTTTGCTCATTGTTTCTTATGCAGGAGAAGGGAACAGATTTTGCATGTCCTGACTTCCAACCCAATGCCTTACTGGTTCGTTCACGGTGCCTTCCTGATAGACCTGTGCCATTAAACAGTAGACTGAGGGGTTGGGTTTTTTCATTTTATTTGTAAAAAAGAATTTCTTGAAAGAAGGAAATGAATTTGTAAATAGAGCTTTTCTTCAGTAAAATTCAGAGCTCTTTACCAAAGAGATCAGAACTGTTATCCCCATTGTACTGAGTGAGGAAATGAAGCCTCGAGATGTGAAGGGATACGCCAAAGGACAGAGCTGGCTGGGGGCTAAGCCACAGTCTTAGTCCAGGCCCCTCAGCTGGAGGCAATGCTACCTCTTCTCAGGCCTTCCCACTGGAAGCTCAGCTTCTTTGGGCAGCAGCCAGTTCTTCAGGTCAGTAAAATAATGATGCAACCCTTCAACAGGCCAGAGGTTTGTGTTTCTTCTTTCCACTGCCTGGGTCTTTATTTTTACCTCTGTTTACATGTTCCAGCCTGGTCAGTTTGCTGCAGACTGCAGCCACATATCATTTAAGAAAGCTGATGCATTTATAATTGAGAAACCTCTGAGGTTTTTCTTCTCCTCCTGTCAGACATAGATGGCTTTTATCCAGTTGACTGCTTTACAGTGCCTTTATCCTTTGCTGGCTTGAAAACATTTCAGATAGTTTCTATTGTTTTATAGACCCTGTAGCTAAAAAACCAAGCTGTGTAAAAACATCTGTACATAGCTGTGCAACAGGCTACAGACATGTAGGGTAATAAGGCATGATTGCATTCATTGTAGCATTTGCTCCACTGGATAATCAAATAGAAGCATTCCAGTTGCACACAGGATATGTAAGAGTAAAGGAAGGAAATGAAGGACAGTTGCCTACTGTACTTTTACATTTCTTTTGTCTTGCAGCTGCCAAGACTAAATGCAATTTTGAGAGTAAGTTTTAAATAACATAGAGATGAGATTTTACTACTGATAACCAAGAAAACAGCACTGGGAAGTGTGCAGAAAACTACACCACCCCCACCCCCCCTAAGAAGGAAGCTTGATTTGCACTGATTTTCAGCTTTGGTTAACCATCTGGTAACATGACCTAGTATAATACCTAGCCTATCTTGCAGGGTGCCTGGTCCTGGAAGGATTTTGCTACACCACATGCACTCAATAGATTGAAAGTTAAATTATCCCCATTGTACTGAGTGAGGAAATGAAGCCTAGAGATGTGAAGGAATATGCCAAAGGACAGAGCTGGCTGAGGGCTAAGCATGTTGTTGTTTTTTATTTAACAATTCTCCCACTTCCACTGCCTCAGCACAAGCTCTAAGCCTTCCACTTGTGATTGTGCTACACATAATGCAAATAGGAATTGGGCTTGTAAAAGGACTTTGCACTGCTGAAGATCTTCTCTGTGTTTACCAGCATGCTGGAAATAAAGTAGGAAATGTGCTCCAGCTATGATCCAGTACAAGCTCACTTCATGGGTGTAAATGTTCATGACAGGTGCTGTGGGAGAGGTGATGAAATTTTGAGGTGACCCAAGAATGCACAGACTAGGTTTGCCATCATGTGTTAAGAGAGAAGAGCCTCCACTTTGTTGACAAAGTCAGTATTTTACAGGGCCACCCACTTCATAATTAGATTTGTGCTGTATTCACAATTGTTCAGCAAAATTGAGGGGTTAAAGATGGTGACTGCTTCATGATCTGTGGTCACAGCTGTATTTAAGCATCTAAAATTACAGTCTTATTTTTAGAAGTCCTGTCCCACACTTGAGTAATGTTTATAATGCAGCAAACTATAAGTGATATAATTGTATTTAATAGTTTCCTGACTCCAAGCTGATCAGCTGTGACTGTTTTCTGCTATAGTTGTATATGAAAAAGTAAATTCCACCTACTTGGAGGTCTCAACTAGGCGATTAAAAGTGGTATAAATGCTCTGTTGCCCATAGTGGAAGTGAATTTAAATGTTAAATAGAAATTTATCTGAATACCCTACACCTGAAAAGTCATGCCATGTAAGTAAAACATATTTCAGTATGCTCTCTTTTTAATACTTTGCATTTCACTGTTGGACAAGGATTCTGTATGGCATCACTGAATCCTGTGGTTTATTAAATGGTAGATCATTAAAAATGAGTGATCAAGGTGCTAAACTTTCTTCAGTAGCTGTTGCTTGTAGAGATGGAAAAGACGTTTAGAGAGCACAGAGGAAGTTGAAAGAGACGATGAAACAGTTACAGAAGACTAAGCTGATGCACCATATAATTTTGTAATAACATGTAGGATTGTAAACTCTGGCAGTTCAGGGGGATACAGGATGCATTTGCATTACAGGGGTGGCAAATGTCAGGGCCCTGGGTGCTTCCCGAGCCCTCCTGGGAATTCAGCTGCTTGGGCCCACTTAGGTAGTGGTTCAGGTGTCTGACTTTGAGGAAAGCACTTCAAGAAAGCCGTGCTAAGAATCTCTCTGTTCCCCTTGCTTGGGTGCAGTGGGACTGTGCTTTTATCAGTGAGGCCAGTGCCTCTATCTGCCTTAATCATGCTCAACTTCAGCTCTCCTTCCCTTTTGGAGCAGCGCCTGCCTTAGCTGCTGCCTGACAGCAAACTCTAGCGAGGGATGATGCAGACAGCAGGCAGTAATCGTGTCAGCCATTCCAGCTGATTCTTTTACTCCATAGAGACTCTGTCCAAAGATAAGATGGTAACTTAATAATTTTCTCAGAACTGGTGTCTTAGGGATAATTTTGGTCATCTTTTGGCCTCACCTTAGAACATCTGGCATGGAGACAATGCTCAGCTAAGGATTGGCCTGCTGAATCAGCAGATTCACATTTCTCTGTTTAATGTCCAGAAAATCCAGAAGAATTCTTTTAACCTCATTTCTTGGGAAAGTTTAAACGGGTAGAGGTGAGCAAACAGACCTAACAGATAAAAAGAGATAACAGCAAGCCAACATGACTTCTAGGAAAGGAAGCAAGATCATGGCTCAGTGACTTGTTGGAATTCTTAAAGACACTTGCTGCCAGAACAGACAAGGAGAAGGGGGAGATGCAGTGGGCTTCACATTCCTAGCTTTTTCTAAAAGCTTATGATGGAGTTTCATTGCAGTAGAACATAAGAAATAATTGGTTTCAGCAGCCTGAAGAGTAAGTAGGAAAAAGTACTGATAAAAGATCCATTATATTTCTGCCAATTCCAAATTTTTAGTCAGATGCTGCAGGGAACAAAGGTTGCCTTTGGGCTTGTGTTTTTGGAGAAATGTTTAGGCTCATGAGGTCAAAAGTACGATTTTTGCTTTTTTGCACATTCTAGGGAGACAGGAGGCATTAATAATCAACAGCACTGGTATACAGTGAAAGATTTAGATTTTGTAGGATCTTCTGGTTTTTCAGCTGTTTTACAGATTGCATGGGTTTCTAGATGGGAAATTATACCAATCTTCATTAACCCTGAGTGAATACATTGAGGCATTTGTGATCATTGGCTCTTATAGGCTTAACTTAGTTTTCTGTTTCCTCTGAGCAAATATTTATTTTGAAGAGGTATAATGATTCTCTGGGTTGGGATACAGACTAGAGAGAAATTGGTCCCCTCTCTTAGTTTATTTTTGCTTCCTGCTTAGACCAATGCAAAAATATGTAAATATATCTGTGCATGCACATATGTTTGCATTTCTATATCCATTTATGTGAATGTATACATCTTTGGATAATGCCCATCCTGGAAAAAAATTAGTTTCTAAATGCATAGTAGAGTACTTGGAATTTTACATACCTGAACTTGAACAGGTCTTCCTTGTAGAAAATACTGGGGTTTCCTTATCAATTTCTTGCTGACAGGAAGGTGACTGTAGGAGATGGTGAAATTTTAGTCGAAGTCTCACTGAGGTGTGTATATATATGTATGTGTATATACAAACTATCCTTTGAACCCCTGCAATTTTATTTAGACACAGGGATTCTGCTATATACACTTTTAAATTTCAGGTTCAGAATCCTATAATCTGCAAGGTGTTTGTCTGAATTAGTCTGACAAGTCTTTTTAACTTTTAGTTTATCTGATATAAATATGTTGAACTTAAAAAAAAAAAAAAAATCCTAGACCCAACCCATCAAATATCTTTCTTCTTCTGTACTCTTCCAGCATGTTTTGTAGAATGCTAAGGATTTCTGTGTTTGCTTAGCTTGGAATTAGCCTTGTATTTCTACTTTAGTTAGTGGTCATGAGCAGTCAGCAGGTTGAAGATATTTGTTGGTTTTATGTAGTTGTGTCATACATTTTTGTGGAGCTGTTTTGCCGGATCTGTTTGCATTAAGGCTCTGCCTGACCATAATTAGACTGCTGGGTACACATTAATGTTCTGCTGAGGATCTACTTGTTGGTTTTAATAATGTCATCTATCAGGCTCTAGCATGTACAGCAATATTTGTGCTGTAGTAGACAAACAGAGTAAACACTGCAGTTATTTATAGGAAAACTGGCCAGTAAGTTAGGAAACTCTGTGTGAATGTTTTTATTTATTGGAGAGTTAAACTGATGCTCTAAAATGAGTCCATCAGTCTAACCAGACTTAGTTGTTCTTGAAATGAGAGAAAAGTAAAACATTGACGATATATTTCTAACTCAAATTTATATTTTTTATCTCTGTTGAAGAAACCTGTAGAGTCATGTTTCTTATCTTCTATGCCCTAATTTGTTTGCTTTTCTAGCTATGTCTGTTGGTCAGAGAGAAAGTACTACCTCCCCTTTGGTCTTGTCTGGGTCCAAGTATGGATGAAATTCCTGGCTACACCTCTCTCACCCTATGTCTCGACTCCTGAACAGTTC
Organism: Athene cunicularia; assembly: GCF_003259725.1. Classification (NCBI taxonomy): domain Eukaryota; kingdom Metazoa; phylum Chordata; class Aves; order Strigiformes; family Strigidae; genus Athene; species Athene cunicularia. The sequence continues at coordinate 11,344,685 of NW_020799112.1, forward strand.
TGGGGAAGTACTGGTGCTCCTTCTAATCCCTTTGATGACCTCTTACAAATGTCAGTTGACTTGGACTTCAGAAAAGCAACATTGTTCACTGGAGTTGCTCTGGCCTTCCAGATGGTTTTCCCTGTGACTCTTGCCTGACCTTCTGTATCTGGACACATACTTAAGCAGCATCTGAAGTAGAGATGCTTTTCTGAACCTGGGCCTCGGATCCTGCAACACGAAAATATTGCTTAGGACTATTGAAGTCCTAAGCTTTGTCTTTCAGAGATGTCAGTTGCCACATGAGAGTCTGATAATGTAATTATGTTTCCGTTTTGGGTCTCTTTCTCCCTGTGTCTCACTTCCTTCTTCCATAATGTTCTCTGATTTGCTCCAGATTTCTTTCTATGTGTTTATCTGTCTCACTTGGGTCTTCCCATTTCTCTCCTCCCTCTGTGGAGCAAAGTGAGAAGAGGTTCCTGGCACAGCCCTCTCACATGTTTGCATTCTCTGGGATGTCTCTCTGAAACTGAGGAACGGGGAAGGGTGCAATGTTCTCAGCTCACAGCAAAGGCCCTGGATTCTGAGAGCATTTGGTCCTTTCCATGATGAGCCCCAACTCTTGACTGCTGCAGCTTATGTTGTAGTGCAGAGGTGTGTTTGCTGTGTTGCTTAGATCCTTGGGATTTTCTTGTCTGAATGACAGATTTTGAAGTGATAACTTTTGACTGAGTATCTCAGAACAACCCCTCTCTTTTCTATTTTTATCTTTATTTGTGTCACTTCTTGCATTTTCCAACATGGGAAAATTCTAGTCCACATTTGTTCAATGAACTGGTGTGTTTACAGAGATGTAGAATACCCACTCAGGCACCAGTGTCTGTGAGCCACAACACGGTCTAAGCACTGAAGTAAACAAAGCTTTTTGCCTTTACACTGATGTAAAAAAGACTAAGACTTCTGGGGGTGGGAACTAAGTAAAAGAAACCAGGAAATGGCTTACTGTGCCTTCTCCAAAGTCAGTGGTAATACTCCCATTGATTTCAGTAAGATTTTGATCAAGCCCATGGTGATTATGATAGCTGGTACAAATAGATCGGATGTAATACATACTCAAGTTGTTTTCTGTGAGTGCCATGAAGCTGTTTATGCTATCATTAATCAGGTAGCTTTGTTGGGAAATGCATCTCATTACATGGCAAGCTGACAGGAGGCTACTGCCACTGGGCACCAAAGCAGGCTTGTACAAAAATATCCTAGCTACGTCGCTGGAAAGGCCAGCTGTTACCGTTGCATATTCTCTCCATGAGCCACTTACTGAGTGGGGGTTGACAGCTGAGAAAACTGCTACAAACCAGGGTGTACACTCAGCATGTAGTTTTCAATCAGGGACACAAAGATTGAATTCAGACCTGGAAATGTCATGCAGACAGCATACAAGTATATAGGAGCTTCTGCTAGGTGTTTTATTTAGAGGTGCATGAGAGTAGAAGAGGCAGTTGTCCCCTTGTTGGTCCTGATACTCGAGCACAAAGACCTAAGGCAATAACATAACATGAACACATGTGCATCAAAATGTCCCACTGGCTTCTGCAGAATACTGTGACAGTAAGTTCTTTAGTGCTGCCTGCAGGTGCAGTCCCCCTGTGAGCCTCATGTGCTGTCATTTCTGAATTCAGACTATAAAGGCCTCGGGACTGGGACTGTGCCTTGACTTGTGTCTGTGAGGCACCAGGGACTCCTCTGGCTGCTGTCAATCATCACAAGGAGCTCAACGTTATTCATCCAAATTTGTGTTTTCTTTCACAGGAGCTTGAGTTTGCACATGAGAGATTTCTTTTTATTAAGTGTGAGAAAAGCTCATGCTGCTCTTTTTCTTGGTGAAAATTTCTCTCTAACTTGTGTTACTTTTAAAGGTGACACTTTATTTTTGAGTAATTTAGAGAAAGAGGTACTAAAGAAAGTAGATTCAGGACATCTTAAAAATATCTCCAGCTACCCCTGAAATTAACCATTACTTGTTTTCTGTCACGCTGGTGCTGTGATGTGTTTATGTCTGTGTAAAGTACCTTGCGGGTCCTTCCCATCCCGTGGAGTGGATGGCAGAACAGCTCTGTTTGGGAACCCAGAGGAGGGCCCTTCAGGTTAATAGCCATTTTAACCTAATTTGACGTGTGTGCTTTGTGCTTATGTCTGTTTATCTCGATGACAGTCTTTCCCTAGTAGCTTTTTAACCCATTGGCCAATTTGAGTCAAATTAGAGGATATGTATCTTAGAAATACTAAGCTTTTGGAAGTTTTCTGAATATGTCAAGGAGGAAGCCCTCTCCCTTTGATGCTGCCACTGAGGAAGAGATTGCATCACCCACATTTACATCAGAAACCCCAAGTGGAAGTGCAAATGTGTAGAAAATTAAGCCATTAATTGTTGGGGCTTTTTTATCACCTCCCCTTCCACCATACTGTCACGCTCTGCCAGAACAAATGTGCTGCCTGCGGTACTGTGTAAGGAGAGAAGCAGAGCCATGGCATTGTCTTAGTCTCCTCTTCCTGCCCGCCGACGTGGAAGGATCATTTTCACTCCCTACTCCTGGCAGCAGAGGTAGTAGCCAGTGCTGAGGTATTAGGGACCAGCTTGATTCTCTTGTGTGATACAGGCTTTTCAACCCAAGTTCTGACTTCAACAGAGTAGCTCAACTCTATTAACATTATCAGTCACAAACCCCAGGTTTGTCAGTTTTCTCAAGTCAGGCAGGCTGTAAGGTTAAATCAGCACTCAGCAAAGAATTAAAACAGAAGGGCTGAAACAAGAATTGCTAAATAAGTTTATCAGTGCGTGTGTTGGCTGGCAGCTTGACAAAGTGAAGCTAGGAGCTTAGACAGCCCTGTAAGTCAGGATGTAGGAGCTGTAATTGAGAAGTATCACAGAAGCAATTTGGAAAAGCATCTGTTCAAAGTTTGATTACTGTGAATCATCCCGTTCTGCTGGCCTGCTCTGCTAGTTGCCTGAGCTGCTCTTATTTTGCCAAGAGAACAGCTTGACACGCATACAGGGCCTGAAAATAAAATACACTTTAAATATTAACATGTTTCAAAAGTATAGATTCATTCACTTTTTGAGAGTAACAATCGCTTAGTCATTCTTTAAGAACATTCTTTAAGAACATGGAAAGAATTTAATTGAGAGCTGTGGAAGAATGCCATTCATCAGCAGCACAGGTGTTCAGCCATCTCCAAAACTGTCCCCTTCAGCAGACTGTGCTGAAACTCTCCAGACACTGAAACATTGTTCATTCTGCACTGCTGAATGTTGTGTAACATTTCAGGACTGATCCTTGCTCATGAACCCACCTCCAACCAACACCACAGCAGGCTAAGATAGGCATGGCTCAGTAAAGCTCTTGAAACTGTTAAAAGAATCTTTTAATTTATTTGAATAGCTTCATGAGTTTCTTAGTGTTTGCAATTACGAGAGAGAAAAACTGGAACTGAATGCTGGACCCTGACTGTTAGCTCTTAAAGCAGATGCTGTTTGGTACAGAGACTCCAAATATTTTTTCTGATTTATTGCCAAGTCTGACCTTGTCTCTTCATTCTGGAAGGGAGATATTGAGGAATTTGAAGGCTCCAGGATCCCTGCTGTTGAATTCCATATTCCTCTTTGTTTAGCAGTCTCATTAAAAGCTCTGATTTGATCTTTTCCTTCATTCCCCTTCATTCTCTCTGAACTCCAGCCCTCTGTTGAAGCAGATGGCTCAGATGACTTGCAGGGACCAACTGACAAATTCAAAACTGGAGGTCACAGAACTCATCTGAAAAAGCAAGATGAAAATAGCCTCAAAGCTGGTTTTGGAACCCTACACAGTTTGCAAAGCTGCAGCTATTGCAGACAATGCCAGTATTGCTTTTCCATTTCTTGGAAGATTATGACCTTCAGATGGCAACCCATCCCGAGAACAGGATGGGTGTTAGCAGACTAACATAGGCAGGTGGCAGAGTGGTGATCATGGGACACAATAGCCCTCAAGCACTTTCCTTTCTGATTGCAGAGCTGGTTTTGGTTTTGGTTTTTTTTTGTCTTTTGGCAAGTTATTTATTTCTTGAAAAATACATCTTAGGGGACACTGAAGCAATTTTTAAGTTCAGGCCTATTCCACCAAATAGGACAGGTCAAAATGAAAATACTGAAATGTTGAAATAAATTTCATTTTTAGTAACATCTGAGAAAGGAAGGCTGTTTAGAGAAGGTGAAACTCTTCTCTTGTCAAGCCATCCAGCAGGTAAGAAATGTGGATTCATTTCTATCCCATGCTTCTCTGCTTCAGCCATTGAAGTGAAAGACAGTTATTCACACAGCTCCACAAACCCTGAATCCAGTGCTGTGTCCTCCTTGTTGCCTTGGTAGGTTGCTTTTGCATATTATCATTACAATATTTGCATGCATGTATGAAGGGAAGATCCTGCTTAATCCTGCAACAGTTTGTAGAAAGGACCAACAGGTTCATCTCTGCAATGCAGTCTACATCCACTTAACAAAATCAGGCCAACAGAAGACATTCAAATCCAAATGCCTTTGAGCCCCAGGCAGAGGTGACTTTCAAAGGCCAGGATCCAAATCCTGATTTACAGTTTGGTTTCACAGTTGGTGATGTTTTCTTTTGAGTTCACAGTCACGTGTTCCTGCAGTCTTTCAAAAGCATCAGATCTCTCCTGACTTCTGTGGGATCTGATTCCTTTTTTGGCATAAGATACCCTTGAGCAACCTTGTCCCCTATGCCTGTCTCTTTTTCTTTCAATAGTTTGTATCCCACTTGTTTCTATACCAGTTCTAACAGCTGTTCTTTCCTTATGCTAAGTGCCATTTTTTCTGCCCACACTAAGGCACAGGCCTCCCTGCCTGAATACTTTCATGTCCTTAACAGGCCTTGTTGCAGTCCAGCTTCTCCCTTTCCTCAAATGATCCCATAATGCCAGAGACATATGAGCCAGGGCTGTACATCCATTTTTCTCCAGCAGTAAGTACACACAGAAGTTCTCAGAGACCTCATCTTCCTTTCTGATCTTATCTCCTGCCCTCCTTGACCCCTGCCTCCCACAGAAGTGACTCCCTGCTGCTTAAGAGATCAAAGTCATGTTTCTTGAATACTTCTGGAAAACCCATACTATCTCCATTTGCTACACTTCTGTCCCCATCTCTTCTCATTCCCTAATCTCTTTCCATCTTTCTCCCTTGTTCATTAAATTTGAGTTATGCCAGGCTTCTCTATACTTCCCAGCACTATGTGTTCACTCATCCAGTCCATCAGTCCCTCCCCAGCTGGAGTCCTCCTCTCCGATCCACCTAGCTAGCTCTTCCTCTGCCTTACTTCTTAACAGGAGTACAGTTGTTTAATTTATCTCACTTTGAGTAATTAAGTCCATGTATTTCGATGCATATGCATAAGCATGAAGACTTTCAGCACTGTGTAATGATTCTGTAATCAGATGGTGAATTAGCTGCCGGGATTTGGGAATCTACATTTGGGAATGATGGTTTGATTTGGACTAAATATCCCAAACTTCATATTTAACTAGAGAAACAGGAATGCAGAAAGGAACTGTGTTTTTGCCCATTTGAGATCTGCATTCAGCAGCAGCCTGGGCTCCTGTCGCTGGGGAGTGTGCAGGAGAAGCTCTCTGGAATGTGGCTGTTAGCATATCAAAGTAGAGTAAACATGTAGATGATACCCTGCTTCCTCTGCTCCAGTTAATTAAGCCACTCCTCATGTCATGTTAGCTGGAGAGGATTTATTAATGTGCTGTCATCTAGGAAAGCAATGGTTTGCTGAAAGGGAGGAGCCATGTTAATAGCATAGAAGATGTCAGGCTGAACAAAGAGCAGATGTCAAATAAACGGTATTGCTTTTTATCTCCTTTGCAGAGGCCTTAGATCCCAGTGCTTTATCATAATAGCTTAGAAAATTAGGGCTAGAAAGAACTTCAGGTGGTCTTTTAATGCAGTTTCTTGCTACAAGGCAAGATCAGTGATACCCAGAGCATTCCTGATGAGTATCTGCTCTATGAGGCTAACCAGTATACTTATTTCCAGCTTTCTTTAAATTACTGTGAACACCGTGTCTCCTCAGGTATGCTCATTGTGGTGAATATTTACGCTTGTGATCACAAATCCTTGTTGAATGGCATTGGAATTGAATGTGGTTTTCAGAGATGCCCATGCCAAACCTCTGAGGGTTTCCAAAGGTTGTCTGCTCTTTGCTGTCAGTGTTAATAGCCTGTCTGACATGTTTTTGTGGGCCTTGGTTAAAGCCTCTTCTAGGCCAAAAAGCTGTTAGAACATTGTGGACTCTCTTCATCTCAATGCATTTGGTATCTGAAGCGACCTTTTACTAGCTTGGGTGAGGACAATTACCCGAAGTCATGAAAGGTCTCAATCTCTAGGGCTTTTCAACTGTCTAGGCAGCCACTTGTACACTAGAAGAGGCTCTGCTTAAATCAGTGAATTAGCACGGTGTAAATCCAATGCAAGTAGCACTAAAGTAAGGCTCTTGACATCTTGGGGACTGTCTGTGTGTGGGCAAGTTAGTAAAGGAGCAGATAAATGATTCATCCATTAAATTTAGAAAACCACAGGAGGGTTCCCAGGAAACATAAAAGCCCTGCAGAAAAACTGAAAGCTAAAGCTGAGAGTTGGCCATGCTGGGGAAGGGATTCCACATGTTCCATTAATTGCTGTCCTGCAGGGTAATTAAACAAAGAGAAAAAGAAGATAGCAAAAGCACTCCTTTAAGCTCTAATGATTTGCAGGATCTTGCTGCCTTTGCAGGTTTACAGACATGAAGAGGTCTGGCCTCACAAAGGCCTTTTTATCAGAAAGGTATAGAGTAGGGCAACTTGAACAGACAAACCCTGGTTAGATAACAGCTAAGCTGTTTGAAAATGGGGGCAGTGCATTCCTGCACAGTTCAGTGTGGGCTGAAAGAGTCACTGAGAAGCTCTGTTGAGCTTTGGTGGTGCCATGACTAAAATTTGGGTGTATCTGTGTGAATCTCAGTCACTTCACAAAGACTAAGGCACATGGTTGAATCTGGTTCTCACAATTAGTCCTGATCTTATGAAATGTTATTGAGGGCCTGTTGCTAGACCTCTGGGTGCCTGGCAGTATTTCAGTACCAAGTATCTTTAAATATTCTCAGAAATCAGGAAAGTATGCCCTATAAAAGGTATTGTGTATTTCATTCATTTTGTGCTATTAGGACCTTGTGTTCTGAGGAGTGTTACATTATCAGCTCCAGCAGCATTACAGCTAGTATTGTGAATATCAGGGAGAGACTTTATTTGTTAATCTTTCAGGGTCTGTGTAATGAAAATCAAGAGATTCAGAAAGTAACTACGCTTTGTGTTTCAGCTATTTATTTTTCTTGCTGGATTTTTGGGATTCTGACAGCTGTTGTATATACTGGAAGTGACAGTGTTTTCAGAGTTACAAGGAAGAACAGCTTTTATTGGGCACTACAGGACAACAGTCTGTTCCGTAGGGGGGGTGTCCAGCCACAGAGTACACTGAGTTCTGGGAAAGCATGTTGCATCTCTGCAGGTCATGCTGGTTTGGAGGCAAGGAGAAGAGTTTTATAAAGGTCATGTTGAAATTTGGGATAAGGTAGATTCTCCAAAGTAAGAAGAGGATTCTGTGATGGTGGGCACATTTGCACCAAGTTGGCTAAGCACAGAAAGTCAGGGTCTGATGTGTATACTCAGAAGTAGTGGTGGCTTCTTGTGTGATCTTACCAGTTATTCGAACACTGTGTCTTAGCTCGCTTTTCTGTAAGGACTGTGTAGTACTTGCAGTTTTTTAGTGAGGCAAGGAGGAGTATATATGGGGACTTGGATACCAGCTTGAAAACCTTGTATGAAAAAAGCGTGTGCTCTAGAGTCAGAGGCGTGAACCTCACATGCCCTTAGAGGTTTTTTGGGTTTCTCAGGAATCCACATCATCTTTGCCCGCAGAAATGGTATGGGCTTACCAATGCTCAAAAAAATTGGTGCTAGAAACTACTTCCACTACTTTCCAACACCAGCTAAAAATAGAGGAGTTGTATATACAATATACCTGCCTGGATGGTATTCTAGCTTAACTTCTGCAGAATTACACACTCTTTTTGAGGACTTTGACTATTCCCTTGATACCCAAGTGCCTACCCTGTCCTGCATAGAGGGTTGCATTTGGACCAGACCTGTGTTGCCTTTTTTCCTTCATATGGTTCATCCATCTTCCACCTTGGAGGGAATTTAAGCCCTCAGGAGGGAGTGGATGTTCTGCCACTCAACAAGGTCAAGTGAATTGTGAACTAATTTCTTCCCTGGGCTCATTTTTGTCTCTTGTACTAGCAGAATGAGACAGACAGTGGGTTATATTCTCTGACCTTTAAGCACGGAGGAAAAATGGTGTCCCTGTTGTCAGTGTAGATTTCTTTCTCAGGCACACAGCGAAGGAGCTTATTTCCTATTTCACATTCCCTTTAAGGGTAAAGGCATACTTATGGAGAGGCTTATTTGAAATAGGCTGTGGCTGACTCCTTGAAGTGCCTGGGAGCCCGTTCCATAGATGGTCCGTGGCATCAGAGACTCTTACTATGCAAATACTTCAAAAGAGTTCAAAATATTGTCGCTTGCACTGGATACAGCACTTGGTGTGATTGTTAACTTGTTTTTGTACCTGACTGGAGCTGTCTCTCATGCATTGGATGGTTGTACTATAATTCTTGTACTTGTGATTCATAATGAGTGTATTGTTTCCAGTGTGGTTTTCATTAAATACAGTGACAATGAGAATTATTGCTAAGGAAAACAGTTTCCATACGTGAATATTAAACTCTAATGGAAACCATGTTGTTACTGCAAGATTAACAGAAATTGGCATCTAGATGACTATCCAGCATTAAGCCAAATTAATCTGTGCCACTAAAATTGCATGTCTGGCTTTGAATTAGCACATTCTCATAAAAAGAAGGAACAGCTCACCATGTTAGCTTCTTCTGGATGATCCCTGTAAACCAAACTTGGAACTGGAGGCTCAGTAGGACAGTGACGGTAACAATCTCAACCTCTCTGTGTTGTGCATGCTGAAGAGGGTCCTTCCATGGATACTGTTCTTTTTCACCTGGATACTGCTGACTTCTTGGGACCTCTGTTTATTCAGCTGTAGAACAGGGGTTGCGTTATTACCTATCTTGGAGGCAGTTTAATGGGTAATTCTTTAATGTTTTTTTAAAATTTTGGGACCTTTTATATGTAGGCTTTATAGAAAGGAAAAGTATTTTTCAGTTTTAAGTATCATAAGCACTGAAAGATTCCCTTGGTGACTGACTTGATGTGTAAATACAGGCAGGGCATCTCTGTCAAACATCATTGCCATTGAACGGAAAGGCAGAGTGTGAATCACGTCTAGGGTTTCCTGATTTTACTTGTGTAGGATGTTAAGAGAAGCTACAGGAGTGTAATTGATGGCAATGTGTGAGCTGCACAAATTGAAAATCGTGGGAGGATGAGAAAAACATCAGCTCAACACCAAACTAGTAATGGTGGGGAATGGAAGGTTTGCTCTGTGCATGTGGATATGCAGTGAGTCTCCATCTGTGCCAAGCAGACTTCAGGACTTCGAGTTTGGCTCCCTTCCCAACAGCAAATACATTGAGAAGAGGAAGGCTAGCCAAGTTTTAATCAAGTAAAAGTTCTGTATCCAGAGGTGGCTGGCAAAAGAAGAGATTAAAGTATTAAGAGTGCAATGAAAACAAGACATTAGAGAGTTGAAAGCTGGAGTACCTGGACAAACCACTTACTGAGTGAATATTCCACAGTCATCAGGAGGAAGCCCTGGGTGTTTCAAATAGGATGAAATGTGAATCTATGCACCAGAACTTGTCTTCTACCAGCTTTGGCTATCACTGTGGCAAGTGTGTAATATCCTAATGCCGAGCTGAGCTGGTAGGATAAATGTAATCATTCCCCTTAGAGATATTGCTAGTAGAGGTCTCATTAGCTGGCAGAAAGGCCAACAGCTGCAAACTGTTTATGTATGACAACTTTTTGGATAAATCTGAGTTTACACAGTTGCCTGTGTCCTAAGGTTTGCTATGGAAGTGTAGATAGCTTTGCGTGTTCAAACCCAAGCACAGAAGTTATGGACTGTAATTATGCAATTTCTCATGAGAGAAAGGAAAAAACCCTCACACTAGGTAATAGTAAAAATAGTAATTGGCTTTCCTTTCCCTCTACCACTGATGGTCCTGTTCAACCTCTTTTGATATTAACAATAGATTTGTGGTAATTGCTGGCAGTTAGTAGTTATCTGGAAAGATAAGGACATCTTTTTTGTCCCTGAAGAAAGCCACTGTCTGTGTATTTGCATGAGCACAGGAGAAGTGTGGGGTTTTAAAAAACCAAACCAAACCAAAAAAACCCAGTTCAACTTTCTTTTCCTATTTTTCATTTCACACACCTGTCTCCCAAACAGGGCCAGAAGCAATATTACCAAATAAGAGAAGTACCTCTTATATTATTCCCAGCCTGGTAGAACCACAGCATGCCAGGATTTTCACAAACATGTCTGAATTCATGAAGTTTCTGTTCCAGTTCTCCAGACTTGAAAGGCTCAGATAAAAATCTGGAATTTTAAGAAGCAAACAGCACTTTCGGTTCATCCCAAGGAAGAAAATAAATCATATTAATGCAGCTACCAAGGCATTGTACTACTATTATTGTTGATTAAAGGTGTGTTTTTCTCTGTGTATCAATTATATGGATTATTGTGTTGGATTACAAAAAAGTTGAATTTATCTTAATGGCTCAGATATATTTACTGAAGAACTGTGTTACATTTGCAGATCAATAGTGTATTTGCTATTTACGTTCTAATGAAAGAATGGTAAAATGTGTTGGTCCAAAAGGAAATTATAGTCTTAGGAAATAGTTTGATAGAAAGTATATATTTCAAAAACATTTTTGAGGCAAGCTTTTTCAGTCTTAAAACGCTATAACAATTTGTTATAACTGGCTTACTATTCCAGAATGACTCTTATTAATAAGCACTCAGCACTTCATGAGCTTGGACTTCTTACTGAGTTCATTTCATGTACTGCAAAGGTTTCTGCTGTCTGCCCTTCTAGGATTATGAGTTTCCTTGCCCAATCCGCTTCTGTTCCTATATTGTCTGATCCCTGGGCTCCACTTCAACAGAAGTCTTTAATAATTGTAATAATAAACTAATTTTAGATGTCTACATTTTTAAATTGGTCATTGCAAATGTTATAAAATGACCACACAGGATTCACATTAAGCATTGAAAATAACTAATAAAAATAAAGTGACTAAGAGTCTGTAACTGAGCCACAGTCACTTCTTTTTTAGCCACTGATGGATGTACAAGTCCTTAATCATTAGTTTTCCACCTTTGAATAATGAGGTTTTTAGCACAGAGCAGTGTTATTGCCAGTTTCAGTGGTGTTTAGAACCACTAAACAAAGACTTCAGAAGAATCACCATTTGAGGTAATGTATTTGACATTTTAATTGATATTTAACCTCTCTTAATGTATTGACAGAACTCTTGACTATATTGCTATATCTTCCAAACATGGCAACATTGTGCCCTTCCATTTCCAAGTGACAGCAAACATTGACTCAGCCTCATTTTATGAAATTTATCAGAAGGAAATTAGTATGAATCATTTCAAGCTAAACTGGCTTGCCCATCTGACCACTGAGCTTGAGATGCAGTACTGTTTTGTTGCTTCTTAGTTAAAACCTCATGTGTTGGATAGAATTGAGATATATATTGGCACTGGTTAAAGGGAAGATAAAGGCAGAAAAATCAGATTTAGTGGTAGGAATAAAACATTTTCAGTAAGAATTCTGCTCTGGTCATTGCTGTACCTAAAACTTTTGAAAGGTAATAAAAATATCCCTCCCCATTCAGTAAAAGTGTATTTCAGCTGAGCTGGGTCAGTTTATTACAGAACTATGTTTGCTCATCCAAAAAAGGCAGAAGGATCTCCAGAAGCAACTTTCATGTAGATAGTGGTTGTGCCCCAGGTTCATAGCCCACCATTGTGGGAAGAGCCTTGGCCAGGCAAGCTGATGAGTGAAGGACAACTTAACAGCCCTCCCAAGTTGTCCTGTCTTGTGGCGGAGGATCTGGATTACCAGCAGCTGATGGGCCATCACAGTTTTGTCTCTGGTGACAACATAGTGTGCTCCAGTGGAGAGGCAGCTATGGAGTGGATTAGCAATTTGGCATGAAGCATCCTTCCTTCCAAGTACCCTGTTTCATGTATGCATGCTGGGAGAAGATTCAAAAACTTAAAAATGTACAAAGGCACGTATCAAAAGACGCAGAGGGTTGGCTGTGTCCTCTAATTGTTCCTTTTCGTCTCTAGCTGATGTGACTCAAATACTCAATTGTTGCTTCCCTTTAATTAAAATCTGGCAGTTACTCTTAATCTCAGACCTTCTGCTATTGGTTTTAAAATAAACTAACATTTTCCCAAACAGTTTTTTCCTTCTACCAAAAGTATTCCCAGAAATTGCTGATCCCAACTAGAGTTTGAAGCAAAAGACTGCTATTGGTGAGGGTGTTATTACTCGTAAATCACCATAAGGGTGCATGGTAGCAGATATAAATCAGGAGAAATATCTACTTCCCTTTCAGAAATCAACCATAAATGTTTTGTGATCTTGAAAAGAAACAAAAAGCATGTTCATAGCCCAAGACACACTGCAGATACCTACAGCTGAGATTCTGTTCTATCTGAGGACTCAGGTTGCAGTCTCTTTCTCAAAGTAACATATTACTTCCTGAGCAATTCCTTGACATCCTTAGGACTATTCTGCAAGTAAAAAGTAATTCAGTTTAAGAAGAGTGCAGAAATCTAGCCTTCTGTGGTCATTGATTTAAAAAGATTAAATCTTGACTGAATTTTTTGCATGTGGTATGAATCTGGCTTTCTACAGTTAGCACTTCTAAAGTAGGCAAGTGTTAGTGTCTGATTTCTGCATGGCCTTCACTCTCTGCTGCTAGTGCTGAGTTAGAAGGCCTATCCCTTCATTCAACTCAGAATCCCCCTGACAACAAATATCTATGTCCATATTGTTGCCAAAATGGTAATAAAAGCAGAACTGGGCTTCTTCCAGGTCTAAAGTTTTATACCATTTGCACCCTGATAAACAGAGTTTTGTCAACGCTGACAGAAGGAAAAAAAAAAAAAAAAAGTTATCATGTCTCCATTGCATGGTTGTGGTCTACTCATTAAAGGCAGCTTAGATTCCAGCTGCCCCTCTACACTGTATTACAGTGAGGAAATAAATTTCTTGTTAAATATAAGCAAATATATATGCTGTGAAAAAAATTGAAATGCATTTGTGGAAGGTCTTAACACTTCCCCTTCTTCCAGCATGGCAGAAGGATGTGTGAAGCGGGGGGATGAACCCCACCTTTAGGTTACTGCATGCTATCTGGAAATCTTGTTTTGTGTGCGCACTTGAACCATTTGTGTGGCTTTTGAGAGCTGCTCCTTTAGCAGTAGAGGATTTGTATAAATAGAGACATCCTTAGGCTCTGTCTTAAACCTTTGTGCATAACTCCCAAAGGCTTAACTGCAGTTTCTAGGTGGCAGGTGAAACAAAGTCCCTCAGTAAATTGTCCTGTGCGTGGCCTGTGATACCATAATAGGATCTCCAAGTACAATGGCACTTTCTGCAAGGGACAGTCTGGATGCAGGAAGGGCATATGAGGACTATTGTTTTCCCATAGCAGAAGTTTCATGCCATAATTTCTGAATTCCTTTTTGAGTTCAGCCTACAACCATTTTTGTTGCCCACACAAACAGGCCTGGAGAGTACTGTGCAAATGTCCATGGGATCAAATCCTAAATTCCACTAAGTCATAGAAGACTTCTGCCACCTACATTGGATTTGTGACTCACCGTCAGGAGTTTGCCAGCTTTTCTGACTCTGCCACTCTTGCTTTCTTAAAGTAGGAAAATAAGGGAAAATATAAGGTCTTTTCAGAGAGTCTCTGCTTTTATTGTTTTATTCTTTCTTCCCAACTTTATTCTGAAAACTGGGAGAACTCCATTTAAATGCTTAAGGCCACTTCACTGCATCTTCTAACATTGTAGTAGAGGGCATTGACAAGCTTAGATGAATTTTTTGAGACTGAAATATATTTTCCAGTGAAAGCAGTGAAGGTGAGTGTGTTTAGCTTGTTTCCTGTCTGACAAAATTCTAGACTGATTTTCCAACAGGATGATGAACAAAATACTCAGATGATTTTGTCTTCAAACTGCTGTAATATTTTTCATGCTGGGTGCATTTTTTATCATGTTGTTTGAGTTACTGCTGTATGTTTTGAGTGAATGAGCCGTTTCAGGGATTCTGATGGGAATGTTCTCTGTGTTTCTGTTGCAGGCATCGCTTACCTGGGAGGTGTCTGCAGTGCTAAGAGGAAGTGTGTTCTTGCTGAAGACAATGGTCTCAATCTGGCATTTACAATTGCACATGAACTTGGCCACAAGTAAGAACTTGTCCTTCTGTTTCTTTCTTTACTTATGCCACTGTAGCATACTTTTATTTAAAGCCATACATGTTTGTTATGATTTCATAAATCTAGCAGATCGATAAATAACAATTTTTAGGAGACTTAGGTAAATATTCATTTCAGCACGTGTAAATCTTTCCATTTGATCTTCTCCTATTTTCTACACTATGTTTTGATTTTGAGTAGCACAAAGAGGCCTCATTCTCTTACATGATTGATGGTAGTAGTTAGAGACAAATTCTGCTTTTGTTTACGCTGTAGAATAGGTCCACAAAAATGACATCAACTTCAAAATCTTTGAATTTGCTAAATTTTCTCTGAAGTTCAGTTGTCTATGTTAAGGATTTTAATAATTAAATACTTTGGTAATGGTTTCATCTCTGCTAGTGAAGTATTCTGCTGCAGCTGAAATTCTGAACATCAGTATTTTGGAAATGCCCTTAAGCAGTATTATTTGATCAACAGAAAGAAATTATATAACTTGATCTATCAGCTCAGTCACAGCTAATGAACACACTTTGAACACGGACTGGAAAGAACAGCAAAGAACATGATAATTCCTAGTCTGACAGAAATTTGCAGAATGAGATTACTGGGTACTTTCTGAAGGTGATTTTGAAGACTTTTTTAAGCTGCCTTTTTACAGGCAGCTTTAAAAAGTCTTCAAAAAGCTAATATTGACTGAGTCACCTGCATCATCTTAGTGCAGTTAATTAGTTAACCCAAAGATCAGCATCCACATTCACTGCTTTCCAGGCTAATATACACACACTTACAAGAGTTACGATCTTTTTTTGCTTTCCATTGACATCATTCTGGTTGCACGGTGTCACAGTTAGACTGTGTAAGGTACAGAATTAGACCAGGAACAAATTTATACAGAGACAAGGGCTGTACCTATGGGATTTTCAAGTACTCCTTCTTTTAGCCTCTCTGGATGGAAGGTGGGAAATCCCACCATTGTTCCTTTAATAAGAAGTTGTGTCTAAGTTTTGTCTGCACTCTTCTGGACTCCCTACAGTTTATGTGTCGTATCTTCCTTTCCTACAGTAACAACTATTTGACAGCTAAGTCAGAACCAATGTACCGTGTTCACATTCTGGCCAATCTCATTCCATGACAAATAATTATTTTATGGCAATATATTTCAGAGTTGCATGAAGGATATTTAGGATACTACCAAAAATGACAAGATGAAAATGAATCTCCTGTTCACCCTTCAGTGACACCATGGGCAGCTGAGCCAAACCGAGGGTGGTTTCAGCAGAAATGAAGGACATTTGGTTTTGGTTTTATTTAAATTATGTGCCAAGACGTTAAACTGAGCCTAAACTTAATAACAAATTAACCTGTGGGTAATGTTAAGGGAAATTCAGCACTCATCTTTGGATGGGCCAAGAGCAAGAGGGAAAAATACTTGAGCTTCAGAAAATCCAGCTGTGTAAAAGAGTGAGACTGGTCTGCCCTGGTGTTTGCCAAGTTTCTCAGCAGAGCTGTCAAGCTTCCTTCTAATAATGCCTTGCAAAAAATCTACAACATAAATAGGGGATGTAATGCTTTCAGATACAACTCTCCATCTGTGCAGAAAATAACAAACTCCATTTTCTTTTCTGAGTGCAGTTTTGGTAGTAAGACCATAACGTCCTTTCTCTGCTGGTTTTCTTTCTTTCCCTCCATCTTGGAAAACTATTTCAAGAGGAGGGTATGAGATGTCTAAAGCTGTTGACAGGGGGTGACTTGGGTTCAGTACCCTGGAGGATCTGGACAGTGAGTATGTTATTGTGCAGAGAATCTTCTGCTTCAGAATAGTCGTAGATCCCGTTGTGGGGAGAGATGGAGAATTTAAATGAAGATTGCAGGTGAAGAAAGACAAATGACAAAGGACTGTATTTTCTAACAGAACTGCCTCACAAGCTACTTTACTTGAAGAGAAGAGAGTAGAATAGGCTCGGACAAGAGAGACTGGGAAGAGTCCTGAGTACTGGAGGAGTGTGAAAGGTCTGTAAGAGACAGTCTAGGAACCTAAGGTGTCTGGGGCTGGGGAATGTAGTGCTCTGAAGGTACATGAGCCAGGAGTCTCAAGCAGAAGCATGTTGATTAGAAGGTTAAAGAAGCTGCTGGCAGGATTCTGCTGCCACAGGTATTTGGGGATCTGTTCCATTTCATAGTGAGTTGCAATTCTCTGTCACACACTGGAACAAGCCCTCCAGCCTTTCTGTACTCTCTTCCCTTGCTTAAGCCCAGCCATAAGCATGCACAATCAAACCCCAGTGTGCCAAATCAAAACAGAGGGGAAAAAATACTATCTCTCTCTCACCACCCAACCCAAGCATCAAAATCATCTCTACTGTCATCCACCAGTGGCCTAGTTACTTATTTCAGAGTATGGTCAACTTACTGGTGCTCTTCTGGCCTTGAAGTCAGCAGGAGTCTTTTCATTGACCTTACTAGGTGTCAGGCTCTTCCCTATTCTTCTGTTTTTAAACTGCAACAGGATGCTCTGAGCAGTCCTGTTCCAGCATGTCTTGTGCAAACAGAAGGATTGTTTGCAGACTTTACCTCGAGTTTACAGACTTGTAGTTTTTAAGTGAAATGTAAGGAAACCCATTGTGAAGATGAAGAAGCTGATGTGAGATTCAGGTTTTAAAATGAAAACCAAGGAAAACTAGGTGTTTAAAAAAAAAAAAAAAAAAAAATCAAATCAAAACTTACATCCATACTGGCAAAAGTATAAATTTTGGAGAGCCATAATTGTGAGCTTTACTGAAGGCTGATTTCCTTATGAGTGTAGAAAAGCTGAGATTTATTACTTCTTGCCCTAAGACTAACAAATGTCTGTGAAGATCACAAGACCAATTTGGCATTCACAGATTGTTTCTGATGTAGACTTTGGAAAAAGTGAATGGATTACTAATTGATGTGTCAGATTTAGGAATCTGCCACTAATGTCATTTGGACTCACTGCAAAAAACACTATTATGGACAGCTGCACTGTGAAAACATGGAGATATTAAATAGGTCCATTGCAGTGATGCTTATAGGTCCTATAAAAGTTAATCTTCACGTTTAACCTATAGAGTTGTTGCTTGATGATTCGGTGAGTGATATAACTTTTCCTGTTGTATTTATATCTTCAAATCTGGAGCAGTAATTGTGGTCCATGGACACAAAGGGAGCATCCATTTGTATTTACATACAATTTTTCCTACAAAGAGTCCAGGAGAATTTTGCTGTTACAAAATGGTAAGAGGCAGGGTAGAGACCACTGAATATGTGATGAGGCTGCAAATCATAAACTTCTTACCATACAAGACAGGATCCTCAGCAAGCCACTTTGCTTCATTCAGCATGGGCAATAGCAGATGTCTTTTAAATTAACACACTTTAATGTAACCGTAGTTGGTTGGATTTTATCCAGGGATTGCTGGGTGGAGTACCGTGTTCTGACCTATCCAAAAGGGAAGACAGAGACCATAGTGGGCCCTGAAGTCTTAAAAAGTCTAATTCCAAGGTCTTCGTATTATAAACAGCTTAATAAGCTGGATACTTTCTTATTCTCATCTTTCCTCAGACTAGCAGGGCATCTCCATCAGTATGACCTTGAAAATGCCCTACTGTTGTCACCAGGATCTGAATGGTGCTTCCCTTCTCCTCCATGAACTACACCAGTGTGAAGCTAATCTGAGATTCATACCCCAAAGACCACCCTAAACAGCTGTGACTTTTGGGAAAAGAGTGCAACTTCCCCCTCCCCTGGTTCTCTTTTTGCCTACAGCAGTGTCATTGTTACCATTTTCAAGTCATTCTCCAAAGAAAAAGGCAAATAAGCCTTTTAAACAAAAGCTGGGATTCATCCTTATATCCGTTATCCCCTAAATGAAGCGGGTGTGCTGTAGCCAGTGGTTTTTTAGGACAACAATGCCAGCTTTGTTGCCATTCCTGTTTCTTTCAACAGCCTCAGCTTTCCTGTTGTGGGATGGGGGGCAGGCTTGGGTGAGGAGGGAAGATTCCCATTCATGAGCTAGCGGAACCTGGCACTGCCTAGATGGTGAGAGAATAGCCGGAGGTGGTATGGCTGGAAGCCACACCGTGTCAGATGCCCTTAAGAAAGTGAATCAAAATCAACTGACAATAAGCAAGATGCAGTCCGTTGCCAACAGTCTGAAACCACATGGCCTCAAACTTGAAGCTGAAACAGATGAGGACAAAAACGAGTCCAAAGGTAAAAAGCCTATAGTGCACAAACCAAACAGCTCTGGAATCAGGCAGGAGAAGAGTTTAAAATCAGCAGGTCTGTCCACTATGGTTATTTGCTTTAGATGTTAAGTGTTGATAGATGTAACTTGGTTAAAATTACTTTAGGGTACATAATTATTTGCTGCATAATTAAGTATAGCCTTTGTTATGTGTCTCAAGCAATAGTGGTGTTGCAGGTAAGGGAAAAGCACTGCCTGGATGTTCCCTTCGTGGTCTGAGTTTTATGCTAATAGACTTGTGAATAAGATCACCTGCCCGTTCTGTCTAGTGCAGCACCCAGCAGAGAGATTCTGTCATGCAAATAGTTGTAAGGCAGAATGAAAATATTGCAGACTGAAAGGGGAATGTGCAATGAGCAGATCCAAGAGGTACAGAATAACGCCCTGTGACAACTTACTCTGGGAAAGCCAGGTCAGTGTGGCGCAGGCATACAGGCTTAATTCCTAAGAACCAAACAGGAAATTAACAGCCCCCTTTCTCCCCCACCTTGCAATTTAGAAAGATTTGGTCATAATGCATTTTAAAAATGAAGTTTCATGTGAAAGCTGAGGACCACCACAGTGAATAGGATACAGATCTGACCAGTCAGGTAGTGCTGCAGAGTGCACACTATGCTGATATAAAACTCTTTGTTTTTTTTTTTCTTAAGCAGTCTCTTTTGTGATTCCAGTCAGCGCAGTGCCGGCAACAATGGAGCCAGCCAGCCAAATCATGGTGGTGGTGCGAGGGGAGTGGTTCTGGAAATGATATAAAAACAGGAGGTCCTTTACTACAAATTCTCTCGTTTTATTCTGGGATTATAACATTTAGGTGCAGGATGTGGGAGCTAAGAAAAAAACCAACAACCCTCTTTGTCCTTTTTAGAGCGGCGCACTGTAGTCTAGTCTTGAACATGCAGCCCTACTGATGTAGGCAGCTCGGTGTAGTTTCTATCCTGGCTGACTTTAAACATTATTTTTCAAAAAAGCTTGCATTTGAGCTTCCTTTTCTGCTCTATGTTACTCTTTTGACCATTTACATTGTAATGATGGAAAATGCAAGGATTTCTTTGTAGCATTTGTAAAGAGCTAGTTTTTAGAAGTATGAGCAAAGCAACTCGTAGGATCTTTGAGTGTTATGGTGCTGACAGCGAGATCAGTCACAGAAAAGAAGGCAGACCTTGCAACTGCTGTTTGAAGTGTAGCGGAGGCATGAGTTACTCCCACATTTATCAGGCAGGTTCTGCCTGACCTGAATTTCTTTGGAACGTTTTTCTTCACTGCTATTGCAAAAGTACACCAATTAATTGCCAGGAAGCAATCTGTCCCCAGGTTACTTCTTACCTCCCAAAAGACATTAAAACCAACATTACTAAAGTTGCAGAATCAAACATGTAGAAGCACCAAAGTCTCAGTTTCAGGGTTATCTGGACAATTTTAACTCATCCCTCTGTCCTTCAAGTGAGGCCAAATTTCTATGGGTAGGGTAGTATTTCAGCATGTAGTTAAAGATTCTAGCGTAACACATGCCCACAGGCATCTTATTCACTCCTGTGCATGAATGTTTTACTAGAGAGAGACCTTGAAAAGAGGTGTCCATCTTGGGCTTGTAGGGTAGTATCCATTTATGTGATGGCTCAGAGATGCAGCCTGTGGCTGGCGGGATCTGTCTGGTGACTGGATAAACCTCTCCAATGGCATTGCTGGCAGTTCGGATGTAGATTCTGTCTTGTGGTAGAGAGCTGTGGCACAGTTCCCTCTGTGCCTTTGTAAAACCTTGTGTGGCTGTTTTGACCATGTTGCCAAAGACAATGTGTTGGAAGTCGCATGTCTGCATATGTAGGGGTTGAAAATCAAGGTCATTTGGATCCCAAGGAGGGCTGGAGCCAGAGGCAATCCCATGCAAGCTTTACTCTAGTCAGCTTAGGTACTAGTCCCTGTTGCTGCCCCAAGACTTCCTGAGTAGCTGGGTAGTTTGATTCACGCAGTTACTGCCCCAGCTATATTCAACTAGTGCCAGCACTCTCCATTTTAAGCCTCACAGGAGTATGTCGCTGTTCCAATCTATTGCAGTCTCAGGATTACTGTGAGTGACTGACTGCCATGTAGACATACCCTGAGGCTGGCCAAAAATGCTGGCAACAGTCCGTACCCACCCTGGAGCTGCTAATTTTATTTTCTGCCATTTGTGTTGTAAATCTGTTGTGGAATGTCTCTCTCTGTTCCCAGGCTCCCTTTTCTTGTTCCCCTCCTCCCAGGTTTCATTCTTCTTCCACAGATAATTGCAAGCACATTTTCACAGTTAAGTTGCCCTTCTCTGTACAACTCCGAAAGGACATAATGGAACGCTGCCTATTTCATTATATATGTTTGTACATCATAATTGATATGATCTAATCAAAGCAATTATTTAATAACATACTCTAGTTTTGAGAGAGAACGAGGTATAGCCTAATATTTCAGGAGATGCTTCTTTCACTTTTGCTAACACAGAGGGGTCTGTTTTAGATTAAAAAAATTCATATGTACCTAAGTAGCTTGATATTAGTAGCTTGGTAATAGCTTTTTGAAAACTGTGTCCTAAATCAGTTAAAAGGAAGCAGAGATCAAAGATAATAGGTCTGAACATATGTAAAACAAAATAGGGGAGACTTCTGCAAGCATGGATGGTTTGACCTGAGGAAGAGGTAGTGATAGAGCACCACTAAGCAGAAGGTGTGTTTGCCCAACATAATACAGAACATGATACCCAAGGAAGTTAATTTGAATCCCAAAAGTAGAATATTCCTGTTGTATTAAACTTGTCTGGGCAAGTTGTTTTTTTCAATGGCAGTAGGATATCACATAGAGAATAATTTCATAAAGAAAATTACATACAGAAATCACATAAAGAAAAAGAAGATTGGGAAGGAGAAATGGAGAAGTTCAAGCAGTATCATGTGCCAGGCTCTGGATAATAGGCCTGGTTTTGGGTGGGGGTTTCGAGCTTTATGAAAAACTGCAAGATATGTACAGGTATGGAACCTGCTAATCCTAGCATGGTGGTGGGGTACCTTCCCTCTATCATGCATATCATTTCTCACCCTTGTATCTTCCAAGTTTTATAGTTTATTTATAGTACTGGAGTGTAACCACATTGGAACTGGGCGTGGGAATGTCCACTTTCTGGACTTGTGGCAACCAGTAGCATGGTTCTGGGCAAAGGTTTCTATGGTTTTACTCTACACTTTGTGAAGGATGTTTGTATAATCCCTAGTGAAGCAACGTTCTCTTCAGTCCCTCTAATTTTTTTTGGTTTTGAGCATCTTGTACAGCTTTATTTAACATAAAACTGCACCAAACAGGCAAACAACAGTCATTTAGAAACTCCCAGACAACATCATTTTCATTTAATCAATAGCTTTATGGCTTTGCCTGCTATGTCTTTTTTTTTTTGAAGGCTTATTCTGCTGAGTAAGTCAAGGCCATGTTAAATAGCTGGGCCATAATGATTTGGCAAATATTGCATATACTTCCGGCTACAAGGGTTCTGGTTTCATACTTCATTGGCTTTGCTGGCAACAGCCTTGTGCACCCAGTGACCCGAAACATAGGGACAGTACAAGTCCCCATTGTGCAACCTCTACAGTACACACCAACACAGGAAATATTAAGTTTGCAAGTGCCATTTACCAAATAATAATTTGTTTTTATACAAGGGGAGCAATCTAGCTGAAATATTTACTTTTCCACTAGCAGTTGGGTTCCAATAGCCTGTAACCCATGCTGCCTGCCTGGCCTGCCGAGTTCAACAGGTTCCAGGTGAAAATGACTGCAGAGCTGGGGAAGGTGATACATCCCAGACTGTCACTTGGAAAAGCCTTTGGTAGTAACTCAGCAGCAGCAATGCCAGTGGAAATGTTGCGTCTGAAAATATGGTTCCCTTTACTGTTGTGTCAGTGGAAGGCTGCACTTAGTGAAACCAAGTTGGCTGCTTCTTGGCCAAAAGTTGTGTTGGGGAATAAAATTCAGCAAAAAGTTTACTAGACAAATGAAATAAACAGGCCTGCTTTGTTCTCACTGATCCCTTTCCATTTGCAAACCCCTCTCTACATCAGATGCAGGGCCTCTTTCCACTGCTGGATCCAAACCAGCAGGGAGTTTGTCATCTATGTCTTTACTTGAACCTCAGTTTCCAAAAAAGAGAAGAATAACTCACAGTTTTCTCAGTTTTCTGCTGAGGTAAAACAGATCAAAGCAAAAGGAGTCTGACCGTAATGGGTTGTTCTCACTTGCTTGAAAAGTTTTCTTTCTGCTGAGCTCTAACTAGCTTAGGGTGTTGAGTCTTAAAAATGAGCATTTTTTACAGTACCTTCTCTATCTGCTCCAAAGTCCACTGAGATGCTTTCGTATGCCACATCTTATTCCGATATGAGACAGCTTGACCTTTCAGAAATTTCTGATGTCCACCCTCTGGTAGCTGACTCTTACCTGCCAGTGAGAGTCCAAGAGTCCAAAGCCTGCCTGTCTCTTCCACCTGCTACCAGCTGGGCTCTCTTCATACCACCCTGCTGTTTACCAGCATCACTCCAGAGATAGCTAATGAAGTGGCAGGTTTCTAATCTAGTGTTTTAAATACTCATTTTCATTATCTACATTAAAACTAGAAAGGGTAAAGAAATGTTCCCTAGGAACAGTTTGCTGCTTAGTTTACGTAGTCCTTATACTTAGGAGAAGTATCTTTCCTTCAGAGGAAAAGCGCAACTTCCTTTCTTCCTTTTAAACACACAACCATTGGACTTTTCAGTGAGTAAATTCTTTTCTGTCTACTGCCTCTTTTATCTCCGGTAAAGCTGCTTGCTATGTAACATAGGATAGATTTAGCCTGAGAGGGCAGAATTCTTCCCTAGTATCCATCATGAGCCAGCATGGTCATCAACGGTCAATTTTTGATCAAAATGCAGATTACCTGGATTTAGTAGCTTTACAGTAATGTGGCGAACTGGGCTTTCTTACAGGAGCATTATAATAATGACTTGTCTTCTGCTTTTCTGCTTGTGTGCACAAGCATCAACTCCCATCTACTCATTTTGTCATCCTCTTCATTGGGTATATTTTTTAATTTCTTTCTCCATTATTTCACTCTGTTATTGACACCATTCAATACTAATCCAGATAGAACCCTGAGGCTCCTTCCCATTCAAAGAAAAAACCCAACTTGTTTGTTTAGAAAAATATATTATTATTTTAGTTTTATCCCTTGAGTACCACAATGCATACCTGCAGCTCATTCTGTAATTTTTATGGTGGTTGTTGGAGTAACTGTACCAGGTTTGCGAAGTGTGTTATTGTAGGCAACACCTCTGAGTATGATGTACAGAATCACATGAGAAAAACTCCTACATGGTCTCCAGAAAGCTGTCAGCAGTTAAATGACATGTATGCTGCACCTCTTAGCAACTAAAGACCCTCTAAAGAGATATCTTCTTATGAAGATAACAGACTGTTTCTCTGTAATTTGTCTTCACATTAACATGTTCAAGCCAAAATTATTCAAAGCAAGAGTATTTCTTTTTAAGTAGCTTTTTACTTTCTTCATGTGGCATTCTTAGGCAATATGAAAGCAAACTTGGCTTCATTAGCCTTGAGGTTTGCAGGCAACCAGGCACACCCACTACCCAAAGAATTCCACTTCAGTATTGGTCTGAACATATCATTTCCAAATTGCTTTGATACCAAGCCATAATTTGCAACATTCCTGTTTGATATCAAGTCTCTCCCTGCTGATCAAATGATTGAGACTAAGTGAGATAGCGTGCTGAGCTTTTAAAACCATTTATGAACAGCCAAGGCCAGATGGTTCTGGGATTATGAATTATTTTCCCAGCTGCACCATTATGACATATCCCAAGAGTTTAAGGAGCTGGTATCTAGAAGCAGCATTACAGGAAGCAAAGTTTCCGTAAGGATGGGGAGCACTCCTGAGTGATGGAAGTGCCTGTGACAAGGATACCACTGAGAATGCCATGTCATTATAGGAAATGTCTTCAGCTGAACTACTGCAGACTGATCCATTGCTAGATTATAACTGCAACTAGTAGAACTGGATCATGCATTTCCTGTGCAACTTTTTTTCTAGACAGTTTGGGGGGTTTTCTCGTTCTTGCAAGCAGAAGAGGGCACCCAAGTTTGTTACTGTTCACTACAGTTACCTGTCTTTTTAGTGAATCAGTATAAGAAAGTCACATAGGATAGATTTCTTCTTGCACTGAATCTGCAAGCCCACAGTGATTGGCAGCATAGACCAAGAAAGAATAAAAGAAAGGGGCTGAAAAAGACTTCTTTCTGTGGAAAGGACTTCTTGCTGCTCTGGGAACCATAAAGCATGTATCCACTGGCTTGTCTGGGGACTTCAGAAGACTTGATGCTGGTAGAAATATATATATATATATATTACAGTTACTTCACACCTCTTTGTCTTTTGATATTGGCCATCTCATTCCCACCTCCAGGAATGGAGAATTCATCTCCCAGTGTGGGGAAGGCAGCCAGCATTCCTGACTCCTCCAGTGCACTTCCCAGGCTGCCCTGCTTCCCCCAGCGCTCGGCAGTGGGTGGCTTCCTGATGGGATAGAGTGTGGGACATTCGTGGTTACTTATGTTACACATATTTGCCAAATATGCGTCAATGTCTCTCCCTTCCTGCATTTCTTTTAGGGTGTCTTGTGTTGCATCTCTTCGTTCAGGTTTGACCCTCAGTCATTAATGTAATTGACTGGAGCCTTTTACAGGAGTTTTGGAAAAGTGCACTCAAACGGTTGCATGCAAGAGCTTCCCCTTAGGTTGCTAACACTTTGAGTGACAGCCTCGTCAGCTGTTCTTACTGTGCTTTTGTCTCTTCCTTAGTGGGTGGGAAATCTCACCCAGCTATCCCAGGGTTTTGTCTTTTTTCCACCCTACAATTTATATTCCCTTTTCATCTTCTGAGGAAATGCATGTCACATTTTCTGAGGTCTCATTCTCACCCACTTCAGGCAGTGCTGAAAACAAACAGCTTGTTACCCTTCAGCATGTTACTTCTGCGATGCACCAGGGTGCTTTCTGTGTGCAAGGAGCTACAGATGGAGCACAGCAGCCTCTGCTCACCAGAAAACAGAAATGAGCAGTCTCTCTGCCCACCACTGTTTCATTCATAGTCACTGTGCTCCTTCTGCCACAATTGCCTGTTTTCTGAAACCAGACTGAAGCGAGTGAGAGAGCAAGTATTTTTTATTTCCAGATAAAAGATTAAATCTTTTGGAGGGCAAGGAAAAAGCTTGGTGCATACATTTTCCTTATGCAGTAGGGGAGTGGCCATTACACACTCACCTCTGATAACTGAGAGTTGTACCTTACTTCTTTAAAAGTAATTTTTCAGAGAGACAGGATTCTAAACAGGACAAGACCCCACCTGTGCTGAGAGTTGGTCTTCAATGGTTTCCACTGTGCTGTGTAATCACAGTCCTTTCTGAGTCTGAATGCCTGCTACTGCTGGAGCTACTCAGGGTGACAGCTCTCATGTTTAAAAATTTGTATTGGATACTACATGGGACTTGGAAAGGAATGAGCATTAAGATCAGAAGGAAGAAGGGTGTTTTCCTGAGGTAACACTACCTTTACCGTGTGGAGTTTCTGCCAAGGTTATTTGTACATATATTGATCAACTTTAGCTTTTTCTAGGACTTTGTATTTGGTGGAGCACTCATTTTTCTGCCACAAAGTACAGGATGCCCTGTAGTCTCAGAAGCTGCTGATTCTTGCCAGAAACACTGTGAAGCTTTTTCAGGAAAAGGTTGCTATGCTGGGATCACATCCTACAAATTAGATGCAGTGGAGGCAGGCCATTGGAATGGTAAGTGTTTGGTTGCATTGCAACTGGATTCCTTCATCTTACCAAACGTCTTGGAATACATCAGGCAATGCCTCCCTGCTGTGAATCAGCCACTCTGCAAAAGAGGCAAGGATTCTCCGGAGAGAATCGCATGAGCAAATGTCCACTGGAAAAAGTAGTCAGTGGTGTGAACATGCTATACTGTTACTGGGGAGAAGGTCATAAGATGATTCACTCTGTTCTTCATGGCCTTCATCTCACTTCATTCAACCCATATAAAAGGACTGTTGTTGATGTCAGTGGGGTTTGGCCAGCTCTGTTACAGGTATCCAGGACCATGTGAGCAGAAGGCTTTTAGATGAAACATTTGAGCAAGTAAAAGGCCACACTGCCTGTTCCTGCCATGTCAGTCTCTCATGTGTGTTATCTGTCCCTTGCGGCACAAGCTCATGCTTGCTGCCTTCCAGATTCCATGGCAAAAGAACTAATTCTTTTTAAATGAAAACCATATCATAAAGTGCTGGATCTGTCATGCAGCTGAATAAACCACAGCTTTCCACACTGTTATTCACCATAGGCATTTGTGTGTTCTCACTCGCTGTTGTTGACTTCTTGGTTGTTTGATGAGTAGATAACCATATAAAATATCTGGTTACTTCGTTATTGGTGAGTGACATAAACTTGGTTATGAAAACAAGAGTCCAATAGCCATGGCTCCCTTTAATTCTTGTCTCTTCTGATAAAATAACCCCAGTAGCTCAGCACCCATCCTGAACACCCCTGTTCTAGATAACATTATGTACACAATGACCATCTTTCATTACTTCAAATGCTTTAAGTAGGTTCATCTCCCTTTCTTCATCACAGCTTCCCAAAGTACCTCCTGACAGCTTCTGAAATAGTCGAGTTATATTTAAGCCACTGTGTTTACATGTTTGAAAAGCACAAGGTGAAAAAGCCTGTTTCCCATTAATCCAACAGTCTTAGTGACCGTTGTTTTTGTAAGAAGGTTATGCAAGCTGTTTCATTGCCTCCTCCCCCAGCTCAGCTCACTTCAGCATTTCCCGAGCATTTGTTAGTTTGCCCTCCATCCAAGCCTTACTTGGACTACCTGCTGACCCCTCTGGCTATCTTTGCCTCTCTTCAGTTGCTTTGCAGATGCATCACCTTCCTAGGTCAGTGGCTTAAACTTACTGTTCTCATTTTACACTGCAGCTCCTATTATAATTCCAGTTCTAATGAGCAACTCTGTTTCGCTTCTGCCTCTGTTATGCCTTTATTCTCAACTGGTTGGAAACCTCATAACTTGCAAGATATCAGCATTTTATATTGAAATGTTAAACATGTTGAACCAGTTCAGAAGTAGGCATCTTTCCAGTGATGCAGCTTCAATTTCAAACGTTAATAAAAATTCCTAACATTATATTTGATTTGGGACTGGATGGCTCACAGGCTTGATTATGTGATGTACTGTCTCCCACTTCTAAGTTGCTGGTTCAAATCCAGCCCAAGTCAGTAGCTGCTGAGAACTGTTGACGTACATTCTCTGCTTAGTGACCTATATTGATGTGAGTTTAATGTCTGTGTTCAATGCTCTTGGCTGTCAGCCATTCACCCCATATATATGCACCACTTCCATACTAGTATCTTCCTTTGTGGTTGAGATTGGATGGACTATAGAGGCAGGACTCCCTTCTCAACCATTCATGGAGACCCGATAGGAAGTGGGAAGGGGGAGGAATTTTGTCCTTCAGTGGATAAACAGATGACATTTGTGCCAACAGCATGTCGAAATAGCAGGCTTTCTGTGGGGCACTGTCATCCTGCCCACACTGAAATGTCAGAGCAGATAAATTACAGCTCCCCTTCTCCCTTCCCTCTTACACTATGTGACGATGTTGTCCAGTCTGCCCTCCCTTTGCATTTATATTTCTTCAGTGAGGTTTAGAAAGAAATCCTGTGCTTAATCCTGGCTCTGTCGTTAATGCTAGATTACCTCTGCTTGAGTTATGGCAAGCTGGGTCACAGGGAATGACTTCTCGCATATGCTCTTTTGAGAAGGTCAGTAGTGACCTACCCTGCTGTGATGTGCAACTCCTGGTACTACATATAGCTCTTAGCAATTCACTGTTTCCTTGCAGAAACAGAGCCTTTTAGAGAACATCTGCAGGCTGAGGAATCTGTTATAAACACAGGTAGAGAAAACATGCTTTCTAACGAACAAAAGATCAGCCAAGAATGTAAAAATCTTAGTTGCCTCACTGAGCTGAAAAGCAAGAGATATCACTGCCTTCTCCTGTCCCCCTCTATATTTGGGACATTGCTGGAGCAGGCCCTTTGCTCAATTCCTTGAGCCCGTGTTGGTCTTCAGGGAAGTGGCCCCAAGGAGCTCTTCCTTTTTAATGTCTTGCTGGGCTTACACAGTTGAAGCCATTTGTGAGTTGGTTCTTCAGGAAAAGACAGACTCTCCCTTGGATTTCTCAGCCTGTAGAAGGGAGAGGGAGACCACCATCCTCATTTCCTTCTTGGTAGCTGGACGGCCTCACTGTCCTTTGGAGAAATGGTGACTGAGGTTAGTGCCAGTTTTGCAGAGAGCAATCAATCGTGTGTCGTGCATAAGTTTAATAAGCAGCCGGGCTGACAGCCAGGTCACCTTGGGTAGCCTTGCTAGTCCTGGGTGTCACTCATTTCTAAAGTGAACCAGCATTTGACTCACCCTGAGTTATTTGCAGACAAATGGAATGGTTTGGCTTTCACAGGGAAGCTGTGGAGTTATTAGCAGCTAGCTGAAGTGCTTATTTGAAACAGAGGGATTGTAGAAGCTCATGGTGTTTCCACTTCTGGATGTGGGGTTTTTTTCAGGCTTCCCTTCATCATTCTTCCACTTGCTACTCTCTTTCTGCCTTTGTCTGAAGAAAAGCTCTTTTTTTACTGCTGATGGTATTTTCTATCAAACTTGCCCCCACTTCCTAATCTCTCCCCACTCCCCAAAGGGGGAGTGTATTATAATAATCCTGGGGATTTCTCAAGTGGTCTGTCACCAGCTGCAAAGTTGCAGCTGTTGAAAAAATTTCAAAGCATCTCCTAAAACAGTTCCCCCAGCCCTTGGAGTTTTCCTTTAACTCGGATTTGGGACTTTAATAGGAAACCTTTCGAGAGTCATAGTGTTTCTGATGAAGATTTGTATACGTGACCTTAAGAACTTGGAGGTGCAACGCACAGTGCACTGAAGGCAGTAGGAGGCTTTCCACAGGCTTTGGTGGGCTTTGGCTCAGCCTTTTAAAGAATAACAGGAAACATTGGAAAACGCACCAAGGATAAACAGAACAGTTTAGTTACATTAACTGTCTAGAGGAGAAGCTCCACTAATGACCGAAACAAACAAAGCAAGTGCATTTATTTAGCATTGCTGTAGGAAAACAAACGGCTGTTAATTGCATTTAGCTAAAAAGGGTTTCACAAGAAATTGGCCAGCTCGGGCCCACAGTGTAATTTGGTGTTCTGACCCAGTTCTGATTGCTGTGTAGATTCTGATGGGGAATAGTGTCCTGGAAAGGAGCACAGACTTAAGAGAGGCCAGGGCTTTGAGAGACTGCATACTATTTTTTATTCGTAACAATCCTACTTTAAAATCTCATTCTACAAAAAGCAGCATCAAAGAGATCTGTTGCTGCTGCCTCCCTGTGACTACTGATAACATTTGTCTTGCTGTGATTATGTTAATGGTCAAAACTCAGACTTGGTCAGTCAGCTCGTTTCTCGACTCACATATGATGAGCAACAATAAATATGCTGCAGGACTCCTTCGGTGACACACCTTAGTGTCTTTGATAACCAATGCATTATTTATATTAGAAAAGAATCTGGAGTGTGAAGCCAGAGTCTCATTGTGCTTACTCTGAATAAACACAGAATGAAAGGAGCTTATGAGCTGTCAGTCTAAACACTTCTTGCTTGCCTTTGGGGAATCTCATTGTCTTCAGGAAGGGAGAATGTGATGAACCGAAGGCTGAAATTTACCCTGTGCTTAGAATGGAGCTAGTGACTGTGGTGGTAGTAACAGCACAAAGGGAAATCAAGTCCTGCTCATCTAACAGCTCTGCTGGCTTTGCAGTGTAAAGGATAACATGCAGCATGTGTTTGTTGCTCCTGATAAAATGGACAGTTATGACTCAGAGAGCACAGGGGGCAGTGGGTTTGCACAGTAATGTAGTGCCATTTTGACATTCCTACTTCTAATCTAAGAGCCATTCTTATCAGCTCTTTTTTCAAGATCTGTTCATGTAAGAATAGAACTCCTTCCAAGGCAGAATATTTCAAGAGACTGATTATCTGCTTCTAATTCCATGTGAACTTCTGAATAGCAGGTAAGATTAGATGATCACAAAGAAAATGCAAAGTACTGAATCAGCGTTTGCACTGCTGTTTAGTACAAACACATAATGCTCTGTCTGATTTATTTCTGTTAAAAGGAGAGGGACTATTCATTAGTGAAAAGAATCAGCATGGCATTACATTTACTATGTGTTTAGGAAAAACTGATCCCTTTGATGTAGCTGGAGACCCTTGAACTTCAGAAAAGAATGTGTTAGCATGCTAGGGTATGCCTTAGTCCTACAGGTCATTTAATCCTTTCCTCAAGTGAGTCATTGTAGGGTAAAGTAGATGCTGGGAAAAGTTCTGCACTGCCAATTAAAACAGGCTCCAAAGGTGTTGCTGGTTTCATTCTACGAGAAACTCATCACAGAGAGGCCAGTAGAGGTTGCCTATGTACCTTGAGGCCAGATCCCAAGCTAATATAAACTGGCATGGTTCTTTTGACTTAGCAGAGCTCCTTTGCTTTATACCAATAGCTCAGGCTCAATTCCTTTATGCTTATGACTTTTTAAAGAATCTTTGTTAAGAAATCAGGAATGATTCAGAAAGGTGTCGATTTCCACACATGTAAAAATTGAACAGATTTCAGAAGCCTGTAAATAACTGAGATGTGAGTTCTGACTCAGTCTTTACAGAGAATACATCCTACCTGTCTCAAACACCCCTGCAAAATCAAAGATGGGTGATGAATATTAGTCTCAGCATTTCTCCTAGGCAGGCACCTTTCAAGAGGTCAGGTTTAAAAGGAATTTGAGGACAGGAATGTACTAATCAGTAACCGTTACCCTTGTTGTTTGCCAAAAAAAAAAAAAAGTCCCGCTTTCAACAAATTTAACAAAGAATAAATGAAGTTAATCAGAAAGATAAGGCACCTAATTAACAACTCTAGACCAAACACTAGTCTTTTGTGGAAGAGATAAAATCAGGGAGCCTAAAACACTTGAAAAGTCAGGAAGATGGTTTGTTTTCACCCTTTTCAAGTGGAACAGCTGAGGTGCCGACCAGGAGGCCATTCAGGAAGCTGCCAGAATGGGAGGGCTGCCAAGTCCCAGCCCACAGAAGCCCTGACAGAGTAGAAACCTGAAGAGCCCAACTTGGAGTCTGAGCTCTCTGTGGCAGTCTGTGGAAGTCACAAGGCGGGCAAGTTGAAAGAAACCTTGGAAACCTGCCTCGTTTCCATTAGAAAAATTAACAGGATTGCTGTGTACCCACAAGCCTTCTAAACTGGCATTTTTGGGCAAACTCCTCTGGAAGATTTTCAGCAAGTTTACCTTGCTTTGTGGTAGTTAGCTCTTCCTTTCCTGACTTCAAGGAATACAAACTTTAGATGGGCTTATTTGCATTGGAGGAATACTGCTGGAACTTTCTTCTTAGCATGTGAAGAGTTTTCTATGTGTGTAGAAACAACATGGGTAAAATATTTGGAGTGAAATCCAGGCTTCATTGAAGTCAATGGCAAAACTCCCATTCACTTCAGTGGAGCAGGAATTTCACTCTTTACTGTTTTGAAGTTAGAGTTACTAATAGACTGTTAAATTATTCCTGCGTGCATCAAACAAAATGTGCTTGATGTTAATGTTTCTGCTGTGTTCAAAAGCCACATAGGTTTAAAAACAAGAATAACTGGGAACTTCTCAGTAAAAATTATGCTAAATGTAGTTTTGCTAGAAATAATAATGTCCCTGGAGATAAACCTAAAATAATAGACTCCACCATATAATCTTCACTTAAAGCTAAAAATAGCATAGATGGCGGTTTAATCTAAGCCATAATTATCAAACTGCTGAAGCCGGTTTTGGTTCATTGCAACTAGAAATGTACGTTGTGTTTATGCTTTGAACAGTTGAGTCCCAAAACTGGAGAGAAGCAAATCCAAGAGCATAGTCAGAAAGCAAACAGGAGCCTCTGATTTGTAGAGAAATAGCATGGATTAAAGACTCCAACACCATATTTAAAGGGACTGCTCCTGGCTTGTTTAGTCAGCCAGCTGGAGAAGTAGTGAGTTCCTATTAATCTGTGTTTTCAGCCCCAAACTGGTGACTGTTATTTTGCTAGAAGGTGACACTGGCCATACAAACCACCTTTTGTCTGAAAGGTATTTTCCATTTCATGTTAGAACCAAAGGAAGAATATTAACGTTTCAAAATGTTATTATTCTGTATGATTTTTAAAAATTGTTTTAATGATTATATATAAGTAGGATGGAAAACCCTTAACTCACTTGTGCTGCCAGGCAGCATGGCATGATGTGCTGAGTGTGGGACTGCCAGTCGGGACTTATGATGTTTCACTGATGTAGCAGGTGAACTTGGTCACATCATTTATCCCTTCTTTGCCGGCCTGAAGGCTGTTCACAAGGGCTTGCCTCCAGCAGAGGAGTCTCACCTTCCTAGAGTGGCAACAGATTTATTCTGAACAGTGATTTACTGTAGCAGACCAATGGTAAAGACTCCACTAATGATAGAAGGGTCATGAGTGGAAAATTAGATGGAGGTTAAAGTAATACTTTTCTATTTCTGAATACTTTTTGAAATCTTCACTGAATATGTTTGAATTCCTTCATGTATGATTATACTACACAATCTGCTGATTGTTTAGATGGTTTGTTTTGCTGAGTATGTCATGTTCTATTTTGCTGAAAGTGGCATGGGGCAGTCTTGGTGCTTGTTTGGATGGTGGTTGCAGAAATGAGGGCTTGATTATGCCTCTCTGAGCATTGCTTTTACAGACTCATAGATTAATTTGGGTTGGAAGGGCCACTGGAGGTCATCCAATCCAACCCATCACTCAAGGATCAACTTCACAGGTAGATGAGAGAGAGCTTGTATGATACCACAAATTTAGATAAATGTTTTTCCTAACAGTAGAGTTATTCCAAATTCACACTAACACAACAACAAAATTGGCCTATTAATTTGTATTGATATTAATTTGTTGAACATTCTCTCAGAATGGTTATAGGGACCATAACCACTAGATTTGGGAAAGCGATCCAAAATTTTCAATAATTACTAGCTTTGATATTCTAGCAGATATCCTTCAGCTGTGCTACATCATTTTTCCAGGTTGACATCTCATGAACCCTCAAATAGTTACATTTCATAGTAGGAAAGTCCATAAGATGTTTCAGATGCACAAGTACTAAAACCTTTGTGAAATTAAGGCAATGGATAAATTAAAGAATCCCCTAGTACATTCATTAAACAGGTGCCCAGAGCAGTACATGAATGACACTGTGTTACATGTGCAGCCTGGTTTTAAGTTGTTAATTGCTAAGAGTTTTATTACTAAGTCCAATGGGAAATGAGAAACCCACATAATAACTTGATAGGGTTTTTTGTCTTGTTTTGTCTTAATCAAACAGCATGGGAATGAGCCATGATGATGATCATCAACCCTGTGCAGGGAGGTCTCATATTATGTCTGGAGAATGGGTGAAGGGCAGGAACCCAAGTGACCTTTCCTGGTCTTCATGCAGCCGCGATGACCTTGAAAACTTCCTAAAGTAAGGATTGTGCTGATTATCAAGAATCCAATGTGTTATTTCAAAGTGAAAGTCTAACCAATTTTCCTTAAAAAAAAAGTGTGTGCATGTGTCATTAGGTGTGCAAGTTTGAATCTGTTTCCGTTATAGTAGCCCCCTGAAAGCTGAGGTTTGCAGAGAGGCGGAAGAGTTATGTGCAGTTGTCAGTGTGCTGATGGCTTCTTAAAAACAGTCCCAGATCACCTTTATTTTACAAAAAAATGTCCTTGATGTTTGCAATGACAGAAATCTGTGTGTAGGTGGCCTGAAAAAATCTCTGCTGTAGGATGCAGCCAGCTTTGTGCTGTGGCTTTTACTGTCATTATTGTTATTAAATAGCTTTTATTTTACAGAAACTTTACTTTGCCTGGAGGTAATTCTGATGTGTTTTCTCACTCCTCAGTGAGTACTGGTCGTAAACAGTATACTATAAACTTCTTCCCCACTGCATCCGTATTTCAGTTCATCATATTCAACAGTTCAGGAAGGATTTCTGTCCTGCTGCTTGTTAACTCTCATGGACTATAGCAAGCACTGGAATTGTCTGAACTCAGTAATTGTGGTCTTAAACCCTGCAGTGCAGCTCTCTGACAAACAGTGTCTGGCACAGTGGCCAGTGCTTTTGTTGCTAGAAATGGGTTCAGCATGGAAAATTCCCCACTCCAGGGATTAGAGGTGGGAGAGAAAGGAAAATAATGAAAGAAAATGGGATATCTACTGTTACATTAAAGGCATGAAGTTGAAAAAGAAGTTGCATCTGAACTCTGGTGCCTGATAAGAGGGGAGATGTCAAAGTGATACTCCAATTTGTAAAAGATTGTCGCGAAGGCAAAGGGAAAAAATCTTTCCTTTATCTGTGATGGATAAGAAAAGAAGTCAAGGGCTTAAAATTCAGCTAGGGGGATACAGGTGAGACATGATAGAAGACTTTCCAGCTGTCATTGTAAGGCTCATGAAGCTTTCAACTAGATAGCCTAAGGGCAGAATTGAGTCTCCATCAGATTTTTAGGAATAGTTTAGACGTTTAACCCAGAATGATGCGAGTATAGTCAATTCTGCCTTGAGGCCTGTGGCCACTGATGAGTTCCCAAGGACCTTTCTATCCATAGTTTGCAATGATTTAGAAAGCTTCCAGATATATACTGGGAAAAAAATCACCTATTTCAAATGAGGTCATCAGATTTTTTGTTAAAGAGAGGACATCAGCTTCTCTACAGCAGTGATCTAACACTCCAGTTCAAAGGTGCTTTCCCTTAAAGGCGTATTTAATTCTTACACTCCACAGGTCCAAGGTCAGCACCTGTTTGCTGGTAACGGACCCCCGAAGCCAATACGCGGTGCGGCTCCCTCACAAGCTGCCTGGAATGCACTACAGTGCCGATGAACAGTGCCAGATACTTTTTGGGACCAATGCTACATTCTGTAAGAATATGGAGGTAAGAGCTCATGAGGTGTACCTGGAAGCAAGGTGGGAAGTGGAAGCAAAGCTGCCAAGCACTGGCAAAGAAAAAGTATCTGTACTTTCCTCAGAACTACTTAATTGGATTTTCAGCATGTTCAGCACTGCTGATACAAAATCAGTAGTCAAACTCCCGTTGGCCTTCGTGTGAACAGCACATTCTTATGCAGCCCTCCTCCTTTCCTCACACTGGTCTTGTTAATCTCCTAGAGCAGACCCAGAAAGAGCTTTATTTGTAGTTGGTCTTAATTTAGAGACAGTTGTCTTTTGACACTGTTTTGCTGATGTACTCAGTAGAGATTATTTTGCTAGAAGTTCAGCTGAGGTGAAAGTTTCTTCTCACAAGATTGCTTGCCTAATTCCAGAGTCAGTTTAGATGACTGTCTGGATCTTTCAGTAGACCCCACCTTCAGCCTGCTACAGTGTTCTTAGGAGTTGACTCTTAACTCTGTGCCAAGGAAATATTAATGACTGCTTGTTAATGAGGCCCTTTAGAGATTTGTGCAGAATTATGCTCCTTCTTGTGTGTTTTCTAAGTAACATGATGTTTAGTCAGGATTTGGGTGCAAAATGGCTTATATCACATGGTTGGCAAAATGGAAACACTGTTTTTTGGTGTCTCTAGAAGTAGGTCATATTTGAGATGAGGCTGTCTGACTTGTCCTCTGGAATTTAGACAGCTAAACTTTTCCTTGCACATAATTAGATGTCTTCATTCTGACCAGAACTTGTCTGCATCCCATTTTAGATAGGGACTGAAGAAACACTTCTAGTGTGGCCTCGGAGATACCCAGAAGAAAGTCATGAGGCATCATGTCCTGTCACCAGCACCAGCTGGTAGCACTCTGTTCTATATAGACAGGCATGAAGTGGACAAGTTTCTTGCTGTTGTTAACCAGTCATTTGTATTTTTTAGTTGTCCCTTATTCCTGTTCTGAACAATGTTGGGATCTTAAATCAGTGTTAACAAAGAAAATAATATTATCGGTGATAAGTGAGGTTTCTAAGTGCCAAATTACTAAAACTGTTGAACACGTGCAAGTCCTGGGAACGTGCTCTTAGTTTCACATTTGCTGTTTTATTTATTTTGGATTTGGAAACTACCTAATATAAAACAATAAGAAAAGAATCTGGGTAGGTTGTATTTTCCAACTCCATCGAGAAAATACAGACCACCAGGACTACTGTACTGGAAGCAAAGTATTAGAATATAGGTCTGTAAAGAAAACCCCAGATCTACCCAGGATGATTCAAGTTCTTCCACTTGTGTGGGTGTCACCCAGCTTGACTGCTCTTGGAATAGATATCTGCTATTTCCCTTGTGCGATAAAAAACATTCTGTTTCTGGATAGTCCAGTGCCTAATGAGAATGTCAGCCTACTGGTAGGTGGTCAGCATTTCTCATGGAGAAATTGCATGTCCAGCCTGGAATTGCTTCAGGGACAAGTTGCTTGCCAGAATAACAAGCCAACAGGCACTGTTCTTCTCTGTGAGATACAGACAGCAGGTGTTTGTGTCTCCCAAGATTTTTCACCAGTCTTCTTATTTGACATCTTTAGACCACAATTAAAACTGTGATCTTTTCCTCCATCACTCCTTTAGTATCTCCCACAGAAAAGTATATTTTGTAAGGACTTCAATACTTTCTAATGAAAAGCCTTGTAAAACTTCAACAGATTAAAACCAATTTGCAATCACTTATTTAGAAGTATTTTTCTGTTACAGACATGCATTAAGAGTTAGCATTCACACTGTGAAGTTTTGGATCAAGTATATCACACACCATTAATTTAAGTAAATATTTGCATCCTGTTATGCTACTCTGAATTGGCATTTGAAGGCAATGAAAGGAAATTCTTTAAAGGAAATGATCAGCTTTAATTTTTAAACCTTCAAAGTTTGTGTTCTTTTCACCTTTGTGTTTCTCATGCCTCATCTGCAGAATGCTTGTATCGTAAGTCTCAAAGCTGTCTACAAAAATATGAACCAAAAAAAAATTGGCACTAGTCATTGGCATTAGCTGTAGAAATTATTGGCAAATATAGCTGTCTCCTCTTTTAGCCAATGGTAATGTGGTATTTTTAATTCAATAAAGTATTAAAAAAATCCAAATGTAAAAGTAATAAACATCTGACAGTAAATATTTGTTACAAAAAGGAAATAAACTTCAGGAAATGAGCCTGCTCAATCTTTTTGTGATTACATGTGTCTACTGTCTATTTTCTTATTTAATAGAAGAGTTACATTATAACATTTCACTGGAAATAATTGAGCTACATAATTGTGTCAGGCAAACTAGAGGACCTATATTCAAAAATGCCGTAAAATTTGGTTTTAGAGCAAATTTCAGAGATTAGATGAATCCAAAATTTCCACATTTTTGAGAAACTGCAGAAACTTCCAGTGCAGTAAGCTCTTCCCTTAAAGGTATCAAAGCCTGCATTTTTA
Organism: Athene cunicularia; assembly: GCF_003259725.1. Lineage (NCBI taxonomy): Eukaryota > Metazoa > Chordata > Aves > Strigiformes > Strigidae > Athene > Athene cunicularia. The sequence continues at coordinate 11,383,144 of NW_020799112.1, forward strand.
AAGGAATGTGATCTCCTTTGCCTTCGCAAAGAGTCAGGTGCCTAACTGCTTGGCAGTGTCTGGACCCCGGACACTGGTCCAACTAGATAGTTAATCCGTGAATATTCAATCTTATCTGGATGTTTCCGATTGTTTCTCCGAAATTCTTCTTTCATGTTTGTTTTTAATGATAACTCGGATGCCCTAGTACAAAATAGTAGCCCTCAGAATTACAAATTTGCCAAACCAGCTATTCTGCAGCTCTTCTGCTCCATATTTGCAGAACAAAAATGAAAACATATAAGGTAGGCTCAGCTTTACATATGTTATACCTCTTAATGTTCCTTTTTAATTTGATTGGTTGCTGCATCTACATTCTAATATACTGTAATTTTAAAAAATGAACTAATTAACAGCATGAGTATGTGACAATCAGATTAATTGTAGCCTATTGTTGTAATCTATGACCTCCAAGATATATCATTTAAGATCTGGTTCTGTAACGTCCATGTTAGGTAAGATTTACTAGTGCATGTCACCTGTTTAAAGAGCTGTGGAATCAGGCTTTTAGGCAGGGAACAATCAATTTCTCTTTGTTTGAAAATCACTGTTTCTATTATGATAATCTATGAATAATAAATGGCAAGATGACCTGCCAGCCCCTTGAGGGAATGCAAGTCCATTTTGGTGCATGCTCTGCTCATAGTTTTATTGGTTTGAGATACATCCAGGTGGCTGGTTTTGGATTAACTTTAATCTGAATATTAGATGGATGAGTCCTTGCCTATCATCAGGAAAGTAAATGTTTTCATGGCTTCATGAAATAATTCGTTTTGATCTGAGGAACGGAATAAGATAATTGAATTTGGACAGTTCTCAAGTGAGATGATTTCACATATGATAATGAATATCTCAAGACCCTTCAGTAGTTCTCTGTTCATATCTGTTACATAGTTTTCTCCAGTAATATGGAAGGGGATTAAATGTGCTTTCACATGGTGCTTTCTGTTAACCTTTCCCATTGCAAATGTTAAGCATTGTCTGATCAGTGAGAACGCTTAGCAAGACACACAAATGTGCTTCTGTCTTACCAGCCATGCTGCCTGTTTTCAGGTGGGAGGCTGTATGGTCATGTCCCTTTGCAGTGCTAGAAGAGCTTTTGGCCCACCTAGAAGTTGGCCCAGTGATCTTTATTTTGAGCGAGATAAGCTGCTTTTAGTAGAAATTAAATAGATGATCATGTCATTCTCAAGCTCTGAGCAAAATCGTGATATGAGTTGTGGAAAATACTGAACTGTAACACACCATTGACACCGCACAGTGCATTATCGGTGTTCCCCAAACACGGAGATCTTTTGGGATTCTGGTTGCTAAATGTTGACATGGAGTCCAGGGCTAACATGGTAGGTTGTGCAAATTACAGGAAATTCAACCTGTCTGACCTCGGCTCTTCAGATCCACATTGCACTATGAATTGAGTATTGTGAATTCCTTTGACCCTATGCAAAAGGAAGCAAAAACCTTCCACCTCAAGCAATGAAGGCTTCTGCAGAGAGCAGACTTTAACTCTTTGCTGTCCCTTTCATTTAGCAGTGCTGTCAGTGAGAGGAATAGCACAGATGGCTTGCGCTGAATCTCTCACAGAGCAGAGATGGTGTTTCTCCACCAGAAATGTGTAAAAACACTTTGTTCATAACCTCACATGAAAATATGCTGTGTGTTTAATCAGAACACTGGGTTTATTTTTCAGACTGGCATGCCTACGAACAGAGGCTTTTGCACTGAAATTATATTTATGGAAAAAATGTGATTTCTATCTCTTGTATCCAGTGTTTGGCTTTTTGTTTTATAAGCCTTTTGGCTTATTTATTATTAACACATTTTTGCGGGTTTTTACATAACCATTATCTTTCAGTATTGTTTTGAGTCAAAACTGTGCTTAGGCTAAAATGGCATGTGGGAAGAGATTAGCCTTGCTACAAAGAGATTTTTTTTCAGGAAAAGGGACACTGTCAACTCAGATGTAACCAGGAATGTGAATTTTGACATGACACTGGTTTTTGGAAAAATTAAAACAGCTAGAATTGGCTCTAATAGATTTTAAGTTAAACTTGGTTTTTTAACAAATAGAGGTATCACCCAGTATCTGCAAGCTATGAATCAGCAGCACAGAAAGAGGGCAAAGTTGATTGTAAGCCATAGGAGACTGACTATATTTCTGGACTAAAATGGAAAAGGAGAGGAAACAAAAAATAAAGTAATGGCAAAGCAACAATTGTAATAGTCAAGTGGATTTTACATAATCCTTCAGTTTTCATATTTGATATCATGGTGGTGAATATAGCTAAGCAATTGTAGGACTATGTGGTCTTGACCTTGCAAAGAGACTTGCAGAGTGGACTTTTGGACTCCATGCATGGGAATCAATGGGCCTCTGTCTGTTTTTTCTTTGCAGGGTCATTTGCAAGATCCAGACAATGATAGTAAGCCCTATTATTTAGTAATGTGTAGAAAATTTACAAGAACATGGTAATTAGATTGAGAGCTGATTTATGCTGAAAATAATAGGTTGCATTGTCATTTTCTGTACAACCAGGGACTTTGTCTACATACTTTTCCATTACACACTTTAACGTTTATGTAAATGTAACAGTAAATCTGGAAGAGGATGGGTTTGGTTTTCTTGAGGCTTACAGGATAGAAGCCTGGCAATTCTAAAATAAAATGAGAAGATTTTCTTTTTTTAGAAGTAAAGGTAACAATTTACTTAATTGCCATGCTTTATTTTATAGTTTTCCTAATGTAGGTTGTTAAAATTCAGACTATTTTCATGTTGCCTGTTTCATATGAAACTGAAGTGTCCTATTTCACTGCTTCTGTATGTTGCAAAAAGATCTTTTTCTCTTTATTTTCAGTGGAAATACTTTTTGTTTAAGAGAGAGAAATAAAGAGGGAGAAGCAGAGTTCCTGCCTGGGCAGCACAGCCCAGTTTACAATTATTGGAATGCTTCAGAAATTTTTGTATGTGTTTCAGTTTGGAAGATGGTCAAAACACATTCTGGTGCAGTGGTTTAAAGAAAAATAAAAAGAGAGAAGGGAACCAAAATAAAATGATAAAAATACAATGTGGAAATTTAAGAATATAAAAATAATAAACTCTTAAAAATAATACAGAGTGTCTATTAAGATTCAAGCACTTGAGCTTGGAAATCCTACATTTCTTACTAAAGCACAAGAGGAGGGAGAAAGAATTAGTGTAGCCTTGTGATGTGGCATCTACAGCTGAAGTTTGAACTTAACTAAATTAGCCAAAATGCGATTGAGTATCAGCCTGAAAATAGTGTATAACAAGCTTGAAGACCTCTCCCACTGGCCTTCTGGGAACTTCCCATCTGCAAAACACTTCAAGAGAAATCTCCCATAATCTTCACAACCACTCTGAACAGTGTGTGTACCTATCTGTATTTATTTTACTGTCCCTTCCTTCTCTTTTTCCATGGCCAAAAACCACAATCTGTAATTTCATTCTTTTAATTTCCCTCCCCCCCTTTTTTTTTTTTTTCTTTTTCTAATGGACAACACTGCCTGTTGTTTAAAAGATCAATACTTTCTTACCTTGCAATCAGGTGTTAAGGCCTGGGGAGTTCACTGGAAGTTACTCAGTGAACATTACTCTCACTGAAAACATTAAGAGATGGGTGTTGCAAAGTGCAAGGTCAGAATTTCAGGCTTTAAGTTGCAAACACAGTGTTACATAGAAGTGATCAAACTGATTATGAAACTTGCTGGAAGCTCTTGCCCTTCCTTAATCATGGGCAGATACCTTCTTCTGAGCTAGATGGTAGCACAACTCGCAAGCCTTTTCTTGGTGGGCTGTACGTAGTATGGCCCTCAGAGCAGCACTTAACACACGGCATATACAATACCATGCTAATATAGCCGCTGTGGTTGTGACATAGCTGATTAGCTAGAGCTCTTTTAAGTGTACTGAGGTAGAAATGGTAATAAGTTAAAGTACAAAATTTCTAACATTTAATACAGAGGAGTGACTGTGGTCCAGTGCCTTGCACTGCATGTTTCTACTTCTTCCAGGTTTGACCACATAAGGATACTTCCATGATTTCTTCAGCTGATGTCTGGTTAAATTCTCTCATTTAAGGTGCTGAAAATTAGGCTCAGCAAAGCTGAAGAGCACATACAGCAAGAAAGAATTCTGTGTTGGTAGGAAGGTGGACAAAGCTTATCTTTTTCTACTTGAATTTCTATGTGTCTATGAATCATAGACCCACAGGAGCTAGTTTCGTGAATGCCCTAAAGGCACTTGAAAAGATTAATATTTAACAAAGACTGCTTTGCCGTAAAATTAGTTTGTGGTCTCATTAATACTGTCTTTCCAATCTCTTTCTTTTGACTATTACTTTAATTCGAGGTTCTATGAAAAAATTAAACAGAACTGGTGCTTCGCAAAGAAGTACTTTAGGCAGGGAGAAGGCATTTAGTTTGCCTTGAGAGCACCAGAAATTGCTAGAACTAGAGACAGTCTCAGGGAAGCTGTGTGGTTTTCCAGAAGCCCTGAGCTTCTACCAGCTTTGAGAGGTTGCCCTTCTTGAACTATTTCCAGTCAGGCATCTCAAACCACTCTTCGCTTCTTAAAATACTGGTTTCTTGTATCTCCCCCAAATTGGAACAATTTCTGGATACTGCATTGCACATTTCCAGTGTAAAAGTAATTAATTCCAGTTTAACTTCATAACAGGAAAGGCTGAAGAGCTCGCAGTAGGCCAAACCGCTCTCAGAAGAAGAATTTTTACATTTCTCTGTCTCTTACCATCTACCCTGCAGAGCCATTCATAGAGCCCTAGGAGCAGTTTTAATATGAGAGCTGATGGCACACGTGGCAAAAGATCCCCTCTGCATCCACTGTAGAGACTAGGTCAGGGCTCATCATCCTGTCTGTAAGTGTGTTTTGGGCAGTTCTTGAATAGCCTGTTTTTGCTTCTGCTGACATTATCAAAACATGAATGCTCTGGATTTTTCTAATCCTTTGGCTTTCATCTGCTCTTAGAAAGGCTGTTTGACTGAAGATTATAACCAGTTAATTTCATTCAGACTTTAGACATCCAAATCTGTCTGTGGTGAGCAGTGTTTTGTGGTAAGTTACTGTTAAGGAAGCTGACAGATATTTTATCTTTCTTCCTGAAAGACGAAGGGGAAACATTCTTATGTTTTAATTGTAGATCAGAAAAGCCCATGGCATCACCCCATATATATATAAGGGCACATTCCATATGGGGTCCCTGTGTTGGTAGTTGGAGTGATGCATAGCAAGCCATCTAACTCAGAGAACCAAACCCAGCATGACACTCTTCATGTTTGCTGGGTTCAGTTTGTTTTGTTTTCTCTGATACAGAACATTAACAAATCTCGGAAATGACTATGTTAAATTTTTTGTACCATTCTACAAGGAAAAGAGTAGCACCGGAAAGCAGTTAACTCTCAAGGACCATTTCCTTAAGAGTTCTTTAACTGCCAAGGGCCATTTCCTCAAGAGTTAAAACAATGCTATTGATTTTATACATTTGTGTCTGATGTTGGTGACTTTCCACTCTCAAGTTTTGATGAAGAGGCCATTCATTGAGTTAATGGAGTTACACTCATTAAAAAAAAACTAATATAAAGGCGAATCAACTCTAAATTTATTTGTTGACTCCAAGCAGGCAGGTTATTGGCTGTTCATCCAAAAAGCATAATGTGCACATGTGTTTCTGTGTGTTCTTGAAGAAACGAGGTGATCACCAGGTAGTGAAAATAGGGAAATGTTTTTTAAGAAACCTTTTCTAGTTGCATATATGATTAGTTTGTATAATAGTCTGAGATGTTTTCTGTCCAACAATAAAGATCCATTCTTCTTTGTCATTAATGAATAAAATTACACATTATGAATTTGTGGGATTGTTGCCCAGTTTTGTCAAAATGAGACGTTAATAGATATTGACTATTGCCTGAATATTCTAGGCTAGTCCTTATGATTCTTTATCAAGCCTTCCCTTGACTTGTGGATCATTTGGACAGATAGACAGATGCTTCCGCTATTTGACCTACCACTTGTTCCTTGGAATATGAGCTCTAGAGAAAGGTCAGCAGCTGGCCACAGATACCTGTATCCAAACTTCACAGTACCTTGTCTGAGGTAGCACATATCTCTTTTTCAAAAGTGCCTTCCAATTTTACAGGATTCTGATTTTGAGCAATTTTCATCTAGTTTTCAACAGCAAGAAGCTCCATCTAATTAGCAGTAGCAAACAACGGTGGTCACCTCCATTGTAGAATGTCAGTTTATGCACCCAAAATTAAAGGCAGCAACAGTGTAGAAATTGGGGGCATTGTTTTTCCCACCTTGTTGTGTAAAGAATTCCTCCTCAGAAGCATGCTGTGAGGCTCCAAGAACACATAGTGTTTTGAACAGGAAGGCGTGTGTAAATTGTGTGTTTATTATGCTTAATGGGTGTTAATTAGGATTCTCTTTATAAACATATTTTCTTTCACGGTTAGCTATATGCCAAGCCAAAACCTTGGCAAAAGAAAAGAGATCTGATACTTCATTGAAAGGCAGCCTATTTATAAGCGTGCCTGTGTGCTATGTGGTCTCTTGCTCCTCTTCCTTAACAATATTTACTCTTTCTAAGTCCTTCTTCATAATCCCCTCATTGGTTTCCTAGTGGTTTAATTCTCCTGCTAGAAATAAGAGGTTCCTCTTTCCAGAGGGCAGTAGGCAGCAGGAGCAAATTCATTCTCAGGAGAAATGTTTTTTTTTTAATTAATCCAAGGTGAGGGAGTGAATGTGTAGGGGAAGAACTAGCTTCTGCAGAGTTGTTCCCTGATGGGAAGAACATCTTTATTCAGTGGATTCTCTGGATGCTTTGGAGTTTTGGAAGCTCCCCCTTGTAGGTAATAATCTGAGGCTTTGAGACAGGGATGTATTGTGAGCCCTTTCTTCTCACTGAGACCACATGAGGTCACTGGGCAGAATCACGCTGATTGTAGTAAGAGTGGTGATGCAAAGCTAGCCCAGAAACTAGCAGATTCTAGACTTACTGCCTGTGGGCAAAGAGCTGGCTGAACCAATTCTGGCTTCTGCTCATTTCCAGCTGCAGCACTGAATTAAATAATCTAAAATAGATTGCTTCCCTAGAGCCGCATGTGAGTGGTCGTAGCGCTTCACACGCTGCGAGTCTGTGCTGGCACACATGTGGGATGGAGTTACATGTAAGGTAAACACCGACTTCAGAAACAGTATGTGATGTGAAAAAGTATGAAAAGCTGTGAAAGGTGGGGAGGCCCATAGCCAGACATGTTCCTGGGACTATCCCAGAGTTGTTTCTGGTTTTACCCTGAAGTTTAGCTAGAGCAGGCAGGGTGAGCCTGTGGCTGTGACACTGAGCACAGGACTGCAGACTCTGAGCAGCGTTTGTGCTTGTGTCCCAGCAGACTTTCAGCAAGACAGTTAATCCCTTTCTTTTCCTCATCTTCCCACCTTTAACAGAGGGATAAAGCTTCCTTTATCTCCAAGCTCCCAGGAGTCTGTTTAGACTGCAAGTCCTTTGAGGAAGAGAAAACAGTAAGGCCCCTTTCTCAAACAGATGCCATTATAATACCTGTAATTGGAAGCGTTGTTCACCTGCCGAGCAGATATCTCCTAGCTTGGGAGTTTCCGGACTGTGACCTCTCTCAGGAGTGGTTTCTAACAGCTGTGCAGACAAGTTTTCCTATCTTCCATGAGTTTTTGAGAGTCCAAAATTTGTACCTTTATAAAAATTGCATTTATTTCGATTTTTAAATTTTATTTTCTGTCTGTATAAATTCCTTAGTGGTTCGGGTAAACAAGCATTTCAATTAAAAAAGAAAAAAAATTAAATTTTTATTGAAATATGACTTTTCAACAACCATCCCACTTCTTTAAAATTTTGGTTTGCTCTTGGATATATTTCAGACTGGGAGCTGATCCAAAGATGACCTTTCCCTACAGACAGTTTCAACAAATCAATATTTTTCCAGTGAAAAATACCTATCATTGGAAAATCCTAACTGGCACTTTTTGAATGCTGCAGGGAAGACTTTGCAGGCAGAGACCTGCTGTCTAAAAGCTGGTTGCTGAATTTACAATTAGCAGTAATACAGCTCTTTTGATGGCTTCTTCTATATCAGTATAAGCTCTGAACTGCCACTCATATACAAGCAACTTCCTTTCAAGTCCTGCCATTTCTCACTTTGATATTTCCCCACAAAGCTGGCTATTTAACTATTAAAAAGTCAGTCACTGTGAATGGTTAGCTATAGGACTGTTTAATGGGGATTTTTGTTTGGGTTTCTATTGTAGCTGAGGAGGTTATATGATCTCTTTTGAAATGAGCTATTAACATGATAAAACATCTTGGGAACACACAATACCAAAGCTGATGGTTTAATCTTTGCTGGGGTATCTGAATGCTGTATTAAATACAGGGGACTGCACTAAGGAGCGTTTGAGCTTTGTAGTGGTATGGCACTAGAACACAGAGCTGAAGCACAGTTACCAGATTTTTCTGTAACTGTTTCCTGAAATATGCTTTGCATTTAGTATTCTGTATCAAGCACAAGGATACTATAAAAATCCTATGTTTTCTGTACCTCAAAGATGGGAAATTTCAGGAAGGTTGGTGTTGCTAAGAGATTTTTCCTTTATTTATCTCCCTCTGTGTGTGCATGAATGTGTATACATGTATATATAGGCACTAACATATACATATACGTGGACATCTACACATGCACACATGTATGTGCATATCAGCACTCTCTGTGTCCATAGGCTGGGCTCAGTTCTGTACTTCTGCTGGTACAGACACACCTGTGGAGGTTATCTGTGCCCATTGCTTCCCCCAGGCCATGGCTCCTACCTGGGCCTGTTAGCTGGCTTTATCACCTTCCACATGCTTGTGGGCTGTGGAGGAATTCTGGCTGGCAACCAAAATTGTACAAAAAGCTGCTTCATTTTTATGGCTTTCTCTTTTCACCACACCCCCTTCCTCCTCCCAGTTTTACATCAAAGAGGAGAATTTAACCCTGACTGATTTACATGCAGTTTACAATCCAGGGACTTGAAGCTGAAGCTTAACAAATACTGGCCTTGCATAATGCACAGATATTTAGCACGGTGCTCATGTGTGTCTAGAACAACTTTAGGGATGTAGTGAATTCCATTGCATCTTCACCCAGGATGTCTTTCTGACAGAAAGCAGAAGCAGAGGGTTTCCTTCTGAAACCACTGGGCAAAATTCCTGTCTGGGTCATTCAGGAGATGAGGCTGAAGGGTTTCTCATCACATTCTGCTCTGAAGCTTTGTGGTTATATGTTAGAGAGAGGCTGAAGCCTAGCAAAGTAGAAATACTTGCTATCTGCACCCTTCATCTCTGAAGCTTCCCTTCATTTTACACATCGGTATTCCCCAACCACAGTTTGAAAGGAGGCATTGCTGGTGGTGCTTTCAGAAGATCACTGCCCACAGTCACCAAGGGAGAAGAGAGAGTCCAGACTGTCAATTAATTCCTGAATTTGACTTAACAGTAGCAACATTTATAGGTCACCAATAAAATTATTTGTAATGACAAAGAAGCTGTTAGAGTTTAACAAGTATGTCATGTTCATAGAGTGCATTTAATTGTGCCCTGTAGCTAGATGTGGCATGCCCTGCTTCTGTGGCTAGAACCTCCTATGATACCTTCCACTTAGTTGTGTGACATGCTTTTAACATATCTTAACTGCTTGTGAATCCTTTCTAATCGTCCATATGGTAGACTTAATATAAAGACTAACCCATCACCTTCAGATCTCAAGGAGTTAAGACACGCAAGGGTGCTGTAGCTTTACAACTAGGAAACAAGCATCATCTTGTTTCCTAGTTGAGCTGTAAGTTTGGCATTTCAGGGAAAAGCCTTTTCAATTTAAGTGGTTTATTGCCTAGTGTTTTTTTCTGTAACACTTGCAGACGGTTAATTGATGAACTTTTTTATTTTAGAACTCTCCAGGAAAGGTGAGGGTTTGAGAATCTGGGCATTGCAGTGTGGAACAATTGATTTCTCAGTAAGCTCTGAAATCTCTGGCTTGTCAATTCTTCTGCCTCAGTATACCTATTTGTAAAACAGCATGTGATGCCCTTATGGCTAATTGGTGCTTAAGTGCTTTCAGAGCTGTGGGTAAACCACTAATTAGTCACAGTCATTTAGTCAAAATTACTAAAGTCTGATATTTTCCCATATGCTCTATTAGTTTGGGGAAAATGCCTTGAAAATTCACTGATTTAGGTTTCCCTAGTGTATTTGCTGTTGTTTGTTTGACGATGACTTTGTGTTGTGGTTAATACAGATGTTGCTTAACTGTGCCGTCTGCTTCTAGTTTTTATGAATGTTCTTTTGGTTTAAATAGTGCAAAATCCTCTTTCCAGAGAGAAATGTGGAAATAAAACAGGATGCAGATACTGCTGTGATAACTATTTGTTTCAGAATGTTCTACATCATCACTCTTGGTATTTGGATTTATCTCGTCTGCACCCTCTGCCATACCGATCTATTTTATATAGACATACCAACATGCATGTACATAAAACACACATGCACCCACAGTCTCTTACATTACATTGTGAAAGAACCATAAGGTTGAAGCGTGTTGACTCAACTATTTAATGAGGTGCAATAAATCTTGACAAGACCAGCTGGCACTAGAGTCAGGCTTCTCATCTTTTTACCATTACATTGAAACGTGAACAATAGTGGAAAGAAATGTAACTCTTCTTTTTCTTTTTTTGGTATTCAGATCTGTAGCAATGTATTGAAATCATCCACTTTCATGGAATGCAAGGCACGGTGGATGCTGTGGAAAATGTTAACAATGTAAAGGCCCTTTTCCTGGTTCTTTTTCTCAAATTCTGAAAATGTATTGATCTGACAGATCACGCAAGTGTGGTCAGCATTAATATCCCTGCAACACACACTTGGCTGAGAAGAGCAGCAGTGTTGAGTAATGATACCCGGAATGTGTTTTAAGTCTGGTAGCGAGTTGTGCTGTACCTCTTGCTGCCCTTGCCCTCACATCTCACTTCTCACCTTCTCTAGCACATTGATCTCTAGCAGCTACTTCTCACCACCAAAACTTCACTAACTTTGCCCCTGCCTGTCACCAGGCTTCTCCTCTGCACCATGAAATCCTTTCCTCTTTCTCATTCCACCTTAAGATCTTCTTCTCCCAAGGGGCATTGCTGTCTGATTATAGCTACAACCAGGTCTAGCAGGGCTGACTCTGTTACTTAAGTATCTTCTTAAAAAATAGAAGTAATTAAGCAGCTTGGACATCTAAGCATGTGGCATGGTTCCAAAGCACCCATATTGGCTTCCCAAATAGGATTCTTTTTTAATGGACCAGGTTTATTATTATGAAAAGAAATCTGCTTAAATAATACACTACGTGTTTGGGGTGGGTTTTGTTCCTGACAGTGGCATCTATCAATCACTTTTATGTTTCCAGCCTAACCACTTAATGCCAATCTATCCTCAAAAAATAATTGCTCCCAAACCAACTAGATGCCTCTGGATTCACTTGAGAAAGACTGCCTGAGCTTTGAAGTGTATCCCATAATGATAGCTGACATCTCCAAAAGTAATAACTGCACCTCATTGCTTTGTGATTACAGCATTTGATGTGTGCTGGGCTCTGGTGCCTGGTGGAAGGAGATACATCCTGTAAAACGAAGTTGGACCCGCCACTGGATGGCACTGAATGTGGCGCAGACAAGGTAATCAAAATGCTCAGTAGCAATCACTTTGTTTTTTCTAGCATTGTCTGTGAAATAATGTTTCCAAGATGTTCAGTATTTACCATAAACCCATATTTTATACTGATTCTGTTATAGAAACTTCTCAATTAACAGCTGGATTGGGTTAAGTCTCTCTGATTTTATGTTATGTGTATTTCAGTAGCCCCTGGAGACCTCAGTAGTCAAGTCCTGGTGGTCTAGGCATTCTACAAATGGTGCAGGAAGACCCCATGCCTCACTTGAAGTGCACAGTCTGAGTACCCTGTGAGTCATGTTAGGTAGTAGCTCGCTCCTGTCACCTCATTCGTTGCTGCTGGTGCTGTTTCATGAGTGAGGTGAATCTTCAGTGTAGCTAAGGTGGTAGTAGTGTTCTTGGCTATGTCTGAGGTAGCGAGTGTGGAGAGCATTTAGGCTGACACTTGGGGAGTGGAGAAAGATGGGGAAAGAAAAAGGGGCTACTTAAAAAACCTTATAGTTTCTAAAAGTAGCTCAAAACATGTTGAGCTCAAATTAGGTGATGTTCAGTTACTTTTGAAGCATCGTTTGCTGTACTGTATGTATATATTCAGATGGCTAAGCCATACTGTTATAAGAAACACAAAATAAACTCTCAGATTAGTGGATCTCCCTCCAGTGAAAATCACCATTCCAGTAACTGGCTTCAATGCCACAAGGGTGGGAGTTATGGAGGCTCAGTTGCTGCCTCCCAGCTGACCTACTGTGCTAACAGAAGTTGACTACTTTAAGTGAACATGTTTAACCTCTGAGCTGGGCTGTGCTAAGTGGTTATGTGGTATGTAAATGTATGTGATTGATTCTCCCAGTGCAGATGATAATTTGTTAGGCTATGAAGGAACTTGACTGGTTTGGTAACTGCCAGCCCCCTACTTACTGGTTTTGGATTCTAAAATTTTTTGCGTGTTGTATGGTCGGGGAGGTAAGAAAAGGTAAAATTATAAAGTTTGTTGCTAAAATCAAAGATTAGAGACCTTTTCTTTGCTTGCAAATTAAGATAAGCAATGGCAAGAAATCTGTGTCCTGGAAAGCATGACAAGGAAACTGAGACAAAGGATTTTTAGATGTATGTTTTTCTAACTACAGGAGTCCTGGTGATTCTTTCGTAAGACTGCTTAGCAGTGCTTACTCTATCATATCCTGGACAGAGCAGGAGAATAGGCCAAGTTTGCTGCTTGGTCAGGAGCCAGTCAATTCTATTAGAATCAAAGGTTGTTTGGGGCTTTATCCAAGTTAGGTCCAAAATACCTCAATTATTTTGTACATACTGGGAATACTGTTGATGAAGACATTGCTTTGGGGTATAATTTCTTGGACTCAGTTTCTGTGAAGAGTGTGGCTTTAAGTCTTAGCACTTAGATAATTATCTGCTTTATAAAGCAAGTGGCTCAATTCTGTGATTATTGTTTTTAATGACAGAACTCCCTTCAGGGGTTCATTGAGGGTGACAAAAATTTCCGTGTTTCACCTCCTCCCTTTCTTCTTCTCCCGCCTCCATCTCACTGAAGCCTTGAATCTCTAGGGCTTGTTGTAATCTCTCAGACATCCTTTTATGTCCACCTGTGCAGAAATATTTGCAAGATCAGGGCTTCTTTCCAGCCTGTGCTAACACAATTGCATTTCAGTGGTGTCGAGCTGGGGAATGTGTCAGTAAAACTCCCATTCCTGAGCATGTTGATGGAGACTGGAGCATGTGGAGTCAGTGGAGCATGTGCAGCCGGACATGTGGCACAGGAGTGCGATTCAGACAGCGGAAATGCGACAATCCCCCGTAAGTCTTCACATCTTCACATCTCTTTTTGTATGTAGCACTTAGACAGTCCTTGCTGCAAGAGTACAGTGAAGAAAGGGGCAGCAGAGCTGTGCAGAGGACATGGAGATTTCTTGTTCACAAGCACCAAAGACCAGGTCAAAGTCCTGGAGTGACTTGGAGTGAAGTAGGTTCTGTGGAAGTGGCTTGAAGTGTTACCATTTGAAGTGGCCCATTGCCCTGATTCAAACATAGCTACAGTTGAATTAAAAACATGCAGTTTGGCAGAAAGAAATGGTGCTGTGTTTGCTCTCCAGCACTGCAGTGAATGAGGAAGAATTGATCTGGATCTACAGACGAAGCTGAGCCAATATGTCTTAGAAATCAGTTTGGCAGCAAGTGTTGGCTATAGGCTTGGGAAGCGATAGAGTGTCTGACAGTGGTCATGGTATCATACAGCTGTGTTGGTAAAGCACCTGGGGATACTCTGTACATCAGGATGTGCTGCATATGAAAAGGAAAGTTTTCCTGTACACAGAGTGCAGTGGGTGCTGTTTAACTCCTGCCTAGTGACTACAAATAAGCCTATGGTCTCTACTTGGGCTTGGATTTTTTTCTAATTCAGGAAGAAATATAAGTGTTGTTATCTCCCATGTGCCATGCTTCATCCCTCAGGTCAGCTGAGACACATCTGGAAGGCTTTTCTTCTTAGGGGAAGCCTGAACAGGTTACCATGGTGGCCATTTATCTGACCACCCCTGTTTCTGTGCATTATAACTTCTGAGATGAGTGAAGGTGCTCACAATCTTGAGAGCAGCCCTCCAAGTTGTGTATCTCTAACTTTATTCACATTTCAAGGTTCTCTCTACAGACAAAGCACAGGAAACATTTCTTTTTAAATAGGGGCTGAAATTCTGGCTAGCAACATAGTCACTTTGAAGACATGCCTAGATGATGGATAGGCACACGCTGGCTGCTGCTCAGCTGTATTCATGTGAAAGGGATATTTTTGTTTATTCCTCTCCTTAAATAACGCTGAACTGCAATTGCATGTCTGTAATGTCCAGGCTTGATTTTTACCAGCTCATTTTCCTGAACAAGGGACTGAGCTGGTTTCTTTGCTGTCAGATACAAAAAGTCTCTTTAACCACAGTGCTGACCAAACCTAAATCCATTCATCATCGTTTCTTAAATTACAGGAAATGCGCCCTCCAAGATTGCACACTGATTTTAAAATTCTCTTGCTCATATACATTCTTGGCTGGGGATACACACGTGATCTTCTTTTGCTTCAAATTCCTGGCGTCAGCCCACTTCTGCAGCTGGTTTATTCACTGTCCAAAAATATTGGCTAAGGGATTTATCTTTTATTTTATATATATTTGGTCTTGGGATTTATTTTTTTTTTTAACTGGAATCTCTACTCCTGCCAGCTGACTTTTGAGCCTGTGGGACTATCAGTATTTTTAAACCAGTTGCTTCACTGTTTGATTTGGTTTTTCCTCTCTGTAATTTCTCCAAGTACTTGCATGCATTGCCTCCACACGGTTGTAAGGCAGTGTGTCATGAGCCAGTTTGCATGGGCAGAATTTTGAGTTGTGCTGCCTTGTGTTCTTGTCTAGGCTTTGGACTGTTGTTGTTCAGTGGGATTGAAGAGAAAACCACTGGCTTAAACAGAACATCAGAATGAGATCTTCACCCCTCCTCCAGTCGCCTCTTGTCATATAAAAGGGTCATGGTAGTATAAATGGGCTTTGATTTCTTGACTTCCATTAGTGGGTGGATTCTCTTGTCATAAATACAGTGGAAGATGGCCGTGAAGTTGTCCACTAGAAGATCTCACGTAGTCACTGTTTCAGGCATGTGTCGGGCTTGAATTACACTGTTTATTGGAAAACCCCGGCAGTGCTAGAGACCATGTTTTACAGGGCTTGGGACCTTTTGCAGAATCTGATAGAGATGATGCCCAAAGTCTTGGCCTCAGCATCTGGAAAGGTAGAAGGGACACAAGGAAGAATTCGCAAAAATGGAATGAAGCAGAGGAAAGGTATATGAACAAGTGCTAGGTAACCATTTGTGGGAGAACAGGGAGAGTGATTGTTACTGTTTTACTTCATCTTGTATGATGAAAACCCTCAGTATCCTGTTTAAACATGCCAAGAAGCCTATAATACTAAAATACTATTACTGAGGTCAGTTAATTAAAATATTACTGTCAGTAATTCTGCATTCCCTACCCAAACAGTAACAGAGCAGAACATAATGAGCATGGCAGAGCTGTGTCTTCTCCATTTCTCTGACTGCCTGTCCATGTCTATCTGCTTGTTGCTGAACCCCTTGACTGTATATTCTACTAATGTTTTACTGGAGCTAGTCTAGTAGAAAGCAGCAACATACTACCAAATAAAATAGGATGCTGTTGGACAGAGGGTAGCTGAGGTGGGAAGCCTTGTTGTGTATATTGTTTTTTGTTGGATTACTGGGAGTAGAAACATCCCTCAGATCTGTAGGATGATCTATTGTTTTGTGGCTGATGAGATGCGTGCTTCCAATTCTTTAATTTTGACAGAGACTACATCATGAGTAGACTGGTTTACTCCTTAGTTAGAAATGGAAGAGACGTCAGACTGCTGAAGGGCTGAGCAGAGGAGGGCAGGCCAAAAGGCACTAGGTTTCTGCAGCTCCCACTGACCAGGAGTGGTGGGTGCTCAGGAAGTCTCTGTCTCCTAATGGATTTGGTTATTATTTTAGTACTGCCAGTGACCATTATTACCAAGAATAAGAGCTGCTTGCTTCCAGTCTATATTGCCAAACTCATAGAAAGTCCCTCAGAAGTTAATGACATCTAAAGATTAAAGCCAAAGCAACTGCTGATGAGCACAGTCCATAGCAGTCCTGCTGTGTCTCCTGTTCCCTGGGCATCAGCCTGATAACGTGCTCAAGAGAGAGCGCTCTGTTACTCTTCGGGTATTCTGACTGCTTGCTTTTTTGGGTTGGTTTTCTTTTTTTCCTGTGCATGTACACACAAACATACAGTCTCTTATGTTCAATGGCTACATTTCTTTTGCCGTAGCCAAAGAGATGGTCCTGGAACCAAAGTTCGTGTATCTGATGTCTTTATGTGAGAGCAGGGTTCGTGTGGGAGGAAGCCTGCGTCATGCTTCTAGTCATCTGGACTGAGTGTCTGTCTCTTCCAGCCTAAGGCAGCAGACACAATCCTCCCAGAAGATTTCTGCATCGATCTCAGCACATCTGCTGCCTTTCATGTGCCCATGACAGAGAAGAGGTGTTAGCAGTGCAAGCAGGCTTTTGTTCAGCTTGTTCTTCTGATGATCCTGTCTGTTACAGCATCACTGGAGATCAGCATTTCCATTAACAACAAAACAAAACAAAACAAAACACTCTGGGATTAATGGAGCCACTGTAAAAATTTGATATAGGCTGAAATTTGGCATAAAGCTCTTCTACACAAAATCGGATGGTTTTGTTGCACCAAATGCTGAATTCATCATGTCAATCAGAGGTAGGAAATCAAAGACCCATTCCTATAGCCAGCGTGTAAAAGAACAGGGCAACTCTTGCTAGGCTCACTGCCACAAATAAATGATATACAATGAGGGCCTTGGTTTCTAATTAGTTGAGTGATATAACCTGATGTTCATTGCTTTTCTGGGAGGGAGGTGGGTAGAAGCTTTAGGAATGGACTGTCATACAACTGAAAACTGGAATTTGGCTGGAGTTGCTTTTTATAGCCATCTGTTAAAGAAAAGTAAGAACATGACTATTAGTCTTTGCTGGGGAGATAGTTATGTGTCAAATTCAGGAGAGTATCAGCAAGTAGCTAAAGAAATTATGTTAGGATGGCTAAGTCTTTTGCTTACTTGGGTTTTTTATTAGTGTTTTGTTTTGTAAAGAAAATATAGGTTGTTGTTGAGAGTTTGAGATTTCCTTCTCTGGGGAATCATAAATAAGAATAAATAGATTTTGCAGGTGCTTAATCCTGATGTTGGATTAGGGGCCTTTCCTGCATGTTTAAAAAATAGATGTGTAAAATGGCATGGTTTTCATGGATGGAGATTATCTGCTGCACACATTTGTGTCTGGGCACCCTACTTACAGTATGTTATTTTAATTTCAAACTGCTGAAGACAGAGCCTTAGAGGACATGTGCTGAAGAGACCTTTGCTGTGTCCCCATTGTTAAGAATGTTTGAGGCAGGGGGAAAGCAAATGGTGGGAGGAGAAAGGTGAAACGTTCTGGGTTGCCTGCTTGGTTGCCTGCTTCTGCCTTGGGTATTTGGTGTGATCCAAGGCACAGTAACATCACCTTGATGCCTCTAGGTTCCCTATTAAGAATATAAATACTTCATTTTAGTATTTGTTGTGGAACCACAAATGATCTTCTGAACTATATATAAATATAAATTATATATATATATTTTATATATATATGCAAATATAAATAATACTTAAGACTTTAGGTGTCATGCTCAGTTCACCTTCCAAAGCCTCTCCCTCACAAGTCACCATCAGTTAAGAAACTTGTCCCAGGTCACAGGAAAAATTAGTCAGAACTCAGGCCGGATGTCACGGGAGAACCCAAAATTTGGGAGTGCCTTACTTTGAGTCCTTTTCTGAAACTGCTGGTACACACACACACACACACACACACACACACACACATTCTCTCTGTCATTTGCCTGCTCCATCTGAAAATAGGTTAGGACAGGAATGAATTGCTGTTGAAGTCAAAGAAGAAATTCAGGTCAGCAGTGCAAAATTAGTCACATCCCTTGGTTAGTGACCAGAATACAAACAGTTAAGCACTCTGTATCTTCTAAGAAGGCTGCTTAGTGCCCACAGGTGAATACCATTTTAGATTACCTCTTCTCTGACCTGTGCGGTGTGTAGGCAGCTCCTATTTATTGATCTGTGTATGGGATACTACAAAAGAATGTGCTTCAGAAGTACTCCAGAGCATCTGTTATGATAAGCCAGTTATAGATCCAGAATGGAGCTTGAATAATTTTATGTCAAAGCCACTGAGAGCAGGATTTGCCCTCCAACAAGGAACATCTGAAAGGAAGGCTCCTTCCTGCTATTTCAGGAGTTGCCTTGGACAGGGAAAATGTGCCTGTGAGATGCTGTGCTGTTCCAGCTGACCCTGGTTTGTCTTTCCCACGATAGCCCGGGGCCAGGTGGGAAGAACTGCCGGGGAGCCAGCGTGGAACACACTGTGTGTGAGAACTTACCCTGCCCTAAAGGTGTGCCAAGCTTCAGGGACCAGCAGTGCCAGGCCCATGACAGATACACCAACAAGAAGAAAAGCCTTTTGACAGCTGTCATCGTTGATGGTAAGTTTTTTCATCTTTCTCTGTACTTCCTTGCTGTTCTTTCACTGCAGCTTCTCAGCCCATCTTGATTTCATCAGCAAGACTCCCATTTGTTGGTAAGAAGGCTACAGTATGTTCCCCTTAGCTACAGCTGAAAGACTGATTACAATTAGTTGTTCTTGGTGCTGCCTTGCTGTTCTTTCAGCCTTCTTAACAGAAGATACAGAGTTGTCAGTTCTTTATTCATCTTTTTGTAATGCTGGGAGAGAAGTGCCTTGATTCCCAGTCTGAACCGGCAGGTATTTGGAAACGGGATATTAAACACTAGAAAGTTCAAATTAATTTGAAACTGAAAAAATGTAAGATTCCCTGGGACATTTTTGATGTGTGTCAATTCTGGACATTTCAGCGTAATTCCCTACCCTACTTACATCCCTTTAATGCTTGCTTTGCTGGATCTTGCTGTTCATCTACTATTCAACCAGATGTTGGGGGATATGCAAAAGGGTCGTAATGATGTCCTTTCTGCAGGAACAAACATGTTTCACTGCACTCTGCTGAAAAACAGACAAAGCTTGTTTCATTTGGTCATCTTGAAGACATACTTGAACAGAGGAGGGTGGTGTTGGAACCGATACCAGAAGACCAGACTTTGGATAAGCCCTTTCCTGTGCTAGCACTGACAAATTAGGTCCAACGCCAAGACGAGCGTACAGGCAGCATTTTAATTCCCATAGCAGACCTTCCAAAACCACAATTGCTTCAGATGCCCCGGGACACAGGCTGGTTTTGCTGCTTGTTCCCCTCTTCTCCCCTCCCCAGATAGCTTTGCTGGGTGAATACACAATGCAGAGCTACTTCCCTGACTAATTTCAGTCACGGAAGACTCTCCCAGTTTTTTCCAGGGGTGAGCTGTTCCACTCCTTTCTTCATTTCCAGTCAGGAACTATGGGTTGCTGAGCGTCCTGTAAATAGGATAGAAAAGAAAAAAAACAGAATGATTCAGTGATCTTCTCTGATCAGTGCTGCCAGAATTAGTAGCATATTGCAGTGGGAACTTTATTCAGCCACAGAAAGGGAATATGCCATTTTTTGGCCACCTGAAGACTGAACAAGCTATTGCTAAAAGATATCAGCCAGCGTTGTTCCTGCTATCTAGCAAAGTCTCACTCACCTGAGCCATGTTGCCCCAGTTTCCATGAATGCAAATTAGAAACCTCTCCTGCCCTGCTGCAGACCTCTCAGCTGCAGAAAGAGAGTCTGTCCAGAGGTGGTCAGACTAGCAGTTTCCTGCACAAGCTGCTCTTTCAACAGCTTTCCCAGCTCACTCTGCAAGTAAAATCAAAATCCAGCCTCTGTGAAATTGCTTTGCATCAGACACAAGGCAGGGAGTTTGAACATCTGCAGGATATGTCTGTAGTTCCTCTGACAAGCAAGACAGATGGACAGAGGGCAGCTCAGCTTCACATCTCAGTGTCTTGAAGCATGTTCAAGCACCCACGCAATGTTCTCCAGTACCTTTTTTTCAGCATATTGAAGCACCACACTCAGAAGCATTTAAATAGACCCAGATCTAAACCATCCATGAGCTAATCTCCACTGTGCTTGAACTGTACTTACATGTATTAGTGAGGTGTGAGCTGATTTCAGGTTTTTGATTGCATTGAAAACTTAGAAAAGACCTACGCCACTTAGCTTTATGTATTGGCAAACTTTCTCTCTTACGTCTGATGAGTGGAGGTACTTGACTCTGCAGAACAAAACATGTTTTCATTTCAATGTCTATAGGTTCTTCTCTTGGATGAAGTCTGTGAGTAGCAGTCAGCTCCAAAGGAAAAACATTACATTGACTAAATATCTGTTACTTAAACAAATGGCAAATTCATTCAGCAAACCCTGACATCTGCTGTAGGCTGCCAGTTAATAACACAAATCTTTGAAAAAGCTTTTTTGCTTAACTGCTTCTCTAGCTAAACACAATAGTAGTTTTTCCAAAGTGAGGTCTAAATATATAATGATTGCCATTTGCATGGATGAAAAATGCAATATTACCAATGTATTTCAAATTAATTTGGGGGTTCTTTCTTGGTTTTGGCAAGAAAGGTTGGACCAGATGATCCTTGAGGTCTCTTCCAACCTGGTATTATTCTATGATTCTCTAGATATTCTAGCAGCATAGTATGCTGACAGAAGTGTTTGTAGGACTGCAAATACCAGTTTAAGGAAATAGTAGGTAATATGTATGCAGGAATGCTTGAGACATGTATACAAGTGTTCTTACTGGCAAACTGATGCAAGAAGTCAGTCCATAAAGAGTAGAAATGGGCTGGAGAACTTGTTCTTCTTAAATCACTGGCTGTAGTCTGAATTTTATCCGAGACACTCACACAGTGACAGGCAGCTGAATGTTCCCTGTAACAAACACCTTCCCATTCACAAACAGATACATAGAAGTGTACCGACTAAGTGGTTTTCTGTGTCTTAAAAGACCAATCTCATCAATGTAACCCTTTGAATATTGGTATTTTAAAGTGGGGAAATGACAGGCCTAAGTCAAAAGGCTCATGTTTCTTCAAAGATGAGATTATCAGTAGATACCTTTCCAAATACATTCATGTAAAGAATGCATCACCATCGCCTCAAACACTTGTTTGTGCTATTCCTAAAGGCAATTGCTTTTGCGTTTCTTTTTCCAGATAAACCATGTGAGCTCTTCTGCTCTCCTTTGGGGAAGGATTCCCCTGTGCTGGTGACAGACAGAGTCCTCGATGGTACTCCATGTGGGCCTTACGAGACCGACCTCTGTGTACATGGCAAGTGCCAGGTGGAGTAACTTTCTCTTGTTTTATTTTTAGTGTTATGTGTAGTCTGGGGCAGCTGTGTGTATCCCAGAAGAACAGGCATCCATGTGGGTGGCTGGGAGGCTGTCTCTGAGGTGAGAGGGCAACCCTGTTTTATAAGACCCATCGCAAGTGCTGTCTCTTGGTCTGAGAATTATGATAAATGCTCAAGGTATGAGATTGTTACTGAACATCTGGGAATGTTCAATGATCACATTTGCTTGTGTGTAGTCATGAAATGGCTTGGGTGGGAAGACACTTCTGTGAAGGGAGCAGATGGGAGTGGAAATCTGGCTTGCTTAACTGTTCCATTTTGGCTATTAGAGGAATCACTGAAAAAACACTGATGCTACAAACTGGATTACAAATTGTCACTATCCTGTTACAAGCGTTTCATTGCCAGCATCATACTGCTTTTCAGGTCTACTTGGTTCCTGCCTAGAAATATTGAGGAAGCTTTTCAATACCAGTTGAAATGAGCTAGTGGCTTCCCCTGTGTGATTTCTCATAGAATCATAGAATGGTTTGGGTAGGAAAGGTCATCTTAAAGGTCATATAGTTCCAACCCCCTGCCATGGGCAGGGACACCTTCGACTATCCCAGGTTGCTCAAAGCCCCGTCCAACTTGGCCTTGAACCCTTCCAGGGAGGGGGCAGCCACAGCTTCTCTGGGCAACCTGTGCCAGGGCCTCACCACCCTCACAGGGAAGAATTTCTTCCTTATATCTAACCTAAGTCTACCCTCTTTCAGTTTAAAACTGTTACTCCTTATCCTCATCCCTACACACCTGATGACGAGTCCCTCCCCACCTTTCCTGTAGCCTCTTTAAGTACTGGGAGACTACTCTGAGGTCTCCCTGGAGCCTTCTCTTCTCCAGCTGAACTCCCCCAACTCTCTCAGCCTTTCTTCATACAGGAGGTGCTCCAGCTCCCCGAGCATCTTCATGGCCCCTCTGGACTCACTCTGACAGGTCTATGTCTTTCTTACGCTGGGGGTTCCAGAGCTGATCACAGCTCTGTGTTTTTGTTGATTGTATTACTATGTAATACCAAGGTGAGTTACTGTAGTGACTGATCAAAACTGTTTGAAAGGTTTGTTTCCCTTGCAGTAAGAAAAATGTTCCCTTCCTTTCACAAACTAGGCTTTAAAGCTCCATGCAGTAGAGTATATAGGTTTAAAGGCACAGGTTCTGCAGCTCAGAGCAGCCCAAGCCAGTTTTCTTTTGCCTCTCATCTGCATTTTCTTGCTTGGGTCACATAAAGAGCAAACCAGAGGGAATGTAGGGTAGGCTTCCTTCTGCTGTACTGCAGTGGGACAGTTGGTGTCCACTTGGTTGCCCCTGGATGAACTGGCCAAACCCTGAAGGTGCTTGTTTCCTGCTGCCTCTGGTCAGACAAAGCAAGAATGGAAATTCAGAGGACTCTTTTCAAGAGTCTTTGGATTTGATTCCCTTTTCCTGGAGTGAAGGTGTGATGGCCTGTAACCGTTGCAATGATGGTTATTTCTCTGTAGCCAAATTATATATGGAACCAAAGTAAGGTGTGGGACATCTTTGTAATACAGCTCTTCATGGTTTGCTGGGCAGTGAGACAGTTCATAACACAGCACATTGAATGCTTAGGGAGGCCATCTCTTAGAGCTGGTATTTCAGATTACTTGAAAATTTAGTGCAGTTGTGTAGACCCATGCTAACTGGAGATTTAAGGTTTGGACAAGGGAAGGGAGAAAAAATATTTATTTAAAGATCATAAATTACAGGATGTCATTTGGAATGGATGCTCCTAGCAATGTGTTGCAGTTGGATTTGAGTCATTTGTCATGGACACTGCGACAGAGCAGATGGTTTTTCTGCCTCCTGCTCATGTAGCATGTGTTCAAAGTTTGCTGCACACGTTAGTGATGTGCCAGACAGTTGAGTTGGCTACTGCAACCTTGCCAGTGCTGGATTCTTCCTGGCAGTTCTCCCTCCAAGTTTATGCTCATCTAGATCTGTATCCCATTCTAGGAGTTCCTCCTCTCAGTATTAACTAGCCTGTTGTATCCACCAGAACAGCTTTCTGGCATTACCCTTTGCTTCCACGAACTTCACTGGAGACATGCTGGTTTGCCCTGGGGGCACAAGGCACACTGAATTTGGCATTTTTTTCCGATTTCTCTGAGCAGTGATTAAGAACTGGCAATTTTTATTGCTTTGAGCCTTCCGGGCAAAGAGATAGATGAACACAATGTTCACTTGGGTATAAGAGAGGCTTTGAACGCATAATGCAACTTTACTAATAGCAATGTGACAAGTGAAAAATCTTTGTCTGGATTGAATTTTGCACTGCTGCAGGAAGCACTTCCCACTGTTCCCTGCAAAGTGCTGCTGAAGAGGCATTTTTAATTCAGTCTTTTGAATTTATTCAGGTGAAGAATCTGAACAGCAAGTTGCTGGGGAGCCAGCACGAGTTTGATTCTTTATATGCTCTTCAATACAAAGTGCTTTGTGTAGAGCCAGGTGCATGGTGCATCCCAAGGTACTTAATTTTTCCCTGTTTTCTAAAAAATCCATTAATAACCTTTCATAGTAAAGCCAGCTGTGCACCTCCAGCTGTGTGCCATTGACCATTACGCTGGGCTGGCCAGCTTTACTGCTCCAAACATTCAGATCAGCCACAAATGGTAAATCAGGCATTATGGCAATGTACATTTTCTTCTCCCAGTGAGGAGCAGTAGCCAGCTCCCCTCCAAATGAAAACCTTTATGATCACAGAGCTTTGGAGGTACATCATGAAAAGCAAATTGCACTCTAAGTCGGGGGCAACTGCCTTTAACTGCGCAGAGAGGTGATGACAGCTGCAGAACATTCAGTCCCTTTGCATCTGGCTGAGAGAAAATGCAAAATGATCAATTCAAGCCGAGCAGATTTGAAAGGCTTGCGAACTCATTTATAATACTCTTCTGCCTTATATGCAGTTTAGCGCTGAGAATTGCCATATGTGACTGTGTACCCCATTTGCCGCAGATACTTGTCTAACTAGCTGCCTATTAAACCAATTTAATCGGCATATTTATTTAATTACTCTTCTCCTTATTTCTTTATCCAGTGCAGACAAAGCCTGGCAACAAGCATTGCAGGGGTCCTGCAGAAGAGAATAAGTGCTGAAATCAGAGAGTGGTATTACTGTTATTTATTTTCTTGTGTAATCGTTCTAGTTAAAGGCTCTCAAAGGCAGGAATGACACATTTTTAGTATAACAGACAAATTAGCAGCAACTATTGCCTGTGAACATCCAGTCCAGGAAACGTAATAGCTCTTTTTCCTTCAGCAGTAAATGCTCCTAAATGAAACTCATGCATCATTGTTGTACAATGAACGAATGTTGATGAACATGACAAAGAAAAAAAACCATTTCTTGCAAGGAGAGAGGGAGGTTTTGAGAAGGGAAGCAGGAACAGATTCTCTGAATCCTCAAAATACACTAACTGCATTTGGGCACTAAGCTTTGTTTTCCTTCGATTGTACTTTGTGAACTTATTAGTTCCATTTTAAAGGCATGAGCTGAGCTCTAATCTAAGCAGTGTGAATGAAGCCTTTTGGTGTCAGCCTCACTTTCCTTGAAGCAAAATCATCATAAGCAACAACATCCCTGTATTTATCACTTACACCCAAAGGCAGCTAGAGTGAGTAAACTTGGTTAATACTTTGGTCATGCATAGAAGCACCAGACAGTAAAGTCAGCCCTAAGTTCAGCATAGGGGTTCGTAAGTCACCTAGACTTTTATAATCTTATTCCTTGTCTTTGAGACAAATCATAAGGTCTTCATTCAATTTTGTTCTGCCCTTGATTTATTAGAATTGGTTTTGAGGCTGAACATTTCATTCTTGGTAGTGATAGAAGCTTGCCTGAATGAGGACAAAATGAAAGTTATATAAGAGCTTCAGGAGCTGGTCTTAAAAATTGAAGGGAGCATTATAAAGTTATGCCTTTAGAAGAAACATTGTAGAATAATGGTAAATGCACTTATCCTTACCATCTTCTGAGCAAACTAGATGCCTTGTTCAATGTGTATAGAGGTCTTGGACCTTTTATTGTTGAAATGCACAGTAAGGAGAATTTCTGTTCTCCTGAGATTCTTCAGAGACAGAAAACCTGTAGCAGGCTGGAGAACAACATCAGTCTGATCCATCAGAGGAGGAGGAGGGTGAGTGTTTTATTTTGCAGCCTCTCTCTCTTGCCTGCTTCCACAGTTTGCTTTTCTGGCATGGACATTGCAATTGTCATGAAGATGGGCAACCTGCAGCTCAGATTGCTTTCATCTTCTCATATTTCTCTTCCAGTGACAAGTGGCTTTCAGAGAGAGAATTCCCTGAGGGCTTATTCTTCCTCAGGACTGCTCAGTGTGTTTCATGAGTCAACATTCATGGAAGCACTGTGCTTTCTAACCTCTTACAGTTCTTCACTCTGTGCTGCTGATGTTAATAGAAAACTGCTGGCAGAAGTAGAGCTAAAAAAGGTGTCAGATGTCACACAGCAGTGGTGTGGGGAGAAGACAAGCTGCTCAGCTGACTGTTATGACGCACATGACTTTGTGCTGGCTTTTCTCAAAGGAGGATTAGTCTAAGGCTCATGATAGCATGAGAACTTTTCAGTGGGGACTACAGATTGTGCTTCGGGATGTAATCTAAGGTCTCTTTGAAAAGAGAGACCTCCTATATAGCAGAACCGGGCTAGAGATCAAGGACAGTCTTTACTGTGATTTAACATTTTAAGAGGTAAAGATGTTTTTGCTTTATCTACAGTTTTCTCATGATTGTTTTGTCATGTCATGTCTACTTTTAACTTGCTGGTGAATCCACAGTACATTCAATGATGACAAGCCACACATTAGGCTGTCCTGGCACAACAAAAATATTATAGAACTACTTTCTTCCAGAAGTGGTTATCATACATCACAAATTTGAAAATGGACACAGTTTCAAAATTAGTTTTTGCAATTTGGAGAAGGGCCACAGGTGGCAGAAGATAAATTGCAGTTGTATACTGGACCTGTTGCTGGCAAAAAAGTTTTCTATGTATTCAGTACCCACTTTTTGCATTTGATTGATGCATGCAGTTCTGGCTTTGCCTCCTCTCTTGAGTATTTTCCATGTATTATTCATATTCCTGCTTTACAAACTGTGGTACAAGATGTTCCAGACTGGGTAGCTTGTCTCCACACAACAACTTGGCTTAGCGCTGTACTTTGATAAATTATTTAGTATATGTGCACAAAATCCAGAAGCATTGTTTGAACTACAG
This sequence comes from Athene cunicularia, assembly GCF_003259725.1. NCBI lineage: Eukaryota > Metazoa > Chordata > Aves > Strigiformes > Strigidae > Athene > Athene cunicularia. The sequence goes on from NW_020799112.1 coordinate 11,410,184, forward strand.
AAACCTGTTGTATAATTGCTTTTTTTTTTTTTTTTTCCATTTTCTGGGTTTATAGCCATGTAATCTGAGGCCTAAAAGGAGTATGGAGGCTTTTGGTGAGGAATGCATAGTGACAAAAACCAAGACTTTGTTGATTTCTTCTATCTTACTACTTTTTTAGCATACTTTACAGTACATCATGCCGTTTCCCTCTATTTTTCTTCTGTGTTAACCCACAGAGAGCATATAATAGACAATTCATTGTGTTATCTACCTTGGATGCTTTATATTTTGCTTGTGGCTTGGGCAGCCAAGAATCGACCGGAAGGGAGGCTACAGATATATCCTATAGTGATAAATGTATATTATTTTCCAATCCAGAACTGACATGATAGATGCCTCTTTTAAAAAATAGGCACTTGATATAAAATCCTCTGGTATCTGCAGCTTGTTGGCAATTGTACAAAGCAGGGCATAGACAGGGTGGGATCAAGTCAGAGGTGTTAATTCAGATGAAGCTGGTTTGGAAGGATCAGAAAGGTGTGGCTACAGAAACCAACCAAAGAACAGAAGCAAAGGAGTTCCTGGGAGGGCGAAAGGCTTTGTATTATTTGCATGTTCACTCATATAGTCTCCTCTGCAGCCAGAACACAGGGGTTTTGATACATAACCTTCAAGTTCTATATGTGCAAAAGTGGTTATCAAGAATAATTGTATCTAGCATCCCCACGAACTGCTAAGGGATATGAACACAAAGTCAATGGGCAAGTGTAATTGTATATCTAATGCAGATAAGACAATGCAAATTTAAAATAGGCAGTGCATTATCTCCTGTTCCAGCAGAGCTATTCTGATTCAGATAAAATCTGAAGGCTCGGGAAATGAGAGGAGAATATTTGCTGAACTAACTTCTACATGGACTCCAATCAATCACAGAAAATGTGTTGCGGAACAGAAATAGAAGTAACTTACAGATGAACTGCTTGATTAGGGATCTAGGCTTACCCTCCTGTATAAATCCTGACAGACACCCATAATCCTCCACAAGGGCAGTCATGTTTAAAACAAAGAAATAAAAATTCTCTTAGCCTCAGATCTGACTGTCAGTTGCTCACACATGTACATTCCTGTTTCATGTGGTCCATCCCTGGAGGTATCAATGGACACTGGATATTATGGACAAAAAATTGGCAGTGTAGATGAATCTGCCATAACCAGCATGATTAATTTGTAAAATGACACATGCTGCATCAATATTTATATTTGATCCATTGAGACAGCTAGTTAGTTCAGCATATGGGAAACATTACAGTTTTGTGAGCCTACAATGTCATTTCTTACACTGGGTGGGTGTATATAACAGAAATAATTGTGTTTATGTAGCAAAACATACTCACGTGGGCTGTATCAATTGAGCTCTTGCACAGCCATTGAAAATACAAATAAAAATATCATCAAAAAATATCCAAGCAATACAGAAGACAGTTTACAGAGAATAATCCAAATGATGTGTGGTTTAGAAGAGGAGTTTTCCTATGCTGGAGCCAGCAATGACTGAAGCTGGGAATACCACCCAACAAGCAGTATTTTCAGATGCTTAATTATAAAAATGAGAAGAAGGAGGAGGGAGAGAAGGAAGGGTGGACTGAGATATCAGCTTAGAAAGAATGAATTTCAGGCCTTTGGCTCAGGAAACATGCAGTTACCTGCCAATTTAAAGGTCAATGGATAGTTCCAAAACATAGTGTCAGAGTAGGAGACTGCCTGGGTTCAAGATCATTAAGAAACCTGTGGATAGTTGTGACTGTCCATGCTGAGGACTTGAAGCCCCAAAAGACTATTGTTAAGTTTCTTGCCAGCATTCCCATGTTTCAGTATGGGCAAGGGACTGGCTTTGGTTAAAATCCACTTCCTTTTTGTTCAGTTGATGCTGTTAATAGCGGTACTGCAGCACTGCAGGCTTTCAACAGCTAGTACAGGCAGGAGGTGGAACTCCTGGGTGGTGTCAACATCAATCCCTTTGCCAAAGTTATGGATCTCACTGTCCAAGCCCATGTTGGATGGTACAGGACAGCTCCAAGAGTCCAAGAACAGGGCTGACATTGGGAAATGCTCCCATAGGCTGCTAAACAGATGGTGGTTACACCAGGATGGCTTTTTACTTTTTGTTCTTCCTTCTGAACACAGACGGGCTCCAAATGCCCTGCTCACTCCTTAATAGATCATCTTGGTGAGAATACAAAACTCCTTCCCTTCCCGCCAATTCATTCAAGACTGATGGAACTGAAAGTATCCAGCTGTTGCTGGATGTACTGGTCCATGGACTCAGTCTGCTCACCTACACGATAACTCTTGGGTCACAAAACACATGGGATGTTATTTACAAGGTCTTTCTTTCTTCAGAATGTAAAGCTTCCCCTTTCTGCCTTTCTGCTTCTTAATTTAAAAAATCACCTTAACTTGATTGGTTTGCTGAACTGTACAGGAAGCAGTGCAAAACAAGTTAGAGATGATAAAGATCAAATAACTCCCTTGAACAATTTGGGTTTTAAGGGATTGTGTCTGCACTGCGAAAACTTGACTTTTGAGCAGTGAAATTTGGGATTTTCCTTTTGCATGCAGTTAATTAAGGCCTCACTTTTTGGAAAGCTTTCTGCAGGCTGAGGGCAGCTCTATCTATTTTAGTGATTGACAGTATAATACATAGAGCGTACAGCGTAATGTCAGTAGGAAGCTGATGATGTACAGACTTGACAGATCTTACCCGCGCTCTGGTGGAGCTCAGGCACAAACCTCTGGCTCCCAGTGCTGGAATCTCAAGGACTTTCTCACCTTGGAAAAAGCTGGACATGCTTCTCAATTAACAGTCCAAGGACTGCTGGCAGATACTTTCCTCCCAGCAAGGGTGATGCTCACTGTGTTTTGTTTCCTCACCCTTCTAGCCCTGTCTCTTCCCCTTTGCACTTGTTTTAAGAGTGACAGTATTTTCAGTGTGGGGAATTTTCAAACGATCTGAGTGACCGAGGTGGTCATTGTAACGTGTTTCTAAATGACTTTGCAGCTTTTGGAATCTGTTGTCAAATCTTAACAAAAGCTGTTTCCTTATGTACTGTTATTAAATACATTTTTTCTTTGGAAATGATTGGAAGGCTTGGGGAGGGAGTGTGAAGTGATTCCAAGGTATTTTTCCCCAATAAAGTAGCAAGAATGCACCAATTTTCATACTGAAGCCAAGAAAGAAAAATATTCTATTCTCTTAAAGATTTTCCTTTGTAAGAAGACATTTCCTGGCTCAAATCTGATGGGGTCTTTAATCTTCAAGCCCTGGACTGGAGGGAAAGTCCACCCTGTGGATGGGAGGGATGGTGCCATTGAAGGGAAGGCTGCAAGGGCCATTCCCAGTTCACAGGGAATTAGGTGAAGATGCCAGGTAAAAAACAGCAAAAGTTTTGGGACGTATATTTGTGGATTCAGTGGGTGCTCTTTCCATGCCTTCAGAGAGGCTCTCTCAAGTCAAAGTGTGTCAGTGACCTTGTAAATGTGGGAGGAAATGGCTTGTCTTGAACCCCAGTATGAGAAGAGGGGGGACTTACTCTCTCAGAGGTTTTGCTGGCTTGCACTGGTTTACATTATCTGGGAAACTACAGCATAAATGCAAAGCATGTGATTGCTAACTCCCCATTCTTTGTCTGTCTCAGTTATAGTCCTACAGACTCCTCATGTAGCTCTGGGAATAAGTGTGGTTCAACACTCATTATATTCCCTTTATTCATTTGTGTGCTCACATAGTGCTAATAACAATGCAGTACAATAAAAGATAGCACTGGAGCTTAAATTAAATGCAGCCTTTCCAGTATCTCAGCAGGGTGGCAGGCAGGCATATATTTCCAGCTGCCTTTCAGCAACCCCATTAATAAATCATATTTATTTTCCTGGAAGGAGAACTGCTGTGACATCCTTCTGTTTTGGGGGCAGAATCACATTCAATATCCCAAAATTATTTATTGGACATGGGTGTGACATTTAGAATTGAGAACTGCAACTGCCAGAAACTCCATGGTCTTCTTCCTACCCTCCTTTAACTCCCATTTATATGGTGGGTTTTTTTCCTGCAGTTCTTGTCCACCAATTTACATGCTGTTCCAGTTAATGAGCAGCATTTCCCTTGTATGTGTTCAGGATGATCATCCTTCCTCAGCATGTGTCTGTCTCTAATAGTTTACCCAGACAAACACTCCATCAGAACACGTCTGAACGCTGGCAGTCTTTGATCCCTGTAATACATCTGGACTTAGGCAGTGGCCAGTGTCTTCTGAAACAAGGGGAATGTGAGTTCAGGTCCAAATTACATTGCTTACACGCAGACAGTCTCAGATAAACAGCCCAAGTTCTCTTAATACTTCCCTGCTTACCCTATTTTTCAAAATATTTGTTGTTTTCATTGTTCCATAACATATGTCTCCAACTTTCCTCTGGCTTTATTATAAGTGGGCAAGGAAGGGAGAGACCCAACAGCCTTATTCAAATAAGTGTTATTAATGACAGTCCTGCTAACTCATTTGCCAAGAAACTGTTTATCTACAGAGAATTAAATCTTTAACTTATTTTTAAATAGTAGAACCTCTGCTAATAACTTGCATAATGACAACTCTTATTTCAGTAGAAATTTATGTTTTAAAAGTGAATTGCTGATATTTTGAGGGTCTTACATGGACAGAAAACAATTTATGTAGTCTGATGACAATAAGTCTTATCAGTCTCAAGATCAACAAATGTTCAGTGTTCATCATCATAACCTGTAAATGGTTTGTGAGTAAGGAAGATTGCCATGACAGTCTCTATAGATACAGGGAGAATACTGCGAGTATTCTAGTAATATCTGTCTGTGGAAGCAAAGCGACAGATTTTTATTGGAAAAAGTTTAGGTAGGTGTAGAAAAATATGAAAATACCATTTAAAATGTTTTAGGTGAAATTGTTAGATTTTTTTTTTTTTTTTTTTTTTTTTTTTTTTTTTTTTTTTTTTTTTACAATTGAATGTGTAAGCTTATAAGGTGCAAACATATGGAAAAATTCATAATTGTGTAAGCAACCTTATGGTACAGATTGGCCAAATATGAACCTGACCTGCTTCCATTAAACTACTTTTGTGTTGCAGGTATCTTGAGCCATCTGATGAATGAGGTCTCTTTTTCAGCTATTTCATAATTGTTATCATCAGAACTGAATGTTACACTCCCCGTTAAGATCTCAATCCAAAGCAGAGCTCATTCAGTGAGCAGCACACTGGAACTTGTAACAGTACTCTGAATTTTTTGTGCGGTGAAGGGCTATGGCCAGGATTCTGGTTACTTGGGTTAATTTTCATTTAAGGAAGTCACATTTTTCTCTTCTCTAAACTAAGTATTCCAGTAGTGGTCCATTTCTCTGGGATGTCTTTGAGCTCCTCAGATGGAAATTGCTATACAAACATGAAACATTATTTTAATCTGTTGTGTCTGAAGGAAGTTAGAGTGGTTTAGTATGAAATCTATGATGATATCTGAAATAACTAGTGTTTGTGAAACTCTCTTCCATTAAATCTTCTGAATCAAAGTTCATGCCCTTAGAGAAGGGGGTTGCAGAATAACCAGCTTAACACCATTCCAAATGAGTGCTCCCCTGATTCACAGTGTTCTCTCCCCATTCAGGTTTTCAGTCAGATGTCTATCTTAGTCTTGACCTCAATGTTTAGAGATACTTTAACCTTGCAAACAAAGTAATGGGGACCTCTGGTTGTTGTCATTAGAAAATTGGCTGCGATGGAATCATTGGCTCAGCTGCCAAAGAGGATCGCTGTGGAATCTGCAGTGGTGATGGCAAAACCTGTAAAGTGGTGAAAGGCGACTTCAACCACACCAAGGGGATGGGTGAGTAACCCTCAGCAGCATTGTAGTGGAGTGGGGGTTCTCTTAACTGCTTGAGGAGACTTAAAGAGTAGTAGTTATAGCTCTTCTTCTTGGATAGTGTTGGACTCATCTGCTCTAGTAAACATATAAGAAACACAAATCAAAACCCAACTCAATTCAAATGTGATATTCTGTCTGCTTCTTAGTCAGTTGCCCAGATATCAGCCATTGCCTCTGTCTGAAATTCAGAATGACGCTGTGCTTCTCATTTTGAATGCTACCCTTGATGTTGATTTTAAATAAGAGACAAAATCACAGTATCTTTCCCACTGGGAGGGAAGTCTGATTTCAGCACCATCTTTGAGCTCTTTGAGAGCTCATAATGCTGCATGTTGCATTTTGCAGATGATTCACATTATAATCAAGATATCTCAACCAAATGAAAGATTCTCTGCCATCAGTAATATGCAGTGTAGGATACAAGAGCTTCCAGTTACAGTTAAGACTTTCCCCTCTCTTGTTGAACATTAATGTATATACAGCTTGGTGTTTGGATTAGTCTTTGTTCCAGAGTTTCTGTATTGCGCTTCTGAGAAACCTGTTATCACACATCCTAATCAGGCAAAGGGAGGGAAAGACAGATTCAGGACCTGCAAGCTGCTCCAAGAGAATTGTCCAGTCAGAATTGCTTCACATTTAGTGAATACAGAATTGCTATTTCTGTATGGAGAAATACCTTCAACACATGCTACTCTAGGACCGAATCACATGAAGATTCCCTTTAAGCACACACTTCAATTCTGCTTAGTTACTAGAGCACTAAAGCCACACCAGTGCTTAGCAGCTTCCTTTAATAAAGGTCTCAGCACTGAAGTCTGAGGCTGCGATTTTGCTTATTTTCCTCTTCCTCTGCACCCTCCTCCTCCTTATCTGTGGAGCCAGCTGTGATCTGTCACTTCCTCTGAGATGCAGGTAGGATTTCCCACCTGCACCCCATCTCTCTGGAGCACATTTGTGCTGTTGCATTGCTAGGCCACCCTGTTGAATGATTTCCTGCATTATTGCCTTTGACTCTTTTGTCCCAGTTATTTTCTACCTACTTACATCAAGGAATTTGCATTTGATGCAAATGGTGGGAAAAGTTTCTCATTTCCATTGAAAAAAACTATTCTCCATTTCTATAGCAGATTTTGTGGCTGTTCATGAACTTCTTAATTGCTCCTGAAAAGTAACTATCTTTTATCTTTTCCAATGAGGCTACAAAACATCTTGTGCAGATAAGTAAGAAACTTCTGGGCCACTGCCAGGAGGTTGCACCCGTTTCCAACTAGACAGACTGCTTGAGGGTGATAACTTTACAAGGCTGTAGGAACAGAACAGTTTCAGCCTTAACTGGTTGTCTGGCTGCCAGGACACTACAGGAGGCTTTCACCCCCAGCGCCCTGTAACCTATTAAGAAGAGATGGCTGACTGAATCGTGGTCAGTGTTCAAGCATGTATTGATCCTTATTCTTTGCTAATTATCTCAGAAGCGCAAATCTGTCAAAATGTTGCTTTGTCAATGCAATGTTTCCAGCTTTACCCATCTCACATAATCTATAAAATCATTGTTTTTGCAATTATAATCTCATAAACATTTATCAGGTGTTTTATTAATTTTAAAGGGAATTAAATTTTATGTGAGAATAGTTTTTAAAAGTGATATCCATGATATGCCAAACAATCTTCTTCCAGGTTGAAAATCATCTTTGATTTTTATTTTCTTAAATTAGGCTCTTTTAATGAGCATCCTAGACTATGAAAATGGAAAGAATATTTAGTCTTTTAATTGTCACTGTTCATGTTTTCCTGCTTTTGGATTTCTTTTATGTTAGACACTGAAGACAGACTTGTTGGTTTCACTTTTGTTCCCAGCCCTGATTCTGCAAATATTTTATGTATTGTGAGTTACTCCCATCAGTTTTTATTTATATAGTGATGTTTTGCAGAATCGGGTCCTCAGGTTAACTTACTGAATCTTGTGCAGTAGGCAAAGTTCCAGGGTTGGGTCTGAGTTATCACAAGTGAATATGAGGTTACTCAAGAAAAGAATTGGCTTTTTTTCTTTAAATTGACATTTAAGCAAAAACACACAAAAATCTGTCAGAAGTTGGGGCAAAGCAGAATACACAATATGACTAAAGTAACAGATTCAGGGTTTGAATGTGTCAAAGATTGCACAGGTCAGTGACAAATCCCCACAAACTTGTTATGATCCAAGTCTAGGCCAACACAATGAGTCAAGTATGCTGATTTATTATTTCAGAAGAGAATAGAACTCAAACATGAAGATATTAATTGTTTTGCAGTGGTATCTGTTTTGGGAATTGCAGCTGCAACCTTTGGGCCAGATCCTTAGCTGCTCTGCACGTGGGACTCTGTTGGCTGCAGGATTGGGCCCTATAAATCCTGTGATTGCAAATTATGTTGTCAAGCCCTCAAGTAAAATGAACTAAATCCATGCCAACTCCTTTCTGTTTCTTAGTCACCAATAGTCATTGTAAGAAGGTTTCCACATGTGTGATGACAAAGGCAAAGGCTGTTCCCAAGTGTTTCTCGTGTAAGATACTTGAATGCTGTTTGCAGTGTCAGTGGGTGTTGGTGACATCCTTTGGTGTTGGTTCTTTGTCTTCTTTTGGTTGGATTAGATGGTGAGTTTGGTATCAAAAGCCATGGATAAACTTCAAGTCCTTTTACTATTTAGCTTGGTTTGTCAAAGATATCAAGGTATCCTTTCCTTTTAGGAAATCTGTCTGCATGAAAGCAAGCCAAATTTTCATTAACCAAGCAAAAAGAACCAGGCCTATTTCTCTTTTTTTCCAACCTTAATGGCACAGATAAGGGTCTGCCACCCTGGTGGGGCACAATGGTGGAATATTCAAAGTGCCTTATAGGAGGTGCAGCAGTTCAGATCTTGCCACCTGTGATCCAGGGTGATCCAGCTGGCGGTGGATTCCATTTCTCCTTTGGGGGGGAGGTCAGAAGCCTTTATTTGTGATGCTAAATATCACATACACTTTTGTGCAGCTGGCTGTCTTCAGTAGGCCAACTGAATGCACTGTTTAGACTGAGGTTTACTTTTGACTGGCAGAGTGCCTTGTACCTATTTCTACAAAATAATTTTTCAAAAACAAACACAGACTTGTTCTGAAGTCTGTCTCTTTCTCCCTGCCACTGTACAGGGGACCTGGAAATAAAGGACAGCTCTTTGGCCGGGTTTGTTGGGTAGTTGATTTATTTTCATTGCTGCCCTTTGCTTGTCATCCAAAAGAAGGACCACAGACATTTGGATTTTTTTTAATGGCAGAACATACTAGGGTAAGATATGCCAGTTGTATCATTTTGGGAAATGAAGAGTGTATCTTTGCTAGCAACTTTTCTTTTTGGGATGGTGAAAAAGCAAGCTTTTTATTGTGTACACTACTTTTCCAAGACATATTTAAAGAAAGAAAGGATATTTGAACAGTAGTGCTGTAGTGCTGGCTAGGAGCATCCGTAGCCAACACAGGAAACTTTTTTTCTCAAAAGGGTGTACACCTAAATGATGAAAAAATAGGGCCCTAGGGCTAACTCTGGCATGTCTTACAAGGGTTTAAGCAGAACATGCAAGTTAGAAATCCCGGCAAACAACTTCACAGCAATAGTAGGAGGCTTTGAAATCTATCCATGGCTCTCCAGTGAAATTATTTTCTTCCAAATGAGCTATCCCATGGCTGGAAGTGGACAGGTGCTGATGGAGGAATTACTCTCAAGATAACAGCAAGGGCGAATCATCACAACTATTCAGAAAACGGACATGTAGTTACCATGTATTTCCACTCCACTGCAACGACTAGCACTCAGCAAAAGATGCAACGTGGTCATGGAAACAGATACCCAGCTGGTGCTTATCCCTAAAATATTACGGAAGCTGTGCTGGCCATGACCAGCAGGTAGGGAGGGCAGTCTGATTTCCTTGGCTTCTATCTCAAGATCTTTCTTCAAAGCACTTTTGGGAAGTTTGCTAATGGGATGAGCACTGTTGACTTTCTCACACCTAATTTTCATGTGTCTACAAGGATAAGATATGAAGGTACACTGCCCAGAGATTAGTACTTTCAGCCATGGGATAATTTTTCCTTTACTTTGGGGTCTGTCTTTCATTGCAATGTGAACCAGGAGAACAGTTTTGTAGTAGATCAGTGACATTCTGATATTCACACTAAACTTTCTGTTCTTTCTGGGAATAATAACAATGGCTAACAATGGATTTTCCTGTGTGAGCTGCTTTCCTCTTGCAAATCTCTCCAGCATTTAAATGAAGATACAATAGCCACTGTTCACATATTAATCTCCTTGATGACAAAGCCACCTCTTTGTTCTGGTGTCTCTCCTAATACGAGTTACACCATATAATTTGTATCTAGGATTTGCTTCAATCAGTCTTACATTCCTGAGACACTGATGTAATGCAGATTATCCAGAAAGATTGGTGCATGCCAAAGTAACTGTTCCCAAGGTGGAGTATACTACATACAGCACTATAAATTATCAAATAATGAAGTTCTCCTGTTGTACTTTTAAAGCTTCATCTTAACAGGCTGATTTATGGGTGAAATTACTAGAAATACTGCCTGATAGTTGCCAAATCTCATCAGTCTTTAACCAGTTCCTCATTTAAAGCAGAACTTTAAGCACAACCTTGCAAACCCCTGCATTGCAGACAATTATGTTAAGACCTAACAGATCTTTGAGAGTCCTTGACTCAGGGCCAACTTCTGAGACTTAGTGTCTTACTAGCTGACACTTGATAATCTTTCTGGCAATCTGCAGTTACAGTTTGCTTAATAAAATGTGCCTGGAAAACAATGGAGGTGTTTTCTGGTGCAGTTATCTCAAAGATCAGGAATATTCTGTGACCAAAAGCCTCGCATTAGCTCTAAGGACCAGACTGGAGTGGTGGTAGCAACCTGAGTTTGTACTTGTGGCAAATTTGCATGGTTGTTATATAGTATGTTTGCAATAGGATTTGACCACTAACTCACGCAGTGTTGCTGAGAATAATGGATGAGAGTGAGTCTCAAGATGCTCCCAGTGGGACATGCCCAAGAATTCTGCTTCATCTCTGAAAGGACAGGTCAGATCCATACAACTGCAAAGTGGTTAACAGTTCAGTAACAGAAGAGTAAAGGTCAGCAGTCAGGTTTGTGCCACATGATCTCAGCGAGTTAGTACAGTATGTTTCTTCTTATTCAGGAGCTGTGAATGCAACCCCCCAAAGCCATCAATCAGGATTAGAAATTACACAAGGAGAAAAATCTGGTATAAGACCAAACTAAACAGTCTCCAGGACTAATATGCTATTAATAGCTTACACTCCACTATTTACTATTGTAAAAAGTAACATAAAAGTCAACTTTTCCACGTGGTGTTTCTCTCATGGCACAGTGATGAAACGAGAGTGTATTTACGGCACTAGCTTAATCTCAAGCACAGCTCGCTCACCTCTGAAGCAGTGTGACACTCCTGGCTGCTGCCTCCTCAGGGAGGGATCCAAAGTTCACTGAAGTTGGTGATTGGCTTTCCACGAAATTCAGTGTAACGTTGTATCCACCCTCTGCATGATTTAGCTCTGGGCATTTGTATCAGCACTGTGATTTAAAAAACAAATAAGTAAATAGTCCCCCTGTAGGTACATAAAATTACCTGAAACTTGGGCATGTTCCAAACTGGCTTCCTAACAGGGGTGTTCAGGTGTGTCACGGGGCCTGTTTCCCTGTGACGGACTGTCATTAATCACACCTTTGCTGTGTGCTCATGTCTGGTGGTAACTGTCGGTTGGGTTTATATGCAGATGCATGGGGTGCAGTGAGGATGGTTGATTTCTGAAACATTCTGTTTTGAATGTAATTTGGTATCTCAGCTGATGAAAAACCAACTCCTGGCTTTTCTTCCTGAAAAAATTTCCTGAATTTTATTCAATGTTTTGAATAAAATGCAACATCTGTTTGCTCTGATTTCATAACAGATTTCAGTATTGCCTTAAAAAAATTGACCCTGAAAGTAATGATTTTTTTCCCACTGAAACCCACTCTGTAATAGCAGATGGGAGAGCCGCTGCTCTGACTTCTGTACACAGACATGGTTTTCAGCTTTGCTGTCCCTCTTTTTGTTTTTCCTGCAAGGGATGACTGACTGTTTCTGAGATATCCTGAGTATGGGAGAAGTAAGGGGTAACAAGTGCAAAAAGAACTAAGCTAAAGGGTCAAATGGAAAGTGTCATTCAGACACAATGGTCAGGGAGAGGGAGTGTATCTGGCCCAAATCTCAGCTATCCACCCAATGCACCTCATGAAATCCCAGAGCTCCAGCCTTATTCATAGCACAGCAAAGGGGCTGGCCACTCTGTTGGTTCAGACAGGTAGAAGTGAATCCATATTTTGAGACTCAAAATCCCCATCTATCTCACTCCATGTCATAGTGGTAAGAGATTCACTTAGTCCTGGGATGCACGAAGCTGTCAGTATCCTCCTTTGAGGCCTCCCTGTATCAGCATAGCAGAAGCATGGCCATTCAGCTGCACTTGTCCCTAAAAGAGCTCCCCAAACATTGCTGAATGCTAGAGGAGTCACTGCTCCTCATGCCAGTGCTTCTCCAACCCATGACTCTAGACTGCCCACAATTTCCATAAAGGCAGGGCTGACACAGAAGGGTTTCACACAGCCTTTAAAGCAAAAAAGGGGATGAGGGAACATACGGGATAAGCTACTTAACATCTAAAAGAAAGGGGAGAGCAATAGCCCAAAAGAGGTGCCAAGTTATACACTGCAAAGTAAACTGGGTGGCCAATTAGAAGGAATCAAGTCATGGTTGTGATGAGATTAGTGTCATTTACAAGGGCCTGATTCAAAGTCCAATGAAGCCAGTGGAAAAACTCTGCCTGGCTCCCAGACCTTTGAAATGGGCCTTAATGTTCCTCAGTTTTATAGTTTAAAGACACCTCTTCCACCCCATGGAACAAGTCCGTAACTCCACATGGCTCCATGGTGGAGGAAAATAGGCTACATTTCCTCGTAGCTCCTAATTCTTACTGTAATTCTGTTAGTCAAAAGTGGTATAACTGTGTCATACTGCTGGTTGTTAAAGGAAGCATGAAAAGGCCAAGGGAGTTTCAGAAAGATAAAAACCAAGAGAATTCTATAAAAATATGATGGGGTGCTGTAAAAACTTCTCTACCATGTCAAATGCTCAGATGGTCTAATTTGGCATGTGTGTCTGCTGGCAGTGTTTACAGGTGACTGGTGGTCAGTCCTTGAGAAACTTTCAGCTCTGTTGTTGCATTAAATCTGAGCTGTGGAATTCTGTTTAGCAGCCCGATGCAAGGAGACCGTGACCATTATATCCTCCAGAACTTTTGTGTAAAGCTGAAGTGTAAGTGAAAACATTTTTTCCCCTGCTTGTCCCACTAATTCCTGCTGTTTAGTTCTAGCATCATCAGAATGTTTTGTGGAAGTGAATCCTTTCTGATACTAATCACAGCCTTGAGCAAGGCTTTTTTTAAGAGGGGAAAGCAGGAGTATCTACTGGAAACTTCATTTCAAGTCACAGATGTCTGTTCTGTGATGTGCAGTGTTGCTCCTGACAGTGACACTTTGCATCCTCTCAGGAACAGTCCTCATGTATTCCTGTCAGTACCACAGGAGAGCCAGGGTGATTCGAAGGGAGCAAATCTAATTAGGCCCAAGCACAAGCCTTAAGTCACAATTAAGCAGCACACGTGCATTTCTCTCCCTCTTCTCAGGCTGAAATGTTAGTTATAACCATGGCATGTCACAGCAGTGGAACTTGGCTGCCAATGCAGGGATCTCATCTGAAGTGTTTCCCACCCGTTCCCCAACCTGGACAGGAGTTGATTTTTTCATGGTGAGATACTGGATGATTCCTGCCGCTGGCTGGCTGTGGCATACTCTCATCCATCTCCTTTTTTTTTGCCATAGGTTACATCGAAGCAGCTGTGATCCCTGCAGGTGCCCGGCGGATCAGAGTGGTTGAGGATAAACCTGCTCACAGTTTTCTGGGTAAAAAGAAAAAAGAAAAAAACATTTTGATTCAAAACTCAGCTCTGTTTTCTGTTAAAATGACCCCTCTGTAAATGACCTGTAAGATGATACGTTTGTTGATTTCATTCTTGCTGCAATCTCTCTCTGCTTTTGTGGCTTGGTTTTATGATGTTTGCTTGATGTGATAGTATGTGACAGTTATGGGCCCTGTGCAACCTGAAAGGACCAGAGAATACTTTTATATAGGCAAAAGAGTTTCTGAACAGAACTTGGCAGTGGGTTGAACATAGCTGCCAGGAGCACGCAACACTTTGGGAGGGAGGAGGAAAGACAACAGTACATTTAGAGAAAGGAATGACAGAGATACAGATAGGAAGGTGCCCAGCTCAGACTGAAGCAGAGGCAGGACAGGGCAGCTGATACCCCTCAATAACCTGACCATGAGGTGCCTGTGCCATTTCCTGCAGCAGCAGGTTTTCACTTGATGCTGTACCCAAGACCTGATCCTGCACTCTGAGATGGACTAGCTGCAGCCTCTAGTCCACTTGCCTCTATTTTCTCAGGCCAAACATTTTGTTTAATCCTCTTCTCATTTCTACTTCTGTGTTCATTTTGAGGGGAACAGGCTTCTTCTCCTCTTTTACCTGGTAGAATCAAAGTTTTAGATGTGGGTGATGGGTCAGATTTATATGTGAGGCTGTGGTAGGGCAATGTCTGTCAACAAATTTGCTGTCCAGAAAAGATCGCAAGGGCATTTGTAAGATGCAACTGGTCAGCTACTATATACATCTGTCAGTCTGGTCTTCTGCCTCTTCTCTCCAATGTTAGAGGTATTTCTTTTTCTGTCATTACTATGCAAGAGATGAAGGGCTTTATCTCCCCTCTACTTCTAGGGAGACCAAGTCACAGAATGCCCCAGTGCCCTGAATTCACACAGGAAGCCTGTGGCAGAGCAGGGAGTTGAAGGAAAATCATCCAAGGCCCGAAAGAGCACGCAGCACATTGAAACATCCTTTGCACACTCAGAGCTGCATGGCCACGCATAAATGGAGGAATTCTTCTGTCTCTCTGAAGTTCTTTATGCTGTTGGGAAAACAAAAGGATAAGAGAAAATTCCAAACTTCCTTCTTTGTTCAGTGAACTTTTGCAGCTTATAGGTCCCTGCATTGTCAAAACCCAAGCTCTTCTTGCTGTTGATGAGCTCATTAGCACATGATTTTTGTCATTCCACATCAGTGTTTCAGCCCTTCCACTGCTGATACTCTCATTGCAGTGGTTGGAACATACGCATGTTCCAGCTGTCCCTTAGTTTGGGAAGTATTGAGTACTGTTTTCACTTGTGCATGTTCTGGTTCTCCCAAAGAGAGATTCTTAGAGTGGAAACACCACAAAGTTTTAGGATAGAAAAGCACTCTGAAAGAGGGAATTGCTTCCAGAGGTATATCAAGCCTGTGGTAGGAACTCTGAGAGGATTACAAAGCTTGTTGCTCTCTATTTTGTGGAAGAGAAAATTGAGGTGTTGCAACTTGCTCATGGCTATGCAGGGAGTCAGTAGCAAAGCTCAGACTAGGACCCTTGGTTTCTGATTTCCATGTCTTTTACTTATAATCCTCCATCTTTACATTCAAAAGGAGAGGTTAATATCCAGTACTGTGATATAGGATGTCACTGAAAGCGTTTACAAAGTGATTGTATCTTAGGATTTCAGATCTAGTGCCATTGGCTTTCTGTCTTAAGATGCTACCAAAGTTAGCAGTTTCACTGGGAAGGATGCTTTAGTTCTCTGGCTTTCATTCCAGATTCAGGGGGGAGAAAAGAGGGCAAATCATGTCATTCAGCTGCCCTTAGGTCAAAAGCATTGGCACTTGTGCCATTTCTTGGTAGGATGCACATATCGCTACTGCTACTATTTCCACTTATGCTGCAGCCAACTTGCTGGGAGAGGATTACGCCTACACGTAAGATGTTTGACATAGCAAAGCACTGGTGGAACAATAAGAGCCAGTGTTTCCTTGGGTTTTGCAAATACTCTGCCTTCTGGAAGCCAGCCTTTCTGTTTGTCTTGGTGGGATTTGCACAGGGTATTTGTCCGGGGCTTGGGCTTTGGCAGGTAACTGCAGCACTGAGAGTCTTATGTGGAGCTAGCGACTGCCCTTCATTGTGACTACATAACCTTAACTAAAGCAGATATTTCCCCACTGGGTGGTGAAGATTAGGATTGCATGTGTTTGAGAGCAAGACCTGACCCTGTGTTCATCACATAAAAATAGATGAAAATCTGGCTAACTTAAAGCTTCTGAATGCTTTTAGCTCTTTGGTTCATGGTCAGGAGCCAGGAGAACCTCTCTAAGCTTTCCAGAGTTTTCTCTTTCAAGGAACACTGGACACAAAGAAAAGATACTCAGTGTCTTCCTAACCTAAGTTGAAGAATAGCAGCAGGAGTGTTCCAATAGGACAAAAAACATGACCAAGAAAACAAAATCCAATCACTCTGATAGGCCTTATATTGCTTTGTAAATCCATGTCTGAGAATGGAAGGTTTTTCTATTTCTATTACACTGACAAAATTGAGTCCAATCAGGCCCTATTTCCACTCAGAACCGGGTACAGCACTTTGGAAATGAGCCCAGCATAATTTGGAATCATTATTCCATGTGCTGGGAGCAGTGCCTGAAGAATTTCCCTCCACCTACGGGCAACCCACGCTGGCTACCTTGGCTGGCTGTAACACTTAAAAACCACCTTGAACAGGAAATGCCTCGGCAGTTTGTGTCCACAGGCTGGGAAGCAAGCTGGAGGGACCCAAGGTGGAATTAAAGATCTGACTAGATGCCAAGTTTAGAAATAGGTTGGTCCGTTCCTGTCTTCTAGCCAACAAGAAAAAAAGAAGTTATGGGTTGTTGCTGGGGTTCCTTTTTCACTTGCTCTTCTGCTGTACAACTTTGAGCCAGAAAAAGCTTGGAGATGTAGCAGTGGATTCTTGCTCCTGCCTAAATACACCCACAGTGCGGAGAACAGAAAGAACTCTGCTTTGCTACCCTATTTGAGACATAGGGTCCCAGGAGAACTACAGCCAGCTGTCCGAGGGAGAAGAAATCCTGTGGGTGCTAATTTAAATCAGTGAGGACTACTTGGCAAACAGGGCTCACAACTGCTTTCCTGTTTGGGCTTTTCCACCACAGTCAGACAGGTTTTGTTAGGGAAGACTGTGTATAACCTGGTCTCCTCAGCTTCTCCCAATGAGCCCTCAGGAAGGTTTGGCAAGTGTTCTTTGTTGCATGTTATTCCCTAAAATGGAGGTAAAAATACTTGCTGTCTTGCAAAGTGCTTCTGCAATGCTTGGATGAAAAGCACAGCATTCAGTAAGAGCAGATATCACCTCTGGGGCTAGGCAGAGCCAGGCCTGCAATAATTGTGTGTGACAAAAGCCACTGGAGAAAGACCAGTACTCTGTGCCTAAGAGACATGGAGCTTTTGTAGCTGCAGCATTGATCTCTACTGATGGGGCACTTGCATGCAATGAAGACAAACGGTGGTGAAAACATTTTGGCCCAAATAGTCTGCTGAGTCTCCAGTGCAATTCCTGCAATCCTCAACAAGCACCTTTGGGAACAGGGCTGTTTCCAAACTCTCCATCTCCTCAATCACTAAGGGAGCAGTGCCTGCAGCAATCAAAATCAAACCTTTCTCAGAAAAGAGGTCCACAAAGTTTAAACATTTTGTCTTTCATCAGCAAGCTATCTTCCTTTGATGATGAGCTGGAACCAAAGCACAGTTATAGTCATTCAAGCTCTTATACACTGTTTTGAGCATGTGCCATGATATCTTTACTCGTCAGCCATGCTGCATGGAGATACGTCTGTCTCATCCACAGCTTTGATTAGTCATGTTCACAGCTCCTCAAGGCCAGTGTGATGGCTGCTTTGATCTGCCTGGAAGCCGCTAGGCTTTGGCAGAGGAAAGCAATCCTGCTTCAAAATTTTGTCTGAAGTTTGCAGAAGGTACTTTGTAGATTGAGGAACAAAGCAGAAAGAGAAATAAGCCTCAGACAAGAGTTATATTGCTGTAGCATACAAATACCAGGACATCATCATACACCTAGTCTGTGTGCCAGAGAACTTTCCTCAGAAAAAAACATTCCCCCACATACATCCCAATCCTCCTGAGGAAACCATACCTGCAGTTTACCATTACCCTGATTTTGGAGCCTTTAATGGGACCACAAGAGCTGTCAGGAAGGTTGTGTGCAGCAGGACAGAAAGATATTCCACCTTTCTCCAGTAACTCCCCAGCATGCAGATCCTCAGAAAGGCACACACAGATGCAGAGGACATTGTGACCTCCAACTGCTCCAGACTTCCCCAGAGGTTAGACACTACAAATGATGCTCAGTCAGTAAATTGAACATACCCTGAAATATTCCTAGACACTGAGGCCAGTGGTCCTGGAGCATCTTGTGTATGAGCCCTCAGCCCCCAATGAAGTGGGGGCTGCCTGAGTACTGCTTATTAAGAAGGGACCCTGTGTAGTCCTGGATCCTGACCCATTCTAGGAGTTGTTTGGGAGACTTCAAGTTGACCTGGTCCATAAGATATACTAGGGACCATTTTAACAACATAGAGGTTTGCAGGTGCCTGGGAACATGTCTTTGCACTGTACATGGAATAGTCTAAAAATAAGTTTCCACAGTGAGATGGTGCCCTGTGCTGGAATCACTTCAGGTATCTCCTTTTACTTTCGGCAGACCCTCTGGGGTCTTTGAAGCCAGGCACTTGTCCTGTTGAGCCAAATAAAACAGTTTTTCAGGAAACCCCTAGAGAGAAAACTAACAGGATTTCCTTCCTCTCAAACCTCATTTGAAGAAGGGGTGAACTGGCCCCTCATTTCATGAGGGAACCTTCATTGTAACAGCTATATAAAAGGTGTTAGACATGGCCAACTAGAATAAAAGGAGAGTCTGTGTAGAATAACCCAGTATTGCTACAAACACTTCCACAGTAAATTAGACCCAACTGGTAAGTCAGTCAGCTGTGTTGTGCAGTTGACAAGAAATCCAATTCCTTGTCTCCTAAGCATATTGGGCAATTATATAGAGCCTAAGCACACCTAGAAGGGTTTGCTGGCTATGGGGCCTTGATCCAAAGAGATGACAATGGGATTTTCCTAGTGACTTGAAAATGCTTTGTCAGCTCCTCTTATCTGCTTGCAACACACTTAGTTAAGTGAAAGTCAAGTGCGTTCTTTACTGGAAGAGAATAAAATAGGCATGAAATGCTGGAGGTTAAGAAAACATCTTGTTACAGGCTTAGGCAACAGACACAGTTAACCTTGAACTAGGGAAGCCCAGTAACACATGGGCTATTCTGTCTGTCTGATGTCAGGGCAAGTTTGATCATGGTGCGTGGATCTCCACAAAGGGGCCTGGGACTTTTTTTCTCTGTTAGAACAGGGTCTGCCAATTTTCTCTTCCCTCAGTGCATCACACCAACATCTGGATAACTGTGATTCCATTCTAGCGTAGAAAAGACATAAACCTCAAAATGAACTTGCACTGACAAGTCAACAGTAATGTGATGTCCTTATGGCTGGAATTGTCTTTCAGTGTTTGAGGGGTATCAGTGATCCTGATGCAATAGGTTATGCTGAAAGAAAGGACATGTTACTCCAAGTATCTTTTCTTCTCAATATTCATCTTACAGGGCTTCCTTCCGCAGTAGAGCTTTCTGCATTGCCCTACCTGCACATAGAGGCACTTCCTGACAGGACAGACATGATCCTACAGCTCCTGGCCTTACACATGTGAATCCAGCTCACGGACTCCAAAAGGAGCATGGCAGTGGAAGACTATTCCTTGCTTGCTGATATTTTTTATTTATGGCCTGGTTTCCATCAAACCCAGTGGCAGATAGTATCTCACCTGCTTCTGCCTTTTGAGAGCAAAGAAGGTATCAGGAAGTATCCTGACCATAAGCTCAGCTTATTTCTGATGCTGGAAATTTATAATGCCTGTCCAGTTTTTTAACTTGCAAAAAAGCATCTGGAATTATTCAGAACAACCGCGGGGCCACTCTAAATTATGCCGGTAGCTAGTGCATGAAGGTTGAAATATTCTACCCTCCAGGCTTGAGCACAAGGGGGTATTAAGCTGATGTGCCAAGTTCATGTTCTGTCCACTGGGCAGTCTCTGCTTTGTAACTTGACTTCTCTTTATGGCTGTGACAGCTACATGTTAACTTGTTCAATGTTTGCATTATGGAGCACATACAAACTCAGGAACAGTTTTACTGTGCACCTGCAAATCTTCACATGTGTATCAACACAGGGTTTTGATTGATCTTTGTCTCAAGGAAAGTTTAGGAAAATACAGTTCCAAGAGCTGGTTCTGCTTGGAAAGTTAAAAAAAAAAAAAAAAAAAGCAGAGAAGCAGAGTTTTCTTCCTACATTTGGAAGAAGAGTTTAGAGATAAATGATCTATGAATTTTATGTTAATGCTTGAAGATCAGAATAGGTTTTCTTATATACTGTCTGAATGAGAATCTCTGAACCCAGCTGCTGACAGAATTTAGTCAGTCTCAGGATGGGCAGTCTACATAAAAATGTACAGATCTGGCCTCGCAAACCAGCCTTTGGTTTACAGCCACTGGTGCTCTCATACTATATTTCACCCCAAGTACCAGTTTTAATAGCTGTAAGAGTGTAACACTGCAAGGATGTTTTTTACCAGAAGTATCTTCAGGTCACACTCAAGCAGCTACTCTATGATATTAGATTATTTCATCTTGTCTACCAATTTGGTATATGTGTCTGAATTTATGGTACCATCCATTTTTATAAGATTAAAATCTAAAGAGTTAGATTTGAGAATAATCCATAAAGTGATCTAGGTGTTAATTTCCAATATACCAGATATTCCAAGCATGTTCATTTTACATACATGTCTATGTGTTTCCCATGTAAGCTTTGACAAATAATGCTGAGATTATTCCAGGAAGAATTATGGCTCTAACTGATTGTTCTCTGATTATGCTTTCTGTTTACAATCTGCACTCTGCTCAGCTTGGATAAGGACCATAGGGTAGTAAGTTTTGGGCTTTCCTAGTTAGTCACTTCTCCTTTGTGGTTCTTGCTTGTTAGCACAGTGCTGTAGTATTTTAGTATTACCTTCAATTCCAAATTAAATCTCTCTTCATGGAAAATCAAAGAAAAACATTTCAGTTGTGCGAGCTTTCCTTTGCAAAAGCAGAGCTGTATATGTAACTGATTTCAACAATATGCCATCAGTTTGTGTGGGTTTTGGACACACTCCTGAAATAGGTCAAACTGTGGAAGAGTTCTGCCTCTAGCCCTAAACTAATCATAAGTTTTTCAAGGACAGTGTGTAGTTATCTTTTCTTCCTTTTATTTCCTTTGTACCTCTTTTTCTTCCTGTTAAGTTTTCTCGCAGCGCAATGGCACAGAGAATGTCTTGAAGTTTTGAAACTGGAGAACATTGCTCGTTTGGAAAGCAGAACATAATAATTTTAGGTAGTAAAACCTTAGCAAGACAAGTTTATATGTCATTATTGTTACTTAATAGCAATGTTAATAGAATTAGAAACGCCTTCATCAACTGAAGTACAGAATATGCCCAAGTTAGAAAAATTATGACAAGTCAGCTAAAAGTATACTTTTTTTCCTTTAAACTCATGTCCCTTACAGGGCTACTGCATCTTGTACTTGAGGTGGGCTGAGGCAGAAGCTCAGTAGCCTATATTGTAATTACAAATTTGCTTACATATCATTCCATGCTGTTTGATTCATTTCAGCTTTAAAAGATTCCAGTAAGAGATCCATTAACAGCGACTGGAAAATTGAGCTTCCTGGTGAGTTTCAGATCGCAGGCACTACTGTCCGGTACGTGCGAAGGGGTCTGTGGGAGAAAATCTCTGCCAAAGGACCAACTAAAATACCACTGCACTTGATGGTAACTTTATATCCTTTGTTTGTGTTTCTTAAGTGATGCAACGTAAAGGGTTTATATCCTAGCTGAAAGTTATATTTTGATTGTTTGCTTCCTCACCAGAGTTTTTAAAGGTATGCTGTAGTGCCTCTTTGCATTCTTTTGCGGCACTGTAAGGGCTGGAGAAACCCAGCTCCCTGCTTAAATATAAATTATGCTCTATTCTGAGAGAACATGCATTGTCCCAGTAAGGTCATGTCCAGTGCAGGATACTCCTGTAATGTGTCACAATGTGATAAATCCATTCTAGAGGACATAGGTTTCAAGGAACCTTCTTTATTTCATGGATATACCTGCTCACACACATGAAAGGATATTTGCCAAAATATCTTCTCACTTATGCCAGAAAGTATTCTTTATTTAAATTCACTGTTCCTCTAACGGAAGAGATGCAGATTTTGGCATGTACAGATGCTACACATGAATTTGACCCTCTGTAGTGACTTAGTTACACAGAGAAATGTTCCTTGTTTTCTTTATATTGTTTTTTCAATTTTATGTATTTTAAGGTGTTCTTGAAAGTTTTTCCTATATGTACAACATAGTCCTTCTGTTAACCAGGCATGTCATTTTATAAACAGTCATACGGCTGCTTTATGAGAACATAATGAGAAGTCCACAGGGGTGAAAACAGGGTTATAGTCCCAGTCCTGTCACTAATGGATGATGGGGTGACTCATGGGTCAGTCCCTTAAATTTGGTGGTAACCTTTATGTTCCTATCTGAAAGATAGCTGTAACAATGCCTGTCTCATATATGTGTTGCTAGTTGAAAGTCTACAGAAAGCTTTACAGTTTCTGTAGAAAGGTTTGCATGGAGACATAGAGTATTTTAATGTATGCAGTTTCCTGTAACATTTTTATCCAATTACACTTTTCTATGTGCTATTTCTTTTCCTTGTGACTTTTTGCCACATTTGTTCACTGGAGGCTATCTGTAAGTGCTGCTAAAAATCAGAAGTCTCTCCCTTCCCTCACCTAAATTTTTTGGCTCACTGGTGTTCATTGTGCAACATTTCAGGGCTCAGTTTGAAAAGCTCAAAAGTTCCTTCAACTTTTCACACACACACACAAAATAATAGTAATACTCCACTTAGCCAGTACTTTCTCTGTGTCAAAATATGCTGCATAGGAACTTGAGGTGTTTTGTCTTTGTTTTCTCAGACAAATGAGTAAGTTTACCAGGTTCACATACAGATCAGTGTAAAGCTGGATTCAGACAGGTTACTACTGAATTAGTGGTGCACATTTGGGCATACCAGCACCTTCCTGACTCAGCCATGTAATTCAAGGTCTGCCCACACAAAGGATGTGTATAGAGGAGCTGTCTTCATCATCAGAAAAATCAGCTTCTGCTTGACTTTAGCCTTAACACAAGTCTTCCCTCCTGAAACCAGGTCTCTGACAAAGTATCTTGAACTGCCAAGGTCTTCCTGACCTCATATAAGAAAAAGGAATTCCACACGTACCATTTGTGAAGATGCTCTGCAGGGTTCCTCTGCCAGCTCTTGGAAACTTCTAGGGTGTTACTTGGTTGAGGTGTACTGCAGTAAAATCTGGTGGCAGCATTTTGTGAACTTCGGCATCAGTAGAGCTTTGTTTTTAAAGAAATACTCATTTCCCCTTCATTAAGGAGTAACATAGGAAACTAGTGATTATGAGGTTCTCCACAAGTATCCTGTCCATGTACAGACTGGCATTTTCAGCAGATATGAGCAGAGGAAATTTTCCTTCTTCACCTTCCCCCTCAGAAATTATTAAAAAGGAGGAAAGTAAAAGTTACCAGACGATTAAAAAAACATGTGGCTTAAAAATCACTGCCAGTGGTAAACAAAGCACACGTGAAGTCTTTTCTTCAAATCAGATATTAATCTTTTCCTTGATACAGGGTAGTGGGTTTCATTCTTTCGACGCAAGAGAGGCAGGATGGTTACCAGTTACCTCTAAATGGAAAACTGTTGTTCAAACAGTGGTGAAATACACTGGACTGACAAAGAGCCAGAAGCTTCAGTCAGTCCACTGTGACCTGCATTTGAAACCAATTATACACACACACACACCCCAATTATATATGGCTACGAAATTGCATGAAATTGGTTTCATATGGGCCTTTAGATTCACTAGTCTTGCACCCATATTGAGATAATAAGGATTTCTTTTTAGGAGCTGGTTTTTAATACTTCAGGCATTTCTCCAAGTGCATTGCTGTAACTATATTTCTTGGAGAAATTAATGTTTGTGTAACTAGGCCTGTGCTAGACCTCCTCTCAGCAACAGAGGACAACCAAACACTCCCAGAGCATAATGATGCTTTAGAAAAAACTGATTGATCAATTCTATAGAACAAGCTGTTTGTATCTAACTCACTTAAAGAAAGCCAGAGCAGGACTTGAGTTCTCTGCCTCTGACTGCCTTGTATTTTGAATTGTGTTTTTTAAAAAAACATTAATCTTAGAAACTGTAATGATGGCTGGCTAGTTTCAACCTTGATACTCAGTTCTGGTAGTAAGGCTCCCTCTGTAGCTGAAGCAAAACCATATCTTTGTTCCCCACATCTTCTGGAAGAGGCTTTTCTGCCCAGGGTTATGCACTGTGCAGAGTTACTCAAGGATGCTGATTTTGTGCAGGCCCACAGTGTTCACTGCACAGACCTCCAGGATGTCAGTAGCACTGCAAGCTGGACCCTTTCTTTCAGCATATATGGTTATTTTTTTGGTTAAATGAGCTTATAGTAGCTTTAGTAAGGTTATTGGTTAAGTAGGAGTGATTTCTGCAAATCTGAATGGGAAACAATTGTTGTTGGGAAAAATAGAATTTGCAAATTTGCTTTTTTTAATCGAGTAGCTGCTTACTTCACTAATGATAGCCCTACTTAAAATGATCTTATTTGATAAGGTAACATTCCTATTTCAGTAGTTGACAAGAGCCAGCAGAATTCACCTGTCTAATGCTGCTATTATGGGATATAGTATAAGTAAGTCTAACAACACACCATCAGCATTACAGTAGTACTTCTATGGCCTTTGTTAACAGTGTAGTAGCTCAGATTCCGTGGACCTCATACTCCATTGGGTATCTTTTGGTCACTTCTAACTCAACCCAGTGAGCGTGAGAACCAAATGAAGCCCAACATGTAAATCAAAACAGGACCAGAACTGTCATCTGCCTGTGGTGAAAAAATAAGCTTTTTTCTCTGTTCCTCTTGGAGTCAGTGACTTTTGGAGTAATAACACTAGAGACATCGCATGTGACTCCATGAGAAATAATAATCCTGCTGCTGGAAGCAGGTTTCACCTTCCTCTAGCAATATGCAGGGTATGAAAATATATATTTTGCCAGCAGCTGTATGATATGACTCTTCCTTGTCATCCTCAGGTTTCTGAGACAATAAAATCCTTCTCCTACAGCTTGTCAGCAGGAATAGTCATGCTCACTTGGATTGCCATGTTTCCCAGGAGGCATATGACTTTTTTTGCATCAGTTGTTTTTGCTTTGAGAAGGATCACTTTGTTCCTTCAAATGTATTCATAAACATTTCTGCCTTCAAACTATAGACTGCTGCAGCCCAACTCAAATGCAACAGTAAATGCTGCAGCTCACAGAATCACAGAATGGTTGAAGTTGAAAGGGGCCTCTGGAGGTTGTCCCGTCCAAACCCCCTGCTCAAGCAGGGTAACGTAGAGCAGGCTGCCCAGGACCGTGATCCATAAACAGCACAGTATTACCCCAGAACTAACTTGTTCTCTACAAAGGTCCCCAACCATCAGCCTGAGTCTCTGCATGAGTCTTGGAGATAACTTGCTTTCTAGAAAAGAAGGGTAGGGCAAGTATGAGGAGTGACTTTTTCACTCCAGATGCTCATTGAAATAGTTGTTCTATGAAAACTGCTGGTTTAGTGCTTTGTGTTGTGTTACTATTTCACTTTAGGTAGCCAGTGACCTGCTGATCACAGTTGAGGTTTAAACAAAGTTATGCACTGAATTCCAGATTTAGACAACTCCATGGCTGGCTTTAATATTCACAAATCACAAGCAATTTTTGCTCCCACAGATGCCATTTTACCAATACCACTGTAATTTCAGGTCTCTAGTTGAAGATTTGGTTGCCTTTCACAAGGTACTTCTATTTTAGACATACTGGCGCGAGACAGCATTTCCAGCATTACTGTCTCTGCAGTCTGTTGGCTTTCCCAGTACACTGTGTTGTAACAGCCTTTCTTTTCCTGCTGAACCAGGTGCTGTTATTTCATGACCAGAATTATGGAATTCATTATGAATACACCATTCCTGTAAACTATACTGCTGAAAACAGAAGCGAGCCAGAAAAGCAACAGGATTCTTTGTACATCTGGACGCACAGCGGATGGGAAGGGTGCAGCGTGCAGTGTGGAGGAGGTAAGGCCATTTGGAAGCTTGGTGGGACTTGCTGGACGGTGTTTGCAGACACCAGCCATTAGAGAGGTGCCTGCAGAAAACAGTGTTGCCAAAGCATGACGGAAACTGGCCATGGGAATGGATGTTGCCATAATGAACTCAAATGAGAGCTCATTCTCACCAGCTCTCCCAGCTATCATCCACATCCCCACAGTTAATTTTCACCCAGCATTTTGGCAGGGACGCTGCTTTGTCGGCTCGTTACCGTAGGCTGGAACCGCACCTGGATTAGTGCTCCACGGATGGCTCAAGGCGCCGTGTGCAGCCCCATATCTCAAGCCTCGGTCACATTCTTGGAGCAGAGTTTTAACAGGTGTTCAGGCATGTTCACTGAAAGACACTTCCTTCCCCAGGGATGAAACGGGGGCAGTGCTGCTGTGACAACTCCTGGAGATTGCATCAGACGCTCTTAATGCAGGGTGAACTTTCTGGGAGTACATGAGCACACTGCAAATCACACTTTTCAGATGATCCCTAGGATGTGCTGAGACAGATTTGCTGAAACCCTGGGGGGAATTGATACCTGTGAAACCAGAGACTGGTTTGTCAGCTGCTGTCCATTGAATTTTCAGTGCTGGAAGAAGTAGTCTTTTCCCTGAGGAAAATGGATCATTTCCATGCATTCTGGCCAGTCTTCACCAGTAGACCCAATTATTTATCGTTTTATATGACACAAAGAAAGAGTGCTCATCTTCACATTTGAAGGCTCACTGCCCTCACTGTACTGAAGTAGTGGATTTATTTTTTTCTGTAAATACATCTCATTTTAAAGTGGACACTTACTTTTACTCATGTTTTAAAACAATACTTTCTTAGAGCCATTAAACCCTCACAAGAATGAGTAGGAAATTTGTTTATGGCTCTTTTGATTTGTATTGCAAGTCTGCCACATACTTGAATCAAATCAGTACCTGGCAACATGGCTCCCACCAGTAATAGCTTGAATGTCAGTTAATCTCTTATATTTTGGTTGTCAGATGCTTTTACTACTTATCCAAGCTAGGAAGGGTCTTTTGCCTTCTATACAGACTTATGCAAATTTTTTATTAACAGAATTTATTTTATATTATCTGCTGCAGATCATGAATAAACTCAGTTTAATGCAGACTCAGGGTTAAGAACAGGATCTGAGAAACCAAAATAATTAGCAGTAAGGCAAAGTCACTTACTGCAGGGGTGACATTTTCCTTGTCACATCTGGTCATTGTCATGCCACCCTGTGGCACAGTTTTCCTGATGTCACACAGTGGAATGGAAGGTTGAGCCCTGAGGGCCACACTGCTGTGTCTCATTGAAACTCCTGATGCACAGACAGTTTATGTAAGAAATGTTGTGTTGTCTACTGCTGGCAGGGGATTTTAAAGTAGTATATCTGGAGGAGAAGAAGAGGAGAAATAATTTATTTTGGTGCCTTAATTTCTTCTCTTTTTGAGATACAAACAAGCCCAGTTTATCAGTCTTGAACACAGTCATTCCTTTTCAACCTGACTCTTCCTGAATGGGGAGCAGCAAGAAGCAGCTGTCCTGTCATTATCAGTCACTGAGGGGTGGGTGGTTGTGTGGCTTCAGCTTACACAGCTGGAGCATCTGTCCTAGGCAATTACAGGGCACAGCTACATGTGGAGGAGGAACCAGAAATGAAAGCAAATTGTTTTCAAGATAGTTTTAACCTTAAACACAAGAAAGAGAACGCCCAACATGTTGCTCCTGTGAAGCAGTCAATTTCACAATTATTGGGGAAAGATTTGTAGCTTTTCTGAAAAAAAAAAAACAAAAAACCACAAAAAAACCCAGAACAATACAAAAGTAAGACAGAAGTGGAAAATAAGATTTCTTGCAGAGATGGTAAATCTGTGTAGATTACATCTTGTACAGACAGTAGGGAGCTCCTAGCTTTTGAGTTTTGATTAATGAGTTGACATGGTTTTGTTCTTAGCCACTGTTTTCCTTTTTCAGACTTCTTTTTTTGTTTGACTTGTAGGTGAACGGAAAACCATTGTGTCCTGTACTCGAATTATTAACAAGACCATGACACTGGTGAATGACAGTGACTGCCAACGAGTGAATCGCCCCGAGCCTCAGGTCAGGAAATGTAACACACACCCCTGCCAGTCACGGTAAGGAGTTAAAAAATAATAAAACCCAATAAACTTTTCTTTCACAAATCATCCATTTCCAAAGCCTCCATCTGGTGAACATGGTGAAAAATGTTTAAATGTGCTAGGACACATTGTTAGCCATAGTAACCAGCTGTAATATTCTTTTTCTACTGATGAGCAGGTCAGATTTTCATTACCTACCTCATAGTCTGTTTAACTTGTGACCAGTAAGGACAGATTCCATGCAAGCTGCCTTCATGCATTGTTTGAGGATGGTTTCTTTTCCTGTTGGCTGCCTCCTGGGTGACAGAGCCACTTGCAGTATTGTGCTGGTTTTACTGGGACAGAGTTAATTTTCTTCACAGTAGCTAGTATGAGGCTATATTTCAGATTTGTGTTGAGAACAGGGTTGATGCTACAGGGATGTTTTTGTTACTGCTGAGCAGTGTTACACAGAGCCAAGGCCTTCTCTGCCTCTCATCCCACCCACCAGCAAGTGGCCAGGGGTGCACAAGGAGTTGGGGGGGACACGGCCAGGACAGCTGACCCCAGGTATATCCCAGACCATACGGTGTCATGCTCAGCAGATAGAGCTGGGGGAAGGAGGAAGGGGGGACGTTCGGAGTGATGGCATTTGACTTCCCGTCACCATTACACGTGGTGAAGCCCTGCTATCCTGGAGATGGCTGAGCACCTCCCTGCTGATGGGAAGTGGTGAATGAGTTCCTTATTTTGCTTTGCTTGTGCACACAGCTTTTGCTTTACTTACTAAACTGTCTTAATCTCAACCCACAAGTTTTCTCACTTTTACCCTTCTGATTCTTTCCCCCATCCCACCAAGGGGGAGTGAGCTGTGTGGTGCTTAGTTGCTGGCTGGGGTTAAACCGTGACAGTGACTGCATATCTAACCTTTTCTATTTCTTTAATCATCACGCTCTGACTAATTGTCAAACAATGCTACAAAGAAACCTCACAAACAACTCACAGCCTTTAAGCTACTGTAGCTGACCTGCTGTGTTGCATGCCTGATCTGTATTAGCATAGTTCAGACTGGAAGTCTCTAGGCGAGGAGTGTCTCTTCTTCATGTGAAGTTTGTACAGTGTGTAGTAACACCTGCATAGTGTTAGAAACATACCTGCATCTTGCTGAAGTCAAGAAGTTATGACGAAGTGTATTTTAGATGCTTTTCTCATTAAGGGTGCTTTTCTGCATCAGTAGGAGTAATTAGAGATCTGATAGTGATAAGTTCTAAAACTAATAAAAAGCTCTCTTTTTAATCTGGCAAACACTTTTAAATGATTCAATTTTTATATTCAGGGTATAAAAAAAGGTGTTTCTAGTCAAAATGACAAAGCACAGGAAGTCAGATTAATTTGTTCCGTTTGTTTTACTAACAAAAAAGTTCACTCTTGCTCTGCAGTAATATTTAGCATTGTGGGGTAGTGTAGACACTCCACTTTTGATAGAAGTTAGAATATAAAATCAATTTAGGATAAAGCTCAACAATATCTGAAAAAAAAACATATTCAAAACACTGTGCTAGCTGTTGCATCTGGTATAATCAGACAAGCCAGGAAACATACCTACAAAGCTAATCCTGCTAGCGGAAACAACGGGGAAAATGAGAAACAGCACACTTCCTTCTAATTAGACCTGCACTCTGATTAAAGTGCCCTGAAGCAGGGAAATCCAGTGTCAAGTAATCCACCAATAAGGCTGAGCTGTTTCGGGTTTCATTTTCTGTCCGCATTGCTACTGTACAGTATGGTGGCCATACTGCTTTCATTGGTACTGAAAGGTATCATGAGATACCCCACGTGCTTCTAGGTGTGTGAGGATTGCCAAACTCCCAATGACTTCAAGGAAACAACTGTCATTTCCATTAGGAAGTTTCCTAAATTCAGTGGTGGTGGTATTTCTGTCATGTCATTCTCTCAGAAAGACAGAAACAAGGAGCATCTGCTTGTGCTTCTGCCCTGGCATGGAATATTTCTTCTAGACCTTTTGTGAAGCCACTGGGAGTAGTCTGGAGGGAGCCAGATAGGTATCTGGAGGGGTTCAGGTGGTAGAGATGAAGAAAAGCAACTTCAAAAGCTCTGGAAGAAGTGGGCAGCTTCTGCCTCTACAAGCTGAGAGCAACAAAGGTAGGCCTTGGCCACCAGGTCTGTTGGAGCCACAAGACCCACTGTGCTGTTTCTCGATGGGATCTCCGTGACCCTGAGCCCTTGGTGAAGTCTCCTCTGTTGTACACTTTCACCATGACATTGCTGCCTGTCCGGGACAGTGACATTGGGGTGGGTTAAAGACACAAAACCTCCTGAGAAAGGAATGCTCTGTTCCTGGATCCAGGTTGTATTTCTTTGGGGATTGAGGTCCAGCCCTTCATGTTATTCCAGGTATCGCTTCTTCTGTATGGAGTTGCCAGGCAATGTATAGCCACAATTTAGCTCAGTTCTCCCCAGGAGCAATTAGCACTGGCACGATGACCTCTCATTGGTCCATTTTTTTCAGAGCAATGACAGCAAACACCAAATGTTCATCGTACCCGGAAAGGCCACAGAATGCTTGCTGATGATCGGATAGACCACACTCCCTCATTCCCTCCGTGTAGACTATACTTTCACACTTAACATGCTTTTAACTGGAAACATTTTCAGAAGCACATTCTCTGTGCCTCTGTAGAATTTAAATTTCCACTTGCGTTTGCCCACCCAGATATTAGAAATGCATGCTTAGCATATTCTCTGACCAAGAACATCTTAAAGAAACCAGTCTCTTTCACCATGTCAATGCTTTTTTTATAAGCCCTGAATTTGTTTTAGGGTTTCAAGTAAAATTATTGTAGCATCTTGTTACAATAAGGTCCTTTCCCATTTCCACTCAGACCAAAGACCTTTACCTGAGTTCAGAAGAAGAACAATGCTTTCCTTTCTGTAGTAAACCTGCTCTGTTTTGTGCATTTTGAACTGCACTTACACTTTTACTCAGAACTTAAGAGAATCACTTTACAGAGAATTTATCTCTAGGGAAGGGTCTAATGGCCAGCACAGGGCTGGGTCATAGGACACTCAGTCTCTGTTTCTCTTTTGGATGTGCTGTGTGACTTTAATTCACTATCCATACTGTCCCTTTGCTTCCTCTCTCAATCCAGTTATAAACTGGATTGCAAACTCTTTGGGATGGGGTGAGATCATGTTGTATAAATGGAGGAGGAGAAGGAGGCTATTGCTTTTGAGATTGTAATAAAAATAAAAAAATAATAACCCACATTATATATATAAAGTGATCTGGAGAAAAGAAGGGTATGATATTAATAACAGCTTCTTTCTTCCAGCACGATCCCAAAGTGCTTTGCAAATTATATATCCCTTTGAACTTCAGCCACCTCTTGGGAGAGCCAAATAACGTGGGGCAGGGGACACTAGTTTCATGAGGCCAAGGAGAAGATTAGAACTCTGCAACTGCAACACAGCATCTGAAAAAAACAAAGCAGTGTCTAAAAAAGGATTGGATACACTGACATGTTTTAAAATTAAACGTCAGAGAAGAGAATTTTCTTAAGGGTTTTGTTGAAACTGGCAAAAATAAAAGAATCTTTCATTCTTTATTATTGTTACTCTTTCACCTTTTAAAAAAAAATGCCTCTTTTTCTTCCTATTTTATTTTTTATGTTCCTTGACCCTCTTTTTCCATTAAATTCTTTACAGCTTCCTTTCCTGTCCCAACTGCACCCTATTAGCACCTCTTTATTCTAATCCTTTGCCTAGCTCTTTAGATATTTTTTACAAAACCCTGCTGTAACCAGATGGAATCTGGATTCTTGCATGCGGTGTGTATGGGTTGTTTCCAGCACACTGAACACCAACCCAAATATATAGGCAAACCCAGCACTCAAGTTGGCACAGGACTCAGAAATCACAGATCACATCAGCTGTTATTACTGAAAACATAGGTCGGCCAGTGGCCACACACTTCAACATGCATGGTTGGGTCTGTGAATATGAAACTGCTCCCCTCTAATGCAGGAAAAGAACCAAAAACACATGAAATTTCCCAACTGTTAGACTTGTAATGGCCTGTATGCAAACACTGTTAATTTTCCTCCTCTTTGCTGTAACAGATTTTAATAGAGGTTGAGTTCTTTCAGGGACCTGCTGAATATGTGGTATTCCTACACAGATGCTTAACAGCAGCATAAAAGCCAGAAACCACTGCCTTCACCTACAAAAAACCACAGGAGACCTGAGCCCTTATTTTTACTGTTTAGGACTTGAAAGTATCTCCTGAGTCCAAGGGTTAGTTTTCTGCTACTACCAGCAGGATGTCGCAGACTCCTTTCGCTTTTGCTCCACAGTCTCCTTCCCTCACTAGAAGCCTGTCCTGTGAACTTGCTGTTCATGTGGGTCAAGATCTTTTATTTCCAGCTTTAATTATTCATTGTCATTTTTCAGCCATTTATTCTTGCATCAGCTCTATTCCTTTGCTTATACAGTATTTTCCCTTCCCAGTTCTTTGCCTTGGGCTAAGTGCCATACAATACAGCAAACCAGGGTATCTCCTCCTTCCATCATTTAACTTATTGGATCAGAGACTGTACATCAGTTCTTCATTCCCTTGGTCACCTTATCTACCAGTGCTCTAATTTAAGCTATTTAAATTCATAATTTGAGTGCATAGGTGACCAGAATTATATGTAGAATCCCAGTCTTAGTCCAATCTAGCCCTTAGACAGTTACATTCATACTCTCCTGTCTTCATTGGCAGTAACTCTCCTGATACATGCTCTGCTTTTTTCATGGCTGCATCGTATTTGTGGCTTACATTCTAGATGTTTTCTTCCTCATTTGTTTCAACTGTAACACAGAAATGCTTGTTATTAGTCCCTAAGCAAACAACCTTGCACTGTATGCTATTTTCATTCTACCTCTCTTATTGCAGTACTCAATGTTATTCAGTTCTTCCTGTATGACATCCTAATCCCCTGTTGCATTGACAGTGCTTCTAGACTTCTTATTGTCAACATTTTCCCCAATTTTCAGCAGTTTTCTTCTTTTTGTGCCAAGGTCATTAATGAACATACTAAATTAGATCAAAGACAGATCCTTCAGGAACTCCATTGGTAACTAGTCTAAATTCCTTTCATAACTGATATTCCTTTACAGCACTATACTGTGGCCAGCTCTCACCTACCATACACATTAGGCATTGATATCCATGTTTCCCAGCATATCACCAGTTTCTTCAACTTACATAAGCATTTCCAGTGCAGCAAAGGGAATTCTTTACTGATAATCAAATAGATTGAATCTACCACATTTCCTTTGTCTGAAAAAGCAGATATTTCAATCAAAGAAACACAGCCAATGAGTTTTGCCTGGAGGAAACCTGTTTTGCATCCATTCACCACTATGTCCTTGATTATTGTTTCTCTCCAAATCTACTCTAAAACTGGCATGGTGCTGAGGTCAGTTCTGTGGTTACATGGATCCCCTTCCCTTCCCTTCCCTTCCCTTCCCTTCCCTTCCCTTCCCTCTTCTATTCCCTTTTCACTTTTCCTTCGGTGGACTGGAACCCAACACCGGGCTCTCCAAGGGTTCACACACCGCACTGATGCTCGCCAGGGGAAATGAAGGCAGGTATAAGTCAGCTGAAGCTCTAGCTGGCTCAGCACCTTTGCCGACCTGCCCAAAAGTCTAGTGACCACTCAGAACACAGTGCCTCACTGTGTGATGGTTGATAGTGCCCATTGATTGCTTTGATTCCTGATCTGATTTAAGCTCATGGTGCTTATCTGTGTGACTCTCACTGTCTGAGAGTCCACCTCTCCCTTTAGACTCCGCCATGTGACAGTGCTCTGTTTAACAGTCCAAGAATACAGAAATCCGTCTCCCTGATGCTGGTCTGTGTGCACCATGTTTATTTGTGTTACCATCACAGGTAGATGGGGAGCAGAACAGTTTTGAATTTATTTTGTGAGATCAAAGTCTTGCAAATAGTAGAACCCCTGGGGGGGCGGAGCAGTATAATGGAAAACTCCTTCAGAATATTAGCAAATTACTTGCAGAACTGTATGGAAATTATACTAAACTGGAGGGACATATTGGGAGTGTCTGTTAACTGAAGGGACTGAGCTAGACATTTAATGGTTCCAAATGGGTATGTTCTTTCATTAATCCAGTCAGAGTCTTTTGGAACCTGTACAAATGTTTATCATCCATAAGGTTCAGTGGCAACGAGTTCAAAACCTTATCTGTGCCTTGTGCTAAGAAACATCTCCTTTGGTGTGTTTTGAATTTGGTTACATGAAAAAGAGAAAAGAAGGAACAGCCATGAGGAGGGTTTCAAATCATTTTAGCCTGGAAATCTGGCATAAATAGTAATGTTAGCACCCTCTGATCCAAGGAGGCACCACGTAAGAGCTCATTTTGAAGTACTTCCCAAAACTGGAGTTGGGATCTCTAGAATCAGTTTAAGCTTAATGAATTTGCCAGGACTGTGCTGGACACTGTGCAAGACACGGTGGCTGCAGGCAGCTGAGCAAGCGGGCGATGCTGCGCTCTGGTGGCTGCTCTGCCAGGAGCCGTCCCGGGCTGCCGGCAGTGGGCAGCTGCCACAGGTCTCTGGCGGGGCTTTGCAGGCATAGAAGCCAAATGCTGAAAACCAGAAAGCCTGAGACACTTCTGGGCACCTTTGTGAGCGGGTAGCCGATGTCTTGTGGTGGGCACGTCGGTTATCACCATCCACTAGAAGGAGACAAAATCACATGCATTCTAGGTTATAAGGAGTTCATCAAGTACAGCAAAAAGCAATCAGTAGTTATTAGCTGCTGAAAGACAAAAAGATATTTTCAAGCAAATCCAGCAACTCAACACAATGAATCAATTCTGGAAGAGAAGTAAGAGAAGGCTTGGGAACAGAGAGTAGAATGAGGAGAGCTTATTGGCTACAGCTAAATGCATTTACATCAAGTAATTCAAGATGACTCACTAGAGCAAAAGTTAATTTGGCATTAGTTTTCACATGGAGTCATGAGACAGGTTTCTTAGCTTTGGTGTAAACACCCAGGCTGGTTTACATCACAGTTTTCCCATTATAATGTTTGTGTCAACTTATAGTTGAACACTGCCTTGTTTTAAAATGTTAAATGATCTGTGTTTCTTTGGTTTGAGGCTCTTCAGGGCAAGTGCAGTCTTCACCCACAAGGAAGGATTAGCAGGATAATCTACCAAAATATGTAATTGTGAAATTCACTCCTACTGCTGCCTGCTGTAATGTGCTTCACACCATTTGCATCCTGTGGTGTGGGCTGAGGAAAAAGCACTGCCTTCCTTGAAAGGCAGGGAAT
Organism: Athene cunicularia; assembly: GCF_003259725.1. Lineage (NCBI taxonomy): Eukaryota > Metazoa > Chordata > Aves > Strigiformes > Strigidae > Athene > Athene cunicularia. The sequence continues at coordinate 11,446,004 of NW_020799112.1, forward strand.
GGAGCTGGACACCAGTTGCCCCATCAAAGATACACCAGCCATGGTCAGGGTAGAGCTAACTTGCTGCAAAAGGGAGCTCTGCTGATGCCTTAGTGTAGTGAGGCAGCTGCCAGCAAGAAGGACACCTACTCAACCAACACCACACCGAGTCCTCCAAAACTGAGTGATCTACTTGATTTGGGAGTGGGAGGAGGGAGAATACAGTCTCTTCCGTTTGAAAAAAAACTTCCCAAGGTGCATGTAAATTATAAAACATTGTCCTATGGCTGATCTTATAACTGGTGGGAAATTAAAAAAAATAAAGCTGTCAAAATGATAATCACTAAAAGGAAAAAAGAAACCTGTGTGAGTGAAAGTTGGCAAGTCTGTTAGCAGAATGACTACTGTACTGGAAAATTACTGAGCACTGTTTATAAAGGCAATCAGACAGGAATGTTAGTCTTGGAGTCCTACTTTCGACATCAGCAGCTGTATTATTCTACTAGATTCCTTGTACTTTTTTAAAAAAAAACAAAAAAACAACCTTCTAGTGACTGGGTGTGGCACAACCTGTTCCCAAAAGTCAAGATTCACCTGATTATTTTGACCCCAGTATAGCAGAGATATGGTGGAGCGTTTCAGAAGTGTGTAGGGAGAGAAAGATACAATAGCAGAGTGTGTATTTCATGGAAATCGGGACTCCATTTGTAAACAGTGTTTTCTACATAATCAAGCATGAACTTAGTTTGATAGCTGTAAGCAAAAAATATCTGACTGTCCATGTGACTGATTCTCAGAAATCTTTTCCAGTTGTCCTTACTAAAATTACCCAGTGTGAAATTCTGGCCCCACTGCAAGTTGGTCTGAGTTATGCCTAACAGCAGTAGAGCCACAGTTTCATCCAGGTGCCTCAGAAAACTTAAGAATGACTTCAACATGATTTTGCATCACAAACTGGTGCTAAAGAAAACCAGTGCTAACTAGACATGGAGTTATACCCACCTGTACATCAGTGCAAAGTGCAAAAATGTACGTTAATCAAAAAGGTACGCAATAAAATCTATTAGAAATAAAACCCTCAGATTACACTGCTTTAGATTACTTTGTCACAAATGTTTTTTCAGACTAGCTATGTTTTGTTTAGTGCAAATTTCACTCTGATACTTTATTCAGCAGTAGTTGTAGTTAAGAGCCAGTTCTAAAAAAAACAGGTTTAATAATTGCAGAAAAAAATGTTATTGCAAATATGTCTTTGGTCACATCCAAACTATTATTTTGAAAGCAGGGAAATTAATTTCGCTGTAACATTGGGGAGGGAACAAAAGTAAGACAATCCCTGTAGATAGTGAGTGCATGTGTGAATATGTCATGAATGTTTAGTTAGTGGAACAGAACTAACTTGTAGGCACTGGGCTTCTGCAGGGCTCGAGACAGAAATAGCTAGGTGAAATTTAATGGGCTGTGATATTTGCCCTAGAACATGTAACAGCTTTATGTTATAAGAGGCTACAAATCTCTGAAAAGTGACCTCATGTCTTTTGATTGTGCTCCTCTACCTCATCCTTCAGCCTTGACCCACTTTATCTTCATAGCATTTTTTCCAAAATCCTTAGCTACAAGTCTTCATTTGCAGACAGTCATCTCCCCTGAGTTTATGTACCTAGTGCTGTAGACAATTTTTTTCCCTAGAAAATGTGGGAGTCTTAGGCAAGTAGGTAGAGTGGATAATTCAAGGTTAATGACTAATCCAGACCATAGAAAGATCAAATGATGAACTGAACCTCCAGAAGATATTTCAAGTTTGCTCCAGGGGCCTGCCAGATGAGCATTGCCAAAGCAGATTAGAAGAACTCCTAATTCTTCAGCAGAGATACTGAGAGGTCAGAGGTTGAGGAAGACACAGAAGACAAAGATTTAAAACAGCCCTCTCAGATTGCATGTCCTGCCCATCCCAGCTTTTTGAGGCTAGAGAAAAACACACCCTTCTGGGCATTTTTTAGCTAGAAAGACAGCCACAGACTGGGTTAAAAAAAATCTGTGCTTAAAAGCTCATAATTTTCTTCCTAAATCTAACCACCAGCAGGGATCATCTAGCTCTTGAATCTTCTATAGAGGTAGGATTACAAAAACTAATACTGTGGATAAAGCCATCCCTATGGTTGTGAGAAAGATGAGTGTGTTTGTCACATAAATCAGTGCTTGTTGGAAACATGAGAGGCTCTCAGGGACTCCAGCTAGAGCACTCACAAGGTCCAACAGAAGATAGGTTATAACCTGGGAGGGAAAGACCAAACTGAAAAGAACTATGGTGTCAAGCAACCCCTAAGATCAGTTTACAGGTTCAAAACATAACTGGAAGCCAAATGCTCTATATGATATACACAGGGCTCAGTGTACAACAGTTAATTGGCTTAGTTAATAATACAGAGCTAGCTTGGTGGTTTGAGTTAGAACACTAGAATTATTTTTTACATTGTCATAAGAAAAACACTGGGGTTTTTTTTAAATTAAAAGTCTCATTTTTAAACACATCCAGGTGTGTTCAAAAGGTGTAATGACAGTGTAGAGAGGAAAAATCTGTCTGTAGTGTAATTTAACAGTAACCATAATGTGATACTATTTGTACATCACATTTTTCTTCCTTGTGTGTATATAACTTTCAGATAATAATTATGCTCATACCATGCTGCACATTCCTTTACCAATATGAAACTGGCAGGAACTTTCATATTTAATATCTTCATCCATAAATCCCTTGTCTTTCCACTTCAGTTGTGAATTATATTGTTGAATATAGTTGCAGTGATTCTGTGTCTTACAGGCACTAAAGTAATATTTTCAGCTGCCTATGAAGGGGGCTTTGGGAGAACTGTGGGGGAAGATCAGGGCACTGCCAGTACTGCCTGTAGGACTCGCATTTACTTGTTTGTCAGATCATTTTTACCATTGAACCAAGCAGAGATTTTACTCAGAAGAAGTTTTGTGGTCAAAGTGATCATCCCCGTATGCCTTTGAAAATAGCCTACTTTACTGATATTATTATTATTCAAACATTTAATCTGTCACTTATCTCTTGGATATGAAACTAAACCCACCACTTTAAAATAGTCTTTAATTTCTAGAGTATTTTGATACCATGTTAGCAGCAATTGTCACTAGTAAGATGGCTGTGAGGTTTCAGAGATCCCTTACAGTATAGTCCCACCTTATTTGTAACCACTGGACTCAGATAAGGATTGGGTGCAGCAGATGGGTAGCTGAAGCTGGCCATACAGATGCCACTCTGACAAAAAAAAAGCTGGAGATTGTGCTTTCACCACAGGCACAGCTTTGTATTGGTTCCCTGGGTTTTGGCTCATGCCCCGTGGAATCATTCTGATGATAATATTTGCTTTTTCTGTGTCAGTTTTTCAGTTACACTCTGTCATATCTGTGCTAGACCGGCACTAACTAGAGACCACTGAACAGGGTAGAAACGAGGCAATTTCCCAACTCTACAAGAGCAACCACAAAAATTAAAAAAGGAGGTTTTTTTCCTGAAAGGAAAGTCATAACCTTAGTTCTTTAGGGCATCTTGAAAATAGTTGGCATGCTGCATGCTGCCCATCCTAAATGCAGGCTCACAGACAGTCTCTGCCAAGAATGTATTTTTATCTTTCTCCTTTACTTTCAGTCCCTTTCCCTTTTTCTTTTGCCAGTAGCTGTAGATCACAGTGAGAGTACAGTGCTGAAGTGAGTATTAGTTGAGTGGAGCCTGTACAGAAACCCTTCCCAGCCCTATGACTCACATACAGCTCATAAAGCAAAGTCACTCTTCCCCCCTCCATGCCCTTGTTGAGCAGTTCTTTCACCCAGATAGATAACTCCCACCACGTTTGCTCTGACAGCACAGAGCCCAGCTGATATCAAGGGAGCCTGGCTATTAATTTTCATGAACACTGATTTCTGCACTTCAAGGCTATTTTTGTCAATCTTTCAGCCCTAGTATTCGATTACCCAGCTGGCATTTTCCCATTCCGTAAGCAAAATACCAAGCACTCAGCTACAGAGATGCACCAAAACTACTGTCTAGAGAAACACGTTTGGTGGCTTGCCAGCTGTTTTAGCCAACAGAAATTCGCAGATGTGTCAACTGCTTTAATGCACAGAAACATTTGAGCGGAGCCCTGTTCCACAAAAGACAGGTGGCCAGCCTGCTCTCCCGTCCTGCCCAAACCAAATGGCTTCTGCCTTCAATGTCAGCACAGTCATCAGGGCTGTCACACCAGGTCATCAGTCATAGCATTTGGCAAACAAATTAATGACAATTGCACCAAGTGAAGATGTTTCTACAAATTGTGCTGAACTGATATTTCACTGTTCAGGAATGGGAGGGTGAGAAAAACAGTTGTTTGATTTATTGAGGAGAAGTTACGTAGCAACTTCAAAAGAAATGTGGTTGATAAGTTGGCACGTATGGTGCTCTACCTGGACTACAGGAGCCTTCAGCAAAATGAAATGGTATTTCTGAGCAGACTTGGTTTTGAGAAGTCTTATTTGAGCCACTTATCTTAATAGACAACCCAGGATTGGATGACAAGTAAAAGATTCATGGTATAAGGATACTAATCTAAATGACAGTCCTAAATAACAGGCTAGAAGGTCAATTACCTGGTGGGAAAGGCCTGATAGCCTTCCGGTGCACAGCGCCTACACAGTTATTGTTCCAGTCTTTCACTTCATACAGGAATGCCTCTAATTACAGAGAACATGTTCCTCACTGACAGATTGCAGGAAGCGTAAAGATCGATGCTGCTTTTCTTTAGGGAAAAAATTGTTCTTACATACATACCTCCTAATTCAGATTCTTCTTAGATATTTTATTCACTGTCTTGTAGCCCAGCTCTAACCACAGTGCTGCTTCCAGCACTTGCTGGAGTCAGTGGGAGCCTTTCAGTTGGGCTGGAAGACAGCAGGGTGAGGTCGCCTCATTTCCCTTGCACACCCACAGCCAGAGACTGCTCGCAGCAGCAGCAGCGCGTCCCTTACTTTGGAGGAACCTGAACACCTCACAGCATTGTGCTGGGTGTTTGCCAAAGAGCCTTTAAAGACATAACAAAGCAAACAACTACCACAAAAAAAGGCCAGATATTTGTTCCCAGCACACTTTGATCAAAGGGGAAGGGAACGGCACCTGAAATGTGCTCGCAAAGCAAATGAATCCCAAGGGCTCACAGGAACGACGGGTATAGGGAAATATTCCCACACCCCCATCCAGACTGGCACATCCTTGTGAGCTATGACAGCTTTGAAACAACACTGTAGGATCCTTTCTATAAAGAGAATCCTGTCTTTTTAAGTAATTCTTGAGCCTTGGCAGTTAAATGCAATTCAGATTTTCTAAGAATGATCATGGCCAGTTTTTCACAATTTTTGAGGCCCCTAAGGCCATGAACTTCAAACAGATGAGATTGCAATTAAACATCCTGAAAAGCCCAGCTGTGAAAAGTAAAATCTGACCAGCGGCTGTGAGAGGGTGAACTAAAAGTGAGGTAGGAGATGTCTTTGCATTCTATTAGTCTGGCATGTAGAGGTTTTGTATGCTTTGAGGTCATATAATGTAGGCCTAGAAAAGCTGACTCTGGTCCTGGATGTGGGAATGCCGTTTGGGGCTTGGTGTCTGGCCGTAGCCCCATCCCGGTTTCTACACAGTAAGTACAGGTTCTCTGCCCAGCTCCACTGCACAGTGAAGATGTACATGCAGATGCAGCAGTGGGTTTTCCCAGGTACCTCTCAAAAGCAACAATGTTTGTGGGATAGGATGGTCTGCAGGCAAGTCTGTCTTTATTTGGGGGAATAATGCAGCCACATTGTAGAGACTGTGGGTTAAAGGGAGTTATGCAGAGTTCGTGTTTCTGTCTAGCATGGAGACAGGAGTGGATATTCACTCATATACTGGCACTTTTCTGCTTTACACACTTCAGCTCCCAGAGGTGATCAGGCGATCTCAGTTGTGACAGCAATACAGCACCATCAAAGAACCCACAAATCTAGGAAGAGTTGCCAATTTCTCATTGTTTTTACGTGAAGCATAATGTTTTACCCCACCATTTTTTTAACATTCCTTCTCTGGCTCCTTCCCAGGTGGGTGACTGGCCATTGGAGTCCCTGCTCTGCTACTTGTGAGAAAGGTGTCCAGCACCGGGAAGTGACTTGTGTTTATCAGTTGCAAAATGGCACCTATGTTAACACAAGAGACCTCTACTGCCTTGGCAACAAACCAACAACAGTACAAAGCTGTGAAGGACGGGACTGCCTTTCTATCTGGGAAGCATCAGAGTGGTCAAAGGTAGGAACTCAATTCAAGAAAGCATCCAGACTGCACACAGCTCTGGATACACTGGCCCTAATCCAGCTAAGTGCTTAAAATTATGCATGTTCTCACAGCATTGGGAAACTGGTAGAACTGTCATTTGTCGAGAAGATCAGTTGGGAGATGAGGTTTGTATTCCATACTGGATCAGTTATTAAACCAGGTTTTAGATATCATGCTATAGTAACTATATCTTTCGATCTGAAAACTCCCACCAGCAAGGAAAAACATTTTACTGACCTCAGGCCAGAAATATAGTAACCCACCAAGGCTTCTGGCTTCATTTTAATGCAATATGAAACAAATACCAGATTTATCAAGCATCTGTATGTTACAGAGAATGTACAGTCTTTGGGTCTTATCCAACCTTCTTTTGTGTAATTCCAGGAACATGGAAAAGATGGTTATACTTTGTATAAAAGCTGCATCTCCACATAGCTGCAGAGTTAAGAAATTGTTCTGAGATATTATAAATGCACTTCAGATACAAATGATGTGTGCTTTAGACAGCCTGTGTTTTCTTTAGCAACAGAGTGAACTGGGAGTATGCCTACAGTTCATGACCAGGACTCAGCTAATACAAGGCAACTTTGTCTGTACCTTGTGAGTAACAGTCCTGGTAGGATGTCCATGATAGTTTTGATATTGTATCTGTTAGGCTCATCTGAATGATGAGAAGATCTTTCCATTCTCAGTGCAGTGCTGACAGCTCTAGCAGTCTCATTCCAGACTGGCTGTGTTATGGGACTGCCCAGCAACAGTAATTTCTGTGGGAAGGATTTTTCCTTGTTATTTATCTCTATTTTGAAAGAGTGAGCTCCTGTTTAAAACATTGTCAAAGAGCTTTGCAAAATATTATTGTTAGAAATATGCTTAAAAGTCACAGAAGCTCAGAATACAAGGGAACTTGCACTGAGGAACAGTGTCTCTTAACAAACACAATGTGATTCCATTGTCCACCTTTTGAGCAGTAAATCATTTGGCAAGTGAGATGATAATTAAGTGAGAGAAGTGTTTCCTTTGAGTAGGATGCTGTGTCTGTTCATTAATGCATGAGATTTGTTTTCTTTCTGAGCTCTTTCATTTCAAAAGATGTACAGAAACACACCAAAGTTTTAATAACTTGTCTGATAGGTCTTTTGTGTGTTATAGAAGTAACCCTTTCAGATGATACCCTCTTTATTTCTTATAGCTGAACCAGCTGAACTGTTTATAGCTGAGACTTATGGTCAGTTCCTACCTGTTTTCCATTGGGAATTTTTACTTGGGTCTTTTGTTAAGAATCTCAGGTACTTCTCTCTCCTTTTTATGAAATGGACTAAGTCAAGTTACAGAAGACTTTTTCCAGAGTGAAAATCTTCCATATTTGTGACCATATAACTCATTTTTAAATACTTAATATTTTTAGATAATGATTTCAGTAACTGACTTACTTTTCCTTTGATAAATTTATTTACCTTTTGTCATGTCTGTAATTGCCCACTTGTGATTTTAAATTTGTTCTTGTTCTGGCACATGTCTGCTATTATGTAGCACAGTTGACTCCAGGACACATTTGATATTCTGCCAGTTTGAACGCTTCTGATAACTAGGACTTTTTTCAGTGAAAATCACTTTAATCCTCAACATTTTAATCTGCTGTTGTGTAGTAAATATCACAGTGGTGGTATCATTTTATAAATCCATTTTCTCGTGTATGTTTTTGAACTTTTTGGTTATACAACAAAAAACAGCTGACCACATTGATGTCTGGTCCCCCATCAAAACTGTGTGTTTTCAAAGCAAATTCCAATGCAATCTTCGTTGTGGAAAAAATTAAGTTTCCCTTTTATTGCCAAACACTTGAGATTGTTTTGGACAAAGTACTGATCAACCCATTTTTAATGACAAAAATAAAGAATGTCAGAAAAAGATTAATGTTTCTATGGTTAGGGAACTAGAGAAAAATATGGATTTCCTTCATATTAAGGAGCTGTGTCTTAACTGCAGAGTTGTGTTGCTCCTTTACAAAACCTTGTGGGATTTGACTAAGTAATTTGTTAACAAAATAAGACCTGATGATCTCAGCTGGACACTCAGCGACTGCGCATATTAATTTGTAGATTGCTCTGTTGTGGAATCTCTGTAAAATCTATATGTTAAGAAATTCTTCATGAAAACAGAGGACTTGAGGAAAGAAAAAAACACTTTAAGAGGGTGATTTATGTGTGACCACCAAAGATCTGTTGGAAACCATTTGCAAATACTGTTTTGTCTAGGAAAGTATATGCAATATTAATCTGTGAATGACTTAAAAGCTTGTGGGAAGAACAAACAGTTGGTGTTTTTCCCAGACTTGCTTGTAAAACCCACCTAGAGATTTCTCCTACTGTGAAAAATACTCCCACTTCAGTTTGATTTACTTTGAGTAAATTGGACTATTTGAAAGATTTTATATATTGTGCTTTGTAGTTTGAGAAGAATGAGTGCAACCCTGAAGAGTCCACCCGGAGGACTGCAGAAAATGATATATAATTTGGGAAAGTCTGTACAACTTGGGGCAAATTCATGGCTTTAAGGTACCATTTAGGGAGCTCCAGCCTGGGATCTCTGGCAAGTCTTGAGCTCTGAGGAGTCCAGCAAAGCAGTTTCTGGAATTCTGCAAAGCCTGGAAGAATTCATCCCTGTATCTAACAGAACTATACAATTGTGCTTGTTACAAAGATGTTACATCCGTAAGGAGGTCACGCCATGAGCAGCACATAGTAAATTAAGTGGAAGGTTTCCCAGATTTTCAAGAAGTCACTTTGTAGTACTCTGAAGTATTTAAAGGCATGTCTGTTTGCTTGCCAGCTCATAAACGCTTGTCATTCATGTCCTTAACAAGGCCAGCAGGTCAGAACTGCCTGGATTGTATTTTTAAGACGGTTAGACAGGCATGCTGAGATTTGTCCATTTGATGTAATTTATATCAAGCTGACGCTTGTTTCCAGCATAGACCCCCTGGATGGAAAAGCTTCTTGGAATATGTTCAAAAGACCTCACAGAATATCTCATATCTTCACTATTTATTCAGTGTCAAATCAACTGTCTTTTCCATGCTGATCCCCTGAAGGGGAGAACTTGACATGCTAGAGGAGGTTAGTTTTTATCTCAGTTGGTACATATATCATTTTTCCACCCACCTGTCCCCAGTGGCTCTTCAAGGAAATTTCTCACTCTTAACCACTGCAGTGGCATGAAAATGAAGAGCAGAGAGACTCGCTATGCTGTTGTGTAGTGGCGTGCACTTACATGGCTGTGACAGCATCAGCAGATCTGGTACTCTATTACCAAACTGGTTATTTAAAAAAGAAATTCTGTTTCAGTTCATTTTCCCACCTAGTACAGTCAATGAAACCAACACAAATTCTCCAGTAAAACAGAATTTCCAGCCAACCATTGGCAGAGATAATGAACGCGTGACCAGATATCCCTGCTCTTTAGAAGCTGCCTTTGTGGGTAATTTGTGCAAATACGCGTGAATGTTTGATAGAGTGCCCAAATGTTTGAATCAAGTCTTCCTTCAGCATCTGATTTGAGCAGCTCTTGTAGCCTGCCAGCTTCTCAGAGGACTCCAAAGAGTCCCTGCTTATGCTTTTGGTGTTGAGAATTCTGTCTTTCATCCCTGCTAATGTGTGTGGCTCGCTTGCTGGCCATGGCTGGAAGCTGATCACAACTCTGTGGCTCACTGAATAGTGTCTCTCCTGAGCTGTTCCCCTTTGTACATTTAAAGTTCTTTGGAACTAACACAGTGATGAGAATACATCAAATCAAAGAGTGAAGGTCATGTGTGTGTTTCACATGAGAACACGTGTGAGAGCTGTGACTTTGCCATGGTATGCGCAAACTGTACTGCAGAAATGTGTCTGTAACAGTGGCCTCATGCTACTGTGATTTAAAAATGCATTTATCACCATCATTTCACTCCCATGATACATCAAGGGATGTGGCACTTCTGTGTTGTAAATCTCAGTGTATCCTTTTTCAGTATGAATGATGAGCAAGCCCTTAAACACAGTTTCTAGGGTTTTTTTCATCTGTAACACCAATTTTAGCAAAATGACAGCTGATATTTTTCAAAGAAGGTTGATTTTCAGAATGCCTTTATTAATAAGTAAAATATTTCACAAGCAGATATCATGCTTTTCAAATTACTTTATGTTTGAAAAGGGGCCTAGATTATTGAGAGAAAATCTTACAGGTTATCAGTTTTCCTCAGTGTTCATAAAAGCAGCTGTTCCTTTTAGCTGTGTTACCAAGATAAACGTTATAATTTCTAGGCATCGTGTAACAGAAAACAAATACCTGTTGTTTTGCAGTGCTCGGCAGACTGTGGTAAAGGGATTCAGAAAAGAACAGTGACGTGCACAAATTCTCAAGGAAAATGTGATGCAGCCACCAGGCCAAGAGATGAGGAAGAGTGTGAGGATCACACAGGCTGTTATGAATGGAAAACGGGTGATTGGTCTAAGGTAACAGTGAATACTACACGGTAATTTCCTTCTAAATGCAAAGATGTTCATAGTGCTATGCTTTCGTGTGCTGTCTGCATTAATTCGCAGTTTAAATTTTGATTGAAGGTTTTACTGGGAGATGAACTTACCCCTTATGCCATTTATCATCAACACATAGCAACACAGGCTTATGGATATGACCCAGCAAGTTTTAGAGAAGTGTATTCCAAATGGGATATAAATGAGTATTAATTGGCAGCTTAACCATCCAAAGGCAAAACCCACACAAGATTCCCACCACAGATGGACTTTTGTTGTCAAAAGCTACTTTATAAACAATGCTGAAACTGCTTTCCATATTTCAAAAAGTAAATTCTGAACAGTTCCTGAGAGCAGATTGAATTCTACAGAAAAGAGTTCATGAGCAGTATCTTCCAGGAGTGCAGGGACCTTAGTCCTTAGATGTCTCATGCCCAGCCTGGGCAAGCTAAAAAGAAAATAACAGAAGTCTGGTTTCCTTGAGTGCGAATATGTGTTAAAAGTTTGCACCTCGAGTTAGGAACCTAGTCACTGAGAAAAGGAAATCTCACAATGGGGCTTATGGTGAGAGCTTTGTTTCCTTCAGAGCATCAATATGGAGCTGAGAAGAGAGCTGAACCTTAGTCTTCTTATCCCACAACTGATAAGTCTGAAAGTTTGAGAGAACTGAAACTGAATACTACTAGGGAGAAGCGTGGGGAAGCCCTAGCAGACTCACACAGAAACAGAGGATAACTGAGAGCTCTCACAGCTGAATTCTGTTCCTCTGCCTCATGCAGGTCCTGCCTGCAGAGTCTGACAGTACACTGTTTTATTACCACAGAAGCAAGACTAGAACTGTGTAGCTGAATTTCATGGTAGTCTGGGACCTACACAGCATAGTCCAGTCCTAGACTTCTTGTGACCATGAATTTAAAGGCAGAGCCAAAACCATCAGTCCCTTCCTCAGGGCTGGATTTTACCTTCACTTAGGCCTATCTGAACTTAGTTTCTCTAGTGACATCAGTGGAATTAATTCCCAAATGCAGTGGATTAAACCAGAGCAGAGTCTGCTCTGCATTTGCATTCTGATCTTAAAGTAATAGGTGGTTTTGCTTGGGAAGGAGGCCTGGCAGTATGAGAAACTCAGCCTTTGCCAGTGTTGTTCAAAAAGCATCCTTTACATTACTGACTTCATGTTTGCATAAAGAACTAAAATTTCCCAGGAATATTATATTCCAGTTTGGTTTTATCTTATCTTTGTAACTGTACTGTTCTTTAAAAAGAAAGCCTACTTCGTGTTCTGGAATGTACGGCATGTGCAGAAACCACTGGGATACAGTAGTTGCATTTTGCTTTCCAAAAACCCAAACTCCAGCAAGCAACATCCAGTGAAATAGAGGCCCATGATGGGCAAATTGGCTTATCTGCAATTGCATTTTTTTACATTGTGATTAGGAATTGCAAATATTTATAGATACACTCTGTCATAGATACATGGATTTAATGGTGTCAGTGCTGGAGAATGCATTAAGAACCTGCCACATACAAAAGGACTGTATTTATGCTGAGCCAGGAATTTATATCACAGAATGTTTAGAGTATTGAACATTATTTTATTCATAACTTGGCACACAGAGTCCATGCAAGCTAGCCAAAACAAACAGTTCCCGTGTGTTAACAGGTGAAATAACATTATTTATTTATTTGTGGAATTTTAAAATGGTTTGGCATGCAAATTGACTGGGATTCTCTTTATAGTGAGGAATATGAAATAATTGTGTACTCATTGATTACAGAGATTGAAAGTTCAGTATTGTATGAATGGTTCCAATCTGATGAAGATACTGGCTCACTGCTAGAAAGGCTGTAATCATACATTGGTCACAGTAAATAGTGTTGATGTATTTAGTGTCTGCATGTGAGCAGGACAGGATCGGTGCAAAATCACTTGTTATTTGCAATTCTTAACTCAGAGTCCTCCCTGTGCAGAAGGGCACAAAAGCTTATGTGCTGCATATGTGGCCTGCTTCTGTCTGCAGAGAGCTTGTGCCAACTCTCTGCTTCCCAGGAATTTCACCCTGTGTGAGTCCAGCAGGATGTTCTTGGACTTAGATTTGGTTTATAATGAGCATTTAAAATTCTAGACATATTGGTTAGTTCTGACTGGACACTTAGATCACACAATTAGATTCTTATTCTCTGAGTAGAGGGGGTAAGCAAAAGGCACCCCTGGTTTGCTAGGAAAGTAGATACAATTCTTTGAAGTCTTTCTTTGAATTGAAATCTTTTCTATTGTCCCAGAAACCCAGATAGCTGAAATGTTTGGTGTGGAATTCAATTCTCACATCCTGAGCAAAGGATTTTCATCATGAGAATCCAGAAGCTTTAATGCAGGGCTTAGACTTAGGGGGGAGCCTTTACAGATATCAGCAGCTCCTCTTTGGTGTTGTCTGGCTTAAAACAATTCCTCCTTTAAGGAGAAACACAAAGTCTGTGGGAGTTAGATTATAGTGAACTCTTTAAAATTCATACTTCCAGGGCAAAATTCCATTGTAAAACATTTGTTCCTGGTACTGTAAAAATCAATGCGAGAGAGATTTGTGCTGACTAAGATGGAAACTTTTCCTGTTAATACAAATTGATCTCAGAACAAGCGACAACTTTTTGCAATTAATGCATTGTGCATTTGTTACTTATTGTTAAGAATCATCAGGGAAACAAGATTTAACTAACAGCAGTAATTATCACAGATTAAAATAAGGGGCTTTGATGCTTTATGTGCAAACAGCTTGCATGGTGACACACGTTGGTGGCCTCCAATCTTCAATTTCCCAAACCAAGATCGTTTGAAGATACCAGGAAGTCATGTCAGAAAGAGGCCAAACCTAATTTTAAAATTCCAGATACAACTAAGAACAGGCTGTTTGGGTGGTAATGACAGACAGTTATTCTTATATTGTTAGCAGTAGTATTTATAGAATATGTGGACTCTGCATGAGAAGACAGATCACTTCCCTAAGGAGCTCCCAGCCCTATATAATAACTCAGCTCGCGTCTGATAGCAATGACTATGGTTATCCTATGTAAGATCTTGGATCCCGTTGCATCCAGCAAGTGCAAGAGTGGGCAGCAGTAAAATCTCTAAATGTGTGCCAGACAAGTTGTGTGTTTGTGTTCTCAGACCCTGGATCCACTTCTGTGCAGAGGAGGCAAGGGCTGGAGGCATGGCCGTGCTGATCTTTAACCTCCACCTACCAGCCAAAACCTTGTCCACTGGCCTTGGTAACGGTTCTGGAGCCATTACCTCTCCATGCTCTGAAGAGGATTTTCATTCCATTTTCTGTCAGGTTTATTTGCAGATGGTACTTACTTGACATTATAGCTGTGGAAAGCGTTTGGAGCTAATTGAGCAGATTCAGCAAGCAGCCTTGGCTGTGGTATTTGTATATTCCAAATGTATTTGCAGCATATTTCAAGTGTTGCATGAGGAACTGATATATCTATTTCACTTTGCAAACACATAGAGCCAGGTCTCTAAAACTACTTTAAATGTCTTTGAAGTTACCTTTGTTAGTCCAGTGCTTGAGATTAACAGACTGTGTACTGTAATTCTAATTGCAGAGCAATTAGAATTCTAAAGAGTATTGTTCTGTTACTAGTAACCATGTGTAACCTCTGTTACCACTGCTATTAAACTTGCAGCTTCTCTGCACTACTGCAACTTCTCTTTTAAACCCCATATCTTATAGGGATATAATTATTATTTTTAGCATTTATCACAAATACAGCATTGGTATTAATGAGTTACATAACTAAACTGTTCCTGGCCTGAGAGTCTTTGAACCTAGTAGAAAGACAGATTGCACATTAAGAGACCCACTGAAGGTGTTAACCTGAAATCACTGGTTTATTGTTGTTGTCTGGATTCTTCAGAATTGCAGTTCATTATATCATCCTTTTTTGTATATGATGCAATATACAAATGTCGATCCAAGCCATCTCCCATTCAGTTGTTTCTTCCAAAAGGAAATTCCACATCCAGTTTGCATTCAGTTAAAGAAACAAACATCTCGTACACTCTTTCTACTTTGAAATAGTTTGTCCTTGTTTGAAATCTGAGCTGTTAAATGTTCAAGCACTGGAAGCATTTTTGCATTTTCGTTGTAGTTGTGCTAGTCAAAAGAACAAACAGGTTGCTCAGTGTCCCAACACTTGCCTCAGACTCCTAGGCTGCTGAAAAACAAGCCTCTTGATGCTTTAGCAAGACAGTAGTTCATTCTTTCATGATGAACTGTATTTTACTAACAAACTTTATGTCAAGGATTACATCCCTGTGAAGAGTGCAGGCAGCTAGTGAACAGAATGTGTCTCTCTGTATGTGGCTCTCCAGGAAGCTCAGCCCGACGCACGGCCTGAGGCTGTGCCCTTCGCCTGCTCTAGGCTGCGCTTGAAGGGAGCAGCTGCAGGACCCTGACTTTGCATTGAAGTCTACCTCGACTCACACGGTTGAAAACATACGTCTCAAAAGATGTGGGGGTGCTCTGCTGGCCTGCTTCAGGCAGGTGCAGGCTTGATGTATCGCCAGGGCATGGTGGTGACAAAAGCTCAGTTGGGCTTGAAGGTGAACAGCGCTAGGAACTGCTTTTTAGCTACCCAAGGCTCCCCCCGTGTCCTCAGCTCTCTCCCCTTCTGCTCCAGTAATAATGTGGCAGGGAAAGCACTCAGGTGCACATGTACAGGCCAAAGCTGTGTTTTTTGAGTTCCTTTCTCCAGTTGGCTTTTGGACTCTTCAAGGGTATAACTGAGGAGGCAAGATTATATAGCAGGAGCAATTCCCCACAAGATTTTTATGGGTTTTTCTTCATTTCCAGTTTTACTTCATTGTTCCAGTATTTTATATGTCTCGACATATTCTATTTCTGTCCTGTGACTGAAGTACTGTATTTTGAGCCAATAGCACAGAACGGCTCAGGATTCCCAGTTTCATTTTTTTTTGACTATTCTTCTTTTAACTGGTATTATATCAAGGAAGGTAGAATTACAAGCAAGATACACTAGCTCCATCGTTAGTGCTGACTTTCACAAGGGTGCATTTTCAGCTCTGTGGGTAGAAGTTTAAACATGCAACTCCTGTCCCTCAGGCAACAATTTAGCTCATTAACCTATTATATTACATAGCCCAATGAAAAGATTTTTAGAAAAAGAAAGAAAGATACATAGAAGCCTTGTAATATATTGGCTTTTCCATATTTTTTCTTTGCAGTTACAGTAGGTGCTCTATAGATACTAAGGCCTATATTAATCTCGGATAACCCAATGTAAATCCAGGGTAACTGTCTTTCATTCTTCCCTACAACCCATTGGCCACAAGCCAAGGATCTCACTCAGCACAGTGGGTCAGATAACAGTCTCTCTTACATTAGTGTAAATCCAGATTAATTCAGCCACTTAAGTTAATGCAGGCTTATGCCAGTGCCATGCAGATCAGAATCTGACCTGGTAGACTGTGCAAGATCTTTGGGGCTTGTGTAGGAACCATTACAGATTCATGCTCTCAGGTGAAACCAGAAATATATGACATGTCAAGCTGGGCTTCAACTGGGAGAGAAAGTAGAGGAGAAATCTCTTTTTACTGCTTTACATCTAGTATAACCACCTGGCACACCTTTCACTGGATTCAGAAAGATTTACACTCCAGAAACTGGGAAGGACTAGTAAGGATCAGCTTGGCAAAGTGTGATGTTAAGCAATATTCTTGTTGCCAAATGGTGTCAGTAGTGCTAAAGCACATCTGAAAAATTACCTATAGGCACCTGCCCTCCCTAGACATCAATAGTTGCCAATTTCTTTATGTTATTTTGCTCAGCCTATGAAATGCTGGCTATGGGTTCTCATCCCAGGAGAATATTAACAATATGGAGGAAAAAAATCTGATTTCCTATAAGAAAAATACTGGGTTTGTGCCAGACACTGAGGTGTTTCATACTGAAGATCAGCAGTCATTCATCACAATGGGTGGTAACAAGGATTTTGTAATTGCAAATTAATTGCTTTGGAAAGATTAGAGTAGATTGTATTCTCTAGGAGATAAACCCCCTGGCCTCACAATACACCAAAAAACATGTTGAGGTTGGTTTTTTTGTTGTTTGGTTTTTTTTTTCCCCAAAAAATACTCTACAATCTTCCAGTGCCAGGAAGGCATGTTTTCTGAGTTCCAAATGTTTGGGAACGTCAACAAAATCTTCTATACGCCTCACTTTTAATGATTAATTCACATTACATGATAAGAAGAGTAAATCAAGGACAGCTGTGGTTTGAGAGGTATATTCAAAGCTGTTATAAATATAGAAGCAAACTGTCCTTCATTCTAACATTCATTACAATTCATGGCTTGACCCGCCATCTGTTTATGATAAACTATGGACAACTTGTTAATTCTTCATAAAGGTCATAACTAAGTTCATCATCTTCTACCTTGGAGAAAATAACTTTTCTTGTTGAACTGAGAGAAAACTCTGCAGGAGGAATGGCCGCTTAGAACTGCAGTCACACGTCACAGCTGACCAACCCTTTCCTGACGCTTACTCACTTTGGCTCAGCAAACAGCTTCATGATTTATGGCTGTCGTATGCGTTCAGCACCATAGCTAGAAACTGATGTTGGAAGATTGTCTACAGGCCTCACTGATGCAAATCAGTTGTTCTCCAGAAGGTGATGTAGCTGGATCTTACAGAAGAGAGCCCAACAAGCATTAGTATTCAAACCATCACGTCCCTGGTCCTAGGTATGATCAGGAGCCAGAGCATCAGAGTCCTAAACCTAAGTACTGCCCCTCTGGACTGCTCTGAGTTGTACTACTAATTGGGGTTCCCCATAGTTTGTTCCTCTGGCACATGATCACTGATGTGCAAACCACAGCCTTTCTTGCCAACAGCTAATCTCAAAATAGCCCTCGCTACAGAAGATGAGAAGAAATGGCCCAGAATTGGTTATATCAGCGGAGGACACTCCTCAGTTTGGGAAAGTTGTTGCCAGTATTCTAGTAAAAATTTCATGTCACCCTTTAGAAAGGAAGATGGTAAGCCTTTACTCTGCATTTCTGAAGTAGGATGGTATTCTTTTGAGTTGTGACGAGCTAAAACCATCACCTTTAGTTTAACCTCCATTGAGGAAATGCATGGAATAAAACAGATCTCTCTGTGAGAGAAAACTAGTGTTTGTTTTACAAAGCAGACTCTCTTCTGCTGCAGTGAAATCAATTTGGTTGATAATCCTGTGGGACAAATCACTGACCCACCGCACGCAATAGCCAACTCCCAGTGACTTCAGTGAGTTAAGGATTTCAGCATAAAATAGGGAATTCTGGCACGTGGTATGACAAAGCTCCAAGGCTGTTGTTTTGGTTTTTTTTCTTCACTGTCAGTGCAGGGTGTGCTGGAGTTTTCACTGTTTCCTTCATGATTTTATTCCACAAACTCAGGTAAAAGAGAAAAGAACCATCTTGAATCCAGAGTAAGGGTTCTCAGAAAGAGACTTGGATCATTGAAGTAAAAGCCTCAGACGGGGAAACATGAGGGGACACATCTCCATGTTCCTGCTGCCACTTCACAAATCTGTCACCTCGGGCTGCTTAAAGCCCAGCCCAAGGCCCTTCTACTGCCTTGTACCACCAAGTAGAACTGATTGCTTTGTCGTGAACAAACTTAGAAATATAGTTTTTCATATCTCCACTGGAAATATGAGTTTTAGGAAAGAAAGGAAAGTTCATATGAGTTCAGCTCCTGTTAACTACAGACTTCTGTATGGTCATGGATCCATCACTTAATGGAACTCACATCACTGAGTCCTAGCCATCGGACAGTTAGGTGCCTTGTTTGAGATAGTTGTTAGGCTCCATTTACAGTCATTGTAAGACGGGCAGCTCCAGATAGTGGGTTTATCTCCTTTCCTTAGCAAAGGCTGAATTGCCTTTTGAAATGTTCATCTCTTTCTGCTCATTGCAAAGAGAACATGAACAGATTCACGAAGATGAATCCCACCCCTTTTGCTCTTTGATTCTCTGTCCCCCCTTCTGTGAAACGTTTTTATCTATGGTCAGAGGTGTAAGTATTGTATAATGGCACTAAAACAAGGTTGAGCCTCCATCTAGGCTTGTGCTAACTGCCAGCCCCAGTCAGTGCAGCTGTAGCTGGAAGCCTAGGCATGGAAAGTGAAGAGATGCTGACTACAATGGTGGCTGGCCATGTCATTCCCCTGGGGATTATAAACTACAGAAACCAAGTCCTGCTTATGCCTTTGAGGCAATGGCCACTCCTTGTTTGCACAACAATTTGCACAGCTCATCTCTGCTGGAGTTTCTGGGAACATCCATAGTACAAATCATTTCAATGGTCCCTTAGTAAAGGAAAATGTGCTACAAAAAGACCATATTCATCAGTGTTTTGTTTGAAGTGGAGCACGTTCTGTCACAGTGTTATTGTCTCATGTTCCAATACAGCCTCCAGTGATCCTGTTAATTGGAAGAATAACTTTTCCTTTTTGATATTTTTTCTTTAAAAGCCTAGTTCATTAAGTGCATTTTTTTTGATGGAGAATTAAAGCCTCCCACCAAGATCAGTGGATTGGAAATTGAATTCCATCGTGACTATTTTACTCTTTTTTTTTTTTTTTTTTTTTTTTTTATTAATACGAAAAAGAAAGCATGAAAGACAAGCCTGTTCAAATATTGGCATTCATTTTTTCTGAGTTACTCTGAGATGTTACAGTGACTAGGATCATGTTTTTAAAAATATGAACAGTAGGTAATTCATCATTTAAAGTTTGTACTACTCATCTGAAGAGGTTTTGCCCCTTGAATCCTTGTGGCACACACATATATCACTAGCAGGGACTGTTATAATTTTGCCCCTATAAAATAATAGCCTTTTGAGATTTATGATGACTACTGAGGCATTAAGGCAACAATCTTCCAGAACATCTTTAAAGAGCAATTAGTATCAGCCTGCTGGTGCTCCCTTGTTTGACTGTGCAAAAAGATGAAATGCAGCGTTAGTTCAGCATCATACATTTCAAAGCTGAATGCTCCTTGTCTAGAGTATGCTCAGGCAGGACTGAGATGACAGAGATGAACAACCTCTTGCTGAAGTTAAGTAATCCTAATGGAGTCCTTAGTTTAATTAACTTTTAAAATAAATTACGTTTAGGTAGCATTGATCATTAACTGATGAATAATCAAAATATGTGTTCAGTGGAGCTTCAGTTCCCAAGATGTGCTTTCAGGCTGGCATCTGCGACAGGAGTCAGTGTGGGACTATAGCTCATGTAGCCATAAAAGCATTGCTCAGCATAAGCAGCACACACTGCTGTAGAAGCAGGGTGAGTTCTCAAGCAGTCTGCCTGAGCTATGTGATCCCATGGTTACATAGTTGTCCATTACTATCTAGTTTACTTTAAATTAGCTCTATTGTGCCTTTTACATAAGGTGTTTTGCAGCATCATTTCCTTGCAGTTTTTCAGGTGGAATAAACTATGGAGTATTTCCACTTTGTACCTTGCACAGATCAAAACGTTGCACACACACTATAGGTGGCATGCTAGAACTCTATAGGCAATACTGTATCATTTCACATCTCTGCCTGATCTTGTTCTTGAAATCCAGTTTGAAAGCTTGTGAGAAGTAAATTCTGCCTGATTAGTATACTGAATTAAATGACATTTCCTCATTAGCATCCACCTGGGCTGCATTGCACAAGTACTTAGGGGCACTGTCACTACCCAGAATATTCATGCATTCAGCTCTTAATCTCTGAACTCTGTACACAATGGAACTTTTCAGAATAGCAAAGTCAAACTTAATTATGCAGTGAGACATGCTGGACATACTGGTCAGGTCTTGTTCCTTAGGGTCACGCAGTTTAAAAGCACAGCTGCGGGCAGTTTGCAAAGATTGCCTCTCTCTTTTCCTTCTAAGATACTGTCACATCAGCCACGAGCATTTTCTGCTGTAATTTATTGTTTCTTCCCATACTGAGTCAGAAGGGTATGCATTTTTTTCTTGGCTAAATTAAACAAATCAGTCATTTCACAAAAGTTTCCAAATGAAAGATTGTTGTAAGCAAGACCAGATATGTTCTCTTTACAGATCTGGGGTTCAAAAAGAAGAAAAAAGAAAGAAAAAAAAAAAAAAAAAAAAAAAATATCAGTGAAAAGACAGAAATTTCTTTCTTTAGCATGATGCCCTGGTGAAAGTTGACCTGGTGTTTATGAAAGCATATTGCATGCTGCCTTTCAGCTAGAACTATAGAGTTTAAATCAGTGATACTCATAAAAAGCCTGATGTTAAGATGTGCAGAGCACTGACTTTCAGAGCACACACATGTATACTATTAAGGTCTCAGGAACAGAACAATTACAGGACATTTGTCATTCATCTCAGATGCTGCGTTAGAATGTTATTAATAGGAACTTGTCTTTGCTTTCTTTCTGACTTTCACAGAGGCAAGAAATAAGACCCCTGGGGGGAAAAGCACTCTACCCTATCCTAACGCCTTGAAATACTTGAACTCTGAAGTCAGTAAAGCATGACTCTATCTCTGAATATTGGAGCTTTAGCCATAGTGTTATCCTTGGCTTCAGCAACTTTCAGAAAATTGGGGACAAACCAGTATCTTTAAACATCAGATGACTGCAGACTGATGAATAAAGAAAAAAACCATATTGCCTTCAGCTTAGTTATGACAGTCATCTTGAACTATATCTCCCTCCAACAGATCAGCCTTCTAAATATTGGAGTACTTTCAGGATTGGCTGAAGGGATGATAGGACTTTCTGCTGGAAAAAGCAAGTCAATTACAAAAAAGACTAACATCTCTCTCTTAGAGGTTCGAAAAGTGACATTTTTAAAGGTGGCATGTGATCTGAATACATCGCTGCCTAGCCAGCAACCCTCAGCTGAGGCATAAGCAATGCTTCATCATCCCATTCAGTCCTGAACAGATCACAGCCTGTCCTCTGTAGTGGTAAATCTGTACCTTTTTCTGTCCCCATTAAGCCTCAACACAGGGATTCTTCGGACTGGTCTCTCTTAACACATTCTTTCAGCTGCCCAACTGCAGCCCTGCCCTGGCTTCATTCATTCTTACTCCTCTCTCTTTCTCGGGCTATCTTTTGTAGATCAGGAGTTGAAGTCCCTGACAGATCTCAGAACTTACTGTAAATTCATTCTATTTTAATACATAATATTCTCCAGAGGCATTTGCTTTCAAAGCAATTAGACATCTGTCAGCACCTTTAGTAGATTGCAAGCTTTCATATCAGTATCCTAAGGTGGAAATAGCATTCCAGTTGAAAAATCGTAGCTTGGTCTTAAGGTTGGAGTTTTTCAGTGAGTAAATCTTCTTTAAGCTGATGAATGCAGCTGCTGCCTTGATAATTTGTGAGTTTATTTCCGTCTGGATATCCCCACTGGCTTGCATGTTACTGCCAAAGAATGTGAATGGAGGCATTTTTGTATTCCTTTTGCCTCCTCAAGCAGTGTTTGAACTGGGAGTTACAAGGGCTCTCATTAGGTTCAGTTTTTGTAACTGTTCATTAACCCCTTCTATTTTACAGTGCTGAATAATCCTTTGATCTTTGCATGTGGGTGTATTTTAAATTTACAATGGCTATATTGTCAGTTTAGTGCCTTATGGTTAAACTACATAAATTTTGCATATGCATTTTTCTGATAGTGGTATCATTGGCAATGGCTAGAGGAAGGAAAAAACCTCTTCTTTGTTTGACATCAGTGTCTCTATCCAACCACTTGTTTGAGTCCATGCTTCCCAGAGTAGGCAAGTTGCTTGTGGGTTTTCTCTCATTACTTGCGTAGCAACTCAGGTGGCAGGCAGAGATCCACGCAGCTCCAAACCAGGTTCCAAACCTGGTCCTCCACATTCATAAATCACTTTACTCCATCATGGCATGAAATTGTGTGTGTTTCCTGAGAGTTACATCAATGCTTGTAAAGGCTTTCCCAATTTTCTGAGTACGTTAATAGCAGTGTAAGAACTCAATATTTTCCCAGAAGGTCCAGTGTCCATCAACAGCATTTTAAATATGATCAGCACAGTTACTGGAGCCTCCCAGCATTCTATGCAGTGGAATTGTACCAGCTATACAGAAGCTGTATCAGGTGCTGGGCTGTAATGGTACTTTTTGCCCCTGTAGCCCAGGCCACACTGCCACAAGCACTACACTCTCTCTGGCAGCTGTTGGCTGCCTAGAAGTTCCTCTGTTTGCAAGAAGGCTGCAGCACCCTTCGTTACACAGACTCCTCGTAACCTCTGTCCAAGTCTGAGGGGTTCTGTATCAGAGGGCACAGAGTGAATCTAGCCCCGAAAATTGTTCTGTGGATGTGCTTGCTTGCTCCATAAATATTTGGGAACAGAGAGACCGTAGCAGTGCATTTAGCTGTCCAGAGTAGGAGGGAAGGTATTTATGGGAATTTGCTGTTCAGTTGGAGTTTGATTTTTATGCCTCTTTTAATGATGTCCTCTTTTCATAGTGCAGCATGAGTAACAATTCCCCCTTTGTATGTATTTTGTATCTATTCCTATTTCCTATTGAAATTCCTAGGAAAGAGACTATCCAAGTACAGAGTTGAAAATTTCGTCTTAAAATAAGCCAGATGTCCAACCTTCCTTTAGCTGCCAAGCCCAAAAGAGTTCAAGAAAGATGTTAAAATCTGTCTTCCTGGCTGTGAAAAACTAATTGCATAGCATAGGTGATGATCCCAGTCTCCCAGGAGAAGGAGTAAAACTGCTTCGGGCAAAAACTCTGCTGTTATTTGTCTAAGGATTGGAGTTGGCAGTGTCTGTGGAAAAAGTTTCATTGCTTGCCCTCCTTGCTGGTTAACAAATGCAGAGACAGGAACACAGACAAAGGTAGGTGAGTGTTTGTATGTTGGTATTTGAAAACCTTATTCACCTTACATGAAAAATACTTTTTTCTTTCTGTCTTCCTTTCTTTCTCTTTTTTTTTTTTCCTCTCTCTGTTAAAAGCGTTCATAAGCACAGGGAGTGTCTAAAAGCCAAAGACAGAGGTTTCAGACTCACTATATTACAGTCATGTGAAGGAACCCCATGGCCTGGATGGGTTATTTTATGTCTGTGTGGTAACAGCTATTCTGTTTGTAAAATGGATGTACAATTCACTCTTCTTGCAAGGAGTTTCGTGAGGATTAAGATTAGTACAGCATTCTGAAGACTAAAAGTGCCATTGAAATCCTGAGGATTAGAGGTTTCATATGACTAGTGAAGTGGAAGGGCCTAATAGTTGCATTTATCAGGATAAAAATTGTTAACTTTAAATCCAAATGTAATGGCCATGCCTGACTGGCTTCCAGACTGGTAGAAGTCACTGAGGGCACATGATTCTGCGGAAGAACAGAGAGACACTCAAGACTCATGAAATTCCTAGATCTCACTGCAGAAGCTCAAGTCATGAAGGAGGTTTAAATAAGAGACTTTAATGATTGCTTTTTGGAATAGTTCATTGTAGGGTATACAAGGGAATGGCTCATTCAGCATAGTCCTAAATACCAGAACCATTGTTGAGGTATTAATAGACAGTGAGCAAATTTTTATGTAGAATCAACATCTGAAAATCTAAGTGCAAAAAATCTGTCATAAACTAGTGAGTTGACCATAAATTGAATTAAGAAGGACTTAAAGGAAAAAACCCAGTAACTTATTTTAAAAAAAACAAGTTCCAAAATACATGTAAAACTTTAATATAGCACAACTTGTATCTTCAGAACACAATACTCAGGTCTGGAGGGGGATGCATAGCTGGAAACACAGAGGAAAGCTGCACACCAGGATGACTTAATTGGCAAAGTCCAGAAGGGGTCTGAGCCAGAGATTGTTCCAAATGGAGAAAGTCAGTCCTAGAGAAGGGCACTGGGAGAAAGAATAGGAATAAAGAACAAGTGGAATATAGGGGGGAAATAAGAGAAAAACTAATACAAATTCAGTGAGTACGCCAAATACAAGAAACCTGTTTAATCAACGGTGATTAATGTGAGTGATAGATAGAGTCTATGTTATTTGTGACAACAGGCTTTACTGATCCTACAACTCCTTCTACCCATAAATTAATTGTTCACATCCTGTAAATGTATTTCTACACTGGGTTGCATGAAGCAGGACTTGATCAGCTGTGGTTTACATGTCCTGTTCATCTGAGACCATTTTTTCTCAGGCCTTTCAGTGATCCACAGAGGAAGGAAAAGCTCCCTGTGCTCCACCAGAACAAAGCTAGACTTCTTGTATCAGATGGTCTTTGAGAAGCAGCAGAGGTTTCTTGTGATACTTCCAGAGCAAAATGACCACAGCTTTGCTGTACTCTCCCCCATAGATGGGAGAGGTGGAAGCCTACCTGCATCCATGTGTTCTTTTGCCCCCGGGTCCTAGTCTTCAAGCATCCACACTGCATACACATCTTTCATACAATTACTTCAATCCAACCTCAGTGATGCTCATCTTTTGAGTCTCTTCAATGTTTGGCATGCTGGTTTTAAGAATTACCACTCTGAGGTGACTGTTTTTCAGGGAGAGAGCTTCAGTGCCCTGACTTTGTTCAGAAAGAGCAGAGGACAGAAAACATGATCTTTTTTACATCATCCTAATTATATCTCCAGAGTTTTTCCTCACCTCCTCCTCTCTCCCATCATTTGCTTGTGTGTGGCTTTAGCAGAAATAGGAATCTTACCAAAGTCCTGCAACCCATTGTTTTTTATTTTAAATACAAGGTTCCTTTATTAACTCCAGCTGGTGCACCTCACTGTGCTCACTGTGTTTGCTTTATTAAAATTGAACAGCGTGCAAGTAGGACATTGTAAATCAGAAGTGACTGGGCCAGAGGAAGAGGGAGGGAGAGGTAGGGACTCCAATTGTATGACAACAAAGAGAGCATATAAACAGGCTGGGCCTCCTGGCTAATAGAAGCCAAAACTCATAGAGTACAATTTGCAATTGCTCCCAGGAGGACAGACAAGTGCCAGACGGTTAGCAGGGATAGATGAGAGTGAATACTTGAATACCTGATGTGTTCTCTCGTATACTGGAACAGAGCTGCTCTCGAGGTCTGGGCATGCAGTAGGAGCTGCCTGCCTCTGCTGTAATCCTTGGGTTTATCTTATATCAGTGCCTGGAAGTGTTCTTGTCTGTGGAGGAAACCTTGTTAGACCATCCAAGTCTTGGAGAGGGCTTTTAAACCAAGAAAACCAGTACCACTGGGTCCCTCATGGAGAGTGAGGTGGAAGCTATTCATCCATGATTAAGCAGTATACGTTTTCCAGCTTTGCCTCTTTGTGGCTGGTGGAGGGAATTGCATCTCTGCCTGCTTGAACCTCGCAGGCATCCACAGGAACAGTCTGTGTAGGTGGACTCGGTGCAAGTCCAGACAGAAAGACAACAGCTTCCTTCCCTGTTCCAGGACAGTTCCTCTGCTCACAGCACTCCATGAAGGTGCAAAATCATCGTGGACAAAAGCAACAGTTGTATGAACGGTCCCTAGTTGTTGAGCCTTCGGCACCATAGTGAGCTGCCAAGCTGCTGCACACTTCAGCTCTGGCAGTGATTTTTCTGGTGTATGTGTGTGATTTGGAAGCTACTCTGCTTGGACCATGTCTCAGTGCCTTCTCTCCTCCAGTGCTCCTCAACCTGTGGGAAAGGCCTCCAGTCACGCGTGGTCCAGTGTATGCACAAAGTTACCGGGCGCCACGGCAATGAGTGCCCTGTCCTGTCCAAGCCAGCGGCCTACAGGCAGTGCCACCAAGAGGTCTGCAATGAGAAGATCAATGTCAACACAATTACCTCGCCCAGACTTGGTGAGTGAGGGGTGTTGGGGGGGAAGATGCCACTTGCAAAGGATCAGACAAAGCCCAAGGTCCCAGTGTGCCCAGTGTGACAAAAGTGGGGCTTCAGAGGATTGCCCAGGGCCAGAAATTAGGAGAGGGCCCCCCCAGTCAAACTCCAGACTAGAAGTCTAGTGTGGATAGGTCCTCTCTTATCCATCAATCCCTGCCTCAGAATTTGCCCAGGCTGGAGCACTCAGCAGTGGATAGACCTGAGAGACCAACAGGAGCACACAAATGGTGGGTGATTGACTGATCACAGAGGTGAGGGAGTTGACAAGCATATCTTTCTCCATCACAAACACCTTCACACCCTGCTTTTGCCGTGGTGAGTGTAAAGTATGATAATTTATCCATCCGTGCCCCAAGAAAAACACATGACCTTGACAAGTAGAGCATCGCTGTTTTGTTTGGGTTTTTTTTTCCTTTTCATTTGCTGCCACAAGAATGTGGTTTGATGAATTAATTTGCCCAGGGAGGCAAGAGAACATCCAGCCTCTTTCTGTGAACCCTTTGATTTTCTGTCACTGTCCTTCTCCTCAACCTCCCTGCATCCCCTGTGTACCTGGCTGAGATGAGAATATGATGATAAGCCATCTGTTTCCTGAAATACCTTAACACTGTATTTAAGAAATGTCTCTAGTTAAGAATGCTTTTGTTAAAACAAAGTTGTGGGAATCCATGATTTTCCACATCATATTTGCTCAGTTTATAAGGGGATAAAAATATATTTTTCCAAACTTCAGCCCCGTGTGTTCAGTCACAGCTCCAAGAACCAAGCTGGTTTCTTTACATTTCACACATCATCACCAGTAAGATGAAGCTAAACTTAAGGCATCAGCTACACTGACACAGCCTCATCGGTGCCTCCCATTAGTTTTCAGTACAAGAGGCTGGGTTGTAAACAAAGCTGCTAAGAGCTTACCAGAAAGAACAGCCTCCACCCTCTCAGCAGAGCCAGTCTTGTAGGCTAAGAAGCCTCTAATATACATGGAAAGGCAGAGCTGCTAAGTGGCAGAGAACCATTTTCTAATAGCAATGTCCAGTATTAAATAACACTTGAACAAGGACTGGACTTGAAGCTTCTGAACCCAAAAGTTTTAACAGATGTTTAAAAGAATATGGGAAATTTTATTCTTGCAAATGCTGTCATACTGAGGAGCTTCTAACCTCTTTTGTTTAAGAATATGCAAGAGTACTTCCCAGATATTTTAACACTAAGAGCATAGTGAAAGGAAAACATTTTATTTGAGCAGTAAGCCCTTGATACACTGATGAGACAAGAAATCCATCCTAATTCACATTTTAGGACAAAGCAATAAAAAGCTTACGTGTTTAGAAGACTGAGGAGGCTCAAGTCCCTGCTGAAAGTAATCTGCAAGTAATTTGGGATGCTTTTGTTTCTAAACCAGGCTTGGAATCACCAGGACCAGAAACAATGGTATTTGATATTAGCAGAAAGATGTATCATTGAGTGTTTTGTTCTTCCTGCTTATAAACAATTCTCATTGGATTATCATTAACAAAATTTTCTGTTTTCTGCAACGGAAACCTCACCAAAAAAAAATATATATATATACAGGAAAAAATTCTGTTAGTTTACAAAACCCATGCAGCCATGTCCCCACACCAAAATGTTTTTCATCCCGACTAACATTTTCAGAAGTATCTAAGTGTGGAGTTCATCTCACCTGACTTTCACATCTGTTTCCAGTGTCCCTCAGTGAAGACATATTCAGAGGGGATTTATTCTGTCTCTCAGGCACCTGACCCATATCGCTTCCTTGACATGCTTCCTGTCTTACTTCACAACCTATGAGGGACCTTGGGCTTCTGAAATATTAAGAGTCCTAGCCTTGTTTGTGGCTCAGTGTCTTTCTATTATATAAGGTCTATCTCGGATGTTCTTGCAAGATGTGTAATTTATTCAGCTACATCATGTTTTCTGTGCCTGATTGGAACCATAGCTAGTGGGGAGTGCTGCAGATCTAACCCCCCCAAAACGCCCCTCTACTGCTGGCAGAGTCAGAAACAGCCCTACCCTCCCTCTGATTAGGATGGTCACTTCCACTCAATTTTCTTCTTCTTGCAGGAAGTGTTGGGGGTTTTTTTATTGGCTTCATGTTCTGTTTTTCCTGGGACAGTGCAACCTTGTTTTACCAGATTCTATTAAACTTCTGCTTGTTCAACTAAATGAAGCTTCAGTGATACATTCCTGCTAGTTTTGCTGACATTGTTTTCTGGTGCCTGGCACTGAGATTTACAGCTAAATACAGGATAAGAGCCTTTCCTAGTTTCATCCAGCAGAGATGAGGAACAAGGGATTCAAGATGCTGCTGGGTCAGCACCTTTTGATGTTCTTTAATTAGATCATTGTTTCACATCTCAGAGGCTACAATATATGTTTAGAAGATTTTCCAATTATCACAGCATTTGTAAGAATGTTGCATATAATTTTTAAATCACATACTGTAAAAAGCACTCACTATATGCATGCATTTTTATCA
Source organism: Athene cunicularia (assembly GCF_003259725.1). NCBI lineage: Eukaryota > Metazoa > Chordata > Aves > Strigiformes > Strigidae > Athene > Athene cunicularia. The sequence goes on from NW_020799112.1 coordinate 11,475,236, forward strand.
AGTACACAGTTTCACTAACATACACTTTTTTATAAAAGCACATGTAACCCTTTAATTATATTGTCAACAATTAATTATTCAGCAACAGTGCCTTTGTGCTACTTTTCCCCCTGCACAAACCTTTTGTCAGTCTGAGGGAGTTTCTGCCATCCGTTTCCCCCTCCCAATAGCCAATCGTTGTCCTACTGTTCTTACTACAATAAGAAGGATTATTTTTATTTCCGATTAATTTATCTTTACATCCATCAAATCGGGTTTGATTTTACTCCTCTGTAAAAATGTTTTCCACCAAGAGGATGATGGCCAGTCCTGAAAGCGTGCCTTCACAAAGCCTTCTCCCTGGGATCACACAGCTTTCCACTGACCACTGTGAGGTGGTCATGTGCTTAAATCTAGGCCAATGCTTTAGACATTTTGTTCATCTAGGCCTCTGTCACTGAGACAAAATAGCTACAACGTGAGGAGGCTTGCACTCCCCAACCACGTCCAGCTGCACCCCTGCAGTAAGCAGTTCCAAGAGCCTGATATTTCAGTAGAAAGAACATCATCTGATCTCCAGTGCTGACAGTGAGATTGGACCTTTCTTCCCCCATACACAATGATTTTGATCACACCTACAATGCTGTTCTCTGGCTAATCTGCTAGTTTCTCCTTTCTTTTCTTGTCCAAAGCTGCTCTCACGTACAAGTGCACAGGCGACCAGTGGACAGTGTACTGCAGGGTGATCCGGGAGAAGAATCTGTGCCAAGACATGCGATGGTATCAGCGCTGTTGCCAGACTTGCAGAGACTTTTATGCAAACAAGATGCAGCAGAAGAGTTAATGAACCTGTGCTACTTCTTAGAGTATTACAGCTATTTGTATGTAAATCACGGACTAGTAGGTCTGAGTACTGGAACTTCATGAGTTGCTACAATGTGGTGGATTCCAAAGCATACCTAATAAGACTTGAAACTAATTCTACAGACTGGATACCAAAGTAATCCACTCATCCACCTTAAAAAAAAAAACAAAACAAAAACAAACAGAAAGAGTCATCTCAAGGAGCCAATCATTTTATCGTATTTTGACATCCTTACATTTTTCATTAATGCTTTTTACTTTAATATATTAAATCACCAGCCACTGGATGGCTTGCTACCATTAAAGAAAAGGACAAGAGTTGCAAAGTGATTACATTGACTAAAGTTATGGGTACCTCCATCGAGGAAGGCCTCTGGCAAAATAATTCAGCAAAGGTAGAGACATTAATCTTTTAATCTTGGCTTTCATCTGATGTTTTCAATTTCCAACAGTTATCCTACTGTGGAGTGGGCTTGCAGGGCCATACATAAATGAAAGGCTCAATTTAAAGAGAGGATTTGCTATAAAAGCTTGTGAAAACTGATAGCCAAGAATGGACATCTCTGAAATTCCTGCAAAAAACTCAATACAATTATATCGAACATTCCAAGTCATATTTTTAGAGCAACTAATAGGGACTGCTCTTCTTTCTAATTTTAAAAAACGATCCTCTCTCCCTAGAATAATATAGTTTCTTTTATGAAACCTAATTTTTCTCTGAGCTTAATGAAATGGAAGCTTATTAACAGCAGTAGATAGTTATTTTTAAACCTGAACCATTTACATGAGATGGAAGAAGTCAGAAATAATTTCATAGAATCATAGAATACCAGGTTGGAAGGGACCTCAAGGTTTGCTTGGCCTAATCTCTCCAGTTTTTGGAAGTCAATCAGATAATGAGACTGAATGTGTTTTTTAAGAAGACCATGAAACTGGATAGGATTGGTACAGAAACAGGCCTTGGAACAAGCTTTGTGTGAAGGATGGAGTGGAGAGCAGAACAGGTGTTTCCTATCTCTTGGCCCTTGTGTGCATCTGAGGTTATGTAGCCTTTTGAGTCAAAAGTAGTCAGGGATACAAAACATTCAAAGTGTAATCTTGAGCTTGTTGAAGCTGTAAGGCTAAGACTTCCGCTGCCTTCAGTAAGGGTTAGGGTTTTACTCACTGTATTTTAATGCTTCCTGTCTTACTTTTGTGGTGCTATCAGGTTTGGTGCTATCAGATCGGTGCTATCAGAGCACTTAGCAAGTGCTGCATATATGATACCCTCTTCTGTGTCTCTGCACTTTAAACCAAACTCCTCTCTGAGATGTGAGACTTGAAACAGGAGCTCTACCCAGGGCAGAGTTTGTCCCCTCCGTTAGTCCTGCAGATCAATGTCTCCCTGCCATATCTTTCTCCAACATGTATCGTTTCCATTGCCAGGGTCCAAGGTCAGTTGTGCAGTGGTTAAGTTACAGCCAACTCTTCATGATACGAACAGAGCCATGTGGATGAATTGCAGCTTTGTACTCGCTCTAGAACTGCGTGTTACTGTTTTATTCCTTGGAGATGAGTGCAGAACTAAGCCCAGCTACTACCCCCAGCCCCTGGGCCAGTCTGGATTGCAGCTCACACCTGTCCTCAAGTTGTCTTTGTTGCTGTTGTCTCTTTTTTTCAATGCAAGGAGGGATAAAGACTCATAGTACCTAACATATCTTTAAAGCAACTTCTTCCTTATTGAAATCCTTTCAATATCCAGGACCTCACTGGAATAACTCATTAGCATTTTATTAAGGGCTAAGTTTTTCAAGCACAGGGAGCTAATGTTCATTAACAGACTATTACTGTGTGGCCTTCATATTTGCATCTGTGCTTATTAGTGCCAATAAGCGTGTGTGCACACAAGGTCTGGCCTGTATGCACAAAGGCACATTTGCACGCAATTTTTTCTCAAGTGCCTGTCTCAGATAGATCTGCTTTCCAATGCCCCAGATGATTTTCTCTATCAGGGAAATTATTCCAACTTGGGTTTTGTTATACTGGATGTTCTTTTGGCATTTTACAGTCAGGATCAGACCTCCTTCTTCTGTTATTCCTGTAGCCCAAACACAGAGGTTGTGTTACTACTTAGGAAAACCTTGCCGGCAGGGGTGACAGGGAAGATTTAGGCAATACCACGGTTATGTTCATTTAGGCAAATAATGAGAAAGTTCCATGAGATCAGAGAGGGCCCGGAGGACCTGATTTATCCTGATAGTTCACAGTGGTAGTTTTCCCCCTTGCCTGTTGTCATGCCTGGCCTGTGCAGCAGGGCTGTGACTGTCCTTGCTGCCTCCCTACTGCCACAGCCACCTCACAGCAGTTTGGCTGAGATGGGTCCCCTTACACCCTTTGCTTGGTTTGGAGTTTGCTTTTTTTCTTTTAATGGGCAACATTTGCCCATGAAGTGGCCTGGCCCAATGAAACACACCCCCTTTGCTGATCATTTTTAGTATTACTAACACTCAAGTGGGGGTGTTGAAGGATTTGCCATCGTACTTCTCTGTTACCTTGGAATAACACCGTGTGCATTTATTATTAATGAGAATCAAAGGTGCTTTTAAAATAGCAGGGGTCATTTTTCCTTCCGGTGCTCTCTAGGCAAAGGTGAGCTCCTAGAAAGGTGCATAGGAGAGGAAGGATTTTAATTCTTATGTTTTTCTCTAATAATTCACTATTGGCCACTGTCCAGAACAGGATACTAGGCTAGTTAGACCCTGGGCTATTCCAGTGTGCTAGGTTCTAGACACCGAAGGACATTTAGGTCCAAGTTCTGGATCCTACTTAAGGAAACATGAATTTACAAGGAATTCTTTCAAATGTCTGAGCACTGAAAAAAACCACCTCACTTGCTCTCACAGCCCACAGATTAGCGTGCATCAACCCTTTTTTTTTTTTTATAATCAGAAACCAACATTAATTAAAAACTGATGGCACAACACAGCTTCATTTTATTACATTCTCTTACTTCATATGGTGACAACCTTCCCGTTTTATAATAGCCAGAAAAATAATAATACTAAAAAAAGTTAAATAGTGTTCAATACTCCTGCACTTCTGTTTTGTATCATTTTATAGGAGCTTTACTATGAATTTACAGCTATGCTCTGCCCTCAGTTACTACATACTGGTGAAAAGAAAGCTGTTTGTTTCAGTGTATCTATGACAATACTTTTTTTAGTTGTTCGTAAGAGATTGACGCTCTTTTGATTACAGTGTTGGTATTTCCATATTGTAAACAATACTCTGTACTGTTACTAAAGTACTGTACATTTCTAGTTGCACAATTGTGTTATTGAGTGTAGATTCTCACTATCTCATGTATGGTGCTATTTTTTGTTGGTGGAAAAGAATCTTAGCAGTCGATTATTGCTTGATATTTTATTATAATACAGGGATATATTCTCCATGGCAGTAATATCATTTAAGTTTTTCATTACAGAGTGAAATGTATATATTTTTTCCATTAGCTAATTTGCATATGTACTGTATCCATGGTAATTTTCTTTTTGGTGCTGGTTATAACTAGAAAAGATAAAAACAGTCAAACTGAATGGAACCAGTTGTAAATGAAAACCAAAAAAAAAAAAAAAGATCATTCCATTTTGAAAAAATTGAGTATGTTGAATAATAAATTTATTTTTTCCATAACAACTTTAATAAGGTTTCTGAACTTGAAAAAAATACAAAGCAAACTAAACAGCTAGCATGAAAATTAAGAGAAAGGAGTGAAGCTGTAAGTAATACATTATGCATCTGTCTAATACTGGGCTGAGACTGAGATTCGGTTAAGTCTAGGCCAACTGTTTGATAGCTGTGGTAGGTGTAAAAGGTCATTTGTCAGTAAAATTCTGGCATCTCAGAGTTCCCAGTGTGCTAACAAATCAAGAAATGATGGGTCTTGTCCTGGTCGGGTTGAAAAATAAAGTACAGGAAATGTTAATACCTGATTAATGCCTTGCAAGGTCTGTGGTCAGTGACACAACAGTAGAAAATGCCTGTCTGGAAAAAGTGAGCCAGGCTGCGTTTGGGGTATCGCTGTGTACGCCTCAGCAGGCTGCGGGGAAGCTAAAGCTTATACATGCGGGGAGGGATGTTTTGCAAGTGCTTTTGAGAAAGGTTGCTTTCAATGTATGTTGGAGCTGAGATGAAGTGGCAGCTTGCTGTATGTTTAATGGTAGCTGCTCCACAGGCGCAACCTGATAATGAAGATTGCTGAGCATGTGGAAATTTATATTGGAGCAAAACTATCCCATCCATTGGAAGGGTATCTATATAACCTAGCTGCACACTTCCCTGGTGTGAAATAAACAGAATTACTTCAGTGCCAAGTGTTTTGGATGTCTTTGTTGTAGGTACTAGCCAGAATCTTTGTACTATTTCACTCCCCCCTCAACATGGTGAAGATGTTTTTTGCAGACGACTTCAAGCAGATAGACCTGAAGGATCCTGTCCCAGCCTGTCTTACAAAGATGCCATCATCCATATCCCATTCCAGCTCAATTCTTGTTAAAAGGACACTTCTTGGAGGGAGCATTTCTAAAGCAACCTTAAAAACAAAGCATGGCTGATGTGAGTCCTCCTCCCAAAATTATTTCCAGAAATGGAGTTTATACTTACATTAAAAATAGAGCTCATTTACTGATCTCACGCTGGCTTCTTGGTAGTGGCACAACACTGATAGGCTTCCTGGTTTTCAGAGGTAGCCTTAGGAGATACCAGCCCGACTGCCATTATACGTGTGACTGTTAACGGCAGCAAAATTGTAGAAACTCCATCCAAATGTTGCTGTATATTAACACATCATCGTGTTTGTTATTGCCTGGAGTCAACATATGATTGCAATTGTTGACCTGTTTAAACAATAAAACATAGCTATAAGCCTTTGGAAGCCAAAAGGCTTTACATTAAGCTGGGATATGGCAATGGGTGGGAGGGGTGTAAGGAATGCTGTCATACATTTGGCTTGAAATTTTCCTGGTATGTGCCAATATATCTTCTATAAATCCAGTAGGCTTATATACTTAGTTTGCCTATTTTGCATGTAGCAGTTTGCTGGTTTTTTCTTATTCCTAATCCCCACCTTCTAACCAAGAAATCAGATGATTTAAAGCCATTGTCCTTCCCTGTGATCTTAGTTGTCTTTTTATTTAAGTCATCTCAGCCAAGATCATTAAAGGCAGGTGGTGTCAGATGGCTCTGGTGCTCTGGCACAGAAGTACCAGGAGGAAAGTATAATCCTTCCTCAGCTGCTTGGAGCTCAATTCTGCATCCACCAACCCCACCTGCTTCCTTCACTCTGTTGCAAGTCCTGGTGTACACGGCAGCCATAGCTGCCTCTTGGTCCCTTGCAGCAAGGTGGCGGGACTCTGCTTTCTCTGGAAGGAAATTTCTTTCCAAAAAGCTCAAAATGGATCATCTTATCCTGGCATCAGCCCCATGCATCACCTAGAGTACCACTTTTGGAGGACCTTGCTCTGCTGGTAGAGTGAAAACTGCATGTTCCTTTTTGCTTTTCCCAACACCCCTGGTCCATTGGGAGAGGTGTGTTTTCTCATTGAAGAGTGTTGGCACAAACACCAATATGCTGTGGAGTTCCAGGCGGAGAAGAACCATGCCAGAAGCACTCACACTTCTGATGGTGTAAGAAAAGAAGCCCTGGTAACCTACTTGCTGGCAAGTTACTTGCTCACTTGCTGTCCTGCTGCTGTATGAATATAGTGCACCCAGAAATAGGCAGGCTGTGGGAACTGCTCCTGAACAGCATTATTTCTTCCAGTACTTGGACCTGCGCTGAATATGTTTGATTGTACTCCATATCACTTACACTTCAGTGTCCTTCTGTTTATCTCAATTTGGAGGCAGGTCAGTAGGAAGACAGGAGTTCCTCAAATGCTGCTAATGCACAAAGACCAGTTATGTTTTCTGTGAGAATTTTTTTTGTCCTTTTATCATGTCTCTGGCTTCTCTTCACACTCTTCAGAAATGGGCTGGTCTGCCTGGAGAGAGACTTTCCAACAGCATCACTGCCTTGGACAAGCAGGACTGAAGCATCTTCACTTTGAATGGGAAGAACTGTCTGTTTATAAAAGGGGAGTTTAAACAAGAGAGTATATAAGCAGAGAGGGACCACAAAGTCCCCTTAGCAGTAACTACCCAGAAGGTAATCAGAGAGTCTCCAAAGCTGACCTCCATGTGTCTTGCATCTCCTCGCCTTTCATGCCACTTTCATGTGACAGACCCCATGAAGAATGCCTGGAGGCTGCACTGTACCACATTTATTATTTTGTCAGAGCTGCCTTGTCTGCCAAATGGTGGCCAGACACTCAGACAGACTTTTCCAATTAGCAGAGTTCTGCAGCTGATGTCTGGGGCTTGTGTATGTGTTCCCTGTGCATTACCACAGCCGAGACATTGGCCGGGTCCACATGGCCTGGGGTAGGTATCCACCGCTGGGCTGGGGAGAAGCAGCTGGGCTTTCTTGAAAGTTGTGGTTTTCCTCAGCATCTCTCATTTGGCTGTGAAAGGCTCCTATTTGGGTGTTTCATCCTTTCATCCCTCTGTGGCCTGGGTGGAGCTGGAGCCTCCAGTGTGACTTGTCTGGGTCATGTCACAGGCCTTGGCATCATTCTCGACCTCGGGGGAGAGCAACTTCGCATGCTCGCCATGGTGGAGCCCACAGGATATCAACATGTGGGGGGCTGGCTCCTGGCACAGCTCAGTCTCCAGGTGAGCCCTTGCACCCTCAGTGTCTCCAGCCTCTCCCGAGCTTCAGGGGCTTATAGGAGTCTCAGTGTAACTCCAGAGATGCTTGTCTTGTCCTTCCTCCGCTATTTCCCACAGACACATTTTGTGGCCTTACCCTCCCTGCATAAGCATTGTCCCTTTCCCCTCTTCCTCTGCTTGCAGCTACTTTGCCCCTCACAAACTTGCTTTGCACCCACCAGAAATTTCACCACCTTCGCAGTCTATAGAGAATACCTTTCCTCATCTGCTCAAGTGCTTTTAATCTCCTCCCTCAGCCCTCTGAAGAAAAATCTTTTTCTCATCATATTCCTGTAATAACCTTATGACTCCCCTCGCTGTTGCTTTCTGGATGGTTTTTGTTCTGAGGTCTTTTATAATGATTGAATGTTCTTTGTGCGGTGGCACTTAGACTTTACACACAGACATGTGGATGCTGGAAAGACCATGCCCAAAGAAATGATCCTTCGCTCAAGAGTGGTCTGGGGGAAAAGACAGATTCCCAGAGCAGCTAGCTGGGGTTATTGCCAGCAGCAATCTGAAAAGGCATGGAGATGAGCATAGACCGCTTCTGAATTGAGTGAGTAAGCCTGTACTGCGGTTACTGCACTGGCAGGGGAGGGAAAGGGATATTCCCCACTGGTTTTATATCCTCAGACATATTTTTTGTTATTGGAAGTAACAAAGGGTAAAATTCACATCACTTCAGAGATGCCCCTTACAGAAACTGGGCTGCAAAATCCAGACCCAAGTCTGGATACTGCTCAAAATGTAGGCTGGCAGAGAGGGAAATGCTCATTTGTTCAGCAGGAGGAGAGCGCTGGTAGCACGCCAGTCTGGGCGGCTGGCTCGGCTACCCCAAAAAGCATCAGCTGTTGAAAGATCACTGACAATTTTCTGTAAGGTCACTGCATACTACAACATCATTGTGCAGCCACCCAGGAGACAAGCAGTGGAGCTAGACTGTTGATGAATTGGTGTACAAGGGGTATCCTCTAACAGAATCTTCAGGTTGCACAAAGATCAGTGCAACCACGGCCTGGCCAGCAAAGCCAGACAAGCCATTCTTGGGTGGGGTTTTTTTTTTTATTTTCTTGGAAAATACATTATTTGAACATTTTGCAGCTTCCATTTATTTCCCCAGCTCTGTATTTTTCCCCTTGATTTTGTCTCTAATGGCAAAAAGACCCAACTAGACTGCAGCTTTGTTTGGCACCAAACTTCCCTCCTGAGATGATCACACAAGAAGTCTTTTATCACTTTGGCGGCTCTGAGCCAGAGCTGCTTGTGGTGGAAGTCGCCGGGACTGTAACCCCGGGCTGTCATGGGACGAGAGTCAAGCTCAGGCTGTCAGCAAGGCGAGTTGCAGCAGTCGGAGCCCCTGCCAGGACACGTCAGTACTTCTGACTGCTTCCCCTGGTGCTGCTCTCATTAAGGAAAAGGTATGAAATCCACATCTAGATTGAATTAGTCCTTTAAAAAAAATTAAGTGTTGTTTAAAATATAAATCCTGTCCAGAATCATGGTCTAATTCCTTAGGAAATCACTATAAATTGAACCTCCCCTGCTCCCCACTAATAACACCATGTCACATCTTGGTTTTCTCACAGAGCTGATTCACCTTCTGTGCCACTTGTGCTGCGTTGGCTTCGGCACTGTCACCTCTGCTTTATGCCCAGGTATTTGTTGAGGAAGGAGGGTCCTGCTGAGCTATGAGACTGCTGGTCTCCAGCCACTCTCGCTCACAGCTTCTTCCCCACATCGTTTCACAACATCAGACAACAACACCTTGAAGAGGGGACTGTGACTCTGAGCCCAAGAAGTCACATTCCCCAGAGGGTAAGGAAGATTCCAGCTGGTTTGGGTTTCTTTTTTTTCCCAACCAATTTTGCTAAAGAAACAATTTTAAAGGGAAAAAGAAAAACCACACTGTTGTGTAAGCAGGATGGAAAAGAGCTTTCTGTGGGTTGCCAGGTATTTATGTGCCATTCTCTCTGCAACATTTTTAGCAACAGCATTGCCTGTGGCTGGCTGGCTATTAAGTACGGATGGTTTTGCAACAGCTGTGCGCACGGTACCTTCCTTCACAAGCAGCGCCTTTTCCCTGGCTGTCCCCATGGCTCAGTTTATTTGTATGCAAGGCAACTGCGAGGTTATCGAGGCTTTCCATCAGCTGTACAAACTCACAGCAGAATCAGCTGTGTGGGTGTCCCTTTCTGAGAATTACAGCTTTTGGGTAGTACGCTCTTGGGCAGCTCCTATGAGAGATCTGGTCTTAACTATCTCTCCAGAGGAAATTGCTGCCTGTGCTAATACTGCAAGCTATGGAGTGTCTATAGCCATATGTATGAGAAAGAAAATGCATATTTGCTTGTTTGTTTTCCAGCCTCCCCATAGAATGCTTCTAAAAGCAGAAGTATCTTTTGCTGTGGAAAAAATTGACAAAAACATCCTCATCTTTGTCAAAATTTTCATAGATGTTTTTCAGCGTATCACTACGCTGAAACCTGCCAGGCTCCTCCCCTTTCCTCCCCTGACTTACCCCAAATACTTCCATTTTTGGCTAAAAAATCTCAAGTTTGGGATTTTTTGACCAACAATGTCAGCCAAAACCCAAGCTTTTTTCTCTAATTTTTCCACTTAATTTTTAAACTGTCTTCTGGCAAAACAGAAATACTGTTTTGATGGAAAATTTTCAACCAGCTCTGCTCATTAGTTTCTGCCAACAGTCATACAGGCAAAACAGTGCATCTTCCAAGAGAGGAGACTGTCCGAAGGGCTGAACACGAGGCAGGTGATGACTAACGCTTCTCTCCCCAGTCTGTGCCCCAGCCAGCATTGTGCTCTCTTGCAGGCTTCAGCCCTTAATGAGAGCCATCTTTCTAGAGATGTTTCAGCGTAAATCTCTCTTGGCAAGTCAGCTCAGTAATTCAGGTACTTTGCCAGGTTAAAGGAAGATGTGGGTGGCACAGAAGGATCTCCTCTGACTGAAGGACTGCGAGACTCAGAGGAGCCATGTTGTGCATCTCTTATCCGTGTTGACTAATATTTGGACCCCTCCAGGCAAGTACCGGTCGGCAAGGAAGGGTGGGGAGATGGGGCTAGTCCAGCTCACTTTCAGAGCAAGGTTCAGTGTGCTGTTGTTTAATGGAGATGTTTAGATACGCCAGCAGCTGAGCCACACACATCCATGAGCAATCTCCACGTAACCCTGAGGACCTCCAGGGACAAGACACTAAAGTGGCTGACGGGCTGAAATGACACCAGTCACGTCACTGCTGTGTATCTATTACCCATCTGTCCATGGAGAAGGGGTTTTTCACACTGGATCTCGAGCATGAATTCAAGAGGAGCCCAGCACCTCTCGTTTCCTGGGTTCCTGTGATGAACTGGGAGACATAGAAGGAATATGTTCTTGCAGAGCGGGGCAGAAGCCAAATTTCAGTGTTTGGCCTCTGCAGCCAAAGCAGCATCTGCCCATTGGCTACATGGGCAGTGGCCTCAGGGGATAGCCAACCCTCAGCAGTCCCTAATATTTGCAGAGTGCTCTCAGATCTTTCAGTGAAGACCTTTTAAATGTGCAAAAGTTTATAGCCCTTCTCTGACCATTGCTGATTTTAGAGGGTTAAGTTAGGAACAGGAAATACAGTGACTAAAGGAAAGCCATTAATATTAAATTCTACCCTTTGCCAGATAGTCTTGTGTTATCTTTGCTCTTTCATGAAATATTTTCTAGTTTTCCTTGCAGGGCATTCTTCACAGGGGTAGCAACTGAGGAGCTGTAACTTGGCACATCTCCACCTGCTTTTCTGTAGCAGTCCACATTTGTGCTCTGGGATTTGAAGAATTTCCTTTGCCTCTAGAATTGATATGCAAACAGTCAGCTGTACAGACATCAATCTGTCCTATAGACACGCCGTGTGACCTAAGAAATAATACAGGTGGTCAGCACCATGCTGGTGACTCCTGAATCTCTGGAGCAAACCGACTCATTTTACTATGTCTAGAAGACGGGAGGTCCTGTATACACCCTCCAGTAATGTAATCTGCTGTGCTTGACTGATCACAAAACACCCACCAAGATTTCCCTAACAAAATTCTTGATTTTTGCCAAGGAAAGCAAAGATTTTCAGGAAATGAGAGCTGTGACCTTACCACTTCACAAACAGCTTGAAGATCTCACGATGCTCATCTCAGCAGAGAGATGCTCATGCCAGAGCAAATGTAGAGCCCTGTGTGGTCAGCACAGTGCTCTTCCAGCATCCCTTTCTGTACCTCCTCCAATAGGCATCCACTCTGCTGTGATAACAGCAGAAATGGGCCAACTTAGTCTTCTCCTGCCTGTTTGCTGTGTTGCTGTAAGTCACACTATGTATAAGAAGTGCTATGTGAGCAGGTATGGAATGAGGGATGTTAAAACTGGGAGAGATGAGTGTTGCTAGCTGCATAGCCCAGCTCATACCATTTCTCCCAGTAGTGATCTCATCACAGCCTAAAGCTGTGTGCTTGAGCTGCTGTGCACTCTGGGGGCAGTTAAAGCCTAAGGAGAGATTTTCAAACAGAAAGAAATGGAGCTCTAGAGATCCCCGTAACTCTAAGCAAGTTGTTGTCTAGGGCAATCGCCATTTCCATTAAAAAGGTCTTCCATTTCCCACTGATACTGCTCAGGTTGCAAGGAGAGCCATTCTTCTGCTCCTGAAGGCCCTAGCTGCAGACACAGCCTTGGAAGGGAAGCTTGCTCTCATGGCTACGGTGAAGGAATGGGAAGCACGAGATCTGGCATGAAGTCCTGCTCCCATTGAAGCCAGTGGGATGTTTGCCATTGGCTTCAGAGGAAGCCAAGATTTCAGTCTGCAGCCAGATTTGCTGGTGTGTTGAGCTGTGCTGAGAGCAGGACCAGAAACGGTTCCTGGTTTCCTGATAAAGCTGTTACTGCCTCAGCTCCTCTGATGCAGATAGCTGGTTTCTCACCTCACATTGCCCCCTGCTTGCTTTCATGTTTTCAATCTTATTCTTAGGCCAGAAACTCTTTGAGGAGGAGAGACTGGCTGCATGGTTTATGCCTGTTTTACTGTACCATGACTGGAGTTCCTGGACATCCCCACCCGCAAAATCATCCCCTCCATTGTGGATTATAGACAGTGCAAGAGGATGGGCATAAAGCAATAGCAGAGAGCTGGGATAAGTGGCTTAAATGAAGTAAAACACATGGGATTTGCTCCAGGTGAGTAAATGTGCCTTTTCCTTAAGGCAGTGGCTTGAGTCAGCTCTAGAATTAACTCTGAGTGGTTCAAGAGATTCTGGAGAGATTTGTAAAGGTGGTCTGGGGATGGGCTTCCCCGCTTCACACTTCACACCAACATGAACTGTTGGTAATCTTGATATTTTAAGCACCTCTTTTTCTTTTGTCTTCTCTCTTGCAAGATTCAGTGGAAGCCAAATTGTGTTAGTGATGAACTGTGGTATAGGTACTCACAAGCCTAACAGTAAACCTTTCTCAAATTATTATTGTTCCCCCTGCTAATAAGCCAACGCAAAGCTTGCCATGCTGCTGCAGTGACATAAGTGTTAAGTAGGGCATTATATAGTGCTTCCCGATGCATTACACGCCCTTGTGCCAGCTCTTGCAACCCACACAGCATCCACATTTGGGCAGGGTTTGTGGTCTCCTCTGAAAAGCAGGTGAAGGAAGTGATCTCAGAGAGGATTGGGATTATTGTGTTATACCAAACAGCGCCATTTTGGCCCATACAGGTCCCATTGTTTTTATTTGAATGGACACATGGTGGAGCCTCTGTGTGCCAAGGAAAAGAAACATTGCAAATAATTCTTGTTCTTTATTTATTTCTCCCTGACCAGGACTTCTCTTTCTATTCATAGTGTGGGTTTGGTCTCTACTGCCCCTTTCTGGGAACATCTGTAAACGCAGCACATCTGTAAAAAAAGGCATGAAGGTTTATCTCCTGGACCAAGAAGCTGCCCTGGCTTTCATCACCTCTCCAGATGCCACGTTTGACAGCACTTCCTCCTCCTGGCTAACCATAGCTTGTGTTCTCTGGCCATCTGGGACTTCATCTTGTTCCTTGGACATTTCCACAAAGAGTAGCTGGTGGGAGAGTCTTTCTGGTAAGTTGAAACCATTGTGATGTATTTTTTCCCTACAAGCAAGGAGTTTGTAAGGGTAGATGCTTAAAGTCAAGGTAATGTTGATCATATAGTGATCCACAGCTAATAGTTTTACTATGATTTTATCCAGCAAGTGAAGCAAAGCTACCCAGAAGTTCAGTGCTGGTGCAGGAGCGCACCCCAGTGTTACCTCTTTAGGCACAAATATTTTTTACAGGCAAAAATACTTTTTCCTCTAGTAATAAATGGGGAAGAATGGTGGGGAAAGCAAAGAAAAAAACAAAACGATGCAGTATTCTCTTCTGATTCCTTAGCTTAGCTCTGCAGCGCCATTTCCCACCTGTCTTTCACATTGTTCTGAGATTGTTCCTCAAGCGTATCTTATCAATAGATCCTTTCTTAACTTGGTGACTACCTCTGAGCCAACTTTTTTTTTCTGGTTTAGTGGCTGGCACAATGTTTGCATGAACTCTAAACTATCAACTTGTTGTTCTTCTATTTTCTTTGCTAATATGATCACAACCAGCTCTCATGTTTCCTAGCGCAAGTACAATCAAACAAAATGAATCAGAATAAGCAGAGAATTAGTGCTCATTCTTTCTTAACGACATGCCTGTGATTTTTTTTCCGCATTAGCAAATTCAATCCAGCTACTTCTGCTCATGTTAATTCACTGTAGCAGCTATCCACAGGCTCTGGGTTGCATGTAACGATGAGACAAGGGGACAGTGCTTTGCTTTTACAAGACCTCAGCATTTGTGTGTTTTGAATGTTGAAGAATGGGTCAAGGGGGGGGTTATCTGATCCACTGCCACCTGGTTCTCTGTGGTATTCATTCTGTTGCTAGTAGAGTCTCTCCTGGGAGCTCAAATGAAAAACGACATTTTGTACCTTTCATCTGCTCATTCATCACTTTAATTCTCCTAATAGCTCCTCTTCCCCCTTTTTTTTTTTTTTTCTCTGGTACTTGCTCTGATTTTAGCACTCCAAGAGGCAGCACGGTCCTGGCATGGCTTTCCCACAATCCTGGTAGATTTAAAGGCCAAGCATCCAGTGCACCCACATACCACGTTGACAGTCTTCTCATGAGCATGACCCCAGATCCAGCTTCTCATGGAGGAGACCATGGCGAAACTCCCCTCTTGCATCCAGGCCTTGGACCTACAAAGTCTTCCCTGTCAGGTTGCTGTCTACACAGTGAGACTGGACTGTGGGGCCCTGAGCCTGGCCCCCACCTCCACAGCTCCCCAGTGTGGGCACTCAAAGGTCAAGGGCTCCCGCAGCTATGGAGGGTCAGCTCTGTGCTCGAGCCTTCGTCCCGCTCTCCTGGCTGCCAGGGCACTGTGCCCGGGTGGGGACTGGCTGCAGGACAGCCCTCAGCACACAGCTCAGCTCTGTACAGAGGGCTGCTGGCTACTGCAGGGTGGGGTGTACGCAGGCAGTGCTGCAGGGTTGGGGGGGGGTGCTCTCTTGTATATGTGAGACATGAGCTGGGCTTGCAGCTGGCAAGTGCTTTCTCTTTGAGCCATTCCCCGGGACTGTTTCTTGAAGAGAAACATCAGCATGTGGCCCTTGGGTTTTAGGAGATTTTCCTATCACTAACCTCAAAACAATTGGAAACACTGCCCCCTCCCCCTTTGGACCAGAACTCTACACCAGAACAAGGGCTCTGGGTGGTTTTTTTCTTATGAAGCTTTTGGGATGTCTTTTTTTTCTCCTATCACCTGAGAAGGACCCTGGCACTATGATAAAAGCCCTTGCTGCCCACTGGGGCCCCCCTCCTTGTAGTGAACATGGTCCAGAGAGAAGGCAAAGGTTTCCCCAGAAGTACATACCCATTCCATGGCTCTAATTAGAGAAGATTTATCTGTGTTTATTGCTAACAATGTTCTTCCTTGCATTTGGCTCAGCTGGGAGCCTGATTAGTGACTTAACAGTGGCCTTGAAACCCAAAACCCATGTTTCTTTAATTCTGTCCAATCTGCCGGATACCTCAGGAAATGGCTGTGAATATTGTAAAGCAGCTTCTGGCAGCGAAGAGGCGCAGCACAGGATTGCACTGGGTCCTGGTAATTATTCTCAGCCTGTCCATCTAAGGCCTGGCTATGCAGGGAGCTGCAGCATTAACCAGCAGGGACACAGCCCACATAGTAAAAGACATTGTTCTGCTCTTCTTCCTTTTTCTTACAAGAAACTGATTTGGCTAGTTGTGCTTCGTTTGATACCTGGTGATCATGCTGCTAGTGTTTGTGTCACTTTGCTACTGTTCACAGTTTGCAGTTGCAGCTTTTCTAAGTCTTTATTGACAGCCAGACACATCTTTCATTGCTTGATGTATGCTCACCCCAGCTTGGATCTGGGCTGTGCTGACATGCCAACATGTCGTGCAGCCTTGGGTGAATCAGTTCACTTCCCTGTAGCTCCAGGAGCCACTGTGCGACAGCAGAGGTACCACTAGAGCATTGCCTGGCTTTGAGCTCCTTGGAAGAACAAGGGTAGGGATAAAACCTGTCCTGTTACTCTCTGGTTAAAGGTTGCCTGAGATTATTGTGTGAAGTGAATAGAAAACAACAGCCCACAGAGCAGCTCATATGTCTTTACAGGGGGTCAATCAGTGGTTTCGAGCATTTTCAAAAGCTACTTCACAGCCCAGTTACTGAAAGGGCAGAGCCAGCTTGGGGTGGGACCCCTCTGTTGGGTTGTGTGCAGGACACAGGAGTTGTCTCAGGGCCGTGCTTAGCCTTAGCTTTTGCTGTAACAATTACAAGTGATAAAATGTCAGTTTTCTCAATTTTCCTCTCCACAAGTTGGTTTAAAGGGAATGAAGGCAGATCCTGCTATAGCTTAGTACATTACTAGCCAACTCAAATGACTCCCCACTGTCTTTTCATCTACATGAGTCTCTTAATGCCCTAAGTCTTTGCATGTCCTGGCACAGAGCCCAATTGAAGCATGAGCTCCAACAGAAGTTTTAAATTTAAAGCTGTTCTTTTGGCTTCAGAAATTTGCAGATTGAAGCTGAGAAATGCAATTCAGCTGTTTACTTGCAGATCTGCAACAGCCCTGCTGTGCTATTGCACTGGCCTCAGTCAGGCAATTGTGTTAACAGCACTTTCCAATTAAAGTAGCAGCCTCAGTTACAGAAAATGCTTTTCCTATCTGGGCAGTTATCTCTTCTTTTTTTTTTTTTTTTTAATTACTCATAGAGCACAGGGCTGTTTTGTTTCCCATCACTTATTATAATGAATCCATCATCATTTCTGGTGACTGGGCTGGCTTTTGCTGGATTTTTTTATTTTTTGCCATTTCCAGTTTCATCTTGGGCCAGTGCCACTCAGATACCACCTTACTCACACAATGGGGAGTTCTGATGTGGGTGATCAGGCAAATATCAGGTGCAGAAGCAACTCCTGAAGTTCTGCTTACCCAGAGCAGGAAAAAGGACACCCTTTTCTGGAAATTATCTTCCCAGAAAATCTCAGAGTCTTGCTATGTAAATTATGGCCACTTCTCTGAGTAAAATGTTCCTACCCTGACAACTTGACTTTTAAGACTTCTACAGGCAAGATCAAGGCTTTTTCTTGTTACCTGAACATTCAGAGTCTCCAGGAGAACAAATGGTATCAGATGAACCCTGCATCTTCCTTCATGGTACAGATAAGAGCATTTTTTTTCATTTCACCTCACTGAGAGGGACTTGCTGGGCTCCATCCTGCCTGTAATGCAACGAGCTCAGCAAGGCTTGTCCGTTGGGATGCAGTGGGATCTGAACTGGGACCTGGGATTTTAACTCCAGCCATATTTGCCATTGCAGACAACGCTGTAACTGTCTGCTGGCTTAATGTGCTTTGTAACATGAGCACAGAACTGCTTAGGCTGGGACTGCAGGAACTGGAGAAGCAATGACAGAAGCACAGGTTTCAGTGCTGACACCCTGTCCCATGAGGCCTCAAGGCCCCTCTCTCTCCTACGACATGCTTTTCCCATCGTTTGATCAGCTGTAGCTGTCACTCTGGGCTTGCGCCCAGCACAGTGACCCTCAGATCTTGGAGCACCCCAGTTCTGCAAGACCCTTGCAAGGATGCTACATCCACAGACTCCCAGACTGACAAGAAAGCAAAGCCTGCTGCTGCCCCCATGTGTTACTTGCTCATTATTGTTGGCACGCACCAGTAAAGATGTGAAAACCCCATTGGCAAGCATGAAGGAGAGCCAGGCTAAGCACAGCACAGCCTCTCAACCACTGAGGTAAAAGATCTTGCTTTGGAAGACTCTTCTATTTCTTCTGTTCCTCCTGTAAGCTCAGGGCCCTCCCTGGGGCACCTTATATTCAAAAAATTGCAACGTCAGATCGGACATGTTTGGAAGTGAGACAAGCTAGAGACAGCATGGAGGCACATGATGCACAGCAAAGCACAGAGTTGTCATCGTCCCCCTCTGAAAGGATGTGAGTGCAACACTCGGAGGCTGCCATGCAATGCTGAATGACATCAGATAGCAGCACAGCGCGTTCAGGCTTGTTAGCTCAGACCACGAAGAGTGCAGAGCGAGAGTCAGCTCTTGGCAGGCTGAGCTCACATGATAAGGTCATTGGAAAGACAAGTGATGCTTTCATCAACCTGCCTTTCCCCAGTATCAGCACCAGCTTGAGCAAGGACTCACTTTGTGCTCCTGTAATATACTGTGCTGCCTGTGCTACCAAGGACAAAAGCTTCCTCACAAATATACTGAGGCTGTGTTTTTCCAACCAGTGTTTCAGCCCCCAACTCCCATTCTTCTTGGCCCCATCAGGTTCCAGTTTTGAACCATTAAATGGCACATCTTGAAGAGTTACTTTCCCACTGGGTCAGTGGCATCTCTCAAGCAGGAGGGAGAACAGGCTGTAGTTCCTTGCTATCTATCTGCTGCTTCCCAACAGTCATAATCTGCCTTTTGGACATCCATTTGGGATCTCATGGTTTTGCCCTTCTCTGTTGAGCAGTACTTTGTTGTGGCTGCATGTGCTAATTATTCTGAAGAGCATCAGTCCCAGAAGGTGCCTGAAGACTGGGGCGATAGGCTGGTAGCAGCAGCCAAACTCTCACTGACCCAAATGGATGGAGCCAGATTGTGGCTCAGGGAGGTCATGCAGACCAACGGTTCTGACCATCCCTAACACAGCTCCTTGGAAAAGCAGGGTTGGCTGTTTGCCGTCCTTTCACCAAGAGCCTTTTTGGCCCTGGCACCATTAACAGATGGGCCAAGAAGCAATGCCTCAGCTAAACATTGTCCACAGACTACCCTGGATGCTGCCTAGAGCTGAGAACATCTGAAGGGAACAACATGCGCTGGCAGGGCTTACGTGCTCTGGCAATTGGGGATTGCAAACACATGCTTCAGCTATGCAAGAAATCTTTGACTTGTTCTGAATGTGATTCTGCCTGGGTTTCTTCCCAGGAACATTCCTGTTCTTCACAATTTACCAGTTGCAGGAAGGGAGAAGGGAGGCGGGGAGGGATTTTAAGAGTAAGGGAAAGGAAAGGGAACAAATCTTACAGTGCTTTCCCCAGCCAAATTCCTCCAGAAGGACAGGGTGTGGAGTATGGACTCCAGAATTTGGCTCAATCCCAAGAAAATACGAACTGCAAAATTAAAACCATTTTTAATTAGTCATTTGTTTTTATATAAAGAATAAGTCTGTTTTTCCGAAGTAATTCAGTGTCTGCTATCACATAAACCAGGCAGCCCCTGCCAAATGGTGCTGCATGATAGAAAGCAAGCACAGAACTAGGTCTCTGAGTAAAGACATGTTATCTCCTCCAGGAGACGGCAGTGCTGTTTAGATCTGCATTCTGGTTCTCGAAATAAAAGTCTCATTCCGAAGAGTCACAGCATACGTGAGAGCGTTGCAAATGTAGTCCTCGTAGGTGGGAGTAATTTGATGTCTGAGCTGGAGATGAATGATTAAGCTAGGTCTTCATTATAACACCTGCTGTGTTACAAACAGAAGAAGCTTGTGAGGGTGGAGACAAGAGCTGTGCTTCTGCCCTGGAAGAAGTTAGAGGTACAGGGAAGCCAGCACCTCACACCCTGACTTGGAGGAATGACAAATCTCTCTCTTTTCATTGCTGGCAATGGCAGGGTCACAGAATCACAGAATCATCAAGGTTGGAAAAGACCTTGAAGATCATCCAGTCCAACCATTAACCTAACATTGACAGTTCCCAGATCCACCAGATCCCTCAGTGCTGTGTCAAGACTCTTCAACCCCTCCAGGGATGGGGACTCCACCCCTGCCCTGGGCAGCCCATTCCAACGCCCAACAGCCCCTTCTGGAAAGAAATAATTCCTAAGAGCCAGTTTAACCCTTCCCTGGTGCAACTTGAGGCCATTCCCTCTTGTCCTATTGCTTGTTACTTCATTAAAAAAAGACTAAAGTCCTACCTGGGGAGGGCCATGGGCCACAGTGTCTGCCCCATGCCGCAGCCATTCGGAGGGATGGCCAGGTGGGGGCTGCAGGGCTGGGTGCCACGGTGCTGCTGGGGGTACCCTTGAATAAGGAAGGCGTAGGCTCTGTCCAGGTTGGGTGGCTTCTGAGGGATGTGCCTGCAGATACAGTGTGAAGCTGGCCATCAGCCAGGTCTCAGGGCTGCTCCTGCACAGCAGCATAGACACAAGCTTTGTGCTTCTTTCCAGACATGACCACCAAAACGTCAGCTTGTTCCTGAGGGTGTTAAGTTTCAGCTCAAGACCCTTCCAGGACAGTCAACGACAGGAGTAGCACTCCTATGTGGAGTTGCCCATGGCTAAGTTTGGAACCTGCCAAGCTAGACAAGTGCTTCCAACAGGAGAAACAATTAAAAGAGGCAAGCTGTAACCCAATGCTACCAAACATGCACTCAGAGTAACCTCCATAGCTCAATTAACTACATTAAGTACGTACCTATAATTAATATAATTTAACTGGGGGTTTCTTCCCTGTGTTGTGTGCCTACTGTATCAACCTCTTCAACGTATTGCTGTGTATATAATTCAATCAAATGTATATACAGTACCCACGTAAACTTAGTCACTCCAGACACCAGGGAGAGTATTATTTTGTGGTATTTGGCTCATACTTCAGCCTTAACACAGGGGGTAACTTCACTCAAATCAGTTATGCTACATTGGTCCAAAACCAGAGCAAAGCCCAGCATTTATAAATTATTTGAAATAGAGGCATCATAATTTTTACAATGCCATGACCTGAACATGAATATGGTTTGCTACAGCTGCCTTCCCAGTCTCCCACTAGGAAACAACAAAATAAAGATAGAAAGGAATACTCTTTTTTTCCTTTTTTTTTTTTTTTTTTTTAATAATTAAGCAATATCAGAAATATCAGCAGATTCCTGTTGCCTCATAGTGCTGTATAGGAGCCTTCTCCCAGTATATGCTAAACTCAACAGGAATAACTGGTTGATATTAAGAAGCAGGTTCTCAAGAAATATTTCTTTAACTTGTGCTGTACCTAGTCTCAGGATGGTCCTTTGTTACTTGTGAGGGTCCCCTCCTTCATCTTTTATTGACTGTACAGTCCACATTATTATTGTTAATAGCCCCTATGGTGAAGGAAATGGGCGAACGATTTCACTCTGTCTTGCTTTTAGTAATCCCAAATTATGGATCAGGTCAAAATTAATGATGGCCCTGGTGATTTTTGAATTGCAATTTTTATTCCCGGACAGTTGGAAACCATCAGATGCCAGCCTGAGCAGCTGTGGCCTGAGCATCAGTTAGCACCAGTGAGCAATGTGTGCATGGAGGTGTGAAATGGCCCATCTCTGGGCAGGCAAGTTAATTGAATACCAGTGAAAGAGGACCTGCTTTCTGTGAGTGGCACAGTAAGTTATTCGTTTCCCAAGGATGGAAAGCAGACTATTGCTGAGTGATCTGAAATCCAAATGATAAGATTTTATTGTGGAGCTCAGAAGGCTGCTTAAAGAGGAGCAAAGAAACACACAAAGATGTGTCTGACGCTTCTGACACTTCTGAATCGAGCCTGAAAAAAAGAGGGAGAACACCAAAGCGTTGAAGAGAATGGCAATTCTGTATCTGAGCAAGAGCTTAGAGGAATCGCAGGGACAGAAGAGGAGAGCCCTATTCTAGATTATGCTCTCTTTGGAAAGCCCCAACCATGACCTTCATTAAAGTTTTGATTCTTTATCACAAAGCGATTAAATCTGATGTTCCCTGGGAAGGAGCTTGCATCGATGTGAATGTTGGCTGGTGCCCAGCATCATGGACACATTGCTGCTTTGGATTAAGTGAAAATGAGCAGACTTTCTCAGTTCTGTTGCCCTCTGCACTGACATGTCAGGGGTAGAAGGATTTCTTCCTGAAATTCTGGGGACATATGACCCTTATGTTGGCTGAATGTGTATAATGACTGAACCATTCAGCTCTCAGACAGACTTCACTTGTTTGTGGCTTTGCAGCTCTCACAATCTATCTGCTAACAACAAAAATATTCCAATTATTTGGAGTGATGACATCATCCACACAGTTAGCCCAGAGCCAACATCAGCACTGCTACAAAGCATACAGTTATTTCTTGATAAGAATTATCATATTCTTCGTGCTGACCACAGTTTGGGTCAAGGTTCAGCACAGCGAGGCCACTGGGCAGCAGTAACATTTGCAGTAACGAAGCCGCTGAGCAGATGCAACCCTCAGTTCACTTGGTGACCAGGTCTGAAATGATGTATCTGCCGATTGCTCTCATGCCCCCTCGTCTCTTTACTTTGGTTTGAACAATCCTTGCTTAACACAAAACACTGTGGGGAGCAGTTGAGCTTGGAGGACCAGATAAGCTGTTCTGAGGTGCAGAGTTGAGGTGTTCTGCTGTGAACCAAAATGGTTCAGAAAAGGCCAGGGCATCAACAAAAGCTGCTTGGAAACGTCACAAGGCTGAACTAAAGCTGTTGCAAATGGAAAGATCAGCAGAGGATGCTCACACTGACAGAGCCTGGAAAAAGCAGAGAGGTATCTACATTTTGAAAATATCTATTTTTGAAAAGCCTCCAGTCATGGTGCTTTTTTTCAGTGTAATAAATTCTTGTTGGATTAATTACCTAATAGTGAAATTATCCCACTCTGCTAGAGGCAGATTTCTCGATGAAGTGAGGTAAAATATGATAGTTTGAAGGTCCCAGAGGTGGCAGAAGGGGCAGGGCTGCACTCAGTGAATGGACACTAATTCCCTGTCATTTCCCTATTCAGGCCTGGTAAAGCATATCACATCTGCTGCTTGAATTTTAGGCCAAGATAAAGGGAAACTTGTAAAGCCCTATAGCTCAAGAACGCCACATATTTAAAGCAGTAAATTCTTGCAGTGACTGTGATGCTTTTGCAGCATAGATTAAAGCAGACAAACTGCTGGGAGGGAGAGCAGAGTCACTTCACGGGACCACAACAGCAGCAGGTACCTGGGATCCTGCTGCTACAGCAAACAGTGGTGCCACAGTGCTGGGGTGGTTTATGCCTATGTAATGTCTGCAGGTCTAGAAATCACCAGAAAATGGACTAGGAGCTTCTCTGTGTCCTGTCTGAAGTGGGTTTGTCAAGATACGTCCAGGTCCTATTTAGGCACCACTACAGTTGTATGTCAGGTTCCTGGAAGTAAGAAAGGTGAAGGACCTTTCCATTAACTAGTGCAGAGTTGGTCCCTGCAAAGTCTTACATGGTTAAAAAAAAAAACCACCTGAGCTGTTTGAATTTCCCATAGAAGGCAGGAAGCAAATCAGTAGTGTAAGTGCCTATGAAGGCTAAAAAAGAACTAAAACAGGCCTTTCTTCTTTCCACTTGGTAATGAAAGCCTGAAAGGCTCTATATTGATGGGTTTTGTTCTAAGGCTTTAATTCTTCCTCCATTAGGGCTGCTGGAAGACTTTCTGGACAGACAGAAAAGAGGTCAGTAAGCATCACAGACAGTAGAGAAACCTGCATGTCTGTGCAGAGATGTTTAAATCTCAGTAATAGATTACCTGTTATGTTGCACATGGTAGTCTGGATGCTGCACACATTTCTTCCAGTGCAGGACTGCAAGCAAATGTCTAGCTCAGCCTTTACAAATGCACAAATGAGCTTGAATTATTTGCAATCAGTTGACGCCAGTCATGTACTTCAGTGTTTCCATGTTGATGATTTGTGTAGACAAATCCAAGAAGGGAAGTGATTTTGAGTCTGACTATTAAAAGCTTTTATGCTTGATTTTCT
Organism: Athene cunicularia; assembly: GCF_003259725.1. Taxonomy (NCBI): domain Eukaryota; kingdom Metazoa; phylum Chordata; class Aves; order Strigiformes; family Strigidae; genus Athene; species Athene cunicularia. The sequence continues at coordinate 11,499,205 of NW_020799112.1, forward strand.
TAACAGCTGTTTCATCCCAACAGTCGGGAGAAAAACACCTTTTCATAAGGATTCTGTAAGGATCTTTCAGCTGGAGGATGAAGCAATTTCCCATCTACGTTTCCTGGTGCCCTTTCCATGAGATCAATGAATAATTCTTCCTGATATTTTAAAAGTTAGAAAAATAATAAACAGTAAATGACAGTTAAGGAGAAGTAAGCCAACCCAGACTTAGCTCTGTCCGCAAAGTCGGGTTGTTTCCCCTGCATTTCCAGATCACCTTAGCCATTATATTTTCCAGGTTTGAGTAGGTTACCTTGAGTAACCTGTATTTGTTTGACAAAGCCTGATTATTACTTGTAACTTGTGAACCTCAATAGTCACAAAGAGATTATAAGTGGCTTAGGGAAGGCATTTTGTCATGTCTCATCTAGTCCCCACACTTGTAGAGCCCTCTCCAGCACACTAAATCCATCGTCTGTTGGGTCAGAAAAGTATGTAAGTTGGCTGAGCCCCGAAATCATCTGCTCATGAGACAAGCTGGCCCAGGGATGGAGGGAAGGAAATCCTAATACCTGTTTGGAGATGGGTGCTGGCTCACTGCTCAGAGGAGCCCAGGCTCAGCTGCAGTCCTGCCTGGCCGCTCTCCCACTGCCCTTCCAGCCCTGCCAAAATCACTCAGCCCCACAAAGATGTGTGAGCAAGCGAGAGCCATGAGGAAGCAATAGCTGTTGCTTAAAAACAATAACATCGATGCCTGGGGAGCCTTCCTTCCTCTCCAGTGTGTGACATTTGTCAACTGATGTTGCATCTAACCTAGTGCTAGGGAGAGCTGAAGAGGAAATACCCTCCCCTCTTGCCTTCCCTGCCTCCAGCACCCAGATTGCCCAAGAGAAGACAAAGGGATATTTGGCAACTGCGCTCAGCTTTAATTTAACTTAAAAGTAGGGTTTTCCACATCCTTTAGGGCAAGGAGTGTCCAGCCGCCTTTCAGCTTCTGAGCGAAGCCCCAAGGCTGCTCCCGAAGGAGATCTTCACGCCTGCCCTTGGGGCAAGCGGCGCCTGGTTAATTCCTCCAACCAGCTACGAGGGAATATTTGTCCTCCCCCCCCCTACGTCCAGAAAAGCTTTGCATGTGGAACTTGTTAAAGATTTGTCCTGAGCTTGTTTCTTAAACATAAGCTACGAGTCAGGATGGGCCAAGGAAAACATACCAGTGCAGAATACACCTCATCAGCTCCACCAACCGCCCTGCCGGCACCGGCTCTGCCGAGGCTGCGGCCACATGCCCGTGGGGAGCCCGTGGGGTGGCGTGGCTGGAAGGGAACGGCACCCACATGCCCTCACCAGCCTGGCTGGGTGAGCAAGGGCGGGCAGTCCGAGGCCCGGACTGGCCGCTGCACCCTGCCAGCAGTGCCTCGCGTTCCCCGGACCGGGCCGAGTCTCCTACAGATGGGATGTCTGGGTACGGCCAACACAGTGACAGCGTAATAACTGAAAACTTACTATAACCGTGCGTATGGCCAGTGCCGTGTATCTTATCACAGTGGTGCCACCGCAGGGCCGTGCCGGGGCTTACTGCTCCTGCGAGTGCTCCGGGCGCGGGGCCCGCCCGCGCTGCGGCGGGGACGCGGGTCCTTTAAGTGGGGCCCGCCCTCGCGCCAACAAGTTCCAGCGCCGACCGCTCAACCAACCTCGCTCCACGGCCCTTCCCTGCCCGCCCATTGGCCAGGCGGCGCTAAGAGTCCCGCCTTCCGGCGCTGCTGGCCAATGGGAGGAGAGCTGGGCCAGGGCCGGGGTTAGGTTGATGCGTGTGGCCGATGGCCGGCGAGTGGCGGGTCAGTGCGGGGGCTCGGGGCTG
>NW_020799112.1:11501094-11508331 GCF_003259725.1 Athene cunicularia
GGCGCTGGGCCGGGCCGGGCCGAGGGGGAGCTTCGGCCCTCCCCGGGGAGAACCCGGAGGCGGAGCGCGTCGGGAGAGCCCCCGCGGAGGAGGGCGCTGGGCTTGCGGCGTGTCCGAGGCGGAGGCGCCCACAGGAGCGGCCGCGGAGACCGAGGTGGTGGATCTGAAGCTCTTCTGGCGGAGCTGTGACCCCGCCCGCCGGGAGCCATGCTCGGTCCCAGTGAAACGCCCTACAGTGGTAGTGGCTGCCCCCGGGGCGTCCCTTATGGGTAGATTGAGGGTACTAAGGTCAGTGGAGTTCTGTGAGCAGGTGGGGTTTTCTTACCTATACCTGACCCTGACAACAGGCTGTTTGTGGAACTGAGGATTGAAGGAAAAAAAAAAAAAGTGGCTTCCTAATAACTTGCTGATGTAGGGCTAGCAATAATTAAAACAAAGTGCTCAGGCAGGTTCTTGTCTTTATACAACAAAATTATGTTGTCATGCAGGTTGAAGTTAAGTGTAGCTTAAGCTGTCCTTTAAAAAAAAAAAAAGCGCACTTCCATGAAATCCGTGGATTCTTAAAGTGTAGACAACTAAGGACTTCTGGAAAGTTGACATAAAGGATAATTTTTGCCCTTTTTTTAATGCGTGTTGATAGGAGTTCTGATGTGTTTCCGTGGATTCTTTTTTTAACCATAATTAAATACTCAAGTGACTCTGCTTTTTTTAAAAAAATGAAATTATTCTAAGTAGTATTTAAGATGTGTAGCAAAGTAGTGTTACGTAGCGGTTTGTCCACAGGTAAACACAAAATGGTTTGAGAACAATTTACCCGTTGTTGAAGTTTGTGTACATAACCCTTCTAATATTTCTGCCATTGCTGCTAGAATGGCTTCTTTTGGATTTGCCTCTGAGAAGATCTGGCTAGAAGGAGAGCACTCTGTGTGTGTGCACACGTGTATCTACTGTGCTTTTTGTCCATTCTCCTAAATCTTACATGCTAAGAAATAAGCACTGGTATTAAGGAAATTCAAAATGTCTGGGTTTTGTTCCAGGTGCTGGTATAAAAGATGAGGCTGAATGAGAGCCGGACAAGATCCTTCCAGGCTCCTGTCACCATCCATAATTACCCGGGCAGGCAGGTGTACGTGTTTCCCAGTGGCCGATCTGATTCAGAAGAGGAGGAGGAGGAGGAGGAGGAGCTCAATGTTATGGAATTGCGACCGAGGGGCAAGGAGCAGCAGCGGTGGTGCAGCACTCCTCGGGACAGAGTTGGAGACGTGGTGCTTCTGGAACGAGAGATTACAGAGGATGATAATCTTTACAAGCTAGCCCTGCAGTATGGTTGTAAAGTAAGAGCTATCTCTGTTTGGTTTTAATTACTTTGGAGGTATTTTACACATAGCTTGGTTTCCAGAATTACAGGGGAGTGTGCTGATGTCTGATAGTTTTGACACTGAAAAGTGTTTGCCCTGAATGGTCAATGTCTGGGTAAAACTGAGCTGGAAAAAAGAAAAGAAAAAAAAAAAAAACCCAAAACAAACAACAACAACAAAAAAAGGAGTTATTCAGCTAACAGGCTAGGAAGATGTTATAAACCCTGCATGACCAGCTTTCCTGTTTGAGTGACTGGAGTACAGTGTAGCAGTTGTGGTTTGTACATAGTGACTTAAGTGAGGGCAAAATGTAGGAAGCTGAGTACAGGAATGAGGGTCAGGGCCCTGCCCCCAAGGAGCATACAGTTTTTAAAGTAAACTGAACAGCACAAAGAAATACCACTCAGATGGAATCTGGTTTGGGGTGGTTGCTTATTTTTTGAAAGGTATGAGCTTACATGTTGCAAGGAAGGTCTAACAGGGGCACGCGTGGAGAAGGAGAGATGCTAAAGTTCATGTCGCAGCGGCTGGGCGCTGTCTGTGCGCGGGGGGTTTGAGTGTTTGCTGTCGCACCCAGAAGCGTGTGTGGTTCCGCGTCTGCAGGCAGACGGGAGTGCGTGTGCGGGGTGAATTTCCTCTGGAGTTGGGACATGCTACAGAATATGTTTTCTTTGTTCCAAAAGCAGAGCGCTTTATGGAAAAACTGTTGAAAAGTTTAATTACCTGATCTGAACATTAGAAGTACCCCATTGTTTAGCAGTTAAAGCTGTATTTTTAGAGCCTCCTTTATCTGCAAGCTAGGCTGTGATTAAAAAGTTCCATGATGCAAACAATTGGACAGTGACCTGGATGGGGATAATGATACAGTACTGGCTCAACTGCTGCAGTACTATTGCGGTCTGTCTTGCTTAACAACACAACAGCTGTGTGGTGCAGCTGAAGCAAGAGGGCTTAAGAGGAATTGCGACAATTCTTTCCCCTCCCATTCCCTTAGAAACAAAAACAAAACAAAAAAGAAACGCTTCTAGGTTCTGCTGACGAGCCTGATGTGAGTGTGGTGGGACTTGAATAGGCCTTGATTGGCACCAGTAGAGCCTGAGAACTCGGAGCTGCAGAGACTTTGCAGTTGTGACTGTATGCTCATCCCTAAGCAGTAGCAATTGCATCATTTGTCACTTATGCAGGATCACAGCAGTTTGATGAACTCCAAGAGGGAAGATTCTGAACAACTCTTTTGGTTTATGGGATGAAAAAGCCTGCAGTGCCCCCCATACTGTAACTCAGGAGGCCTCAGTCCTCTCCCTGCAGTGACTCTGCCGCTCGGCTCCCGCAGCCTGTCAGCCCCGGCAGGTCGGGGTAGATCTACCCTGTCTGGCCTGCTGGAGGCTGCTGGGCTTGTCCAGGGGGAAAGCAAGCTGAGGAGGAGGGACCAGGTAGTCAAGTGTTCTCCTCCCACAAGGAAAAAACTGTCCTACTGCCCGCCTGCCTCCTGGAAAGGGCACTTCTGACTTGTTCCAGTTAAACTGAAGAGGTTCAGAAATCCTTATTATGGGAGATCTGTGTATTTGTCTGTTTACAGACTGTCACTGATCAATTTTCATGTGTTTGTTTTACTTGCACAATTAAGCAGCTCCTGAAAGGCTACCAGGACATCCGTGAGGAAAATCTGTAGCCACAAATATATGTGACTGTGTTTAAAAAATCCAGGATGAGCTGCTCCTTGAAATCGGTGAGAACTTGTCATTGGTCTCAAAATCGTCAGGGCCTGCGTGAGGTGGGCTGATAGGACAGTGCAATAACTAGCTTTGTGTGTGCTACAGAGAACTTGGCAGAGATGCAAAGCACTTCAAAATTCTCATTTTTACTCTTGACCATTTATAGTCCTGGCCTGCTTTTGGCATTGTTCGTAGCTGGGACAAGAGGAGTTCACTGCAGCCAAAAAAATGAGTACAGAAAATAAGCCTAGATGGCTTGTGCAGAGAGTGCTCTTGCATGCTTCCCATCAGCTTTGTTTGTTGTTTCTGCCTGAGCGCTGCTCCACTTTGTTTCCAGAGCTGTAGCACAACATGGTAGTGTTTGATTGCAGACACTGCAGGGGGTATTTACTGTCCCAATAATTCGTTGTTATTGGAACAAAACCCAAAATTGAAGCACCACCTCAGCTAGGAGGCTTTGGGCGAGATTGTTATTTCACAACTAAATAATTTTGCAGGGTTTAAGTCTTGATGTTATGCTGGGGCAAGCTGTGAGGAGTCTGAACCAGCAATTGAGGATTCCTTTTGCCTGAGGGGCACCAGGTTAGGCTCTGGATTAAACATCCCATTTTCAGATTTCTCAAGCTTGGCAGAGTATGCATGAGATTCAGGCATCCATCTCCTCTCTACCTTTCAGCAGAGTCTTGCCTTCTGGCTGTGCCGTAACAGACTTGCTACAGTTCCCTGAACCTCCTCCACAGTGGGGGCAGCTCTGCGGGCAGAGCCGCTGCAGCTCTGGGGTTCTCCAGCCGTGGGACCCCGCTGTGGGCTATGAGGGCTGTCCCCTGGCAGCCCCAGCGCTGCTGGGCAGTGCTGCCTCCCTCGCAGCACAGCCTGCAGACAGCCCTGAGCGTTGGTTGCAAAGGAGAGGTTCAGGATCCCCACTGGCCTTGTCTTCTAAAGGGAGATCTTTGTCCTGAACTTTTGGTGATTTGTGTGCTGCTGGCACTTACCTACTTGCTTGGAAAGTAAAGCACTTTCTTGTTTCCAGTTGCCCAGTTTCACTGGTAGCCTCAGGCTTGCGCGAGTGCCTTGAATGCAGTTTGTACAGCAATTTATGAGATTTCTAAAAGAACAAGTGGAACTTTCTCTGAAAGTGCCGTCCGTGTGCTGTGTCTGTATGATATATCGGAGGGGGTTAACATGTTCATGTTGCCTTTCTCTTTGGTTTGGGGTCCTGCTCTTTTCTATGTTGCAAGCTCCAGCCTTTCCCTTAAGGTTCTTTCGTGTCTCCTTGGCTGCTCTGAAGAGCTCCTGCACACATTGACAGTCCTGTTCATTTTCTTCGACAGGATTTAGGGCAACAAATTATGTACTTCCTTACTAGGTGGTTGTGGGTGGGCACTCTATTAAGGTGTCTTCTCTTTATTTAACATTAAATAAAGAAACGCTGCCTTGCCTTTGTCTTTTGTGTGATACCAGCTGTCCTTATGACTTACGCTGTACTTACGGTTTGCTCGCTCTTGCTCTTCCTGCTCTTCCATCACTGAGCTGGGTGGGAATCCCGGGCAAAGGAACCACCAAAGGTGGTCTCCAATGCCCAGAGATGATTGCTGTGAGCGTTCCTTCAGCGGGAGCATTCACCAGCTGTGGAGAAGGAGCTGCTGTGGGGCAGAAGAACGGTGCTGCTTGGGAACACGAGCAAAGGGTGCTCATGCCCGTGTCGGGGATATGCTGGCCCGCCCGCTGCCAGGCTGGGATCTGGCTTTCAAAACAGCGTATGCTCCAAAGAGTGAGCCTCCTGTTCACTCCAAAACTGCTTTCTGAGCTGGGCAGGGGGAGTTTGCCTGCTTGTTTTGGTGGTGTTCTCTCACCTTAAACACTCGTGTGTTGTTTAAGGTGTGAAAACTTTCTAAATGGATCTGTTATAAAGACTCTACTTGCCTTAACTTGGATTAGAAAGTGGGTAATGAGAAGGGTAAAGAAAGCAAAAGGAAGGAAAACCAGTATTAAGCAAAATATAGCATCTGGGAGATGCAGAGCCCTAGAGGAGGTTGTAGACTGGTTTCAGAGGGGACTGTCTGTCCTGCAGGACCCGGAGTGTCCCTGGAACAGCCAGGGAATCTGTGGAACTCTGAGCTGTCAGGGCCTGCTGTTCTTTTCTACCCACTGCTCACAGACTAGTCTTACAGCTACTTCCTGCTGCAGCACTGGCTTCTCCTACACTGATACTCGTGTCCTTTTTGGATTCTGTAGGTTGCGGATATCAAGCGTGTCAATAACTTCATCCGGGAGCAGGACTTGTACGCGCTGAAATCCATCAAGATCCCTGTGAAGCCCCACGGGCTGTTAACGGAGAGCGGCGGAGAGCTGAGGCCGCCCGCGCCCTCCCAGCCTGGCCTGACGCTGGTGGACGTGCCGGAGCCCGAGGAGGGGGCGAGCGGCCCGGCTGGCAGCAGGCACCTCAGCGACTACTTCAGGGGGATTGACAAGAACATCCAGGACGCGGTGCAGGCGGAGGCGCAGCTGAGCGCCGAGTACTGCGTGGAGGCGCTGGAGAGGCCCCTGCCCGGGTCAGGGAAGCGGGACACTGGTAACGGAGCGGACTGTGGAATCCAGTGGTGGAATGCAGTTTTTATTATGCTCCTGATAGGAATTGTCCTGCCAGTATTTTATATCATCTATTTTAAAACACAAGGCCTGGTGGCCCATACCTCCAACACAACACTAACCTCGAATACTTCAACAGTTGGATTGGAAGGGAAATTACCACAAAGCTCAGTTGTAGAAAAAAAATCCTAATGGGGAGAGGCAGCTCAATACGGCCTCTCCTCCGGGCACTGGGGCCCTTACGCCAGCGACTCTGACTCAAGTGCATTCAGGGGGATAACAGTACAGATGACTTTAATTTTTTTAAGTAGCTGATGTTGTAATCCTGAACTCAACTGAAAGTTAAGTGATGTGATTTTTATGGAAAGTAAGGATGCTTTGTTGCTTAAAAAGGTCATCAGGCAGCTGGCTTAACGTTTGTGAGCGCTGTTGAGGGGAAGTGTTTTGTAGCAATTCACTCATCCTGGTTCAGGTATTTCTTAATGCCTTGTCTAAGAAGTGAATCCTTTTGCTGCTGAGATAAAGAGTGCAGTATTAATGTGATGGGAAAGGTGGGGGTGGTTTGCATTTTAAGAAAACACTTTTTGCTTAGAGTAGAAGCGGGGGCCTCTTCTTTTTGTCTGAACTGTCATTTTTATTTCATGGAGACCAAGGCAGTTTCAGCACACTTAACCTGACTGTGACGACTTCTGGTGTGTCAGGTTGGATGTGCCATGGCACGGGGACACTGCCAGCACCTCGCCTTTCAGCCCTTGAGTTGAAGCTGTGTTTAGGAGGATGCTTCAAGCCCAGCGCTGGGAAGGGTGAGCCCAGACCTCTTCACCCCCGTGAAATCCTGCAGAGGCTTCTCTGGGGAGCCGCTGTCTCTGCAGGAGGGAGTCAGCGTAGCGATAGGCCTGTGGTCTGTGGTGCGCACTCCCTGCGAGCTGGTGTGTTGCAGGGAGAGGTTCAGCCGGTGTTACTTCTTAAAAATAATAATAATCCATACTGGTGCATCTCAGACACCCAGTTTCAGGCATGGAGTTGAGTTTCCTTGGGTGTAGTCTTCACGGGAGAGAACAGTGCCAGGTTGTGTTTAATTTGCAAGGCCCAGGAAAGACGAAGCCTGGCGATACCCGAGGCAGTCACAGAGTGTAACGCCTGTAGAGGAGGGGCGGGTGTGGAAACTGCTGATCCTTAAAGGTCTCTGCGGACCCCTGACATTTGCAGTATAAAGCTTCTGAGTGTGGAGGAAAGACTCATGATGCTTTGGAGGCTGGTGGTGGCCCGAGCTCTGCACTGGTCAGGACGCATCACTACAATCTGCACGCTAGAAGGGAGCAGAAAATGAGGCGGGGGGGGCTTCGCTCTAGAGAATATGTCTCAGAAATTTACTTAGCGGGCAGAGGTAAACGCTCTCCTGGAACTAAACACTAAAGTGTTTCGCAGCACAGTTGCATGAAACCTGGCCGGGAGGCGGGAGGTGGCTGTGCTGGAATAGCAGCCGGCGGCGAGGGGCTGGCGCTCTGTCTGTCTGTCTGTCCGCCCCCCCCCCGGGCGGGTTGGGCCAAGCCGCGGCAGGACGGGCTCGGGGGG
>NW_020799112.1:11508381-11600205 GCF_003259725.1 Athene cunicularia
GAAACAAAACGCTCAGGAAAGCCTGAGGGGACTCTACTTTTGTAAACAAGGACTCTGAACAATCATACTGGAACACCCCTTGTATTTTTCTTCTGTGAAGGAAATGTATCCCTTTGTTGGGGGGGGGAAATTATTACGTTTTTAAATAAAGAAAAATGAAATAAAGGCACAAGGGGCACCACCCACCCCACACAGCTTGTGTTTTGGTTTTTTTGTGTAGTGTGGTGGTGGGGTTTTTTGCGGCCTGAGCCGCTGCTGGCGCGGAGCCGAGCCGGCCCTTGGCCCCGCAGCGGTGCCATTTCCCCACCCGGCGGGATTGACCCAGGTTCGTCCCCAAATTTCGGTTCAGTATTCTGTAATCGGTGCTTCGAGAGCATCGGTCCTTCGTTTGAGATAACAAGTGTACGTATGCCAGAGAACCCCTCCGGATGAAAAGAATCATCGCTGCAATTTAAAACCAAGAATTCAAAAACTGAATCTGAAGAGTATTTCGGACGCCGGGGGGGCAAAGCCCTGCTGCCCAGGAACACGTGCTCTGCAAATACGAGAGAGGCCGGAGTACACAGTAAAAGCCAGTATCTTTACTTTAGTGAATGCAGGATACAAATATTTTACAACAACCTCTAGCATTTTCTTAACCATTTGATAAAAAGTTCACTAGAATATTTATTGTATATTGAAGAAAAAACAACACATTCAGGGAAAAAAATTGAGATTAACTTATTTTTTTCTTAAAAGATTCGTCTCAAGGATGGCAACAAAGTCCAGCTTGTGCCGCCAAACGGCTTATCATCATTAAACCGTGAACAGCTTCTTTGTGAACTGTTGACTACAAACATTTACCAAATACATAAATCTCTTTTAAAAAAGCCATTTTAAATATAGCAAAGCAGTGTTCTCTTGCACAGCAAAGTGAAGAAAGTTTCTACTAAGATTTAAACGTTTACATTTGTTAAGTCTTTCTTTCACATTCTAATTTAACTTCTTCCCATGATCAATTGTTAGGAGTTATTTTGTTCCTTATTTACTATGTATTTCTTGTGCGCACAGTAATTCGCAAGTTTCTGATGCATTAGTGTCCTTTAAGTGAAAGGCTAAAGCATTTTTCTCTGACGAATCCCTGATAACATGTATTTTTAAACCCTATAGTGAGAGCTCGAAGATGGAGAGGTGATTTGTCACAATCGAGATACAAATCTTGAATCATTCAGACTCGAATGGGTTCGGACCAGGCTTGGATCCACTTGCAACTTCATTCAGTCGAGTTAATTAAAAAAAGTATTTTTTTTTTACCTGTTGAAAGATCTGTGCTATGTCATCTTTTTTTTTTTTTATAAAACATTTTTACAATTCCTAAAAAAGTATGTTCCAAAGTTAGTTACTTGTTATTAAAAACCAGGATTCCCGTTTTTGCAAGGAGCCCGAAGTTCTCCCCTGCCAGGGGAGGTCTGGGGAAGGACTTGTTCTGCTGAGCCTGGGCCAGGGCAGGGGCAACATGGGAACAGGCCCCAAAGCAGTTCTGAAGAACAGATTTATTTTTTTTTTTAATTCATTGGTGCAATTTCAATACAAACTCTAACCCTTACGTAACTTTTTTCTTTAAGAAAACAGTAATAGTACTGTTTAAAAACCTGCATAGAAATAAAGACTATTGAGATACAGTCAGCAAAGCCATCTTATAAGGCACACAAGAAAATAGACAGTAAATGTGAATGCAGAACTCCCACTCAGATGTACAGCAAAGTTCATATATGTGCATAAATAATGAAAAAAATCACATAACTTTTCAGAGCATTAAAAGGTTCCCTGAAGTGGTAAGTGAATTCAGTTACTTTGGAAAGAGACTTGCCCTTAGAACGAGTCTTGTTTTCCATGAACCGGTAATTACCTACAATAAATGGAGAGCAATCTCCACAGGTAAGTGGCTGAAACGAATTGAAACCTGTATGTTTTTTAAAAGTTGCCATGACAACGAGAGAGGGGTTTTGGAAGCTGGATGCACTGACTTTGTTCTTCAATCACACACTAAAGCTGAGGAGATGCCGTCCCCACTGGATTTCCGTTTCTCATGCTGCTTAGTTACAGGATCGAGCAAGTGATTTTTATTTTATATTACAGAAAAAAAAAAATTAATTGAACACCCAAGCAAAAATGTAACAGATACCAGAGGTGACTTTAAAGGCCTTTGGATAACAAAAGGGCGCTGTGGTTACATCCCCAGCACTAGAGGTACCATCAGACCTGGTGGCGGGTGCTGCTGGGTCTGGTTTCTGGCTCTGGCCCCCTGGGGGTGCAGGGACAGAGCTCGCAGCCGGGCGGGGAACAGACCCATCTTCTTCAGGGTGAAACCAGCTGCACCCAGCCGGGCTGCTCTAAGCCGGGATACCCTGCTTTGGGCTCCCGAGACTTTCTGCTGCTCAAATCTGGCTTTACCCGCACAGCGGAACAGGTCTGAGGCGGGCGAGAATCTCCCCGGGGCAAGGGGCTGCCGGGCGAGCACTGTTACAGCACCGAGACCACGCTGCCGCCTCCAAGGACAGAACAAAACCCTCTCCCGCCGGGGCTGGAGACACCACGGCCCTCTGGCTTTCAGGGAACAGCAAAGAGGAACAGCAAATTCACTCATTTATCCCAAACCACTTACCAACTTAAAAAACCTTTTGTGCTCATCTGATATGTGTTATTTCCCTATCATGAGAAATTAGGTCAAGTTTTTCCACTTTTTTTTTCCTCCTTAGAAGAGGCAGCTTTAAAATGATGCCTTAAAATGTGTTGTAACAGATTTTTTATATTTATGCAGGATGAACTTAACACCGGATTTTTTTTTTTGCCACTTTGCTATTTATATACATATATATAAAATGTATAATGAAGCTTAACCATACAGCACAGAGATTACAATTTAACGGCACACATTCACCACCAGTGAGGGGGACAACCCCTTTATACACCCTCTGAAAAATCTGGATAATAATATTAATAATAATTAAAATCCAAAGAAAGTACAGTATATTTAACAAAATAGTAAATATTAAACAGTGAATACTCTACTTAATAAGGACCTCGCCTTTTTTCAAGTTGGCGTCAATCCACAAAAATATACTTTTTAATCTGGTGAACGTACAATACATAGGTACTTACACCAAAGGTGATAATATATTTAGGATGCTATATACACAAAGAGTTTGGCTCAAATTTAAATTTACATATAAGTGTTCATGGCTTATTTTTCCCCCAAGGTTCCGCCTGCAAGTTTTTCCTTTTCATCTTTGAAAGCAAAAACTAGAAAGTCAAAATAAGATAAAACTATACTCTACAAAAAAGCTACAACATACAGCTTTGGCTTATATAAATAATTCATAGCAGAATGTGTTCAAAAGTACTGTATATAACTTTATATATAGTCTTCAATTCATTAGGGTATTGTTTTCTTTAATATAAAATATACATGAGCTAAAATCCGTTTCTATATTTTTCAAAGGTATGAACGTAAAAACAAATTTGTCAAACATATTCCAATTATAACTTAATATATTAATTTTATTTTGTTAATGTTCTATTTTCTAGGCTAATATTTTCTGAATATTTCATGCGAGTTCTCTATGTCTCTTTCACTCATTAAAAAAATCACTTCTTTGACCCAATACACTATTTTTTTTTTTTGCACGTGCAAAACAGGGTTTTTGTTTTTGTTTTTTTTTATTTTTATTTCTTATAGCATCAGCCCTTCTCCATGCACCCTCTGCAATAGAGACCCATGCCAGGTTGGGTAATATAAAGGTCATTTTATGTACAGTATTGCTTTCTTCTTCCTGCTTTTCTACTGCTCTGCTGCTACAAAGCATTATTTCTTAACTACAAGTAACCATACAGCTTGAATAAAACACACAGGGACATTACTACAGGCGAGCCCTCTTGGTTTCTGCAATCTAGTGTGGTAGGATTATAATGCGGGTACAATGTTTCTTTGCAAAACAGGTTATATTATTAAAACAACAAGTCCAGGTAAGTGCCAGACTAGATCAATACCTATAGGATTGTTCTGTTACGTTTTACCATGGGACATCTGCAGCTATACAAGAAGTTTGTCGTAAGTGCCTGATGATTTTGTGTATGCTACACACACTAGCACATATATATGCATGTGAAGATATATATATGCATGTATGTATATACATATAAATATACTTATTCCACGTCCTTATTTATAAATTTAGATATGTCAGGACAGTTCATTTTGAGAACACAAAACTGGAGAGGCAACACCGCAAGTTTATGTCACCCATGTGTCCATCCTCATTCGTTTTACCGATGGACTCTCCCTATCTTCTGAATTCGGGGGCCTTCCCAGCACGACAGGCGAGTGGAAATCGCTCCTCGGGTCCTCGCGGTCGCTGCCGTCGTAGGAGCTGCTGGAGCTGCTGAGGCTGTCGACAGGAGAGCGGCCCAGCTCCTGCCGCGACGGCGGCGCCTGCGCCTGCGGCGGCTGCGCCTGCGCCTGCTGCGGCTGTTGCGGGAACCCAGAGGGAGTCACACGGTCCCGGGGAGGTGAGATTGGTTCAGATTTTATGTTGATGTTTTGGTTGGTATTAATGGATAAATTTGAACCCTGAGATAGCTGGCTGCCAGTACTGGGAAAAAGAAAACCAAAAGGCAGAAATAAGACGACATGAAAAAGGAAAACAAAGTAACAATATGTGTGTGTGTGTGTGTGTGTGTGTGTGTGTGTGTGTGTGTAATGGTGTGGTCTTGTGGTTCAACACCCTCACAACAAGTATGTCAATAAATGCAACTTACTGAAGAAGTAAGGTTGAAATAGCATTAATTAAAGGTCTGAATGCATTTATAGAAGTGAAAACCAAACAGAAATACCTCCTATTTCCAATATTTGAGTTCACCACCCAGGTGACTCCTCTGTAAGAAGCTGGGCCTGCAGGGACACAGCTCCTCACCAGGAGGCTGAACTGACCGAGGGGACAAACAGCAGCAAACACAAACGCTTCTGCAGCCAAGGAGCCAACTTGAAAGACAACACACCACCCCCAGCAGACATGACATGAAAACAGCCTCGTGCTAAATATTCCCTGGTGTGGATTATTCAGCTTGGAGCAGCAGAAGCTCCCGAGGGGGTGCGGTACCGGGACGTTATCGGGGTACTTACACGAGAGAGCTGAGGGCTGCTGGGCCGAGATGGTGCTGCTGCCAGGCAGATACCTGCCCCAAGGACAGCATTCCTGGGGAGTTGAATCCCTGCAAGGCAGACAGGTCTGCACTAGTCAAGGAGTAATCTGAGAGGGAAAAACAAACAAGAAAGTAGTTCATAGATTTATTTTTTATATATACACATGAGAATATATGCGATATGTGCACACACACACAAATATAAAGGCTTTCTGCCCAAAACCAATAAAGGCGAGTGACCCAAAGGAGTCCAAACGCGCAAACTGACGGCTGGGAGCCTCCTAACTTCACAAGGAGTTTAACAGGACATAAGCCTCCAAATTACAAGTGTTTTTTTTGCATTCCGCTTTCAATTCCAACATCTTGCTGTCTCATAGCTTCTTCTAAACCCACAGGTACATCTTCATGCCTTTTTGTGCATATATATGTGCACCTTACAGTAAGACAAGTATTTGCATTTTTTAAGATTTCTGTCTACATGAAAACTTCAAAATGAAACTAAAAGGGAAGAATTCATACAAGTCATTAGAAAGGAATGGTGTTTCTTGCACTGGAGACATCCCGATTGCAGTTCCATTCCCAGACAGGAGGCAGCAGCTGATCAGATGAGACACTGATCTCATTTGCCTGCTGGTCCTACAGCACAGGTCAGAGCCCTCCAACCTTTACCCAGATCCTGCCAGGGGAGCAGCGCTGGACACCAGCGGCAGGGCCTGGTGCCCAAGGGGGACAGGACCAAAGTCACTGCAGCCTCAGGGACCCTCCGCCCACTCCGCTTGTGCGGCCGACCCCGATGCATCACATTCTCCCTCTCCCCGCAACAAATTCACTCGTTACTTTATGCCTAATTAACCTGTCATCTCTGTATTAAATAAACAAAAGAAACTTCTTTACTTAGCATAAAAAAAAATATAATTGTTCAGAAATACAACTTAAATGGATAATGGAAAATGCAATCTATTCCTAATCAGCAGTCAGTGACTGGCTGTTAGTTCTGGCCAGGCTGTAAGGCTCAGACAGTTCTCACTTCATTCACAGAGGTGAAGTTATTTTCACTTTATCATTATCACTCATGCTCTTCTTTCAGGTTTTAAAACAAAGCCACAAACACTTCTCTGCTTGTAATTATTTTGTAATATAACTTCCTTAAAATAATTTCTAGTCTCTTGAGAATGCAGCAAAATGCTAGCAGTCAGACTTATTTTACACTGCCAGCAGATGGACCAAAAATTCTCCTCAAGTAGGGTTTGCGTTTAGGTTTGGTGTTGGTTTTGGGTTGTTTTGTTGGGGGGGGGCAGGGGGAGATGTTGGGTTTGTTTCTTTTAATATGACAACACCATTATGATTTATCCCTCCTGAGATAAGCTTTCCTGTACAATTTCCCTATTCCCACCCACCAACTGGTTTGCTGTGGACAACTTCTGGGTCTCCCTCGTGACAGCCTATGCAGGGAGGTGAGCCCAGCCCCACGGGGGTGTTGTGCTTTCCAGAGATGCACATGCAGCACTGCAAGAATCTTCATGAAGACAATGGGAATCTCAGCTGCACCCCAGCATGTGATAAGCTGCCTTTTTGTTTCATTTCTTCTCAGTTAACATTTTTCTTGAAACTCAAAAAAACCCTTCACAAGAATTTCTGCACAGATTCAGAGAAATTTTTCCCAAGCTGATAGATCCAAAGCCCTTTTGCAAGACAAAACTTAAAAAAAAAAAAAGATTGATAGATATACACACACAGCCCTCCAATGACTACGACATGCCCTCAACCTTCAAAGCAGCCAGACCTATGACAACCTGCAAGCATAGGAAATGTAAACACTTGAGATGGATGTGCTATTCCATGCCAATGGGATTTCTGTCAGAGCAGACCTGAAGAAAATGTTTATAGGAGCTCAGTTTCCATGTTATTTTTTTCTTTGCAAAAATAGTTTTTATGATAATGGAGAATTAACTTCTGGTACCTTTGACAGAACGTGTCTGATGACAGGGGTTTGAGAGATACTTTTCCAAAGAATACATACACCACCACACAAGTAGCTGCATTATCACACCCCTAAATAATCATGTATCTGCTCACAGCAGAAGCAGGACACTGATTTCACCAATGAGTGACTTGCTGCAAGAGGGAAAAGCCATACAGATAAGACAGTGCCTTCTACATGCTGGAAACCATTACTGCTGGGACCCTAACAACAAGATACCTTAGAAGTTTGTGCCTTTGCTAAATAACTGACCTAAAGCAGTGATATAATTTATGGCCACATACACTCTGCTCAAGTCTAAGTTACTATTTAACTGATCTCTGTGTTTTCGAGTATTTTTTAAAAATGCCTAGACTGTTTTAGAACGAGTAACTCGGTTTGTTCTGGCCCTTCCTCCACTAATCTGCAGAAATAACACTTCTCCAGCAAAACGAATCATATAAAATAATTGTGCAAAACTGATAGCCGACATTTTAATTAAGGATCCGAGAGCTGAATCTATCCCTTCCAGACTTGAAAAAAGCCCTATCGATCCAGAAAAAACATTTAGGTATCTATATTTTATTTTAGTCCTTGAACTGCAAAACTGAAATTCCTGTGTAAGTGTGGACTACCCTGAGAATACCCAGATGACAATTTGTCTTCAACATCAGATTTCTTTTTGCAAATCCCCTGAAAGGCTTAATCTAATAGAAACAATTTTAAAGTGTCTGAAAAACACTAAAGTCTAAAAGCTTTTCACAAATTACTGCATTATCAAAGGAAATGGGCTGTTTTTTAAAATTATATCCCAGTGAAAACAGCACTTGTCCATTATGTAAGACACCAGTTTCAACTGTCTTTGCTGCTTCCTAAGATTCAGACTACAACCCATCGCATCTTTTCGATGTTTTAGCCATTATCTTACAGGTTATTCTGGATGAGGAACACACACAACACTGCTCCCTGAAACAACATCAGACAGTGTGAGAGAATGAAGGGATTTGTTAGGCAACAGATAAAACTCAGTGTGGGTCACCTGAGCAGGGACCAGACTGTTTACTTTAAACAGCCAATAAATGCAATAATATAAACAATTTTTCTGGAAAATATCAATCCAAGATCTGTACATCCAGCAAACTCATACTTAAATTTATAATCCAAAACAAGTTACCAAGCATAATTTTCTGATCCTTATACTACTGTTGTAACCCCATCCTCTCCTTCATTCATTTCTTTAGACTTTAATCCCCTTGGGGTGGCAATTATTTGCATAAATGTTCAACAATTTAGTTGGGTGCTACCTCAGTATAAATATTTACTGTTGCTGGTGACTAAACAGTCCCTCTCAAAATGCAAAGCTCCTGCATGCCCATAACTGCCCGGGGGCATCACCTCTGAGGCAACCCAGTGCAGAAAGTGGCTGAAGGGTAGGAAATGTCAGTGAACAAGCACATTAATGCAAAAAGATACAAGAAGATGCAAGTTGTTTGGCTGTAAGTCTAAAGTAAAAACAGTAGCGAAGACTTCCAAGGCTAAAAAAAGTGGAGAAAATGTATGAAATCCCATCTTTTTGGGGGCAGGGAAATGATTATGAATGGATGGCTGCTCTACCCATTCCATCTTCCAACACCACAGCCTCCTGACAGCGCTCCTCCTTGCAGAAAAGGAAGATTACAAAACCTCTCTATCAGTCAGGTTTTGGCCATTTTCTACAAACCTTGAAGGATTTTTGGATTTGTCCTGACCTTTACACAAGAGTAAGAACATTAGGTCACTGACAATAGATCAGCAGAGCATTTTTTACCCTTTCTTAAATACATTATCATGAGGCACCGCCAGCATTGCTGATGGGCTCAGCTTTGGGCAGCTCCTGATCTATTCTTAGAGAAGCCACCCCACCCCTGCAGCACCTGTGTGTCCCTGGCCCCCTTCACCCCACCACTACCAAAACCTTGCCACGTAAACCCAACACAGTGGCTCCTTAAGGGAAGGTGATTTATTCCTTCCTAGTACACACTCCGCTGCTTCCCAGGTTCCCAAGTGCCTCATGCCTGCCAGCTACTCGTGTGTAGCCGTCACAGATGACACAGGTCGATGGAAAAGATGTTACTGAGGAATCTCCTCTACTGGAGGTGTGGATCTTCCCAGATTCATAGAAAGAGAATCATATTCTCAGGCCCTTTTGTTTAGACAGAGTTGATCAGCTCTAAATGGAAGCTCTCTATTGTAGCTCTGTTCCTAAGAGCTATCACTGCAGAAGAGAGAAGCAAGATTTTTAGATTTTTAGATTTCAAAAGCCTACCAAATAAGACAAACATTGTTAACACAGGCATCCCCAGTTCAGAAATTCCTGTTTTAACAAATCACAGCACTTACATTTGAATGTCTTAACTAGACTTCATCTAAACAGAACAACTAACTGGGGAATTATTTCCATTGTTTGCTTTTTTAGTTTTGACCAAAATTTATTTTAACTTACAAACTTTATTGACACTTATCTGCGCTTTATTGACACTTATCTGCAATGTAGTTTCTCTGCAGGTGCATTTGAAAATTAAACAATGCATCACGGATCAATGGTAATCAACCTGACCCCATCAAGGCTGCAGCCTTTCAGGGAAGTGATTACAAAGATTCCTTCACTGATTACATACAAGGTCTGTAACAAATAAAGAACCTTGAGATTGAAGACAGAATTATCTCTACTGGTATGGAGGCACCACATCATGAACTACTTTCTAAACAGGCAAACCAATTATCACTTGTATTATTGAATTCCTTACATCACACCCATCTTGGATAAAAAGCAGTTTTAAGGTCCTTTGGGTAACAAGAGACTTGCAGTGGTGAAACGCTGACAGCACCTTCCCACGAGTCCCCACCTCACTCTTGATAGAACTACTGAAGAGAAGGCCCTGTCTGAGCTTTGTACATCTGGGCTTTTTCGTAAATTGAAAGCCCCAGTAGAATCCAATTCCCTCCTGCTGTTGGAACCAAGCAGAGCAGAATGAACGGGACAGTATGCTCTGCAGTACCAACTATCACTCAAATGTGAGGCATTTCGGCTCTCCGATGGATAGCTGCAATACTACTGCTGTAAGCAATGCACTTTATTGTCTCGCTCTCTGCATTCAGCTCTGTGCAACCTGACTGACTGAAAGTTTCTTCCTGATATAAGTCTCAACATTTACACATTTTACAAGCTAAAGGCTCATTTTTGATGAATAAAAGCCTTCATTTGAACCGAATAGGAAAATTAAGTGAAATGTCACAGAAATGCAGATTTTTCTGGGCTTATGAATCACGAAAGCCTTGTACATCTGACAAATCAAGCCACTTATTAAAAACAATGCTTACCAGTGTTGTAGGCAGTAGGCATGGCCGAATACACCAATCCCTGCGGAGGCAAGCTTGGAGTTGTCACAGACACCACAGGGGTAGCAAGAGGCTGTGTAGACTGAGAACTACTTATCCTTTGGGTATTCTATAAATGATTAAAAATAACAATGTCTTGTGATATCAGTTAGAACAATGGAAAATCAAGCACTAATATAAAAATAGCACTCAATTAAGATGTGTTTCTTTGATTTATTTTTTAGTTACAAATACATCCTTTTTGTCATGACGGATTTTCTAAACAAGCCAAAATATTTCAAGACAACCAAAATTATCTTGGCAAACTGAAATGAAAAATTAATTAAGACTCACTGATCCGCTTCTCATGCATGCAGATTTCAATAGTGTTAGAGTTGAAGGACATAAAGAGAAATGCAATTTCTTAGGAGCATATACAACAATTCTCAGAAGTTCTTAAGTGATTTAAGAGGTTTTAGTCTTATTTTTTTAAAGGGGTTTTAGTGCAGATGGTGAGGTGCAGTTCCACCAGAAGAGTCTCCCACTTCCCAGTTGTATATCCAATTTTCAAAACTTTAGCTGCCAGTTTTGACACTGTGCTGACTACACCTGTCCTGAAAGGAACACAGAGATGTTCTAAATTTGTGTTGATAAGACTTCAGTGATAAAATAATCTTGCTGTTCCCATGGTTCCTGAGAAACTGAGAGAGTACTTGTTATAATGCAGATACGTTTCAAAGCAAATGACATTTGAGTTCAGAGAGCAACTGTGCTTTTTGACAGGAAAAATAGCTAAACTAGATTGTCTCAGATTATCTAACTGTAGGCACGATGTGGCTTTTTAATAACAGCCTTCCCCATCCACCACAACGAACATCTGAAGCAAACATATCAAATTAAGCTCTTTAACCAATTTTACTGTTTAGAAAACCTTGCATTAAACACTGTGGTGAATACCACCAGACAGTAAAGCTGCTCTGTCACAGAACATACTACTCCTCATGAAGGCAACTTTAAATCTTCCTTCAAAATACATAGTTCAACACCATTTAGCCATGCCAGATACTGTCAAGAACAGGAAATGCTACATTTTTTTATTTTTAAACAACAGATACTTAGTTTTACCTATGGAAGTCTTAGAAACACTAGAAGGCTCTACACCCTATATTTCTACATTCTTACAGAACCACTCCCAGTTAAGGGAGCTGGATTTCAAACTGCTGAAAATATGTTTCTGAAGCAAGTCTCTATCTCTGAAAAAAAATACATACTCCAAAAGTAACAGTTTTTCATCTTTGGTAGAGTTCTACTTCCTAGCTTTAAAAGACTGAAGCAACTACTAATTTTTTCTTAGTTTGGACAGGTATACAAGTATTTCAGTATCTGCAGCACTTTCATTTTTTTTCTCCACTCTGACCTTGAGAGAGGAGTATTAAAAATTCATGATTCCTTTTATAATATTGGAATGAGCAGGGACAGGGCTGTATTCAATTTTAAGCTTAAACTTGTGAAGATGAATTGAGGGTTATCAATCCTTGGTTTGTATCTTTCCAGTTTAAGGAAGTATGCCACAGCTACCACATTCAAGTTAGGTACCACCTTCCACCAGGTACCAGCTTCCGATCCCTCTTCTGCCCAGCTGCTGTTGAAAGCCCACCTTTGAGCCTCCTAAGAATTTGGAGGCATGTTGGCATTTCTTCAGCAGATGTACCCACTCTGCTGCAGAGCTCCCAGATTTCAAAGCTTTAAGTCACAGAGAAAGTCACATGGATTTTCTGTGTAATTTATCCCTTTAAATCACTTACGTACTTCTGAAAATCTCTGCTAGACCAAGTTTATCTGGCATAAAGATATGTTATTAGAGCAGATTTTTGTGTTTGTCAGGAATTGACCTTTTTCCAAAGCTTTTTTGGATGGCAGCCTATAAAGTTGGGATTACTGTATAATGGAAAAGTTAAGAGGAGTATACTGGGAAACAATCCAGACCAAAGGATTTCCCCATGGGATTTTTTTTTTTTTTTTTTTTTTTTTTTTTTTTTTTTTTATAATTCCTGAACACTCAGCCATAAAGATACCAAGACACCACGAAATATTTAGATGTGGCTACTATTTGTTGTACTTGGAGATTCAGCCAAAGATTCATGACAAGTTTGAGGAATTTTAAAATTATTTTTTAAACTGGTGCAAATAATACCAGTAACAGGAAGAATTCAACATCTTTATTTCATGCTATGCTACTGTTTGTATCTGGTGTTCATATTCAGTGCTGAGTTCCAAGCATACAGAATGAATGTTCAGAGAGATGACTCAGAACTGCTTCCTAGCATTGGAACTGGCATCAGAAATTAGCATAATGAGACGTACCATTGCAGGTGTACCTCGTATTTCTTTAGCAGCTCTGGGGAAGACTGCTACATTTTCTTTGTGTGAGCTTTCTTCCCCCACCAGCTGAGCCCAGTTTTTAAAACCACTAGAGGGCCCACGCTCCATACAGTATCCGTACCCCAAACTGCACTATTTCACACTGCAAAGAGCACAGCGATTTTTAATAGGTAGGAATACCTTAATTCAAGGGCTTTTGCATTAATTCCAATTGCACCGATATTTTGATTAAGCGTTTTTAAGTTGAATTAGAGCTTTATTTCTCGCACTGGAAACCAGACACTTCTCTATAAAGGTGAGAACAGGCATGACAGCTGTTTAGCTGCTCAACTAGCAAGTCATACCAATATAAACCTTAAAAACTTCAATACTGATTTTTCAAAAAAATAATTTCCCCTTACTTTTGTAAATCTATTGCTCATGTTTAATATAAAAATCAACCAATAGCATGCATTCATCAAGAAACTTATCTAAATCACTACATTTTCCATGCTTTCATGCAATTAGAGCCTCATATTAGCAACAGGTCCATGTTCAAAAATAAATCAAAGTATGCAATAGCCAGACTGTGCATCTTTACAATTGCACACAGATGCAGCATCTTCTGCATGGTTTGTGCTACAGCAGCTAAACAATTTGCAAATTGCTCTAAAAATAAGTTACAAATTATTTTAGCCTTACATTATTCTCCAGACAGAATGCCAAATGTTAAAACCTTTTGGAAAAAAATAGAAAAAATACAAATCCCAAGAGTTCCCTTTCAAAAGCAGAATATCTTTTCACTGGAAAAAGGTAGAATTATTCATCTGCAATTCTCTATTCCTTTGGTAAACAGGGAACACCCCTGTGGTTTGATAATCTCACGCAGGATGAAATAATTCTAAAGTCCAAAAAGGTGACCTCACCAGCAATGATGTAATCTCCTTGAAAATAAAAGAAGTAATACAGGGCTTGTGTTACAATCTGAAGAACTTCATGAGTGAAGCCACTTTCTAAAAATATTCCAGCAATTTACGGGATGATAAGTGGTTATTTATATTTTGCATAAAAGACAGTAAATATCCTATACACATGGACAGTTACTTTGTAAGGCTCTTTTCCAATGTTCCCTCCAAGAAAAACAGAAATATTTTCAAGAAAAAAAAAATAGACTTTACAAATGGAAAGTGCTAGACTTTGGATGCATTTTAAACTTGAATTGGTTGGGTTTTGAGTTTGATATGATAAATGTATATTTGTCTGCTACCAAGGGAACACTGGAATTATTTAAAATATGTAATGAAACTACAGTTAAAAAGCTGTAGTAAAAGACATTTTCAGCATCTTGCTCTCTCTCATCAAACAGTAGCCCAAACTCACCAACTCCAATTCATCCTCCTCCGACTGTACTCAGCAAACAAGAGGGATAACACAGTTACTAAAAATATCATTGCTTTCAAAAATTAAAGAAAAAGTCGCGTTTGCGCTTCAGGATTTATATTCATTTTAATTAATAATGTGAATTTGCCACCTGATACTGTAAATACTAAATACTATACTACTAGAAAGTATAATACTTTATGCAATTCAGATCAATTAAAAATACCATACTGAAAGAACACATGCTTTGGCAAAATTAGTACAGAAAGAGCTTAGTAAAAACAAGGACACTGCTACATATTGACAACGTTTAGATACAGAGCACAACAGTTTCTGTCTGGACTGATCCAGTAAACATTCAGCTCAGTAACAAAATATTTTTTACATACAATCATCATATCATCCCAGCATCTCTACTCTGAAGTCTCTTTCCAATTTCCTCAAAAAGACAGACAAAACCTAAATTGAATATTATGTTGTTCTTAACCACACAACAGTAAATAGGTACTGTTCACTGCTAACACTAGAACAACTGCACTAACAAGATCCTCCTCTTGTATTTCTTTCTAATTAATTCAAAAGCATGATTTTCACTTTAATAATCAGCCAGTTATTTCCTGTGTCTTCTACACTTCAGTACCCCTAGAAAAACCCAAAACTTCAAGAATCATTACTCTGAGGATGATTATAGCTTTTGTTACTTGGACTAATTTTTTATTATTCATCATGAATACCAGCAACAAATACAAGTGCTTGTGGCACCTTTAAAGAATTATACACAGAGTACTTGCATTGTTTATATCCTGCTCCTCTTGGTTATGGTTCATTCTTTCATATACAGAAAACAGAAAATGTATGTATAGATGTTTAAAATTTCTACATAACATTGAAAGACTAAGACCAAAGGATCTGGCCAACCAAATTAAAGGAAAACCAGAGTAACTCTTCCTGAAAGACCTGTTCTGGTCCTAATGCTGTGGTTGCCTCATGCCTGACACGAAACTTGTATGCTATTCCAAATCTAGGCTGAACAAACATTACTGCACAGTAGTATTGAAAAGTACACAAATAGGGACTGAGCCTGATCCTTATTACTCTTTTATGTCTTCACTGAAGACATGACATCCACCATAGGACACACAAGGTTGCATTCCAGCACACCACATTAAACAAGGGTTTCTCTCAGACCATCATTACCACTGAAGCTACGTTTTACATCCCACAACCATTACGACCCAGGAAAAATAGGTACAGAGCGTGCTTTAGGGCATGTTAACACAGTTCACATCACCAGTAAGATCAGCCATTCCTCCACAGAATAATGCATAACCCTTTTTAAAACCCACATCCTTCAAAGAAACAAAGATTTCCGTACCAAGTCAGTGAGATGTCAAATCAAAACAACAAAATCCCAATCTGTCTCCAGGATTGCACTTTACCTGGATTTAGGTCAGACTGCTATTTTACACTTTTAAAAAAAAAAAAAAAAAATCCTTACAAATTTAACTTCTCCCAGAGTAACAACTTATAACTTAAACTTTCATTAGTGAAATTTCAAACACCCTTCTATTACTGAGGAGATAGTTTCTCCCTGGGTATGTTGCCAGAACACTCAATTTTTACAAAGCCAGCCACAGAACAAATGTTTTAACTTACCAGTGGTGGCATCATACCCTTGCTGGAGGGTGGGATGACAACACGGAGGTCAGGTTTGCGATTGTTCATTCCAAGATTACCTCCTCCAGGTGGAGGTGGAGACTTTGTAGGCATGACTTTGCCTAAGCCATTCCCACCACCAGTAGTTCCAAGTAGACTTGGTGAAGCTCGAGAATTCACAAACCCATTTCCTGAAAGAGGAAAACCAAATGTACTGTAAGGCTGAACAGAAGTAGCAATACAAAAACTTTGGTTCACATGGGCAGATTACAAAATATTTCTTTTGAAAAACTTGCAATAATGAACTTCTCACAAGAAGTGCAGTATTGAATAATCGAACAAACAAAAACCACTTTCACCAGAAGATCAATATGTAAAGGTAGTATCACCTCAAGGGCACACTGTGGCAGCTTAAACGCTGAGAAGAGCATATTGCCAAAGAATTATTTCTAACAACATCTGGGGTTTTTTATTTTGTCCTTTGAAGTTCCTCCAAGCTGAGCTTGCGAAAAAGTGTGTGCTTTTGCACAACTCCACTTCATCCCCACCCCCATAGAACATGAACTACACTGAATTGTTACCTGTGAGAATTGAAAAAAAAAAATCAGCTCACAAGTCTCTACTGGAAAAATATATTCTCCAAGTATCTTCAAGTTCTGCAGGACTCCAGTATCTACTGTCTAATAAAATTAATTTCAGTCTCAAAAATATTTACTGTCTCGTTATTCTGTTTAGCAACAACAATCCTTCCCCTTAAACTTCATTCCAAGCTCTGGACACAGATTTACACATCACATTTAAGCCCATTGATTTATTTTACACAGGTCTTTATTTTACTCATGATACTTGTTCTAAGTAGAATTAGACAAGCCAAAGCCTACAGGTCCTCTCTTCAGCACTGAAATCCTCAAAAGCTGAATACACTCAAGATACAGGCCTTAGCTTACACTCAGAACAGAAAAAAAACAAGCCAGTAAAACAGCGCCCAGTATTCTATTTTCACATACTGACAAATCTACCTATCATGTTAACCAAAATATATACATCTCAGAAAAAAAAAAAATGTGAAACCTCATTCTAATGATTTTATCATATTTATAAGCAACAATTCCCAAAATACACACACCTTATTCAGCTGCAAATGAAAAAAAGAGTTGTTACGCAAGGGAAATTTTGCAACAGGGAACCCTATAGTTCACACTACAGAACTTGTGTATGTGTGCGTATAAATAAATACAATTCATAGTAAGATTATGTTTATACTAACATTGCAGTTCTGAAAGCAGCCTTTACAGTCACAATTCAGGGAAAAGTCTATTACACAAAGATCACTGTGTGGGAAATTCTCTTCTAATAGCCTGTAGCGCCATACTGGCATGAATTTTGTATTATTATTCTAATTTGAATAGGCTCCTATGCCCAATCCAATTTTATTACATTAAGTACATATTAATCTAAAAGCAATTAAAATAAGAAAGTTGTCAGTGTCACATTCTACCTTCTTTAACAAAAATTTTAATACCTTTAAAAAGCTTAGCAAGAATGAAGAACAATAACATGTATCAGTAACAGCACAACACTTCAGGAAGGTCACTGACACTGCTAAGATACTCAGCTCATGTATGTTGGGAATCTAGGTGTGATTCACCAGGATGCTAATGAGAGAGCCCCCGCCATTACTACTACATTGTTACATGATGGGGGAACATGTGCTATGAAAGCACTTTTGAAACACTTCTTTGGAAAACAGTCCACCATAAATGAAACCTTACATATTGCTTTATCAATTTACAAACAGAAGAAGCAAAGATTAACATAAGAATTTTAACAAAGCTCTTGTGCTGATCTAAAGATATTCTATTGAGTCTTATAAAGGTCATTTGGAAACAAAGTTATTGCTAAATATTTTTAAAGAAAAAAAGTGTAAGTAGGTAGAACTTCCTGGAATTTGCAACCACAGTATTCTTGTTCACATATGGATGAGAAGTAAAATCACAACTTTAAAACCAGGGTTTTAAATTCTGGATTTACTTTGTGGATTTCCTACTGTGCCAAAAGCCTGACCACACATGGATGATGTGATATGTCCCTTGAGTTTTTCAAGGTTAACAGAGCAAGGAGGAGTTATTCTAATTTAGTACTTTCCTGAATAATTTGTATAGGAGGTATGGGAATACATTTTTTAAGAATTCTACCATTTAACTCAGAAGCTATGGGAGAAAGAAGGAATACAGGCAGCAGAAAGAAGAACAGCTTTTTATGTCAGCATTCTTCCTTCTGTATTATAAACCACAGCAAAAACTCATTTCATGATTAAAGCATCTACATTCCTCAGCAGACAACAGCAGAATTTATTGGGATGCTTCTAGGTTAGTGATAAAATTTAGTTAAAAGTGGCTGACAAGTTGGGCTGGAGCTGAGAATACATACTGGAGCTAAATATATTCTTGACTGCTAGGAGAAAACTAGCCACAGCTAGGTCAGACAGAAAAACCAACCAGCCAGAAAAGAGAAATTAAGTTCTGTGCTACCTGAAAACTGTGAGACAGTTTTCATGGAATCAATGATTTTGTTAAATACAGGTATGCATTAATACCTATCAATTATAAATAAGTGTAAACGTTAGGAATAGACAGCCTAGACAGCATCAGATTGCAAGAGATATCTTCCACAATGGACAGAGTAAAAATCAAGTGGATCTGGAAACTGATGTGAGGTAGGAAAAATTATTACAAACTAGCATATTTTTCACAAAATTCTATCAAAAAAAAGTGTTACAGTAGCTTCTATTTTCAGCAAAAATGTCAGAACATTTAAAGAAGTCACTGTTACAAAAAAGTAAAATCTAGGCTTTAATCTAATAATAAAATAGCATTTTATTACTCACTAGGTTGTCAGCGTTACCTTTTACATGCCAAAGCTGCGGTTCCGAGTTGAATTTAAACTTCAGAACAATAACACTTTGTATAAACAATGGAGTTCTGTATAGCGTTTTAGTCTATCCTATGATACCATTTCCTGTCCTCTGTTTTCAAGTATTTCGGTAGCTCGTGTGTTAAATCTGGACAGTGTCTTTCTTCCACACCCAATACAGTCATTTCCTGCAGCCCTTATTACAAGGCCCTGCCAATCCTTCAGAAACATTTCATGCTTTTAGTGGTGCTGTCAAAAACAACAAACTCCTTGCCATTGCCTTCTCTGTGCAATATCATTCAGCAGCAGGGCAGAGTCAAAGCATTTGTTCTGACAAAAGGCTGAACATTTCTTAAAATGAGTGTTTAGAAGAAGATGTATTAAGAACAGGAGAAGCAAAAATGTTCTAAGTGTGCAATACTACTGGTATTAATCCAGTAGAAGCCCTTTGTTATAAAAAACAAACATTGAACAGCTAGCAAACACTGGAGCATCTATATTGATTATTTGAAGACTCATATGCTGGGGCTGCAATAAGACTGCAGAATATTCATTTTTAATATGAAATTTAAAGCTTTTTTTCCTGTTAATAATCGAATAAGAAATCAAATTACAAGTTAAGAGTGAAAGGATAACTAAAAGCATGGTATTTCTTAGAGTAAGGTCAGGAGCCAGAAAAAGATAATGATTACAGGATGATGCAACTATACGGCAGTTTGCCAAACTGAGCTTTAATAACCCCATAAATTCTACTTACTATTTTGTATAATACAGAAATGGTATCTACCCCACCTACTACAGATCTTCCCCAAAGACAATTACTTTATGTTTAAATACACTATCAAACCAAAAAATAGAAACAGAATATAAAATCCTACATAAGTGCAAAATAAGACTACTGGGTTTACTTCCACGGGAAGAGTTTTATTTAACTCTAATTTTAAAACAGACTATGAAAGCGCATTTGAAACACTTCTTTGGAAAACAGACACCAATGCCAAGATGATAAACTCTCAATTATATGAATCATAATCTAATTAGATGTTATGATAACAAACATCGCCAATGTACCATTAGCCTACTACCTGTTTAGTCAGAAAATGTTTACTTTTGAAGTAACTTCTTTTTTAAAGCTAAATGTTAAAACCCACCCATGTTAACAACTGTATGTTCTGCCTTCAGAAACGTAATACAGCTTAATCTCATTTACTGTCCTGCAGCCCAAGACGTAGCATTCAATTACATGAGCCAGACTCATATTTCACTATACAAATCACATCAGCTGAAACAATGAACACACGTGGCTGGAAAGTACCGCATGTACTTATTACTACTCAAGGAATACGTTATAGTCAGTGATGCCATTAATCTTTTTTTGTGGTTCACCTTTGGAAAAACTGAACAGTTATACAGTTTTGCAAAATAATTGTGGGCAAGCAGCTAAGCAATATAAGATTAAGCAAAAATAAGAACAGCTGTAAACAAATATTTATGCCTCAAATGACATCATACAACCCAACATATGTCACTTAATTAGAACTAGACTGAAAATTCAGTTTGCAATAAGCCATCAATTCACTATGCATCTAGAAGACCAGAGAAAAATCTCTTGAAGAAGAACATTTACATGTAGGACCCTGGGTGGGTTGGGGAGTGGAAGTCATTGCGACTAAACACAATAACAGCATTTCTATGTGCATTAGTTGCTCAATTTATTTTTTTTTTTTTTTTTTTATGGAAATTAAACAAAAAACCCAAAACAAAACAGCATATGCCGTTCATACCATTTTCAGCTTTGCATAGAAGTCATTGCTGATTCTACCATCAGCTCAAAAAGTTCAAGTTCTCTGCTAGTTTTGGAAAGAATTTAGTATAAGATCTCAAGGAACCTGAAATATATGTCCACTGATCTTTACAAATCAGTATTTCAGATAATACTATGATTAAAATTAAAAAAACCTTTGACAGTAATATAAGACTCTGAGACATGACTAACATGTAAGACTTATACTTCTGAGACAGTACTTCAGATATTAAAACACAGCAAAAACAAATACACATGACTAAGTGTTAAGGGAATGCTTACTCATGTTACAAAATAAAAAAACTCATTTCCCAGGCTGCTGGATACTTTTTTTTTTTCCCCTAAAGCTACATAAAAGGAGAGACAATTTTCATTTAAATGGGCTTTCTTCAAGACCGGGGTTATTCAGAATACAGCAGCAGCAAAAGTAAAACAAAGGCATTACTGCTTTTGTATCTAGATGTTATTCAACTTTGTGGGAAAGAGCAGCAGTGGCAATTGGAGGCCTCATAGGTCTTTTTGTCAGCTAAACATCTTACAGCTAATGAAATCAGACTTCTTTCTGAAGTTGTCGATTTCTGTGTATCTATACAAAGCCTATCTAAAGAAGAGATGACAGAAGTGATATATTAGAACATCTGAGGATGTGTGATGCTGTATCCTGGGCAAGGTGATGTTATATAAATGTTGAGACTTCACACAAACAGATACACAGCAATACTTTAATCCAGCTGGGAGATTAATAATTTGCTATACATGTGACAAAGTCTAATATCTGATTTACTAAGAGGTACAAGGCAATTCTGGTTATAGTAAGATAATGAACACATATAACAATATATGAAATTTCAACTAAAATCTAAGGGTAGTTCAGGGGCTGAACTGACCACATGTAGATGGGTGGTTTCCACGGAGAGATTGCTACTTTTTTTAAAAAAAATATAAAGAAAACAAAAACCACCACCTCCAATGCTTTCTTCTACAAGCATGTTTTTTCATGCTGATTTCAGCCAGTCATTTCTTGTGAGCTGATCTAAACAGAGGATGATGGATGGGTCAGACTCCGTTATGTGATGACAAAGTCTAGCAAAGGAAAAAGGGTTCAGCTTGCACCCTGTGAAACAGCTGGTCTGCAGCCCACTTCCAGTACCCCCTTTCCTTGAGGAGAGCTTGGAAGCTGTTAAGAGTAAATAGGCTGCTCTCAGTGTTCTTCAGGAATCCTTTAATTTCTTCCTTGGAGAATGGTGAAACACTGACTGTTGTATCTACCCACGTAACCTTAAAGATCAGAGCAAAGACAAACATTATGCCAACACTATTGACATTACAGAGCAAGAACCTTTGTCCACTGCATTTTGCATCAGCTGAACATACGCTTTTAAGTCAAACCCCTTTCAACACAAGCTAGGAAGTGAGGAGCTCTGCCTAGTGAAAGGTTACTTGTGACAGATACTACCTGTCATGCTGAAGAGGAAGTATAACAGATAGGAATACCACCAGTAACACATAACCTTAAGGAGGAATATGCTCAATGTTTACAGCTGCTTTACCAAGGTGGTCATCTGCAACAACAGTGCCGAGCTTCTTAGCTGATGACAACACGGGTTGGTGAGTATGAAGTGGGGGTGGAGAGAAGTAAGTCTGTTTTCTTAAGGAAGAGGCTGATAGCATCAATACAGTTTCAAACAAAATGCCAGCAAGAGGTATGTTGTTCCAAAGTTAGTTAAACACTTCTCGCTGAGGCGTCTCTCATTTAATAAAATGTGAATAGAAAGGTGTTTTGTTATTGAAGCCTCCTGGTGTACTCTTAATAAAACTGCAGCATATTAGCCATTTAACTCAGACTTGTGAAGAAAGATTCTTTTATTTTCAGACATGCAGAAGAAGCTCTCCCAATCAGCCAATCCCTCGAGACAAAGGGAACCATTTACTGGTTTGGCCTTTCACAGTTGTCTGTCTTGATCCCTTGCTGGCAATTAGAAGTAGTCTACAGGTGCATGCAAAGTGTCAGTGGCACCTCTGTATAATCCTTCCTGAGGCCAGGATTAAAAAAAAACAAAAAACTCACACATGATCTAGAGTGGCTCTTAATAGAGACACAATAGCTCAAAAGACAGTTTTTCAAGAAGGTATATCCTTCAGATCGAATCTAATGAAATTTAATATTCCTAAAGTTACTTTACATTCTTAGAATCTGAAGATTAGCAAGGACATTAGAGAACAATTAGAGCTCTGGAACAAAGAGGAGAAATTCAGTACTCAAGAAGACTAGATCTTTCTTACAATGTTATCATCAGGAGAATGGGTAAGAGGAAAGATAATTTCCCAGATTAACTAGGTCCATAATCTGCATTACTGACCAGAAAGGCTACTTTACTGATAAATAATTGTATAAACAGGTAATATTGTGTCCTTGCAAGATCATAAAGAGCCTCCACTTTCAACAACTCCTTCAAAATCACCTAGGCCTTGAAGAATTTAGGGAATTCATCTTGGTCCAGGGTTTATCTTTTTCATGCAACCTTATCAATGAAATCAGCCCATATCCTTTTCATGGTTCATGGTTCAATGCATAGGCATGGAAGAAAAGTAGAGACTGGATAACACTGGTATTTCTTTTGAGATTTTCTGATTCTCAGAGTCCTCAAGGATGGGATAACTTCACTGGAAGTGGCACTTCATTGGCCACCTCTGAATGATTCAAAGTTTAATACTTAATCTACCAGAACACAGTGAAGCAGATCTCCTCATGACAAATTTGAAGGTGATCCATTCATCAAGTCCTTCCAGTTCAAAGTCAGAGAAACTCCCCCCCACATTTGGGTACTCCAAACAAGTGAGGCTAGACTTTGCCTAATTAGAATCCACAGCTTTTAAAAGGAGTAAAATAGACATGCAGTATGTGTTCAAGCCATGATGATGTTGACAACAAATAGCAAGTTGTACACCTGGTGACACAAGATTCTTGAAGCATATTAGATGTCCATCACAAACTGAACAGGGTTTAACACTGACCAGGAACAGCAGTATCATGCAAATCCTAGGTCCAAACCATTTATCTAATTAACAGAAAAAATAAAATATCTCAAAAGCAAACACTGTTATAATGCCGGACACTTCTTCCCTTCCAACACTGATATACTTGCCAAGCAAAAATTTTCAGGAAATGTTTTTTAAGTGGTGGGTAAAATTTTAAAAAGTAAAGTAATTTGCAAAGTAAAAAAATGCTTTTTCAGAGTTATGACAGCTGCATGTGAAGCAAGCTCTCAGTATTATAAAATGATCACAAAATTTTCTGTTCTAGACAAAAAAACACTTACCAATCTTTGCTACAACACGCAGATATTTTTACTCAGTTATTTTCCACAGAAAAACTGTTAAGTCGGCAGATTGACTGCTAAAGCAAATCATATCCATTCCAATCAAGTTATACAGGACTTGAGAAAAAGACTAGTGAACTAAATATGAGCTATTTTATGCAACATCTTTGTTAGAACTGGGTCCCAACTATGCAAGATAACCTTCACATGCTTTTTAATCAGAGATAAAGTTGTGTAAGTACTTCTCTTCAAATAAAATAACAACAAAATCTCAATTGATCAAAATTTCATAATGTCGAGTAAACCCAGGGTTTTTCCTGTGTCTGTAGGAGAATATCTGGGAATATGGGTATGCCTGTACTCCATCTGTATCTTTGACATCTCTTCTATAAATTGTGAGATGCAAATTTGAAACAAGACCTTTCACAACTATATCTATAGGAAAATTCTCCATTCCCGAGAAGCTTAAAAGAAAAATATTGAAAGCCAAAAGGAAAAAAAAATATTTTTTGAAGTGACTTCTATAATAAATATAGTAAGAAACTAAATCCATTGTTGTCAGCAAACATAATTAACTAGACATATACTCTTCAAAGGCAGCGGTCAAGCTCAAATTGACAGGTTAGCAGATTTACTCTATCTGGTTATGTATGGTTTCTTGATTTTAGTTGCAATTTAAAAGGTTACTGTGCACCTGACAGTACTTAAAAGAAGCCATGACATATACATATCCTAGTAGAAAGTGGAGCTTTGATAACTTAGGATATTTTGTGGTTTAACATTCTGGTGTTAACTAGGTATTTAAGTTTCACTAGATGTATTTCTTATAGATGTTCCACTGTTCTTGTAGAGCCACAACGCTTTACTTGTACAAAAAAAAAATCTTTCTAGAAATGAGTGGGTATATAACATTTTGGGTGCGATGTTCTGGAAAGTAAGAGATAAGTGATGCATTTTGACTTTTCACATAAACTATTAATAAATGCAAGAAGGAAAACATTTTACTGCATTAAATATGTTCACCAAGCTGCTGTAAGTGGGTATTTCCACAGTTCAATATTCTATAGCAAGTGCTGTAAACAACCTTTTTATTTGCTGATTGAAAGAAGTAGTCTTAAATCTGAAGCTGCTGTTACTAAAGCCTGATTTTGGAAAAGAGGCCTGAAATGGCCTGATAATAAATTTATTTAGCCTGACTTAAGAAATACTATGGAAATCAACATCTGACCTCCACAGTTTCTAAAAATAGTCATCTTTTTTCAACTCAGGAAGTCTCCTCCATTTAAAATCTTGCTTACCTGATGGAAACCACACTTGAATATTTCATATCTTTGCTGCACATAGCCAAAGAATGGATGAAGAGTGGAAAGTCAATCCTGTACTTTCAGCCTTGTAGTTCCAGCATTTTTTATTCATAAATTCAATTGCTTGACTTTACCTTCAAAGAACTTCTTCCCAGTTGCCACACTAAGTAGCCAGGGGGCAAATACTGAAAGGTCAACAGTGGCTCCTCTAATTCCTTGCTATGAACACATACCAAGAAAGAGTTATGTGTATTCCCAAAACTGACCTTTGCTCACCAAGACATCTCAAGGAATGGAAGGGACCTGAAGGAAGTGGGAGAACTGTCTTTCTGTGGCATGATAAATTTCAGTGGCTGCCTGCCCTGTATCAGAGTACTAAGTTTTGTTTAGGGGAGTCAAAATATTATTTAAATTAAAAAGTGCTATCATACCTTTTTACTGAAGACAAAAAAATACCGTGAATTTGATCTCAAATTTGTTTTTGAAATAAATTCTGATCATCTTCCAAAATTAAGAGAGAACCTAGATATCAGCTTCCAAGATTTACTGCTTTCTTTGCATAACCACTAGAAAATAATTAGCAAGATACACACGGCAATACAAACAATACAGTCTGTATTTTCTTCATTTTGATTGGCACCACAAACAGTATCAAACATCCTGGTCTTGTGAATAAAACTAGAACACAGCTGAGTTGTTTTTAGTGTAATGGTTTAGTAAGCACAGTGAATTTCATGCAAAGGAAAACATTTGGCAAACACAGGATCTCTTTAGAGTACTGTAATTACACCTGTAAAGAAACACAAAAGCAAGAGCAGCACAGTACTATTGAAAATCACTAAAATACAAAATGCAAATATTACTGAAGTAGAAAGGGCATGGCAGTAAAAGTGTTAAACGTCTGATAAGAATTTACAGGACTTGACAATTACAAGACAACTAATAAAGTTACAACCTTTGTTCTTCCACAACAACTTTTGAAAAAGAATCAAAATAAAATGTGCTTTCAAGTTGGTGTGAAACTAAAACCATAATACTATTTTTCAACAAAGACATGATAGCGCACTTACCAACTGGACTGGTACCAGCTCCATTTGGCACTGTGAGGTCAGTTGTCCCCAGCATTCCACCTAACAGAAATAAGCCAGAGCATCAAACTACTTGCTCTCATTACACTGTTGTATCATTTTGTACTTCAAAACTTTGGCCGTTTTAAAAAAAAATGCACTGATACCATCAAGAACTTGTTACTTGGGGGGCAGGGGGAGAGTATTAATAACAAAATTATTTTTTTTTTAAGAAGAGGGCATAAAAGGAAAGCACAACTGTACTGAAATCTTACCTGCATTGCCAGTACTCGGTGGTCTCTGAGGGGCCCCAGGTGATACGTTGCGATGCAGGGTGGTCTGGGGTGGGGAGAGCATGGTTGTGTCTGTTAACGATGAACTGGCTGCCAGTGATGGGGATACGAGAGAACTCCCTGGGTTACTGTAGGTTAAAGTGTTGGGATTGGACACTGGAACTGTAACCGACATCGAGAAGTTCTGAGCAGGCAAGCCAGGCTGGAGGAAAGAAGATGAGGAACACACACAAAACAACATTAGCATTAACTACATTTGTAGAAATAGCACATTATAAAAATACACACTGATGTATGCCAAGAATTACTGAGGTTTAAAAAAAAAAGTTAATTATGTTAGTTTTTAAAGTCTATTAAGCATACAATTTTAAAACATCCATTTGTTGTAGAGTATGGTGTTAAACTCTTATACATCATATAAAGACAGTTCCAAGAGAATTATTCAGACTTCTAAAATACTGAAAGTTCAAATACAAAAAATCTGAAGATATTCATATGAATTCACAAGCTCAGAAATACAATAAATTTACCAGTTAATTTGGATTATTACAAAGCAACGACAAACTAAACATGTCTACAAATCCATGAACTGTTGCACCTTCAAAATATAAGCATAAACATGCACATTATAAAATAGTCAGTTATTACACAAAAGAGAAAAAGTTAGTAATAACATTTTGTATTAATAATCTTGCCAAAATATTCCTACTAATCTCTAAAACTTTGAGACTAAAAAAAATAAACAGATCTTTAGAAAGTCACTAAATTCAGTAATTTGAATTTAAACATTTCAATTGTCATTATTCTGAACTGTGATCTACAATACCCTGCTTGAATAAACACTCCATCTTCCTTTTCGCAAATCTTGTTTTTTAAATTTCTAATTTTTACAGCATTATTTAAAAGGCAACTATTTTTCTGAAGTGCATATGTTTGTTATTCAACAACTATTTGAATCAAAAGCTTAGATGCCTGCCCATCTATGGTGCTCATTTAGTTATGACTAACTTCTTCGGCCTTTGTCTCATTCCTATCCTTTGACAGTGATGAGTTTCTGAAACAAAAGGGACTATTTTCTTTCACAACTCTCATAATTACTGGAAACAAAATCATAACAGGTACAATTTAAGGGTAAGAATTTGGCAGGATTTATGGACAGAATAGAAAGATAATACTTTTGATTTAGAGGTCAAATGCAGATGACAAACATTCATGACTTAATATGTATACTTAAAAAGATGCACTCTTGTCTCAAACAGCTTAAAATTTATTTTTTACCTAGAATTATACTTCTGTATGATAATTTTGATAACATTAGGAATATAATAAAAGCCATATTAATTAAAAGAACAGAATACATTTTCTACAAGAAACAAAATCTCTTACTAGTGAGAGCCAATGACAGTGTCCCTACTGAAGCATTCTACGAATAATTATCAATTTTTGGCACAGATGGAAGGAAAAAGTAATGAAGCATAGCGACGTAATGCTAGCAAATCATTCACAGTATCTAACTAATGACAAGCTGTACTGGTATTTGTTTTCACGGGAAACTACTTCAAGAAACTATTCAGTATCTACAAGAAAAAGGTTGGTTTTAATCAGCATGTTGTCCAGTAACTCAAACTAATCTTGAAATACCTGAAGTATGCTTACAACAATGCTAGAAGCTAGCAGTCGAAACATTTTTTCTCTAAGTTTCTCAATATAAAACTAATAAATGACAGCTTCCACACACACCTTACAATTACAAAAAGGCTGTCTCTGCCCATCTACAGTACTCATTTGGTTATGACTAAATTCTTCACACTTTGCCTCATTCCTATCCTTTGACAGTAATGAGTGCACTAGAACAAAAGAAATTATGTTCCTATACAGACCCAAAAGTACTAGAAATAGAACCATAACAGGTCCAATTTAAGCTACAAATACAGAACTATAGAGCTGAAAAATAATGTTACCATTTTTATTTATACTGATATCCCCATCAACAATTTAGGTTGTTCATGAAGACCACAAAAAATCAAGGAAGAGCAAATTAGCTGTAACATACTGAGAGATGAGGACTGAAGATGTCTCAACACAGAAATGCTGGATATCAAAAGCTTCAAAACAAAGCAAGAACAAAAGATAGTGGCTTCATTCAAGTATAAAAGGACCTTGCTAAAAGAAGTGATGGTGGGTGTCATGACTGTCAATTTGCTTTGAAGTCCCCAAAGATGGCCTTCTTGCTCTGAACAATGAAATAATTTCTAGTATTACCAAGTCATTTGAGGACACACTACTCAATTGCCCGAGGGTCTGTGCCGATTAACCTAGCCAGTCCATTTACTTTAATTGCTACAAGATTTGCAATGTTAAAAAATTCAAAGGCTGCGGCAGAGCCCTGTACTAATTTTCTCAGAAAATATCTCCCCTGTAATACTCAACACTAATTGGTTTTTGTAGATGGAAATTAAATGTCATCATGTAAACCTCCATGAAAAAGATGCAAAATTTACACTACTGTTAATGCCAAACTTCTTGAGTTCTGGAGCCGAGTGATTTATGGCTGCAAATGGGTTAGGCACTTGGGACAAGAAAATTTAGATCTTTCAGTGTCTATTGAAGTATTTGTTAGAATTTCAACAGAAGACACCGATCTTTTGAGGCTCCCATCATGCAGCAGTCTATCTTTAAACATCTAAATACCTTACTATAGTCTTCAGCAAGATAAATTTCACTGATTCGGTGACAAAATTAATCAATTCTATTTGCCTGCTTGTAACATACTTTAAAATCTTGATCAACAGACCAAGAGCTACAAGATATAAATAAACTATCCTTTATACTACAACAAAATGTGTCTTTATAAAAATCTTTTAGGTAGGGTTAGGCAATGAAGGTAGGGGCCTGAAATTTAGAAATGCAACTTCATGTTCACAAGGTATGAAAAACTATGAGTGCAAAAGAGAAGCTAGAGACAAATCTTCTTATACTTTAAGATAAAATGTGTTTTAACAAGATCAAATATCAGCATCTCATTTTTCCTCAGATATATATTCCCTTCTCAAACCATTACATCTTCTTGTCTTTGCAGTGGTTTTCAGTGGTAAGCAAACACCATGAAAGTTTTCATGCATGTAATAGAAGCACAAACCATACTTTAGTACTCACTGCGATTTTATGATTCCGCATCATATTATCAAACTCTTCATTTATTTTTTTATATTTTTCTTCTGTATGTGGCGTGAGCACATATGAAGTGTCAGGGTCCGGGCTGTCGCACCCTCTGTGTTCCTTCTTGTTCAGAGCCTAAATAATGAAGTTAATAAAAAGGATCAACAAATAAAAAGTAGAGATAAAATAAAAGTACTTACAGGGCCTCGCTTGAAAATAAAATCACTATCTTCATTTAGTTTGCTGAATCTGTCCTCCGATAGTGGACTGTGCTCAAAGTAATCGTCAGCATCAGGGCTCTCACAACCATTAAGGCCTTTCTTTCTTAAGGTCTGAAATACAATTGGAAAATTCACATACAAATCATACTAACTTGCCAAGAAGTTTTGTATACTACTGAATCATTCAGAGCCACTGAAACTACATGAAACTTTCACAGACAAAACTCACTGTTCAACAGACAGGCTCAGTCTTGCAAAATAGTGGCATAGTACACAAAGAGAAAATGTACATTCAGAGGCACAGACTCTCCCAGGTGCCATCTCATGGGTAACTTTAACCTACAAACACCTCATCTCTCCAGTGTTCCATGTAAAACCATTTTTAGATACTGGCTGATAAAGTTGCCTGACATACAAGGAGCATTCAAGCCTATGGCAAAGGAGTTAACGCTATCACTGACAATTAAAACCAGTTTACTGGATCGTTAATAAATTGATTTTAGCAACCCAATTTTAATATTCACGTTTTAAAGGGCACACAGAGAAACACAGCGGCTAAAATTTTTATCAATTTCAACAACTGCAGTACATTAAATATATGGAATATACTTGGTCTCAGTAGTTTATCAAGGCAGAATTTTCCTGCATTTCTATCATCCTGTATGATAACAAGAACTGCAAAAAAGTATTAAAAAAATTACATAATCCCCATCTAAAATGACTTCATTTGCTAAATATAGATTTTTTTCAGACTCCTTTAGACTAACTTGATGCAACTGCTTTACTGGGCTACTTCCTGTTTTCTGATGGAGAACTCACATCAACATTCCCTGGGGAAAAAAACAAACTTGTCTACAATCTAGGCATTCCAAATAAGCTACTGAAAGAAAGGATATGAAACTACAGGTCTCATGGCCAAATTTTAAAAGATATTTGTATTCTTTGTTTTTCTCTTTCACCCTATTACACAGTCAGACATCTTTCTTTACAAGTTCTCATCTACAACAAAACAAGATTTAAAATGTAACCTATGGAAAAGTCTTTAATGTTTTACAAAATTTTCAAAAGGAAAGCAATTTAAGTTTTTTAACTGCTATATATTAGCAGTACCTAAGGTAGCAGTAGGACTACAGAGGCATGAGGGGAGAGTCATGTGTTTTCTTTCTGTGAGAAATTATCTATATTCTATGAATTTTGCACTAAAAGCTCTAAAGATTTGAAACCTGCAAACTGACACTCTCAGCACCATCAAGAAACTGCATTTGTTTTCCTATAGAAGCTATGATCCCATAATGCACTGAATTTCCGATTTAAAAAATTTTTTTTTGTTTAGACTATAGTATTCATCATCATTTTTTCTTGAAGTGCTATCTACTAATTTTTAGTACAATAAAAAGTACAAAAGACTTTCTCACTATTCATATATATGCAAAATACTGCCTATTTCTACTTCAGTTTTAAAGCAGTACTTGAAAATTCAATTACACAGTCTGAAATTCTTGAATATCACAGGTCACCATAAGCTATAATTCCTTCTCAAGTTTCTTGGCTTGCTCCGCGTATCCCACACAGTATCTGGAACTCCCACAAAAATGTAATCACTAAATCAGCATATGGGGAAAACAGGTGTAGCTTCCTCCGACACCTGTCACAGCACTGATCCTGCTCCCCTAACCAATCAGCTGGACACGTATATGGACTTGGCCATACAAGGGCCGGCTGTTCGGCCTCTCAAGGTCGGAGCCTGTCATCTCTCTCCCAGCCCTTCCTAACAAGTCAGCCTGCCAGTCTTCTACACTTTGATATCAGTAGGGAAAATGTTAACACTGTATAATCTGGATTACACTTAACCCCTGCAACCCACAGAATACTGTAAATAGAATCCAAGTATGTCTTTACACAGCACTCAGCATCAACAAGCATATGTAATGTCCAAGACACAATTAGAAGCTGTATTTAGATACTAGAAAGAAAAATATTACAAGAAATACACTTATTGTCTAGTTTACCTCCTTTGATAAACACGTTAGAGCAATTTTAAGTATTGCAGTATAGGAGTTTTATTAGTGCTCCTTTCAATATTCTAAAACAATCAAGTAAAAGCTTTTAAGAATAATACTGCCAACTCATCCTCCCAGATCCATCTGAAAAATTATACTCAAAGTTCTACTATAAAGGCAGCTATTTAGTTAAATATAAAAAATGCATTTTTTCCTCTTGGCAACTTTTTAAAAGTTTTTGTTAACAATGGGGTTAACTCTGCTTCAACTCATGAGGAAGGAAAATGCCTCAGTATCTCCTGTTTAAGATTCTGGAAACCTTCACTCCAGATGGGGTTCCTGTCATTGTGGAAGGATTTAAGCCACAGTTCACTGTTACAGATAATAAGTCTGGGTCTGATATCCAAAGCTCTCTCTCCTTATCACTAAAACATGAACTGCCACTTTGAGGACCTAACCATAAAAAGACTGCCAACTTTATCATTGCCCAGTAACATAATAGTAAAACATTTCTGCTGCGTGGCTCCTACTAACAAGTGGAATGCTGTAATCTGTTCACACGGCCAGGCGAAGCCTACGCGAGACAGCCCAGCCTCAGCTTTCTCACAGGCTACAGAGTGAGACATGATAACAGGCCCTTGCTCACAGGAAAACAAGGAAGGCCATGACTGCTGGGAATCGCTCTATGGGGACACAGGAAAGCCAAACTCCATAAACAAGCGCTGCTGACTCCACCCTCAAGACTCTCTATAGCTAAAATTTGTTATTTCTCTGATTGATGTAAATAACTTGCCCCCCTGAGCTATTTCCAATTATAATAGACACTGAGATTTTTATTAACTCCAAAGATGGGAGGTGGGAGGGTAGAGTGAAAAAAAACCTGCCAGTTAGTAAGACCAAACAATATTTTTTAACATGAAGAGAGTTTTACTTCTCTGATGTGATTGATAAGCTTGTCTAGAATACAATCAGTTTTTGCAGTTGAGGTTAACATGGAACATAGATTTTCCTGTTACAGCAAGATGGAAATAGATAATTAATTTTCAGGTTTTGCTCTTGGATGCTCACTGCAATTGCCTTCTGGTGTTAAGTCGTGTTTTCCAGATCATATAAGGGA
Source organism: Athene cunicularia (assembly GCF_003259725.1). Lineage (NCBI taxonomy): Eukaryota > Metazoa > Chordata > Aves > Strigiformes > Strigidae > Athene > Athene cunicularia. The sequence continues at coordinate 11,541,475 of NW_020799112.1, forward strand.
ATGCGTAGCCTTTTGAGTTAATCTGTATTACTTTCCACTTCCTCTGAGACTTAGCCAAAATTACTGGAAATTGTTCCAATGTGTTTGCCAATGCATTTTATTATGCCCTCAGTTACTGAGATAGTGGAGCTTTGATATTAGACGGGATTAACTATGATGAGAGAAAAGTACTGGGTTTTGTCAGAAAATAATGCAAAGTATAAGGAACCAAGGCAGGTATGAAATCTTTTTTTAAAAGAATGAAGCTAACACAGCGATATAGTAGTGTGACATACAAAGTCACTACATAAGCGTTCCAGACAGCCACAGTCATCTTGATATTACAGAATGACACAGAAGTTTTAAGCTGCTTTTGTTTCACTGTGTAAAACTGAAATATGTGAGTATTATAATTATTAGCTTAATATTGGGGGGTTTTTAAAGGCACAGCTTAGGAAACATTGTATGAGAATGGCTGGACTAGCTCTGACAAGTTTAAATACTACATTCAAGTGAATGGTACAAGAGCCCCAATATTTTCCTGAACTTCCACACACAAAGTACTTTTAATTGAATTTTGCTAATTTAAGGAAAGAATCATGCCTTGGCAAGAAGCATCTAAGGAACAGAAGAAGGGCTTCTTGCAAAACAACAGCAACAAAATAATTAGCTGCTCTCTACAATTCAACACAAATTTTACTGAAACTGGTAATACAGATAACGAAGAGTATAAAAATACAATAAAGTGATTTATTGCATGATCCATGAGGAAGCAAAGACTATATTCAACTGTCACAGTGTAATTATCTTAGCAAAAGCTTCCTTCCACAAAATCCAACAGAGAAACATGAAATGCAGCAGCTTTAATCCTGCTGAGTCTCCACAGCATGAAATCAAGTCACCACCTTCTTCCAAGGCTTGTTCCAGCCCAGCTGCAAGCAGCTTCTCTCACACAAACTTACACTGGCTCAATATTGGTCATCAGCAGTTCAGGAAACCAGAAACTCTAAACTAATAAACACAGATTACTGCTACCAGAGATGAAGATAAGTGACAACCCCCAGCTGTCATCCTCCCCGTGAAAGACCCTGGTTTTTATACCCAACTCTGAAAGGACATGTTGCTAATGGTTAAAAGAGCACAAACGACATGTTTTGTGCTTCAATTCCGTGAGTGTGGTTAAAAAGCCAAGACTTCTGGTATTAGTGATCTGGGCTCCTTACCAGCAGCTCTGGCGAAACTGTAGAGAACTTGATTATGTTCCCTGTCACCTCAGGAAATAATATTTTTCTGACTTAAAGCAAAAAAGTAGGATGACCTCATATGTAGAAAGTGTTATGAAGCACAAAAAAGTGTCAGTTCATTCAAAACATTTTCAGTGTTTGGTTTCTTGTAATATTAGACAAAAAGGAAATGGTTGTTTCTATCAATGCTACTATGTATCATATTAACAAGCTCTATTTTTGCACTTACTATTGGAGCTGGCCAAACAGGATTTTTATTGATGTTTCATCCCAAATCATGAGGGAAAACATTTCCAAAATTTGGCTAAGATTGAAATGAAAAGTTATTTCCCTTGGAAAGGGCAAAGCTTTCACTTAAAACCTGTGGCTAATTCTGTTTCTCCTGTTGCAGTCAGAGCACAGAAGAGCTGTGAAGCAGCACAGATTTGGAGGAAAAACTTTTTTTAAAATTGTCATTTTAAAAAGTGTAAGTATTCCTCAGGCCTGAAGTAACAGAAAGGCTCCACTAGTACTGCTAAATATTACTGCTGCTCTAGTAGGCACTTACACCATGGTTAACAAAAGGATAACCAAACAGTTTCCTCATGCTCTAGAGAGCTGCCATGCAGCAGGGGAGAGGACATTGCTGCCACTTGCACCAAATCCCAAAGGCTCTTCACCCACAAATGCAGCTGCCAAGTGTTTATTTTACACAGCTCTGTACAGGGAGGATGGGACTAAGCATCACTGCCATCCACAATGGGAATAACGACAAGACCGCTGAGGCAAAAGATTGTGAAGTTTGCAATCACACCAACAAAATGCATAAGCCAGTACGATTAGTCCAGACTGCAATAGTGCCTTTCCTATCAATGTTCAGGAACAAAAGAAAATAATTCCTAAAAGAGAGACCCCAGGGTAACCAAGAGCTATCTAGCTGTACTGTAGCCTTCAGGATCAGTCTCACATTCCATCTCTGCAAATGATTACAGGGATTCACACTTTTAAGGTTATTTCCCCATTCTTTAAGGGAATTGCTGAAATATCTGTGGGAGCAGTTTGACAAGCTGACTGACAGCAACAACTTAGTGCCACAGAAAGCGCAGGATCCTAGAGACCACCCTTACACCAACTCTGATGTTTGCTCGAGCCTGCAATAACTAATTTTTTGTTCACTAAAATGACAGAAAACTCTCCTTGGACGTTCTTTATTTTACTTATTTTTGCTGGGTTTGTTTTCAGTTGTAGCAGGAATAAGTTGGTTTTTCAATGTATGGGCTAAGCACCACAGATAGAAAGTAGGCAGAAGAAATGGCCTGTTCACTGCATCAGCCACCATTGATAATCGTGCTCTAATTAAAAAACTGCACCTTTTTTTCCCCTGAGATATTCACAAAAGAAAGGACAAATACAGTAGTCACAGCACCAGACTCCCACCCGGTTTTCATTCTTCTTATGTGAAACATCAGTGAGAGAAAACAGGGCATAGTCCTTTAACACAGTTCAGCTCCCCACAGCAAAGAGAGGCTTCAGCTGGTAAGAGCTACAGGTATCACTACAGACTTTACACATAGTAAGAAGTCATGCTGAAAGCATGACAATTGCTTTATTATTTGCTTCCTGTTACATATTATCATCAAGAAATTGAGCCCAAAACCAGGCTGAATTACTCTTCTTTTGTAACACAAAATATTTCCTTTCATCACCCTGAACAATACTATGGTGTATCATCCTTTACATACAGTCATTTCTCCTCTATTATATATAAAACATATTAAAGTATCTGAGGAGTATTCTTAGTCATTGAAATCTATTTATATTTTTTAAACTTCCTGCAGGTCAGTATAGCTTCTCAAGTATTACCGTTTCTTTTCTCTAGAGTAATAACATGGTTCTGGTTCTGCAAAGTCCGAGCTTGCCCCTGCAGTGCTGGGTATGCGAATTTTACCAGAGTCTAAAATACAAGCAAGAGTGAATACTAAATGCAGTGTATACAAGTGAACAGATAGATAAAAAAAAATATGTAATTCAACTGAGTAACAGTGTTCTGTGTTTGAAGCTCATCAACATTATTTCTGTAGGCTTCGATTTCTTTTTCATCGTTAGATCTCCTGGATTATTTCATGTAAAGTTTCAAAATTTTGTAAATTTTCCTAAGGCTCTATTAATATTCTCAACTTCAACCACTAAAGCATCTTCAAATTTGATTATGAAGCTGATGTTCCTTTCCATCGAGTTATGAGGCTACTTAAGTTTATCCTTAATACTATTCCTTTCAGTACTCCTGTCATTTTCTAGTACATTTTGCTATGCTATTAGTTAGAATTTCACATTCTAATTGCAGCCACAAATACATATGTCCTAAAACAGCACAGTAAAGCAGAGCGGTGCACAGCTCTCAAAACTTCAGAGAAATGCATAGGTCAAATTAGATTATGACAGACATTTCCATGAGCTAAGCAACTTGGAGAGCTTAACTTCTTAAAGAACAAGGCCTCACTAATCTTTCTGGTAGGCTTCCCAACCAAAACAATGTATAATAAGTAAAATCTGAAAAATCGACACACTCTACTTTCAGCTTACTTAAATAGTATTTTCCATACTTATGCTCAATTAGTGGTATTACAAAAGTAAATAATGTTTATTATGCAAAGATATCTAGACATCAAAAATTTGGAGTACAGTATTAACAAAGTTTGCTACAATGATTATATTTCTTGGCCATATATTACAGTATGTTGGGGGACAAAAAGGAGGTTTAGGGTTAATTACTTATTCCAGTGTTACACAAACAAAAAAATTATAAGCCTGCCTAGCACTAGGCCATAAAAGACAAGAAAGAGTCCTTTAAGCAATGCTCTACTATATTCAGTTTTAGGCAAAGATATTCATCATTTACAGATGAAAAATGTTCATGATTTTAAATTTTATCAGTGTCCCTGTTATATACCACTCTAAGAAAAGACACAGTCTTGTTTCAAATGTTGGAGCACTTCCAGTATCTGGCAAATTTTAACATGTATCCCTCGCTTGCCAAACATGAAAGCTAGCTGTCAAATTCCTCCAAGATATGATAAAGATGGCACTCAGGATTCAAACTCTCATTTATATAAAATAACACATACAAAAGGTTTTTAGACATGACATGGTATGAAGCTTAAATTCTAGATTGAAGCATCTTTGCTGTGAAACATTTTAAATAGATAAACCACAAGGAGTTACTGAAGAATAATAATTTTATGGGCTTATAAAATCCACTCTTTTCACTCCCAGAATGCACTGGACTAGAAGGTATAGGAAGGGAAGCTGCTTATTTGTATTTGTGATTTTAGAGAAACATTAACTGTAAACTCTGGACTTCATAATGCAGTTGCTGACCTACAAACCAGCTGGATTGCTCACTCCTAAATAAACTTCTTGAGACTTAAAACAGTTAGTAAGCCATTAGCACTGATAATACTATTTCCACAGTGAAAACTAAATCAAGCTCTCAAAGTCTGACATTTGATGCATTTGTCTTTGCTTCACTTTCTATCCAACTTACTAAATTATTGAATTTTATATTGCTGAGTAGTTTTTCAGTTTACCTGTTTTATAGAAAGTACCATCAACTAGGTATTTCCAATAAAGACTACAAAATTGCCAGTTTAAGTTGGTCCTATTAAATCTTTTTCTTAAAAACAAAAGACAAAGGAGATTGATGTTCATCTTCAGGAAGCAGAAACTATTCCTTAGCATATAAATTAAATATTTTTTATAGTTTATATTCCTTTCAAGGAATGCAGTCTGCAACAAACCAAATTAATGGTAAAACCAAGCAAAACAGTTCTATGTTAGAATGTTCAAAGAGATATTTTATGGTATACAAATGCTTTTTTGAATCCTTACTCAAGGGTCAACACGTACATACACATCTTCCCATATGTACCTCTTCACATACTTGCAATGGTTAAAAATATAAATCAGCAACAGCAGTAGCCGACTGAATGCCTCCTTTCAGCAACAGTATATTGCAGATAAGCCATATGGAACATGAAAAGTTTCCAAGTGTAGCAACCCATCTGCATAATATCCTTCATAATCTTTTAGAAGTTCTTTAGTAAAAATATTATCTCCTACTCATAGTTTGCCAAGAAAAATTTTCTAAACTCCAATTACAAATCACTGATATAAAAAGAATGGGTTTCTTTTGGTCTACCTGCCTATGCAGTATTGCTATTTCAAACATTTCTTGTCCTGAATTTCTCCTTACAGCTTGAAAATTTGAAAGGATAACAGAAACTATTTCAAAGTCTTGGTATTCAAGATAACTTAGTATTATCAAAAAAGTAATTACAACACAAATAGGAATTATTCCCAAAGAAAATGTTTAGTGGATTCTAAGCATTTATACGATTTTTAAAATACCATTCTCATGTAACATTAAGGGAACTGGCTACACTAATGTCTACCAGAATAAGCTTCAATTGCCTTTAATACTGGTATGGAACTACCCTTTTGTTTCACCCAAAAAAGTGTCTAACTGTACAGAGAAATCACTAAAAGTATGTGTAGATACATGTGTGCACTCTAAACGGGTGTGGTGTGTGTACACACACAAGCATTATTCTAGTTCATATCACTACTACAGAATATTTACCAAAAAATAAGCAAGTTAAGACAACTGAAAGCAGGTACTTGAAAACACCAACTGAGATAAGTATGTACAACAGGAAGCAGCAAATCTCTCCAGAAATAAAGTAGGGTACAAGCATACACATCTCTATTTTTAATGAATTAAAATAATTAGAATGTAGGACTTCAAGACACAAAGCCATAATAAGTATGTCACAATTTGTGGTTTGAGTACTGAACTTCTCGGTTGTGTCAAAGGAATATTCCCTTGCATAACCTTCACTTAGAGTGAATTATCAAAAGCACAAAGCATTTCTTTGAAGACTGTCCTCACCTAACCTGAAAAGGCGGTGGGAAATCAAAGGTGGGATCCGGAGAGGTTGAGAGTAAAGAGTGTACCAGAATCAGGGATAGTGAGATATGAGTAAGCTTTACTCTATCATGTGTAATTCATGTCAATGTTGCATAAAGACTGGCTCTGGCATGCCTGATTTTTTTTCTTTTTAACAAGTCACTATACTCAGCAAGTACTGAATTGTAAGTTAATGCAAATAAGAGCACGGCTTTAAATGGCATCGGTTTGTTATAGTTAGAAGAGCTTTCAGTGGGACAATGCATAAGAGCTTTGAACTAAAAAATCTTCACAATATTCCCAATGAATTTGGAAGTTTTTAATTAAGAATATATTATTCACTTTCTATTGAAAGTAACTAATAATTCAAGTAAAACATTATTTAAATATGTTAAAATTCACATTAATGTCAATTTAACTTAACTAGCATTGCATAGTCTATACTATAAATTACAGACCTGTAAACTCCCACATGAAATATTACATCACTGATATGACATTAACAAGATGTAAGTCACAAAGACATCAACAATACTCCATGTGTATTGATTTAAGTACTATGAAGAGTAAGAATGATATGATATAGCAAGGGCTGTCAAGAGATTCATAGGTCTGTAACACAAGAACTACCACCATAAACACTTTCTTTAATCAGGTGATAAAACAGTTACTATGCAAAACGTACCAGGTAAAAGGATCAACATGAAGTCCTTTGTTCAGATGAGTGTTAAATATGTTACAGCCTAGATGGTTTACTTGCAGTAAAACACTGGCAATGAACAAACCACAATCTCCATCATATGATCACAAGTATCTGACCACACCCACATGGTGGTTACATGACTGGGAGGTTGAATGACAGTATGAAGATGATCTGTAGTTTTTTCCTGGAGGCTAGGCTCCCCGAGCCCTCTTCTGCAGAAGACCCATCACCTTAAGGCTGAAACATCGAGATTATTCAAAAGCAAAGTACTAGAAACTTAACAGAAACACAGCATGTAAACATGCTGAGGTCCAAAAGGAGTCAAGCATCCTATAGTTGACTCTCCCTCCTTTTTGACAGTTTATGCTAAACCATTGGTTGATGAACAGCAATGATCAAGAAGCTTGCACTTCTCCTGTCCCTTCTGCAAGGTGGTTAATCCCCAGCAAATTGGCAAGGTTGACAGCTGAATACACTACCGAACCCATGAGCTTCAAAGTCAAAAGCTGGGGTTACATTAACTCTCCACTGAAATCAGGAGTATCACCAGAAAGAATAGTTATTTATCTTACTATAGTTCCAGAAGATGCATTGTTCTGGGGTCTATTCTTTCCACGCACAGCTTGTGTAAAGTCACTCACTCTTGATTAACAGATGCCATGGTCTTCACTTTGAAATTACAAAGTAAAAATATACTCTACTGTCAATACAGAATTTCAAAAGCACCAAATTCTGCAGCAACACAAGGGCTGCAGAATACATAAGACCAGCACAGCTTGAAGAACTTGTTAATACAAGTGAATAATTATGTCTTTGTGTGACTGCCTGCATGAACTCCAGCATTAACAAGCAGTGAGCTGTTACAGATTTTCTTGGAGTCAATTTTCAATCCTACTTAACACAACATCTCCAGAACAGCTAAATCCAGAACAGGATCTTTGATATGCATTTCCGAGCAGTGGGTGTGAGAACTGGACTTTGTGTGTCTGCCCTATAAATTTCAAAACTAAAAAACATTCTCCAAACACACTGCAGAATCAGTTGCAAAAACATCACTTGCACAGCTGGGAAATAAATACAGGACTTCGTAACAGAGGAGAATCACTGTTTTTATGTAGCACCTATTTAAATAAATACTAAAACCTGTCTCCAAAGGAAATGAGAGGTATGTGCTATTCACCAAGAATAGAAGCTATATGCAATTTTTTAAAAAAAAGCTGCTTTCATTAAGTTTTGATTCTTTGGAATGTGTTATCCAAGTCTATATCCAAACAAATACAGAAATATTGAGCCATAATCACCCTTTGCTTCTAAAGGAGGGTGGCAAGTAAGAGGTATAGGATGTAGCAATCACTCCAACAAACCCTCATGGGCCAAAGAATCCCAGAGGCAAGATGGACCCTTAACAAATCTCTCAAAAGACTCTTAGTTACTCCACTTCAAAGTGCATCTTTATTTTACAGATGTCTAGAACATTTGACACATTTTAGCTTCTACAGTTCAAAGTTTATATTTTAATCAAGATTGGTAAGGAAGGGTGGAGCAAATATGATACTACTATCTGCTAATTTGCAATATAAACCTAAGTCAAGGGTAGTTTTACTAGAAAACACATGAGAAGTACTTACAATAGTCATAATCTAAAAAAACAACACAGATTCCACCTAATGGCATGTTTTACATTGTAAGACCTCATGCAAAAGCACAAAAGTCTAAGTTTTCTACAGTAAACCGAACAAAAAAGTTTTCTTTATTCAAATCTCATCTAAGTTACCTGAGAGAAAACAAGTTTTGCTCTTACTGCTCTGAGCATTTGAATAGTTTGATTTATTCCAATTACATCTAGATACTGCACAGTGCAAAGGAAAGCACAAAAACCACAGAACTCAAAGTAGTTAATATCATGTAATTAGAAATCAAAATATTCATTATATTAATTAGCACAGTTAGGTATTTCTATCTTTAACGGTAAATATGTCTGGAGTTCAATGAGACACTTATAAAATTTTTACATCATCCAAACTGAATTATCCACAACTCATGCTACCACTAGAAACTGAGGAAAGAACTTTTAAATAGCATTACTAGATACAGTCTGCACTTCAGGATTACAGTGAGAGGTCTATACCACTGACTGGCAGGACAGGACACTGAACAGTCATGCCCACAGCCATGTCTGTCACATTCAGAACTGTTCTAAGAACTAAAGCACATCCCAGAAGTTTAGTGATTATGAGTAGCTCGTAGCTACAAACACTGGTACTGATGGGAACTGAAACAAGCCATGATTTAAATTGTTTTAAAGAAAACTATTACCTGCTTAGAGAAACTGCTACCTATACACCCCAACAAGCACTACTCCAGCTCTGCCTAGAACTTGCTTCTTCCAGATGATGACTTACAACGAGTCATTCACTCTATCTATTAAGCTAGATCTATTTATTGTTATTTTGGGTTTCACATCAAATTCAGGAAAAAAGTTAACATTTGACAGAGGCAGGGAGGAGAAGGGAGAAAGTTTAGTATATTAGCTACATTTTCTCAAGAGATAGTAGGAAAGGAGGGGAAGAAATTCTGGTCTACGAACAGAATTTAAAACACTGGTCTAGCAAGTAGCTCACAGGACAATTAACCATTAAGACAACCAGGTCAAAACACTGATAGCTTGGAATGAGGACAGGGAAGATATAGGTATTATCTTTTTACTAATGATATTTGGACCTGTGTCATTCCCTTTAAAGAGAGATTAAAATAAATTGGGAAACAAATTCTCAAAGAGAAAAACATGCTATTATGACCAACTCAAATTCTTGATGTGCCTTCTCAATGAAATACAAAGTTATCTTGGTTCTTAAAACACACCCACATCACCTATTGTAGGGTTGCTTCTGCAGTTTTCAGTTGACAGATACCATACAAAGGCCCTCTATTAGTATTTGACAAATTTAAGATTCTGGTCCTCACAGCAGCACAGCCTCCTGAAGAGCCTTCTGATTCAATTTGAGATTCTACTGATGTACAGCCAAATAAGCTGTCATTCATCAGCTAAGTGATTAGCTTTTTCTGTTAGTTTGCTAAAAAAAAAGTAAGGAGAACATCATAGCAAATTTCATTTCACAGCTTTAAGATAATCTCACTAGTTTAACTGTCATAGGACAGAGAGCAATCTGAACCGGGACTACATAAAATTACTACTGCTAATAGAACAGCTTAGCACAATCATTATTAGCAAGAGACTTCAGAAACTTTATATAAAGATGCATTCTGGACAAATTTCATATATATAGGTAGAAATCATCTTGCATTCTTAACCCTAAAACACTAAATTTAATCACTGGTTTAGACATGAGAAAAGTGTAGCTCTAGATTATTTGCTGGCAAGCCAAAGCTGTTTAAAAAAAAATATATATATATGCCTATCCAACTTCCAGCAATTGTTTATATATCAGAAATGAAGGAACACAAAATGACATTAACTAGGAACAAAAACTTTTTTCTAGCGCTGTCAGCTTTCTTAAAGTCACTAACAAAAAAAAAAAAGAAGCCCAAGCATGTCAACATTAGTCACCAGCATGCCCAAAGCAATTTCAGCATAGCCAAAGGTCAGTTTAAAGTAGAAAAATATTACCAAATAAAAGATATGGAAAAATTAATGATAACAGTAAACAGCTCAAAATTACTTTGGCAATTAAGTGTTGAACTTGATCTCCCAAATAAAAAAATAAAAAAAAGAGAGGACAGACACCATTATGATCAGTAACTGGTTTGCTCAGCATAGAACACACAGGTATCTTCTGTCACTATATTCAAAACAAATATTTGCTGTATTTAACACATTTAAACCTTTCAAGGCAGCTGTTTCTCCCTAAAACCTGGGTGGGAAATAAAACCCCAAATCATAACCTGTTTACAAGCCAGATTATAGTAAAAACTTTTACTAGGAAAAAAAAAAGATTCAAACTACTATATATATAAATACACATATATTCTATACATCTAAGTTTTTGATAAATCATATTGCAGACCACTGCAGTTTTTATGCATTTTCTCTTTTTAAGGTAAAAGTGAGATTTTAGTCCTTAACCATACATAAATCCTCCTAAATCACCTCCTTAAAATGTCTCAAAGGCATTTGTGTGCCATCTCAAATTATTTCAAATGTTATATGCAGTATAATTACATTTACATAATCATTTGGCAAATCAAGTCCAATAATGCCTACATTTTCTCAGTATCACAAGCAGATTACAAAGTAATTTCCTTACCTCACTGGAACCATCTTTAAGCTTCTTCCCTCTTTTAAATGTATACCACTTATTTCCACAGTGTGGTCCATGCTATTTGGAGACCAAAGCAAGTGGTCCAATCAATTAAAACACACGATAATGCTATTTACCATACTCATATGTATTCTTGTATCAACCCAAAGATTTTTCCTTTTTTCTTTCTTCCCCTAAGTCCAGCCCACTTCTGGCAATTCTCCATCTATCAGATATGAAGGAATGCAAAACATTAACTAAGCAGCATTGTCAACCTTCCTACAATCTGCAGTGTGTGTCTAACCAGCAACATTCATGGTATCACTTCTCAACACTCTTAGTTCTATAAAGCTGTGTACTTCATGTAAGTTTGTATAAAGCTGTATACTTCATTTCTATAAAGCTGTATACTTCATGGAAATTTGTATATTTTAGTCACCTAGATCAAGCATCAGTTTTTTTTTTTCAACTGAAGGTAGTTGTAGAGCGCTCTCTTCCTTTTTAAAAATGTTTTAAAACTTACCATGAAATGTCTCTTATGAAACACTTCAAAGAAATCTATTTTTGCAGGATGCAATTCACCTTCCACCATCTTACTTTTTAACTTTGAATAGCAAAACATGGAAGCTCAAATTGCTTGCCAAAGGCATATCTAGACTGCATACACCAGGTATCCTCCAAGGAAGGAAACAGAATCAACTTAACTGAGTATCTTTCTCATGTAATTTTGTATGTGTGCATGTATGTGTATTGAGATACCATTCCAAAATCTTCAATTGCCTATGAAGTTCACCCAAATTTTAAAAAAGAAACTATGAACCAATTCAAGCTCTACCAAAATACCTTAACATGTCATGGTTAACTAACTACTACACTGTATGACACACCATAAAAGTTCAAAATACATGTTGTGTTGGTAATGCATAGCCTGGAAAAGAATCAATGCTGGGGAGGTAGAGAAAACTGGATAAAAAAACAAAACCAAAAAGCTTTTGGTTTATAAAAATAGTGTTTCAACACCAACTTTTCTGTTTATGCTCCCCACACTGTTACACTTGTCTCTTGGCATATGCTCCATCTGGCTGTGGAGATGCATCTGCTTCTTTATGCTGCAGGCTCTACATGTGCAGATGAGCTCTACATGCTTACTCAAAGCTATGATCTGACAATCGCATCTCTGATACTATATATGTCTATGACTAAAGAACACGTATTGCTCCTATAACAGCTCTTCATTACAATTTTGTGAAAAGGCAGAGAAATAGAATGCCCAATTGGTATTTTAATGCAAGATGATACACTGAATACAGCTTCTATAAAATTAAACTTGTTTATTTACACCACTGTAAGGAGCAGCAGGTACATTTACCTGCTTTCTGTCCTGCTTCTGTCAAAACTGTGACACGACCACTATCACCCCAAGCCATCACAAACATTATTTTCTATTAGAATAAGCATTTTCCATGTCAAGATTTAATACAAACATCCAAATCACTCACTGTAACTTACACCAAGAAACAGTTATGATTATTCCAATACAGCAGTCTTCCAAATAATTTACAGTAATTACATGACATGGTTCAGGATAGATTTTTTTTTTATATATACTTTTTAATTATATAAAATTTAATGTTACAGATTATTGCATATTTCAAGGACAGCTGTCAATATTTGGGGTATAACCTAAGCCTTATACAACACATTATATTATACTGAAAACACCATTAAACTATACAGCACAGAAGAGGCTCATTAACAGACACCCATCCGAAATTCTCATGGGCACAGATGCCAACCAGCAAAGTAGGTCACATTTCAAACAGGCTCCTAAAAAATCAAATCACCTCAGTTTGATGAGGTGATACAATGGAACACGCACAACCCATCCACAGCCAATTGTAGGTGAAATAAACCCTGTTTTGCTGTATTATTCAAGGAACATCAAAATGTGGAAGAGAGATTAAAAAGTTGAGCTAAACGGGCAAGATGATCCCGTTTTCAGCCTCTGACTCACAGAAAGAGAGGCTGGAAGAGAAGGAACAACTGCTGCTTTCTGAGGTACTCCTGAGGGATAGAAAGGCCCAACATGGAAGTGTTACCCTGTAGATAATCTACTAATCTTAACACACCTTACAGTACTAAAGAAGATTGAGTGTGAGGGCCTGTTCACTTCCTCTGGATAAAAAAGGATAAATGCTCAAGGTCTCAAATTGTCTTTTATACATTAAAACATTTTGTTGACCATATGGATACAGAATTCTGATAAAACCTGAAATTCTTCCCATTTTACTCTGCAGAAGTACTCTGCTACATTTATTTTTTTTTCAGGAAAAGTAGTTACTTGCCAAGAATAATGTGTTACAGAAAAGAAGTTCATGAACATTAAAGCATCAAATGCTGTAACACCTACGGCAAGTCCTTCAAATGATAGATTCAGTGTAACCATCTTCAACTATGCCATTATGGCTTTGTGAAACTAAATATATGATCCTAATGCTTCAAAAATTCAAAACACACACTGAATGAGAATTTCACTTTTTTCAATATCCCTATATGGTCCATCTAACCTGTGCAAGAGCACTAGCTTTCACTCAACTCTGAAAAAAATAAGACAAATGAAACCTTATTGTACAAACCCTCTCCCATCTGATGTGAGAAGGGACCATATTGTCCAAGAGCAAGAAACATCAAAGAATTTTTTTGAATACTAATTTAGATTTCTGAACTCGTATGAAAAAGCTATTGTGGAATTTCAACAGAAGATATGTTTTTCTTCTCATGCGGCTTCAAGGAAACATTACACTCACTACCTCTTGAATAAATGCCCTTTACAAAAAGGTCAGGAGATCAGCAATCATAAGCAAAGTTTCACTGTCCTCACATCAGATGTGTTCAGCTTCCATATTTCAGAGGGATACAGAAATAAATCTAAAAAAAACATTAGACCAATTGTGCCTGATCTGATAAGCAAGGAAATTTCACAGACCTGTGTATGTTCTGAAGCTTGAGTGTTTCAATCAATCCTGTTTTCCCTATTCACCTCTTTTTCCCCAATGCTGTAAAACAAGATTCAAACTGCAAAATGTCAAAGATCAACAAGGTTGAATCTCAGCTCAAAAATGCCACACAAAATATCCTTTAAAACTGGTTACAGGACATCTGTTACAAGATCTTCTCCTTTAATTTTAAGAGTACCAAATGGCAGGAAACAGACCATCCCCCAGTATACTACTGATAGTTAGAAAACTAAGCTCATACTAAAACAAAATTCTTTAACTTTCAATTCCAGCTATTCAAAAGTCTATAATTCTGCCCAGATGGTTGAAAAAACATATTCTTTACACCGGTATTAGTTAATAGTTACCAAGTAGCTATGAAAGAAAAAAAAATTATGATGACAAAATCCCAATGGTAAGAATAAGTAAAGCCACAATTTATTGATAGGTGAACTGTTCAGAAGTTGAATGGAAGGAAAAAAAGGGGGAGGAGAACAAGGAAATATTAACAGAAATATAAAAGAAAAATGGAACCAACAAAAAACAAAAAAGGGACAAAGTTTAGAAAATAACAGGTACAGGACAGCAACAGAGCATTCACAACTACAATAGCACGTACAGTGAAAGACATAAGGGTATATATCAAGAAAAATTCCAGTATTCATTTAAAATGCCAATGCTCTCCCTCCTGCTATGTTTTCACACAGACGTTCCAGTAGCAACACAAGATACCAAGCTCTGGGCATATAAAAGCAATTCCTATGCCAAAATTGAACAGGAGACAACTACAAGGGGAAGACATCTCAACTTCACTTAATCATTTACACCATTGCCATCTATCCAGTATGGAAAGTAACAGTAGACTGGTTTCTTCCCTTATACAGCTTCCAAGCTGAGTAGAATAAGCTTTCCTTCTAACATAAACAAAAAACAAACCAAAGAGACAAAAACTCCTGTCATGTGTACCAGGACCACAGTGGGTCAAGACTAGTTTCATGATGAGCTTGCATCACAGTAAATACAAATTCAAGCAGGCAAGTGAATTACTAAAATGTTAACTAAGATTAGTAACATTAGCTATAACTCCATAAAACGGAATTACTTTTTCTAAACTGGTTTAGTATATAATTTGACAGATTTTAGACGAAGGGGGGGTCAGTAACTTTTACTTGTTGAAATAATATTTCTACATAGGGTAAATGAAGAGAAGACATTTTACGTTGTTCTTTCAGAACATTTCCAAAATGCTGGTACCATAACTTCACCTCTATCATGCCACAAACATCCATCAGTGGTGACATTACATGAAACAATAAGCTTCTGGCAGCTTGCTACTGCCTAAAATACAGGAGTCTCATTCTCCCCCACGTCATCTCTTCTCCCATGTCCCTCCCTACCTATGCGGTCCCTGTCAGTGTATCTGCTCCAAAGCACGTCATATTCTCTACCGAACCAATTCGGCTCTCTTGTAATGCAAAAAAGTAGACCATTTTCCACTGAAAATGAATGTTTTTTTTAAGTTAAAGACATTATTTACTTACAGTGGGAAGCAAACCATCCAAACCCAACCACGAATGGTATCTCTTAATTGCCTAAAAACCAATAACTAATAGACTACAAAGTTACCATACAGGTGGAGCAAATCTGAAATGCAGTCAGTTGCAAAAAATGGAACTGCAGAGTACCTCTCTGAAATACTGTACACTTTTTTTTTCCCCCCCTGGAATCCAACACAGAGAAAACACTGCTCTATCATACATATATCAAGCTTGTAAATATTTCATCCTACCGATTTAACCTTTCCATCCAGAATACAGCCATAAAAGCATATATTTTCCCTGCAAAAAAGTATACACTCCCCTCTTTGGTTAAATAACTTTTTCCCAAATAAAAAAAAAAAAAACCAAAAACTTCTCAGACATGGGGCTAATCTGAAGAGACTGGGAGATGCACTCCTAAATTATACTGTTTGAAAAATGAGACTAAAGTCCCAAATCCCACAGTACTATAATACAGTAAATCTACAGAGGAAAATTAGTAAGAATCTGTAGATGAGTCCTTGCATGTTCCCCCAGTAGAAACCATACGTGCATGTGAGTACTACCTGTAGGTTTTTTTATGCAGTTGACTGGGGTCAAATGCTTGACACACACCCACCACCAAAAAAAAAAAAAAAAAAAAAAAAGGTAGCTTTGCATAGAAATTCTTTTGGAAAAGGTTCTTAGTCCTCATGATGTGAAGAAGCACTACTACAGAAGTCATAACACAAAAGAGGCCTCAGATGCAGAACAAAAAACTCAGCCTGGCTAACTGACTTGCTTGTTTCCCTATCTCAAATTCACATCTGGCACAATCAAAAGCTCATCCAGAAAGAATTAGGTTTTCCCTTACTCTACAGTGGCTATCCCTTATTTTCACTAATCAAGTGACTAAGTAATATCCTTCAACTCTTCAAAGCTTGCATTATCCCTCTCATTAGTACTCAGTGCTGAAGACAGAAGTTGGGGAGGTTTTCTCTCTGATCGTAAGAGGAAGTTGACAAATTAGCAGGGAATCTTCTCAGAAAGAAATACAAGGCATCGGTCTATTTCCCAGCTTTGTCAATCTGTTTTTTTCTTGAAAACTTATTTACAAAATCAGCTAGTATCCTCCCTGTACTCTGTGATCCCCTTGGCAATACACTCTCCAGCTATATGAGGCTAATCACTATTCCTAAATCATTCCTAAAAAGCAAAGCATTTGTTCAGAAGACAACTTCAGAATTTAAATTAAACACTTAAGTCAGCCACCTGTTTTAGTCTATTTACAGGACTACTGGAGACATGATTTATCTGAAATGCAGTTACAGTACAAAAAGGCTCGAATTGCCAAGAAAATACTTGATTTCTACTACACCTACTTTAGAAATTATGTACTGGAAAGAGTTTCTATTTAAAGCACAAGCATAATAATAATAGATTAAACCAATACCTTTGAGTAAATATATTCAACCTATTCTATTACTGCAGAAACTGCAGTCACTCTACTGCTATGTTTTTACTGACATACAGAGTGACTGGACAACAAATTTAATTAACTTCATCTGCTCCACAGATTCACTTTTTTTGTTGGCTTTTTTGGCTGAACAAGGGGCAGCACAGGCTGTGGGTTATTCAATGTGTGTGCAACATTTGACTGGTAAAGTAGCTACTACCTCAGAACAGGGGCCAAGCATAATTGTTTGTTTGGCTGAGGGCACTCTTTGGACCTTATTCTCCATCCAATTGATTTTTTACATTAAAACCTTGAACACTTCGCCCCCTCTCTCCCCCAGAAAAACAACCGTCTTTCACACCTCTATTTCCATTGCCAAATGTGGTTGAAATCAAACACGTTTCCCAGAAACTGGCAGAGGGTGGAGGGCAGATGGGAAAACAACATGGCTGTAAAGATGACTTAGTGCCTTAGAGAAACCAGACTAAAAGCAGTAGTCGACATTTTATGACAAGGTTTTCAAGTTAAATACATTTGGTTAAAATATCTTAAAATATTATAATATTGCTCATATTTGAAGTATTAACGAGACAAGAAAACTGACGTGTCTTTTCAAATTGTTACCTCAACGATATCTGAGTTGGTTCTGCTTTCATGGGGCTCGTTGTATTCTGTGTATTTAAGAAGAACTTTGTCCATATCAGTGCTGGCATACTGAAAGAGTTTGTTAGAGCTGTTAAAAATGATGAGTGCTATTTCACAGTCACAGAGTACACTCAACTCATATGCCTTCTTCATTAATCCAAACTTCCTCTTTGTAAAGGTGACCTAGAGAAGAAAGAATAATGATTTATTTCTTTTTTAGACACATGACAAGGGTTTGAAGGACTATTATCAAGAATTCAAGGAATACACAAACTGAGTCTACACTATTTATTCCTACTAACAAGCAACGTAAACTTGTACACATGTTCAGTTAACAGAATTGCCTGTCATATTTGGGTGTCATTTTTAGGGTCAATGCTCTATATGAGACTAAGCTAATCTGTTACACCCCCCCAGCTCTCCACTGGTACATAACTACCATGGAGAGTTAAAGTTTGTAGGATCCTCTGTTCAACTGACACGGACTTTCAATATTTTCTTTGGCGGTGATCAGTTAGTCTGTAACTAGTTTACATGCTACTCATAACCTTAATTCTAATAAAATTAAAGCAAACAGCAGTATTAGTGGAAGCAACACTGTTACTATGTAATATGATTCTAATTACACAAAGCTAAGAAACATTCTTATTTTGTTGCTATTAAACCATCTAATCAGATTCACTTATATTTTTAGGCTATTTTCTGCCACTTGGGAACAGCATGAAACAATCATTCTGTCCAATTATAACTGATGAAGGAAGATAAATCCATTACAGACCACCACAAAGAAGCATTTGCCTATGCGAAGGGAGGAAAATAGCTATAAAAATCACTATCAACTACACAAAAAGTTTTTTAAAAATCATTCCTTTCACAAGATTTCAATTAAAGATATAAGAGTATCTATGTATTATCACAATAAGACATCAAGTTGAATCAACACAGGCCTGATGCTAAGGCCAACTTTTCTTAAAGGACAGTATTTTTGCTCAAGGACAGTATTTTTACTAAACGTTCTCTTTAAGTGTCTCAAAAAGATACTTAATCTACCACTATGAAATCATGTTCTGAGACCTTTCAAATAAATATGCTATTTTTTGATCTAGCCTTTCAATCTGAGCTTCAGTACCAAACGGAATACCTCTGTCTAGGGCCATCACACCCCCATAGTACAATTCAAGTATACGCTTCTGTGACAAGCAAGTGACCTACATGCCCTATATGTTTAACGGACAATAATCAGTATACTCTCACAAGATAGGAATGAGGTAAAACACAAGAAACGATCAAAACTGTTTTATGGGTTTCTATAGTTTAACATGTTAATTACATCAAGTTTTTGGAAGATGGATTGGAAAATTCTGTGTATACACACCTCAAGGCATTTTTTTCCAGATGTGCATATTACTTTTTCTAATACTATCCATAACACAAAATACATACTATCCTTCCCACCACATAAATAGTCTCAGAATGATGCAGACTGATACACTAACAACACTGTGTACACAGCATGCTGAAAACAACTGTATTATTAAAACAGTATATGCATATTTTGCTCTTCTGCCACCAATGTCTGCAAAAGTACTGTGGACCTGACATTCCTTTCCCACTATAAAACCGTATCCATGTGCATCAAAAAAGACCCTAACAAAACAACCCTAAAAAAACCCAACCATTTTTAACATGTGCCCCCTACTCCCAAAAATGCACTATGCCTATGATTTTTGTAAACCCAGATTGTTAACACTTAGACAAAGTAGGAATAGAGGCAATAAACAGAGACCTAAAAAGATGAGAATATGGAATGCCAGGTGTTTTATGATAACCATAGTTTCACCTAAGTTCCTTTGCAGTGTTTCTAACAAGAACTTTTTAGGTTTAAAGACCACTAATCACAGAGCCTTTTGTGAGGCTTGAATAATCTGTGTTCAGATGAAAAACGAGTACTTACCATAACTTTTTTATTCAACCCTTTCAAAGCACGTTTGGTGAGAAGCTCCATTAAGATTCAGCACTATCTCTGAAACAATTTTATGTAAGAGTGCTGTAACACATTCACAGTTCAACTAGGGTAAGCAAATCTTTTTACCTACTTTGTTTAACAATTACAATACATTAGTGAGAAAAGATGCCCAAAAAAAAAAAAAAAAAAAAAAAAAAAAAAAAAAAAGGACAGACTTTACCTTAATGCATCTTCTGTTAGTATTTTATTTTCGGTTACCATTTCAACAAGCTGACCAAGTACACATGTAGGTTTTACTGGGCTATATTTTTTTCTAAATGCAGTTGGAGATTTCTATCCACATCTAAGACAATACAGACACTTTTTAAAAACAGATGTTGTATAAGTCTCCTAGAAGTTCTGTCACTTTACACATGCCTTCTTTCATAACATGTGGGATTTATTTATCCTATCCTGGATGGGACACTAAGAATTACTTTTTCTGAATCCTGCCTGGGAAACAGAGTTTTTTTAAATAGCCATTGTTCTTCCAATATTTCAATTACAAGACACTTAAAGAGATTATTACCTGAACATGTACAGGTATAGACAGGTACTATTCTTTAGTTTTTGCCATTAACAAGATATGTGTGCGCTACAATATTTTGAGAAGTCATTAAATGAAAAGACTGAAAGCTTTAGTTTCACTGAGGAACCATGTGATCCTGGGCAAGGGATGTTAATGTCTCTACTGAAACAGTATTCTTCTTGCCTCTTGTAAGGCTACTTCACTTGTGAGATATTTTACTTGTGAGATTCTCAGCTAGCACCCATTTCTCACTTTGTGTTTGGACAGTGCTTAGCACAAACTCCGCTACCACTGCAGTCCAAGCCTTATTTTAATGCAAACAGGCTATTATAAAATCAGTTTTCATTCAGTAACTCAGAAAGCAGAATATTAATTCTGCAAATTTATCTAATTTATCTTTTTTTTTCCCTTGCCATTTAGGACCACAGTAAAAACAAAAATATGTATCTTTATTGCAGGCCAATGGCTTCCTCAGCACTATTCTAATATTGGTTAGCAAAAAATGGGCGAGGAGAGAGCAAAGGCAGCAAGATTGAGTTCCTTTGATATCTAATTTACTGTACTTTATTCTCTTCAGCTTAATGAAGATAAATGTCCTACAGCTCATTCAAGCAGATAAGACTGCTTAATTAATAATACAATGACAGTCTCATGACTATTGTAATCCCCCAGAGTAATGGTCTATATATTCTGGTTTGAGCTCACATACAATCCCATCAGAAATAAGATGCTTCTGATAAAACAATAGCTTTTCTTTGCCATGTAAGTTATATAAACTTGCTCTGCCGGCAAAGCTCTACCTCATTCTACTCGTATTTTCAAACAAAAACCCCTAAAGATTATACTAAACATCTACAGAGAACATCATATGCATGTTCATAGTGACCTACTAACCAGCTGCATATGCCACAGAAAAACTGAGAGAACAGAACTGAACTAACGCTTTCTGTTCGGCAAAACAAACCCTAAATGCCCCCCTTATCTAGGTCAATGAAAAAAAAAAAAAAAAAATCTCTGAAGTAAATTAATACCTAATAATATCCAGTGCATCAGGGCATTTCAGTTTGTTAAAACTCTATATACTAGCTACCAAACCCACAGGACACCAGTGGGGTTAAAGAACACCATCAATACCTCTACACATAAAAAATTTGGCTCCGCTAACAAAACCTATTTAATCTCTTTAAAACCTTTTCAAAACCAAAATGCAGTATGTTATCACCTCTGAGCTTCCACATAAAACGGATAAGGCAAGCCTAATTCCATTTTTAAATTGGATCTTAAAGCCTCTTCCTATTCACTAAAAAGCCCCTAAATGTGCTAGCCATAAAACAGCCAGAAACAAAACCTAGAAGTTAATCCCCATAGTTCACTTCAGACACAGCAATGATACAAATGGGCTAAAATCTGATACAAATGCAGTAATACTTCTCCTCTCCATTGTTCCAACCCAAACAATGAGATGGGGAATCAAAAAAAAAAAACAAAACAAAACACCAAAACACAACTCCCCTGAAAAAACCACCACCACACCAAAGTAAGGGTATAACACTATTTCTGTTTCAAGTAGAACAAAACCAAGGTTGTCCAACTTACTGCAAATAAGATTAAAAATGGGGGGGAGAGGGGATATCAATTTCCACCTCTTCAACATGCCTGAAGTTCTAGAGCAAAATCTGAAAGAACTGAAGTTATTAATTCATCTACTTCTACTAGGGGTACTGAAGACATTTATCTATATCAAACACACAATCACTGTGTGATTAAAGCTGTTCAAACACAATACTTGGCTTTCTCCCAAACTCCAATAATACTTTTCTTGCTATATATAGTCTTCTCAGAGTTTACATTGCTTTAAAGTGATACAGGGAGAAAAAACAATCCTGATTTCACAAACAAAACAATGGGCTCTGAGCTGACGTGCCAGCAGCAGGACAGTCCCACAGAATTCTGACACTGTCAAGCTGGTGCTCAGAAGTTAAGAAAGAAAATCAAATACTAGAAAGAGAACAGAGAGCAAACATCAGTACACCACTATGTAAGTCCATGGTTTGCATGCATTTTGAACACTGTGCAGTTCTGGGTCCCTTTGCCACCAAAAATAATGTAGCAATACTCAAGAAGGTTTAGGGAAAAACAGCAAAAATGGTCAAAAGTATGGAATAAATATTAAAACGTCTAAATAAGCTAGAGTGCTTCAGCCTTAAGTATTTTAAAAGAAAATAAGAAAACATGGCAGGGGTCCACAGAATAACAAGCAAGATGGACAGACTAGGTAAGAAGTGACTGCTTGCCTCTTCCATACAGGAGCTAAGTAACTAGCAGAACCATGACAACAGGTACATGAAAAGGTGTTTCTTGAAACAACAGGTAATCAGATCTATAGGAAATCCTAGACAAAAGATGTTTGTAAATGCTGCAACTTTATAAGGGCTCAAAGGATAACTGAACAAGTTCACTGGCGGGGGCGGGGAAAACCACAAAAAAAATCCATTAATGGTTACTAAATATACGGAAACCACATCCAGCTCAGGAAATCCCTGAGCTAAGAATAGTTAGAAGCTGGAAGAGGATTAGAGAGTAGCGTAACATGTGCATCTCCATCCTACACTTACACTAATAACCATCACTGGACAAAAAAATACTGGCCTAGTGGCATCTCTGGTCTGACCCACTAAGACTATTCTTAAAGATTATAAATCGTTCCTACAATACTTCTCCTTACAAATGGTAGCTTCCAGATACCCCACTATACATTTCAATATCCAGTTAAAATTTTGTTTCATATCTCATGTAGCAATTTAGAAGTTAAGAGGAAACACTAGTTCTACAGTCATCAACTTTTGGTACTTTTCAGGTTCACGGGACACCCCTTCATTAGGGCAAGAGCAGCCAAGTAAGCAGCTCCTCCTGAAACAGTGCACTTGGAGTACTCCTCCCATTTGACTGACTGTTTTTAAAGACTGTTGTAGCAAACAGCTCCTAGAAGAAATATAAATCAAAGTTTTTAAACAGATTCATGTTAACACATTGCTATATCAAACCACTGTAGATCATTGCCCATAGCTGTGACAAACTCCTCTCACAAAAAGGCTGTAGCAAATGCTTTTACTACATCTTTTCTGAATTTCTCGTCTTTTATCTTCATTACTGTGTGTTCCTGGTAGCTATCAAATCAAGTAAGGTGTCTGTTTTAACATGATCCTCCACTCTGCTTGAAGTACAGACTAGGGTACCATTAAGTAGTTTTACAGTGAATTTGATTTAAAGTAGTAATTGATATTATTTATAAATAACAATTTTCCCCTCAAACAGTAGTAAAACCACTGAGACATATTTCTTATTTGTATTCTGGTAATGCGATCTGTAGATACATGAAGACAAAGCTCAGCTTTAGAAGAGTGAATTAAGATGACTATATTAAAAGTTTACATTCATTTTTAGGATTACTGATTAACTTGTTCATGCAGACACCTTGTTTCTCACCTGTCTGTTCCGTTCATCCATTATTCTTGTGATCTGTATTTTCTTTCTCCCCATTTTCAGCCTCTTTCTTTTGCTTTGCAATCCAGAAATATACTAATCCAAGAAATATCACTCTTCAGTATCCTAACACATGATACAGTTTTCCTTTAGTTTGTCTTCAGCTTGAGAAAAGTTTCCTGTTTCTTCTTACAAGAACCTAAAAAAATAACATTTTGAAAAAAAAATTATTTTACAGATTGCTAAAGAGGAAGCATTATTAAACACCTGTATAGCCATAAAACATGCACATGCGTAAAATAATTTCAGTGAAGAACCAAGTATTTTCATTAGTAAAATATTACACTACATACTTTGTTCCAATTAAACAAACTCCAACTAGTTTGCTAGATTCTACCTACAAACTACAGATTTAAATGACCAATAACTTCATACACATTCACTTGGATGACTTAAAAATTTACAGTTGTCAAAGGAGATAGTGCTCACCACTCTAAGCTTTAGGCCTTGAGTTATCTGAGGTTTCAGAAATTTACCCACAAAGTTTTGGTGATCCATTCATTATTTTAGGAAACCTTATAGAGAAACCACCTTGAGTTTCCTGTTTCTCTTTTTAAATTATCATGACGAGAATGAAACAAAGCCACAAGAAGTTTGTGTTCCTAAACTAAATTACATCTCATTTTGTAAAACAACATTTGGGGTTTCATTGGGAAGCAGAAGGGAGAAAGAAATAGGGAGTATCTTTACTTAAAGATAAAGACCAGAGAAAATATTTTCACAACAGAACTATTTCACAGCTACTAAAATATCAATGAATAGTTAAAGCATTCACATAGTTACTGTCTCTCTGATAAGCTGTAAGTTACACATTTGTCAATAACTGATTACCAGTCCAGCGCGCATTTCATTTTGTTGTATTGTTTAGAAAGATAAATGTGCATGCAACTTGAAAAGCCAATGTGTCATCATAATATTTTAATCTGGGACTACTGCACTGAGTGACTTGTAAAACACTGATACTTAACAAACTTTAAATGCATTTTTGGAACACGGTTCAGCTTGCCTTTTTTTTTTTTTTTTTTTTTTTTAACCAAACTGCTTTAACTGTAGGATAACATTCAACAAAACTGGTCAACAATTGTATATGAGAATGTATAAACACAAAATAGGTACACCTTATTCTATTACCACCTAATACCCATTTAAATAAAGGGCTAAAAGGCAGCCACAATATTAGACTATAACCTCTCTAACTTTCCAGCCCAAAATGTCTTTTGAAATCAAGACTTGCATATTTTTAATACGGGTGTCACAATGCCATATCCTTGAGGCCATGTGTAGAAAGTGGTGCAGCCACATCACCATCAGACAGTTAATAAGCAGAGACAGCAAGAGGCGATTAGTCACAGGCTACACTTCACAATACATTCACTTTACACAGAGGAAACAACTATGACATTTTTATGCAGCTTGGGAGAAAAAAAAAAAAAAAAAGAGGTGAAGGAACATCACAAAATAAAGGGATGTCATTTTATATTTACCTGATATCAACAAAGGACTGATTTGGTAAAACATCATAAAACACCCAACAGAATTTAGAAGTACTGTTCCACGGAATTTAAGATCAAATCAACTCTAAGATTATGTGATGTCCACTTGTTAAAAACATATGCACTAGACAGTGTTTATATAGCGAAACACTTGAATGCAATGCTGATGCATGCTTTTCTTTTATTTTCTTCAAGAAAAAAATTTATTCTACAGCATTGCTACAAAAGTATTAAGAGTTAGCTAAGGCCAGATGACCAAGTCTCTACACAACCAATAGCACAGAGCAAATATTTTACATGGAAAGGAACAGTTGGCATATAAATTTATACCTTTTTTGTTAAAAAACAAACTAAGAATGTTCACTGGACCGTAAGCTGCAACTCATAAAACATTCAGTCTTAAGTCAGCTGCCCACTTCTTAAAGAAAAAAAAAAAAAAAAAAAAAAAAAAAAAAAAAAAAAAAAAAAAAATCAGCTCATGCTATGACCAGACATTAAATTTAGTTCCATGAAAATCTGGTTACATTCCTTGAACATACCTAATAAAAGGGTCTCTATAAGCAGTTCTTAATGCTTGTTTTCTCCTTCATGTGTGGCTTCCTTTTTTAAATATACCATACATTATCGAAACAGTTCTCTGAATACAGAATTACCAGGTTCCTTCTGCTGCTTTTTAAAAGCACTCACCATCATAACTAGTACATGCTAATAACCACCACATGTGAGACCAATCCATCTGATCCAGCATTTTATCTGTGGCTATTAGCAACTATCACTAGGATGGTAAACAACGAACATAAAACCAGAATGAGCATACATCACTTAAAAGCAATATTTATAAACCATTTTCTCCAAATATTCAGTGATTTTTCAATCAGGAACTTCTGGAGTTATATATGGAATCAGATTTAAAGCTGTTCATCAAATCTTCTTCCATGATTATTACTTCTGATTCTGTGTAAATTTTTAGCACCTAGAAGCAATGACTTCCACAGCTTAGTTATGCATCCAAGTACAAGATACATCCTTTCATTTCAGCCTGATCCTGCTAATTATATTTGGTATCCAAAGATTTTTAATTATACAAGGCAGTAAACAAACAGCCATCCTCACCTTTCACATTAGTTCTAATTTTGATGCCTGTATTGTATCTTCCTTCAGGTACCTTTAATCAAAACTAAAGTATCTTACTCCAGTCAACTATTTCCTACAGAAAAGCCATCCTCCGGCCAGCCATCCTGTCCTGCTCTCTACCCTTTCCAGTTACACACTCTTTTTCTGAAACAGTAGGACAGCCAGTGTGTACAGTATACAAGATAAAAGGCATACCTAATTTTATTGTAATCTCCCATAAATTTATACAGTCATTACAATATTTTATGTTCTACTGCATTAGATGTACACACAGGCAAATTTATGAGTTCTCAAAACTTTCCTAAGGAAACAGACCTATGCTCCAGAGCAGAATTTTAAAACTCCTACATGGAACCACACACTTTCTTCATACAGTCTTATCTCAGTCACTCAGCTCTTCCATCTTCCGCAAGAGTTACTCAAATTATGCAGTAAATAAGGATCTCATGGGAGAACACAGTAGAGAGGAAGAGAAATATGACATGAGATTATGCAATATATATATATATATACACTTAAGTCTAGAAATTAAAAGAGATGCACAAATATTTTCCATGAACTAATGGAAGAAACAGCAGCACGGAAACATTCTTATCTGCTCCACATACCATCAGACAAAGGAAAATGGGAAAACTGAAAGCAATTCTCACCAACATTTTGCTACAATTTTGGGGTGTTATTTCAGGGTCTTTTAAGATTAGTATGCTCTATTAGGCATAAATGCATCAATCCACTTCTCATTTAAGACCTTTGCCTCCTTAATCAGTCCACTGTTGCCTCTCATCTCAGATCCGCTACTTTCTTCAATGTCAAGCGCTTTTCTCACTTAACAAATTCCAAATTCTTATTTGTATGTCTGTCTGGGTCCAGCCTCTCCTCCCTCTTCACAGGTTGCTATGGACACCAGACACCTGGCTTTGAAATACATTTGCCAAAAGCAACCCAGCTCTGAAATACAGCATCCCTTTCATTTTGAAGTCACATATAAGATTATTTTCAAAGCTGAGAATTGAAACCTAAGTTTGACATGAGCTTAGGGTAGAAAGGATCTTGACACTAACTGCAAAAATCAGAGTAAACTGTACAGTAAAAAGCCACTTTTCACAAGTGCTCAGAAAATCCAAATGAGAAGTTACCAGCAATGACAAATGCATGTTACATTTCTCATGGGAGCAATGACTCTTCCTTTTTCTAATCCTCAATCATGCCAGAGTTGCATTTTTTTTTTCCCATCCTGACCAGGAACAAAACTATGTAAGACAAGATACAAGACTGCATCCACTACATGTTTACATCAAAAAATAACTAGCAGTTTTTTTGCTAAATCACAGTTGCACAGCAAATGTACGGAGGTAAAATTCTTCAGTCCCAAAGCCATTTCATCTAGATCACCAACAAACTTTTGCCCAAATAAAGCCAAACTAGTACACATATATGAAGATCAACAGACATTTATTTCTGAAAGTAAGCATGAAACTAATGTGAAATAAATTTGATGAAGGTAAAGTTCTACTTCCTTAAGTGACAGAATCAAATTGCAGCCACCAAAACTGCTTTACATTACCTGCATAGGCACACAGAGGCAAAATAGTTTCTTTTTTTTCCTCCTCCCTTTTTTTTAAAGAATTTCAGACATTTATTAAGCAATAAGAATAAGCAGAGAAAAAGAAGGCAAAACACCCATGTGCTTCATGATAAGCTTCAAATAGAAAATAATGTCAGCTTGTAATAACAGAAAGAAAAATTGTATTTGTGGCTGTCCAAATAAAAACCTCTATTATCATGACTGCATATTTTCAGGCACCCAGATCAGTTCATTTGTTCTCAAGGTTGCTTATGGTTTCATAAATAGCAAGAGATATATAACTTTTAAAGCAAGGAAACAGTATTTGACCTATTTTTAAATATTCTTTCAAGGGTTCAGTGGAAACAAGTTATATTTGTGCAGAACTCCACAAGGTCTTGAAGCCTTCTGGCAGAACAGGTTAGGAAAAACTGTGTCAGAACTATACTCCTTCCATTTATTTCCCTCTGCCTCTGTTTTTTTGGAACTTCCATGCCACCATCACAGTTACAGGTTACATTTGACAGTAACCATCTCATCACAGCTCATTTACTGCAATGCACACAAAGAAATGAGTGACGTCAGATAATTTGCATGATAACTCTCAAAAGCCACAGCTGCATGAAAACACAGATCTGTATAGATGCATCTTACAGTGGTAAGCCTTAGGTAAGGCTTACTAAATAGCAGACAGTGATTTTTTACTAAATCAAGGGTAACAGGTATTTTTCTAATCTTAAAAGGAGCCTGCAAGATAGTTTTGTAGATTTGGCCCCTAAACATGAACTGATGGGCATAGATTGCAAAGCCAAATCATGGCCAAACTACACACTCACTGGTAATTCTAACACTCTGAATGCTTACTAAGAATGTGACCAGAATATAAATATTCCCATACATATCAAGATGGAGATGAGGCTCATCACCACGTGTTGACTGTTTTACATTAACAAGGCAGATAGAGTATGTCATTTTTCCATAGTACCTGTAAATATGTGAAGTGTCCTTTCTCCCTGCCCGACAGTGCTAAGTGGAAATAACTAGGGGGGGGGGGAAGAGTTGAGTCTCAAACAATGTCTTCACCAAAATAATTAATCAGACAATTAAAGGGCTGTACGGAGCTGGGTCAAACATGACTCTCAGACACGATTTTACTGTCCAGAAGTGAGAGATAAAAACATTGTTTTCTTCATAACCTCAAAGAGAATGTAAACCTGTAACTCCAGACACCTTTTTTCCTAAATACCAAACTAATTATACAAAATATATTCACTTAGATTTGGATCTGCACTGAAACATGCTGAGAGCCATGGGATGTTATTACTGTGCTCTAAACGTTCTACCAGCCCTGCTCCAAAATTAATTGCTACCACTTTGAAACTAGATTTTTAAATTAAGATTTCAAGCAAAGGGACTCTATCTACCTATACATTTGCACTGAACAGAGATAACTCAGATTCTTGCTGTTTTTGCAGAGGTGTGCAAAAACAGTAACAAAAATGTTCTCTACAGCCACATTTCTACAGCCCTGTCATCATACATTGCTGTAAGTAATGTCAAATCTAAGTGTAAAAAACAATAGCACAGCCTACCCCTTTAAAACAAGACTACATGTTGTCATTTATCTCACACTTCTTGCTGTACCACAGTATTAGGAAATAAATCTTTTTTCCATCCTCAGTTTAGAAGCCATTCTTCTACATCCAAGTAAAGCCTTACAGTAAATAAGACTGGCTTCAGCTAGCAAGGGATACACAAGCATTGTTATAAAACAATAATACAACTCTTAGCCAAAATAACTTTTTTTAAAAAGTGGGGCAACATAAAAAACAGGAAGCCATAAACAATTCTTTATTGATATTCTTTTTTTATGCATCACAAAACACTTGTTTCTTTCAGCTGAGAACAACATACGTCTTTGATACTACACCATTTAAGTAAACCGTACTTCTAAGAGTGGATTTGTGCAGATTCGCAACTAAACATGTTCCTCAGTTTCCACGTAAAAAATCAAATCTATTTTTGAGCTTCTAATTTGTACACAGTTTTTCAAATGTTCAAAGTTTTGAAGGCATATTAGAAGAGATCTCAAAGTACTTTCAAAAATATGGTCTTACTGAAGAACTTCAACTTCTGAATACTATTTAAATATACAGTTGCTCAAAATGGCCTTTTCTGGCATTCTTTTCCATGCAGAAAGTCCCATCTAAGATGAAGTAAAATAACTATATTTTCTTACAAGCACAACTACATAAATCCAAGCTGTATGAAAAATGAACTAAGATTCAGATGCCTGTTTTTAAAATTAGTTTTATTACTCCTAGAATAAATATTTTTTTTTTTTAAATCTACATTTTCTGAGCTGATGGACCAGTTTTTGAGAACTATCAGCATCACCCATGACAGTACATGCACTCCTGGATAATATAATAAATGAAGCATTGTCAAGGATCAGGGACAGCCAGGAATTCTGTTCTAGTTATTTAAAATTAAATGGATTTACATTTCAATTAAGCACAATATCCAAATATTTTTCACACTGTTACATTGCTATAAATGTTATTTCTTAGCCTACTGCTCAAATCCAAAAAATATGTATCATCCCATTCTGAGTATTTATAGTCTCTAGAAGCAAAACAGCCATTATCAAGATATCTGTAAAAGCATACATCTTTACCACATATTTTACAGGGAAATTAGATTCTCTTTTATTATTCCCATCCATAAATTTGGTCTTAGTATTTTTCTAAAATAATTTATCTTTGCATTCTCAAAAGCACGTTCAAATGCAATTAGAAAATGTGATCTGGAAACTCATGAGCTAACAGTGGAGAAAGAAAACCACAGAAAGAGAACTAGACTTTCAATACTGGATTAAAATCCAATTTTAGATAGAAACAAAACTTAAAATATTAGGTAATCACAACAATTCTGTTGCCAGACTTCTACAAACAGATTAAGAAAATAACTGCATGACTGAATAGCAGTCTGGAAAACATGCTCCAGAGAGTTTCTCAAGAAACTTGTTGCTAATTTATCATATAACTTGTCAAAAGATGTGACTTTTCCACGGTATACAAAAAACAATCACAAAGAAAGATGATTCTGGACACTCCTAGCAAAACAAAACCCTATATTTAAAAGCTATGGCCAGGAAGACTAACCTGTTGCAAGTGAACCATAGCTTTTAGAACAACAAGGTCATTTTGATCACAATTTTAAATCTTTTGACCAGATAAGCCTCCCTTTTTTCACCATTTACAGTTCTTGGAATACTAATGAACTAGATGCAGAAATTTAATCTTAAATTTAGGTATGATTGCTCCACTATGAAATAGAAGAGTATTTGCAGGTATTTAATTAGTTTAAAACTCATTACACATTTCATA
The DNA here is from genome assembly GCF_003259725.1 of Athene cunicularia. Taxonomy (NCBI): domain Eukaryota; kingdom Metazoa; phylum Chordata; class Aves; order Strigiformes; family Strigidae; genus Athene; species Athene cunicularia. The sequence continues at coordinate 11,572,876 of NW_020799112.1, forward strand.
ACTTTCACAATGACAGCTCAAAGTGCAACTAAAAGCATTTAAACACCAGTTTTAAACCCATAAACCTGTGTATAACATAAGCCACAGAGGGACGGTTTCTTTCCTGATATTATTTTTTATATATATATATAGATATAGATATAGATATAGATATAAAAATATAAAAAAAATATATTAAATGTTTTTCAAGATCAAAAACATCTGCCTCGAGGTTATTGTGAATCTGTAATGGCCATGCACCTTAACTACCATGTGGCCAAAAAAAAAAAAAGAGGCAGGGCACCACATGTCTTCTTATGAAAACTCTTCCTCTAAAGGAAGCCACCAGGATGTACCTTCCAAAATGCTGGTACAAACATGTCTACTAGAGATGGCTTTAAATTATACATAATTTCACCCACAACAAAAAGCTGTTGCAGAAGAGCTCTCTCTGTTACAGAGGACAAAACAAACCCCTGTAAAATGAACTTTTTACATTTAGCTTGGGGAGGGGGGAGGGGGGTACCATGCTGCTATTCTCAGCTGGGAAAATAATTTCCTTTCTTTAAAGCTACCCTAGTGATTCAGTAAGAATCAGATTAAAAGACACCTTCACAAACATTGGTCATAAATTAAACAAATACCTAACCGTGTGGACAACTAAAAAGTTCAGTTTAATGTTTTTCTTCATCCTGCAACAAGAAAGAAAAGAATACATACACAGGACTGTTCAGTTTCCAATTAACATTTACCAACCAAAATGGAGTTTTCTTCTGGTTTTGCAACATCTTAACACTTAAACAATCTTCAAGCTCATTGATGCATCTTTAGGTAACACATATTACATACCACTAAATTAAGTCATGGCTTTAAGAAAAACTACTATCATTAGGAAACCTATTTCCAGAAGTCTTCATATTTCATCAGTTACCGCTGTGACACGCCAGCATTAATTATTGCTATCTTGGCTCATTACTGTCCCATCTCAACTTAAGTTTATCAATAGATCAGAGAATACAGATAATCTTATTTTGCATAACATTTGGCAAAGGTATAGCTCACTATCTCATGAGTTCTCACAATACCTCAGCCCCACCTGCCACATCTATATTTATCTCTACATAAATCAGTAGAGCAAATCAGAGTACATACAGTGAGTAAGACTGGGGACTGCAAGTGGACACAGTTACAACAGCCAAATACTCTTCTAAAGTACTAAACTCATTTGCTCAGATTTCTATTAAATTCTAGACAAGCTATATCACCTGGGGGGTTTTTGTTTGGTCACTCACTGTTTTCATAATTTTATAGTTAATTAAACTGAAAGCTTTGCTTCTAGTTTTTAACATGGCCATGCCACACTGAATTCAGGGACCGGAAATTTAAATATAAGCAACATGACAAAGTAACCTTAAAAATTCAGGTTCCTGGCATTTCTATTTGGATATCCTTATCCATAAGGAGTATTGTTCTTTTTTGCCTCTGAGAATTACATGATTTAAGTACATTATCTTTTCTGAGGAGTACTAACAATTTTAGTGGGTGCTTGGGGGCAAAGACAGGGGCTAATTTTACAATCACTCAGAACCTCAACAAATAACCTAAAGAACCAAACATTCATAAACCAAAAACTGGACAAAAATACCCTTCTATTTAAGTTCTGACATATCATAGCCACATCTTGCAGCTAGATTGTTTAGGAAAAAAAAAAAAAATGAACACCTGAAAGCAACATCAGAAAAATACTAATAGTGTACTACTATTACACATAGTTCAAAATTAAACAAGGTGCCAACTGAGCTAACTGAAACAGCATCCTGACATAAAATTTAAAATTTACAGAAATGAAGACAGGCAGAAAAAACATTCAGAATGCAGCACATACTATAGGGCAATGTTATGAGATTTATTATTCTTATCCTTCAAATACTCTCTTTTAAAAATGTATTCAAATTTTGCAAGCTGCACTTCAGTTTCCTTGTCACAGATGCCAAATAAGCATTTCTCCAGTTAACTAAAACATTGTCTGTTCTCACTAGATTAAAACTGACTGGTGTATAACTGGCACAGTTTCCCAAGGCAAGAGTAGAAACCGTAGCAGATTTTTCCTTAGGAAGTACGTATATAAAAGGCATTTGATTGCCTTTGGTTTTCCGTTTCTTCTACTGGAAAAAAACAAAGGACATAAATCATTAGGTAATTTTATCTGACACTGAGTTTAGCTAATGTAGAAAACTGTACAAGCTTGGTACTTCAGAAAAGTTATTTTGTGATTTGCAACAAGACTTTTGAAACTCAGTGAAGTTCTGAACACTTATCAGTGACTCAACTTTTAGTAACTCACTACTTTTTACAAAGAGGAAAACTGTCCACTCTACATACAAAGTACAAACTGTTGAGGTAATGCAACAGCCGCATGACAGCAACTTCAACACATGTTACCGAACAAACTTTACGGCAGTCAAAAACATTTACAGCTGACTTCAGGAATGTAATGGGATACAAAGGCAGCCATAGCTTTCAAATGTTTCTGCTTATACCTTGTCCTATAGAGAGCTTCCTCAAACCAGACTTCAAACTGAAAAATGCCAGATTTTATTAAAGTTCTTAGTAAGGGACAGATGTGAGTAGATGAGACAATGGAAACATAGAAGGATTATAAACAAGATTCTTCCTTGCACATCGTGCCCTTGCAAGACGGGTCTTCATTTCCAAGTTTGGCTTCAGTCAACAATGGCTTTGTGACGCAGAGCACCATACGCTCCCATTTTCTACTTGGTAAATTTCTTCCCAAGGTTTAGCTCATTGTTAACTATATGCCTTTCCTGATGCTATATATCAGCCTTTCTTCAGGCTCTGTACAAAGTGCAAGCTCTACACTTCTTGCCCAACTCCCATTTCATTTTTTCTTATTTGGGTTTGTTTGGTGGTAGTGGTGGTTTTGGTTTAGTTCGGGTTTTGGTTTTGTTTTTTTACCTGCTAGGAGATGTAGTCTCCACAATGATTTCCCTCCTGAGCAGACTCTCTTTCTCACTAAATACACATTTCCAGTCTTCCAGAGGATTCCACCCCCCACTTTTAAAGGGAACAGAAGAGGAAAACCAAGAACAAATAGAAGAGATATTACATACTAAAGAATCTATAAGAAGCTTTAAATCACTGAACAATTACCCAGAAAGCTTTTTCAATAATTTATTCTATGTCTGATTAAATGACAGCATGCAGTCATATTGTTGAAATGAAACAATTATAAACCAGACAGACACGACAACATAATGCTTCAAACAGCCTGCATGCCTCAGTAAGACATTCAGTAAACCATAAAGACGCCTACACATTTTTAACAAAGATTAGTGGTAAGATTTTTTTCTGTGGCTGCCATAGCCTTTGTTCAAAACTGAATCTCTTCTAAAATTCAGATACACCACCAGTTCAAACTACTTAATTAAAAAAAAAAAAAAAAGTTACACCATACTTCAGAGAGATTAAAATCAAATTTCAGCGAATTATTCCCTTCCCTGCATCCTTTTAAGCAGTCATTTTATATTTAAGTAAAATAAAACAGCATTACTGCTGGTGGGGGGCTACAGCAGATCACAGTGCAGGTCCTTTCCAAACATGCATGGAGACTGTTTCTTCATAATCTAAAGGTTTCAGAATCCGAGGCAGACAGGTGGCAAATATAAAATAACGTACAAGTGAGATGAATCTATTTGGCTACATCGCCAAAGTGCTATACTGGAAAAAGATTAAATACAGGTATAATATAGGCAACACCAATGGATTCAGGAAGATGGTGCTAGGCATCCATGGTCAAGAAACAGTCTGATTCTCAAACTCTTCAATTTCAGCAGCCACTTTTAAAATCAGCCTAGAAAGAAATTCCTTATGACCTATAACATTTTACTGATTAAAGTACTTCATAACTTTCTGTCTCTCTCCATGCCCCCCCCACCCCACCCCACAGCTAGTGTTCCTGTCTCTCATTTGGATATCTATATTCTTAAAAGCAATCACAAGACTGTCCAAATCAAGTACAGGGCAGACCCCTAAAAACAAAAGTTAACTACGTTAAGATACATACCCCAACACCTAAAAATATTGTAGTAAACTCATTTTCTACTAAGCAAAGAAGTGAGAATATTATTCAGAATGTTTTCTTCTCCTACACATAAACCTTTTCCTTTATTGGCAGGTGATGTCTGGTAGTCTGGGCATTCATGTCATTAACATTAACCTAGCCACTCTGCTTCACTTGCAAAAGCGTTACCTAAACTACAATGATTATGGTACACTGAATCTTCAGGTTAAGAACTCTTCTCTGAATAGAAACCTAATTCTAAAACTAACTAACTTTGAAAGTCCTTTTTCCTTAGCAATGGCAACAAAGCAGCACTCTCAGTGAGTTAATACAGTTTAGTTGACAAGTGGAAATTCATAATGCTACAATAACTGTTACTTGCTATACCTGCACAGCAGAGCAAATGATAAAATCTAATTATTTCACCTTTCTTGTAGATTGCTGCAAATAGAAAACTTAAGTCATTTGACCCTAACTAACATTACTGCTTCATAGCAAAGCTACATGATTCAAGTGGCAGATAGCAAGACACATTAAAATATCTGTTTCGGTAGCTTCTGCAATGAAATACTCAATGACAAAACAAAAGAAAGTTGCATGACTAGAGCCACTAAAAAGGTCTGAATGAGAAGATACGGGCAACAGAGGTTTAAGTGAAGGCCAACAAAAATTTAATCAAGGTCCCAAGCAAGAATCAATGTAGTGATCCATATATAAATATACAAAGCCCATCTGATAAACAACCGCATGAATAAACTACATCACTGAAGAGTTAAACAACAGCAAGGAATATTGAAAAAAGCAAGATAACACAGTAGCTGGATCTTAATGTATTTGAAAGGCAGCTGGCCTATTTTCAATTACGTTAAGTAGCCAGGAATCTGAAGCAGAAGCCCAGACAGGCTCAGATTATTGTAGACTTCCCTTACTGAAAACCTCTTCCATTTAAACAAGTATATTCATTTAACTTTGACATGAAACATTAGATGCAAATGCAAGCTTTTTGAAACTCTAAGGTAGACATCTTCATCTTTACTACTTAGTGAGCCAAGTATCATCTGATGCAATGACGCCCTAGACCTGACAATAACCAGGATCAGTCAGGAATCAGAGACGATAAATGTAGCTGGCCAACCAGACCTGCAATTAGGCCTTAAAAGATTAAAAAAAACAACAAAAGCACACCAACAAAAAACACAACACAAAAAAAAACAGCCACAACAGCCACACACACCTTTCTATCCTGACTTTGGAAAAGGAAAAAATAATTATCCCCACTATAAAAGAAACTGCCAGAAACACCAAGAAGCAGCCCTGAAACCACTGCAGGATAGAAGATGGTACGATCAGCCTCAGTCTTGCATTAGTAGATGGGTCAAAGTGGACATCTCATCATTAATTATTGCATCAATGATTTAAACCTTCTATGAAAATGACACAAAACAGTGCCCACTTCACACACACTGCTGGATCCCTTCAACCCGTGCTGTCTTCATGTTCATCTCTGACAAAAAAATAGCTAAGAGACCCAGGAACTATATTTCAGTTGTAAAGCAAAAATGTAGCAGTCAGGCGTGAATGTCTTCTTGAAGGTATTAGCTCTAATGTTAACAGCAGCATCTTATTTTGGTAAGAGCAGTTGCATCCCACTATAAAACTTTGATACTGCCTGCAGCCCTGGTAGATGAAAGTGTGCAATTTGCAAGGTCAGACACCTCTGTCAATCCTTAAGCTTGGAGAAATAAGTGGATAAAGCTAGTGTTAAATTCCGGCATGTGAAGTGATAGATTTATTTAAACATAGAAATTTTTAGGTTTTTATTCTAAGATTATCACTAGAGTACACAAGGAAGAATCTGCAATCTTTTCCATTCCTTTCTGGTATGACAATAAAGCATTTTGTCTTCATGAAAATCTTTATATACTTATTTCCCTAAGGAAAACAAAACAAACCTCACAAATAAATATATTCATGAAAGCAGAGTCTGTATACTAGAATCAGATTCTAGCTTAATTATTTCACAGCATCTCATTTTGTTCATTCTCCATAAATAATCTGTGAAGATCATTATATGGAGTTACATGAACAAAAAAAGTGAACCCCAGCATAAAGTTTATACACAACTTGAAAGAACCTTAGAAACATTCTTTCACCTGCAAGAATTCTTAACTCCTCTTAAAAGAAGTTATTGTTCAGTACTCCAGGCCTTCAGGACATTAAAACTGTCTTTCTTTTACATGCTGACTGGAAGTCTTGCAGCAGCTGAAGCAATAAATATTGACAGCTAGCTGGCAAACAGCAGCTCTACTAGTGCTCCTAGTCTCCAATTTCACCTGCATCAGCAAAGACAGAGCCTGGAAAGGACAGCGTAAGTAGGGCCTAATATGTTCATCTATATTACTGCTGCTTTTGCCTGTATTAAAATCATATTTTAGCCTCAAGAAGACTTGGGTACCTTTGAACATATCTTCTTTCCTATACCACCCTGAAAAGTGCAATTATCTATTAAATCTCATTGCAACATACAGATATGTAGTAACAAAGTTCTAACTCTGGCTACAAATTGTACTGCAAGAAACTTTCAAGCGACCAGTTTCATCTTTTCATACTCTTACATAGCCCAGCTCCTTCCCCCCTGATGCTTCAAGTTTTGCATATGAGGCCACACCACACATTGGTTAACAAAAACTAGCAGTCAACTTACAGAAAAATCTGTATGCCAAAATACGAGATACTCCTGACAGAACATAGGAGATGGAAGAAAGTATCTGTAAAGTGGATTTTAATTAAGAAATTGTATTGCTGACCGAGTTCTACTTTTCTCTCAGTTCCCAACTCACAGCCTCTACTTTGACACAGGATTTCAGAAGCTCTAAGGAAATGCATTAAGACTTGTTTAAAGGAAAGAAAACAAAAAACAAAACACAAAGACTACAAAATTCTACCTTTCCAGCAATTCACTCTGCAGTTCAGACAAACAGCAGATAGTTTCTTTTTATCAGGTTTCATCCTGCTGCCAAGCTAATAGATTTTTTTAACTGAGATGTGAAACAAAGACTTCTTCATACAACCCAAAATGCTGACCATTGACCCAGTTCTCAAAACTTCAGTTTATGACTTCATCTGAAGCTAATAGATTTTTGCCCCTGCACAGACACACCTATGATTACTGTCTATGTTTAGATTTGTAAGAATTCACCAACACACAGCGTCATCATTTTCTCCAACACAGAGCTTCACTGGGGGGAGGGGTGGAGACATCCTCCACACTATAAACATGTACCTGCTTTCAAAAATAAGATATGAATCAAAACAAGCTTACCCTGTACTTCTAGCAAGCACTACTCTTAACATGTTACATCAACCAATACTTGCAGAGATTCTTCCTTCTAGCTTTTGTAGCTTTTTCTTCCTCTTTGTCTACCACTGAATATATTAAATTTTGATGGTAAGATCTGATTAACAACATCAGGAAGCTTTTATAGATGGCAGGCGCTCCCCTTTATGCATCACTCAAAAAAAAATGCAAACTCTTTAGTATTCTGAATCAGAAAAGTGCCACATAAATCTTAACACTACCATAAATGCAGAGCCCAGTAATAGAAAGGCATGCATGAACCAGGTCTATTGCACAGGTATGAAGTATCTAGAAAGCAGCAATGCACTGAGCTTTGCTTTAGACAGTAAACTAAGATATCTGCTCTTCTATTTTAATGCTGCCAAGTTAGTCCATCTGCATTATTTGCAAGATGTCAGTTTGGGTACAGAAAGGAAGAAATACTTCATCTAGTAAATCCTCAGACTCAAAATCTCATTTTATTCAAATGCTTGGTCTTGGCTTAACTCTTGCTGTAGGTAGAAATGAAGCCAAAATATTCCTGAACAATATGGTGATATTCTCCATAATCTTCCCATATAGAGGTGAGATAGCTCTCAAGTCTCACTGTTCTTATTTGGAATTAGTCCAAGTTCACTTCAGTGAAGACTCTCACCCCATACTGCTGGAAGAAAGACGTTCAAGAGAAAGGGAAGTCCCCAAAAGCAGAGGAAAAAAGCGTAATGGAGGACAACAGCAGAATAAGTTAACAATAAGTTTATCTGTAGGGAGCGTTGTCTGTGGCATTTTATCTAATTTGATGCCACGAAGCACAGAACAAAGACATGGACATGCCTTTTTAAATTTAGTAGATTCAAGCAGCCATTCAAAAGAAACTGATTCTCATTCGCTTTTAAGGATTTCACCTTAAGGGAAGGTCCTTCAAGAGTGCACATGGTCTCCTTAGGCCTTCTGAAAGCCAAATTAATTAAGCACAAAACTCAGTTCTTTTAAATGAAAACTTTTTTAGAAGAACCATGAGAAAAAAGTAAGCTAAATGATGAAACAAATTAATAAATATTTGCCAATAGCACTGTTAAACCCACTACAAAAAAGTCACAGCTTTTGCTAGAGATCTGAGATTTCACTGGTGGTTCCTCAGCGTCTCAGATCCAGGCTGCTATGGAAAAACAAAATGTTGTCTTCATATGCTATTAATTCAGAAGCTTGGGCAATAGGATTATTGATATTTTGAAACACTTTAAAAGACCAGTGATAGCTTCCAACACCACCATATTCTGCAGGCCTAGGAAACAGTATGCATGCTAAGGTATGTAACTCTGAGCACATAATATCGTTACATTTTATGTAATAGTTTCAGATCTCTATCATGTTTAAGACAATTTAATGCTGCTTTACAATGTACGTCCTTAAAGCACTCAAAAGAAAATTCACTGGGCTTCCTTATAATTTTTCTGCAAATGCAGTATCTACCAAAACTAGGAATTCAATAGAAAATATCTTCAATCTTTGAAGGAGCTTACTAGTACACAACAACAGTGCATTTAGAGAAATACCATCAAAAACCAAAATCCAGTAACACATTATCTGAGAGCGCCTACATAGTCTTTTCAACAGGAACACATGGAAAAAGTTACCAGCTGAAAGATATACTTACAAGTTAAATCATAGGTGGGGAAAGTGGAACCCTCCGTTCCTCAAGCCAAGCCTCACTGGCATGGCAAATGACCACTGGACCTGAAGATCAAACTCCCAGTGTTCAGAACCCACTTGAATCTTCAAGCTAAGGAGTGCAATCATGCAAGTCTGAGAAAGTAAATCCCTTAGCAATGAGTCACTGGAAATACGTTGTGCCATATTCAATACTAAAGCTGCACCCTGGTGCTTAGACCCAACCTAGGACATTTTTATTCACCTGGGCCCATAGCTACAGTGCAAGAAGAATCCTGCTACCACAAGCTAGATGGTATCATGCAACAAAGAGGACACAATGAGCAAGCCACCTCACTGTTTCTATTCACTACAAGGTATAAAAAAAACATAAAGAGTAAACCAACACTTGCTGTATCACACTTTAAGCAACAAACCAGAAGAGAAAATGGTATTAAACTTTATTAGGATTTTGCATAAAAGAGATTATGTTCCATTAAAGAGATTATCCACCTTGTAATGTTGTCTTCATATAGGACTTATGTATGCCACTCTTCCCTGCATATCATCTCCCAAATGGTGACCTCTTAAATCTGCAGGAGGCATGATATCTGATACATTAGCTTTTAAGCACAGATACCACCAAGAAATTCTGACAATATCACTGCCAAAATTTCCATTTCTAGCTTTTCTTAAAGATTAAGTACCTGAGGATCAGATTTTTATTTTCAGATTTCATTTAAAAATCAATTTTTAGTCATCATAGCAGCAGCACACTGAATCATAACAGCCTAAGAAAACAAACAAGGTACTCAAAAAATTATGGTGGATTAAAAAAAATCCAACTACTTTTGAATTGTCAGTCCTCTCTTACACTGATACGCCAACAGTGCTGCAGCATTCCAAATTCTAGAGTTGGTTACATCTCAGTTACAAAGAGTCTCTTCAAATAGTTTGATAATTTTACGCTTTAGTTTTTAACCAACACTGAAAACATTCAGAGAAATTGTAACTTTTGAGATTTTCACTCTTTTATTCACTTGCATAAGATCACATGGTTACTAGACACATGCATGCTAAATATATTACAGGCTATCATGGCAGCAGGTCAGTTCTGTACAAGCTGCTTGTATTAAATTTCTCCTGTAAGTGACATTAGAGTTTAGCTCTGCTACAGCAAATATAGGAAGAGGCCTCACATTCCAAACAACCATCTGAAGGGAAAAAACTATGCCAGCAGAGTACTAAGTATGCCACTGCTACTTTAACCCATTTACTATTTTAAAACAAACATCTAAGCCTTGCATTTGTCATCTATATTATGAATTTTTAAGATTCAAAACTCCAAAGCTCATATATTTGTCTTACTCTCTTGCTATGAAAATTTAAGGAAAAGGTCACAAAGATTAGAGTCTATAATAAGTGACGTGTAAGACCAATGAAATTCAAAACAGCACATTATTAACTGGGGAGGATATTCAACTACATTTGAAATATTTTACTGGTTTATTAAACCAACGGGCTACACAGTAATGACTAGAACACATTTTAAATAAGTATCACTGCATACTGTTCTAACAATTTCATAGCAGATGTTCTCTGTAAAAACCTCACACATTGTCTCTACATATATTGACATATATAGAAATACACACACTGGCATATAAAAAGTACAAACAAATCTGAGTTGTCAAAATTAATGGAGCACACACTAGAAATATTTTATCAATCTCTGTCACAATGCTTTTCTATGTCATACTATGAAAGAGGATACCACTACAGAGAACACCAGCCTAATGGGGAAAGGAAGGCAATGTCTTCTAAAAACTGCCTACAGACTAACACAGGGGGACATTTCAGATAATGTGTTTCATGGCTTCAGACTGCTGCCTTGGAGAATGCTAAAATAAAAGGGGAATAGACTTGATCACAAAGGTCAAGAGCAATTAGAAAAGTATCTGTATACTGCTGGAATAATGAATACACATTAATCCTTTTCTTTTTGTAAGCATAGAGGAAAGCCTAACTCAAATGCAAATATTTATCAGTAAGAGTGTAATCACAGTAAGCTTTGGCACTGAAGTTGGAATCATACAGACCTTTGGCAAATATTTAGGCAGCTAGCCCACATAAAAGCCTCAGACTGTTGCTACTCTAGTGAAACTGTGTCCATAGTGGCTAGTTTAAAAGTTCTCATATACCTAATTAAGCTGCAATTGCACATTTGCTGCATACTATAACCACATCGTGACACTCTTAAGTAGACACTTTGTGAGATTGCTCATGCATCACTGGTCCGCCCTTTCTACTGGATAGGAGACCCCTGGAAACCAAACAGAACTATCAATGGGTAACCTTTATCCACAGTAAAGATGTGCTATGGGTGTATCACCAGAACAAAGAGAGGCAAAGGTAGAGGCATGCTGTAATAAATGGCTGGATTTTCAGTACATGATACTTTAAATGAGCTCACTATTCAGAGTCTTTCTTTAATTACCCTGCAGATAACACTAGCATTTATCAAATCATACACTGACAGAAAAATACTTCTATAAAGATGTGGTATGCTGTATTATAAGGCTTGCAATTTTAGTCATCAAAGGTTAAGCAACAAACTATCTGAAGGCTACAGTATGGTCCTGATATATTGACCAGGTTTCATTTTGACATTAGAATGCCTACACTAGGGGACCACATTGGAGGCACCAAATCATCTGTAATACAGGAGAGAATCTTTTAATGAACCAGGAGAAACACTTCTATTAGCTACATGCAGAATATGTGTTCATATAACATCACACAGAAGCACATGATTGAGATACTTCATCTGATCAAATAGCATCATATCAACTAAGTGCTACTACTGCTATCAGTACTCTGATAGCCTTAACAACAAATCTGGGCTATCTTTACACTTATAGGTTTCTATACAGCTGCTGGTAAGAGTTCCCCACCCCCCAACCCATGGGAGCACAGAAGCTGTTGCTGCAAAGGAAAAAAATAAAACCAAAAAATCCTCCTCAAGTACCATGCTTCACCTCTGTTCAACTGTCAAAAATGTGAGCCTAACTGAATTATAATGTTACAATTGTTTACTTCTGCTAAACTTCGCATTTGAATTCTTACCACCCAAATATTTAAAGCCATCCCTTCCTTATTGGCAGACTTAAACCCATTTTTTCATTACAATCTTATTTTTAAAATCTTTTTCCACCTTGATCTTAAGAGTTACATAGCATTCTGACCTGCTATAAGCAAAGTCATAGCATTGAAGAACAACACACACACAAAAAGTACCAGCACATCAGAAGTATACAACAGTTAACACATTTAAAGCAATCTTATGCTGGATTCCTTCGCAAAGGAAAAAAAACCCATAACTAAAAACAAGAGTTACACTGATAAAAAGCACAGAAAACTAATGAAATAACTGAACTAGTAAACTTCAATCTGAAAAATAAGAAACAGGATCAACAAATACAACTTGTTGATCAAATCCATGTTTTTCATCCTTCTAATAGCACATCTCTGACTGCACCATTAAAAATGTAGCTTCCAAATTTCACCAATATAAGAAACACTATTTCTTTAGTTTTTACAACGCAAGCAAATAATACTAAGGTCCTACAAACAAAAGTTAAAACTCTTACAGATCATATGAAACATGTTTTGACCAAGAACAATAAACGCTCAATATTATACAAAGCATTTGATAGAAAACTACTGACCTTGGTGGAAGACCTGGAATTAAATTATCTGCAACTGTTTGATGCGTTACAGGTTATTCTTATCTCAGAAGCAAATAAACCCCCAACAACAACAGAAATCAAAACCTACCTAACGAGATTATCAATAAAACCATAGCTTGCATAATGTAAAACTATGCAGATGCTGTTTTTAAGAGTAGATAGTAACTGTTTTGTTTCTCCAAAAGTGTTAGTACATAATTGGTCAGTTTTAGAGCATCTACTTTTCAAGACACTAGGTGGAAAAAGAACAAAAAAAACTCTGTTCATGTGACATACCAGCTGACTGACCTGGAACTTTATTCATGAGAGCATTAGGAAAAAAAAAAAGAAAAATGGAAGGGAACATATTAAGTTAAAATATATACATATATATATATATACACATATACATATACACACACACACTCTTACTGAGAGTAGAATTCACAAGACTTTCTTCCTCAAGAGAAAAACACTAGTACTTGAACAGATAAATCTGACAGAAAACCCACTGGGAAATTAAATGAATGAAATCTCAAAAAAACAGCAGAGAAAGACAGGAAAGAGGTGGGAACACAAACAGAAATACTTCTGATTTACTTGCAACTGTCTCCAAAAAAAAAGCTGAAATCTGACATATTCAGTCTTCCAGGGCCTCACATCAAAAATCATATGCAGCATAGCTTCAATTGTTTACATCAGTTCATTTTAGCCATCGCATGGCACACCATACCTCCTCTTCAAAATACTGCTCTGTCCTGTCACACTGACAAAGAACAGGATAAGAGACTTAAATTGCACCTAGGCAGGGAGACAAGGATTAAGGCGTTTGCATCAGGGTCAAAAAGCAATCAATCGACTTCAAATGCAAGGTAAGGCACCAATCTTAAATTTCCTTAACAACAAAACACCCAAAACAAGGCAAGGTTTGCTAATAAAAGTAATATTTGCTGCTAAAGCAACAGATTAGCAGACAAGCTTTGAGGCACTGAAGTACTCCAAATCACAATTTAAACTTCTAATTTAACCTACAGGTATCAACTGTAAAATTGAAAACAAATTTTAAAATGCAGCATTTTCACTAGAGAATTATTTCTAGATTTTTTTATCTTCCATATTTGTAAATAGCAAGAGCTATTTGTAAATAGCAAGTTATATTTGGCAGAATGAAGTCCTCAGTTAAAGCTAAGGCTTCTCAGATTCAGGCATCCATTTGGTCAGGTCAGATTACAACACAGTAGAAACTACCACCATCATCACTCAACCATCATCACCACATGACGTTTACACTGGACAGTTCAGAAGCCTCTGTCATATGTACAGATCAAAAGGAAATAAAATGTTTTACCTCCTTATTTTTCCTGATTTGAAGGCCATCTGAGATAAAACTTTCTTCTTAGAACAGAGGCATCAATCTAGACCACAGATAAATTTTGGAACTACAGATTTTACCAAAAGCCACAAACCTCATTATAGTCTAATCATCTAAATGAAACATGTAAACGAGATATTTTTTATGCATGACTGCTTTAAATTTGTCACGCAATTATTACAAATAATTTCAAGCCTACTTTGAAGGCATTTCATGGAGCAAGGCTTGCTAAATAAAAAAGAAAAATCTTAATGTGTTCTCACAATACATAAAAAAATGACCAAACCACATGTAACAAAGAAACAAGTGGAAAAAGAATAAAAGTTGGTAGGTGCTGACTGTCATTTGCTTTACTGGAACATCTCATATAGTTACAGCACTCTTCTGCTAAAGATATGAAGAAAAGCTGAAACAGGAATTCACAGCTACAAACCACACGAGACCATGTGATAAGACATACCCACCTCAAAAAGTAGGTGCATTGCCACCCATGCCTCGCTAGGGAACAATCATAACTGAACTTATTAACAATTTCCCAAAGACTTAATAGATGACAAACATGGATGGCTCTTAAGACACGGTCTCCATTAAGAACGAGGTTTACCCCATTTAAATATTACAATTAAAGAGCATTTTGTGAAACCATGGATGTTCAAGTGGTAGGGACAAAAAAAATAAGTGCTTCTCTGTGTGGCCATCCTAACATGCCATTGACTTACATAGCTACATTAAACTAAAGGTAGCCTGCCTAGTTCTATCTACACCTATCGGAATACACCTTTACTTCTAAGAGGGGATCTGAGGAATTCTAGCTAAACAGACTAAAAGACTACGTTTCTAGATTTCAGATTAGAGACCAAAGACAGATCTAATTAGTAATATTCTTTCTATCTTATGTGGTTCAGTACAGTACCTGAGCAAGTCTTTCAAATGACAATGTTATTAAAATAAGCCAAGGAAGTTGCTCAATAGGAAAAATAGGTAAGGCCTATCAAGCTTGTAACGTATCTAAGCATACTGTACACACCTATTGGCTGTACAGATCTAACGTTAGGGGAAAAAACCTTCTGGTTTTAGGAGTTTTCATACATTAATTGCCTGAGACTAGCAAAACAACACTATAACCCAGAAACACTTTTTAAAGAAAAATTATGAAAACAATACGGATGTTATCTTCCCTCATTATCCAACATCCAGTGCATCTCCCTGTGGGCAGAGTATGAGCTCCGGGCAGTAAGAGGGCTGAAACCTCCTCTATCGGGCACAGCATATGAAGCAGGAGAGAAGGGCTGGCCTTGTGATGACTGGCTGGGGCAGGCAAAGGGTGTGTGCCTTTCTCTGCCGCTAAACCACAGCCAGAGCTCCCTTCACTCAAGACCTGGAATTCTAGAACAGCATCTCAGCCCACTGGTGCATTCTGGAAATTAAGAGTGGCAATGAATGTGCAGATCTAGAGCTACATTCATCAGATTGAATAGTCAGACTTCAATATTTAGAAATGTACAGTTTCACAATGAATGATTGCAGACATGCTCTCTAAACAATTATAATCCAATTCAGTATCACTCATTTAGACAGATACATTAATTATGCTCAAATTGTCTCCTATTGCTAAAATAAAAGTTAAATAACTTAATTTAGTATGGGAATACAGCAGAGGAGAAAGAGACAAAGACTTGGATTATAAAGCTTATATGAATGCCAAAAAAGAGAACAAGATGGTTCCTTGCACACTCAGGAACCGTTAGAACCCTTAAGCATTTTTTGCCAAACATGGTTTTATATGGGGTTTTTATAGTGTTTTAGAAAGTTTTGCTAAGGCAACTTGTGTATTGACTATAATACAGCCAACATGCTGTATTATAAAGATAACAATAGCAAGATCTGACTAATGTGTATTAAAGAAAACACATTCACTACCATGGGAACCCTGTTAGAATTCACCACTATTTCAAGTAGTCTACAGGAAGCTTTTCTGTGTTAGACGTCTCCTAATAATCTCTCTACTAATAGTTCCAAGACAAAAATTAATACTATTAACAGAACAAGCACCCAGGCAACATCGTTGGCTTACAGCATTTTCATCTAAATAGGTCTAACAGACATAAGGAAATATGGTAGAGAGAATACCAGAAAAAGATCTCCACCACTTATGCCATCACTATAGCCAAGGATTTAGCTGGAACATTGAAACTAATTCACTGAAAAATCATTCTAAGTACAGTGAACAAATGTGGAAGAAAGGAAAAAACACAACCCCAAAACAACCCCATAAACAACATGAAAAACACAAATGTTTTAAGAAATGTACCAAATTCAGTTGAAAGCTGACTTCATCTAATCAGGTCTATAAATTACACCAGAATAATTTTGTGTAACAAACCGAACCATACTAAAATGATGCCTATACCAAGCTTTTGGGATGACAGCTCTAACAGGAAGAGAAGCAAGTTCCACCTCCTGATCTTCAGTTATATTGCAACTCTATATGCAAGAGCACCAACAATACCAGCAACATAAAACCAGAGTTAGTTTAAACATTAAACTACACATAGGACTTGCCAAGTTACTGCCATTTATAGGAAAAGCTCAAGAAATCTTGCAGCATACACAAGACATTAACACACAGTTAAAACTACTCTTCTCACTTCCTGCATGGAAGTAGTATATAAAATCCACCTGCAAGGAGAAATCAAACATTATCAGGAGAATTTGTTTTTAACCACATCTTACAGAGTACAAGTTACTCTTACAATGATGGTCTGAAAACTCAGAACCTACATAATGAAAGCATTTCTTACAAGTTGTGGGGCTTTTTTGTAGGACCCAAAAACATAGATGCAGAAGTTTTATTAGACTCCAAAATTAACAGTCATCAATCCAAAACCAGAACAAACATTCCTCAAAAAGCATTTTGCATGTTGAAATAATAGAAGTACATTGTCTGCTTAAATTCAAGAGCAGCTAGTATTTGTATGCCTAGCATTAGCTACTGAGGATCTGAACATTTCACCAAATGGCTACTTATATCACACTGAAATCCCTTTTTAATCAACAAAAATCATGGCAACTTGACACATAATTTTGTTAGGGGGTTTGGGTTGTGATTTTTTCAGAAGAAAGTCTTTTACAGAAAGCCACACAAAAAAATGTGTTCCAGAAAACATGGAATAAATTACATCACATGCAGCACCCCGAATGTACTGTATATAGAGTTCCTCCTCTTCCATAGTAACAAGAAACAAAAACGATCCTAATCCCTGTTCCATATTGTAGCAGCTACAGTAACAGCAACTCAAACTTCCAAAAATACACATTTTAAATTCAGTGCTTACCCTTCAGAATTTATATACCTACAACAACCTTTTCCATTAATATATGCAATTGTTTCCTTGCCCAAATCTGTATCTGTGCCTAAGGAGATGGAAACGGAAAAGGAAGACAAGACCATTACAGAAAGTAGTCAAACCCAGATACAGAGTCTCAAGTAAGTAGATACATTAATGACACTTCAAAGTTTAAAGGTCTGAGACCAGAAATTCTTGGAAGTTTGAATCAAGGACTATGAAGTAAGATGAGGCTCACTCTCTCTCAAGCATAAATGTTGATGAACCAAGACTGAAGCAATCAAGCTACAAATATAAAAAAACAACTTAAGCAAAGGAACACCCTTGGAACTGAATTTTGTATCTTCATATGACTTCACATGTATCTTGTTTGAAACAACAGAAGCTGCCTTCTAGTTACTTTAATTGGCTGTTGTCAAAATCCTGAAGGAAAACATCTATAAAACCTAAAACAGGTGGGCCGAAGCATTCATGTTAAGCTCCAGTTGTGTCTTAAAAAAAAAAAATCTCACCTACTCCCTACTCCTTCCTTCCTTCCTCCCCTGTGGCCCAAGCAATGACACATGTATGTGGGTGCACTACATGAAACCCAATGATTGGGCAGGCTGTCCCTTCACTGTTCCAATATTGCTAACAGATCAGACTATTTTAAGATCATCTAATTACGCCAGTGAAGTATCTTATAAACCATTAAGATTAAGCATAAGAGACTATGAAGAATTAAAAGCACTGAAGTACAGGTAAGAGAGAAGAAAGAACTGTGATCTCAACTATTCAAGATAAGAAGCCTGGAGGATTCCTGGTCAGATTGCAACTCTGAATTCTAGTCTGTACTTACTTTCTCCTGCTTCTAGCAGTTGTAACAAGCACAAAAGAAATTTCACATGAAGGGCTGTTGTTTCTTACACCTTCAGAAAATTAGTCATTCAAGCCTTAGAAGAACAACACACCAAAATCTTCGTGGCTTGCTTGTAGGCGTTATCGACATGCATGAAAGACAGACAGCTACAGAAACAAACATAGATGCCTTAAAAGAAATAATCTGAGGATTTTTCTTTAGATGAGTTATTCGCACAGAAAGTTTTGAAGAAGTTTATCAGATCATCTTCTTCATTAACATTTCATTAAAAGAATGCATGTTAATAAAGCTGGTTGAAAACTCTTCTGAGAACTAGTCAGCCAGTATCTTCAGAAGTACTGTGGTAGGTTTTATTACTGAACAATTCAGCCTTTAAAATACCATTTTAAAAGAAAAAGGATCCATAAAGTCCTCAATAAAATGATATGCACCTCATGGAGGGTTGGGGAGAGGGATTTTAAAGAAATTTATTATCTCTTTAAGAACAAAAGATATTGACTCCAACCTCTTGTTCTGGGGGGGTGGGGTGGGGGTGCACACAGGGACAGTTCAGAGGGTGGTGGATATTAGACAGAAGGTGTTAAAACATAAAATCTAAATGGTTTCTAGACAGACAGGTCTTCTGACTTACTTTCATGCAAATAAGCTCCTGCTGCCCAACCTTCAGAACACACAAATAAGGGAAGCAAACTGCTGCCTGAAACTGTATACAATTATGGTCCAAAGTATGACAAGGCAGAGGGCAGGCAGATGCGGTGACAACCCACTGAGCTTCTATGCTAGAACACAAGAATCCAATCCCCAGTACAAATGCTGCAGAGTCAATTTCCTACACAAAATCCCCAAACCTTTACAGAATTTTGCAAACAGCATCTTGATCCAGACTATCTGGCTAGGAAAAATTCACAGATGTTCTACACAAGTATCTCCCCATACACTTACAAACAGGCACCATCAGAATGAATACTGATTTAAGATCTAACTTTATTTTGCTGAATTAATGAATCACAGCCTAATAGGACATTTAGATCAAATCATATACATTAAAAGCAAAGCAAATTAAGAAACTGAATGCAAAGTTTTAAACCATCCAACCTTTAAATTTACTTTCATAAAATTAAATAAAAACATTTAAGAAAATAACACTGCTTACTGATATAAAATTAGAGCATTATCAATGATGGCACTAAAATCTTGAAGACTGAACTGTCTATTACCCACTGCTTTCTAAACCTACTTTTCTAATAAAATGAGGTTTACAAGATCACAGTCTATTCTCCCTCATTAACAGCTTCTGATTTAATTGGTCACATTCAACCAAGCGCAACTGTAAAAGTATCAATTATTTTTAAGACTTTATAAGAAGTGCTGCAGAATTTTCAACCTGGCAGTCGCACACAGCCTCCAGCAAAAGCACCTGACCTGCAGTGACGAGAGAAGCAGCAGGTTCACTCAGGCAGGCAGCAGGCACCTGTACTCAGACCAGCTACAGCTAGCAGGCCATTTAAGATATTTAAAGAACTTAAAAGAAATGCACTGTAATAGAAGGAAAAGATCCCTTCCCTGAAAGATCAGGGAATAACAGAAGAGTCAAAAAAATAAAGGAAATGGAAGCTGTATAAGTTTTACTACTTGCAAAACCACTACTTTACTACTACTGTTCAGACTATTTTTAAGTTTTCTTCCACGGTTTCTCCAAGACGTATTTTAATATCATAAATAAAATGGGCTATAGTACACTGAATAAAAATTTTCATATATGCATTGCCTTTGTTCTTCCCCCTTCCCCATACCATGCTTCATCGGCTCTTCAGCAATCCAGCCATAAAGCTGGAATCCTTTTATCTCATGCAATCACACTGGTTATGCTTGCCTAGAGCCAAGATTAACAGGACAGTCTACAGATCCTTTAATGACTTCCATCCCCTCTTAGACAAGTATTAGAGGTGAGAAGAAAAAAAAATGGCAGCAAAACCCAACAGCACCCACCAGCAACATCTAGTTGGTTGTAGCCCTGGCTTGTTCTAAAGTATTTCTTCAGCCCTGTAGCAAGACCTGATGGTTACAGTCATTCAGAAGCTCAACCAGGACCCCAACTGCTGCACAGGCATGTTTGGATCACCAGAGGGTGCTGCAGGGGCTCATAACATGACTACATAGTAGATTCGGGGCTTGAAGCATAACCTTCTAACATGGGGCAAGTCCTTTCCTCAGCTTTAAAAAAAAAAAAAAAGTTTTTTACTTGGGTCTCTTAATAGTCATAACATTTTGAACCCCTCTCCAATCACCTCTTCTGAAGCGAACGGAACTTATTTTCTGATCAAATCTGGTGCGAGTTTTATATAAGCACCTTGTGCTAACACACCATTCACTGTAAATATGCATGTACTTCACAACAGCAGGGTTCATGGACTAATTCTAGTGCATCCTCAAAAGATGACTATAAAAACAAGCATATCACCACTAGGCTTAACTTGACAGTCCATCCTCTCAGCAAAAACATATGGGGAATCTACAAATAGACAAAAAAAGGCTGCAACCCACTGAACTAGAGAAGTCTCATATATAGCACATGCTAAAAGTATCTGCAGTGATTTACTGGAAAGCAGCTAGTGGGATAACTGTGGGCTATCAGGCTACATTTCACCTTACTGTGAATCCAAGACTCCTATGCAGAGAAGACTGCAAAAAACAATTCAACCAGCAGTCACTAGGAGCACCCTTCAAAATGCTGACAGTAATAGTAGTCTAAATTTTCAACTCTCCCATAACCCTGTTTCACCTCCTGAACAAATCATTAGCCTTTTAAAGCACTTTCCACCTATTTTAGATAAAGCATCTAAATGACTCCAGTAATCAGGAACATTAATAACATATGTTTTAAAATCCAAAACTTTAAATCACTTGAACAACTCATTTTACTAGTTCCTTGAAGTAATTGAATTAACAAAGATAAACAGAAACCTTGACCAATAGCACTCTTTTTTAAAAGGAAAAAAATATCATTTGACAACTATCTTACAATAACTCTTGGTGTTTCTCACCTCCCCTCAAATTTCAACTCATATTAAACCCACAATAAAGGCTGGAGGACTTCCTGAATTTCTGTGTCCTTCACTGAGAACAAGTGTTCTGTATTTCTGTCTCATTTTGTAATAGAGATTTAGTAAAATAAAATCTGTTTAAAATTTCAGTTAAATCAATTGATAGCTTCCCATTATTTTTTTGACAGCTATTCGGTTTTCATATTTTTGACAAAGAAACAAGCAGCTACTCAAAACTCAGTATTATTCTTTGACATTCAACAATGCTATTACATGCTCTACATACTCCTTGTGAATTTTCAGTGTTTGTGTTAATAACTAGAATTTCTGCAAATATACCCATATTCCATATCTCCAAGATCCAGTGAATACCTGCCTCCACCTGCTGACCACATCTCTCTTCAGCCATATGTGATTTTGTCTCCTTCCCTCGAAGGAGGAAGTATTAATTTTCTGCTTCCTAATGGAAACAGTTAATACTTTTACTGCTGGCACTTTTTCATAGTCGAGCCCAAGATCTCTCAAAGCAAAGAGTTTCAGTGACAAAAAGTTAAAACACCACCATTTGGAATGCTACAA
The DNA here is from genome assembly GCF_003259725.1 of Athene cunicularia. Classification (NCBI taxonomy): domain Eukaryota; kingdom Metazoa; phylum Chordata; class Aves; order Strigiformes; family Strigidae; genus Athene; species Athene cunicularia. Next base: position 11,594,852 of record NW_020799112.1, read on the forward strand.
AGATAAGGAGAACAGGAGGACAAAACAAAACAAATGACACACAAGCCACAAAAAATGTAACGTTCCAAAAGAAACACAGGAGGATATTAAGGAAGTCTCTCAGAGGAAATCCTTCTTCTGCACTCAAAATCCCAAAAACCAACTAGCCAAGTTACTATGTGGATTTTCAAACTCAGACTAACAAACATAATTTGAAAGCCTATAGGCTCAAAAACTTTAGCAGAAAGCACTTTCCCTTTCTGTACACATCAAGTGAAATGGTGTATCTCTTGCTGCACCTTTTACTTTCCCCTCTTTTACTCTGAAACCAAAGGACTTCTGAGCATAAGTTTAAGACAACTGAATTGCTATTAAAGCCCCATATCATTACACAGTAATTTTAACAGCTTCAACGAGCAATAAAATTATTTAGTTACTGAAAAATTTAGTGTATTATCCTCACTGCATGACAATAGAAGTACAATGATGATGGAGCATCCCATTTTCTCAAATATTCTCAGAAGTCCCAGTGCTTTGAAAGTTCACAGTGGAAAAAGCTACATTTTTTAATTGCCACATACACCAACTTATTAGCAGTCACTCTTGTCAGCCTGCAGTTTTTAGAACAGGATGCATGCAGTTGTATCAGGAAGAGGGCTGTTGCTGTGAAAGAATGATACCAAAAACAAGATGTCCCTAATGTTGATAACCTCACACAATGTTTCTGAGCTATACTATACAAGTTTTCCACAACAGTAAGATGGTCAGTTAAATACAATTCAAACACCTGGAAAAAGATGCCAACTTAAAAACACTACCCCTTTTTTTAATATCTGAGGGGGAAAAAAAACCCAACCTATTACAACTTCTCTCTCAGCCTCCTGGACTCCAGTGCTGCAGGTTTTGCGTGACACAGGGGGAAGTCTCCTTACCCTGACAGATTCCAACAGTTTCTTTAATGGTCACTGCCAAGGCAAGTCTGTTCCACCCTTTATGCCCCCTCACCTTTTTGTACATGTGTGTATATTTGTGAGTCTCTCAGCGTTCAACTAGTTGCTTACTCTCTTCTCTGAGAACTGTTTGTAATTCTTCCATATGCCATATTTTTACACTTACAATACCTTCTTATGCATCATAAGGAGTACTAAACTGATCTCCTCAGAATTCTTTCTCCAAACTCTGTATGCCAACATCTTCAAGAAATAAATGTTTAACAGCATAGCCACACCACAGCTCAGTTATAGATGTGTTTACATAATTAAGTAGCTAAACGTGTAATAATTTATCCCCCTTGACCTTCCAAACATTGTCAGTAATCACAAAAAAATATAAGATCAGGCCTGTGTATATTAGTACAGCACTCAATACTGACACTGACTGCAGCTTGCAAGTATTGCTGCAGGTATCAAGATGACATAACCACTTTACGTATTCTCACAGCCCTACAGTCAGCTTTCAAACAATAAAAATAACACTAGCTCAATCCATGAAATCCTAAATTAGTGTTGGAAGCAATATGGTTTTCAAATAAAGTTGAGTTTCAAAAACACTTGAAGGGATTTGAAGTAAATAGAAAAAATCCTTCTTCCCCTCTGTTATCATCACAAAAATATCATGAGCACAAACCCACCCGTTGTACACTCCACTCTTTTAGGTGGTCTCTGACCACCGCACTGAAGACAAACACATTTTTCTCCTAGGTGTTTAGTTCTTTATTAAAAAAAAAGTAAAAAGCCACAGTAAAAGATGCTTTGTCATCAATGCCTGGTACACATATACTTAAAGCAAGCACCTTTCAACAACTATGCTTGGCTGATAATTTCTAACACTTCATTTTTATCTTATTATACTTTAACTAGGCACGCAGCAATACCTACTAACTACCAGTGAAATTCAGCTGAGCACTAAGCAATACAGAAGGCACTTTTAAGTCTCTAGGTTGGCCCATAAGGACTTCAGCCGAATTCAAAAGCTCTTCAGGGACAGAGGCAAATATAACTGGGAGACCTACCTAATTAAGCATCACTAACTTTTTGAATATAAAGTACTTAATTCCCTGAAAAATAATTAAATTAATCACACTCTTATTAAGAGGGATGTATTTTCTTCTCATCATATAGGCATGCTTGTACTGTTACAACACATGGGGAACAAAAAGCATCGTGCTTTCTGTAGAAAAGGTTCTATATTCCTCCACATCAGAATTTTGGAAAAAAAATGGCCACAAAATTGAGCTGGTTTTACCTAACAGTCATTGCTGCCTAATTCTTCACTGCAGGCTCAGATTAAGGAGTAAAGAAGAATGGAAGATTACCATATGTACCCTTTAAAATATTTCAACTCAATGACTGTTTGACAGGGATTGAAATCTCAGGAACAGAGTTGTCTTGCAAGATACTAATTCGTGTCAAATGGAAATGAGAGTACACAGTTTATGTTTCTGAAGAAAAAGACACGAGTTAAAGAAATCTAGAAAAATTCTCACAGAATCATTGAACTAAACAGAAGTCTAAACAATACAATCAATAAACAAAAATAAGGAGTTTCTTAATATGGAAGAAAAAAATCCCTTCCTTTCAGCTTCACAGCAGTAATTTGAAAGACCAAGTGTTAAAGTAAGGATGCATCATATGAAGGGGGTGGCAAGAGGTAGAAATCTAGATCAGATGCTTACTTTAAAATAAACAAAGCAAACTACGCTATTGCCGGCTACAAACTTAACCCTCCATGGCATTGTTTATTAGCTGACACTCTGCCACAGAATACAAGATGGGGGAGGGGAGGGTAATTGTCATATTACACAGTTGAAGTCTGGTTTTAATTCTTAGTAATACTACTTTGTTCATTCACTAAATACTGTATCAATGACCCAAAATGTATTTTGATTAGCTGTCAAAAAATGTTCCTGAAGTCTTTTACTGGAAGGTCAACAAAATTAACTTGGGGGAAAAAAAAAAGTAAGAGAAAGTCTTGCTGCAATCTTACAAAATTCATAAGACACCAAACACACCTTGTAAATATTCAGGGGAAAAAGCCAGATGTATTTAGTTATTTCATGATCTGACTGCACCTTCGGAGACTTTAGTCATTTCACATTATAGGAGAAAGAGTTAAACTAAACTCACATTTGGTACCACTTCAGTAACACACTGGCAAGTCAATTCAAACAATTACTGCATTAGTCTTTTAGGCTAGACTAAAGCATACAGGAAAAAAAAAAAAAAAAAAAAAAAAAAAAAAAAAAGTGCATCTATTTTCCCCGGTTACTTTACCAGAGCAGAAAGAATCAAATCTAAACACAAGACACAAGGCTTCAAAGCTCACGCGTATTATCAGGGACGGAGATTTTGACTTTTGTTCCATTTGATCTATTGAAGAAAACATTATTACACAAAATACAAGAAATGTGAAAACTTGGATAAATCAATTTTTTGTATTACACAGCATATATGTGGCCACATGATGTTCAAATTAATTCAAAGTTAAGTTTTGTTTCAGTGAGAAGGAAAAGCATGTCTCAGTGTTTTGCACACATTATCAGGCACTGTCATGACTGAGTAGGCCTAAAGCCTAAATTTAACACAGAGTATTTAATCGTGTGGCCTTTAAAAATAAAAATTAACAATTTAGTGAGGTGAATAAAATGTGCTACTGTTAATTTTTAGAAAATGTAGTTTTTAAATTTTGAGTTGAAAGACATCTCATGAAAGACATAACAAACTACAGTTATTAATAATCTATTTCTTATTTAGACAAAAAGATTAGTTCCCAAACTAATACAGATTTGCACATCACATAGCATTATACTATACTACTTTTACTTCTGTTAGAGAATTAATCAGCTGTGTTCTGCATGGCATGACTGAGAGCAAGCAAGGTAGCATGACATTGTTCACAGACTTGCACGGTGCTTCTAGGCTCTGTGAAGCAGCACTTAGGCCCAGAATACACAGAATGACATCAACAAGTTATCTGAGAAACTTGGCTAACATTCTAAAATAAACCCCGTAAAAGCTTTGCTGCCACATTAACCAGTTTGAGGTAAACCTCACGTACTTCAGCTCAAATAAGGTTTCTAAATAAGATGAGTCTTCTGCCATAATAAGCCATTTTATTCCCCAGAATTATTTCAAGTTTTAATTCAGCCATGTCCTTCTCATCTTACTAGTCCAACATGACTTATTTCTACAGACCAGTCTACCTAGCTTCATGAAAATCAATGTTCACGTACTTCTTCATCCCTTGTTTTGCAGAAACAGAAACTAACATTATGTGAAGTTGTAGGAATCTAATTCCAGATATCTACACACATGCAAAGCATTCTATGGGCCCACTCATTTACAGAGGTGAGGTGTAACCACACTGGCTTAAATACACACTTGCAAAATGGAGCAAAACAAGCAAACATACAAGCTAAAGATTAATATATTTCTAGCATAGTTTACAATCCATAAAAGCCTTCTCACAAATAAATCATTAGAAATGCCAGAATATTAAAACTTAATAACTTTAGATAAGCTGCACTGGCAGAAAAAGAAGGTGCTATCTACACTAAAATTGTTCTGAAGTAAATCCTGTCCCTCTCATTGAAGGATTCTTCTCATTTACTGACGATACTCCTCTACTACTACTGGTGGACTACGTCAACTGCAGATTTAGAACAGAATTATGGAGGAGAAAAATAACCAACCAGGGCACTGGATTATTTTCTTTCCTAAATTCCAAACTGGATGCCCTCACTCAAGAAAGACTAGTCTCCAACTGCCCAGCACTATTATAAACTCTTAATATCAAGACAAAATGTTTCATTCTCTTGTTTCTGTTTTGCTAAACAAGTAGAGAATTTTTAAATATCATTTTATAAGTATGTCCTTTAGTGAACAAAAGTGTTAATATTACACCCTTTACTACAATTCTAAATTACGTAATTGACATGTCATTTTGCACATTTTCTAGCACCTAAATGAAAAAAATAGTCTAAAAGAGGAACATCATACTTCTCCGCCAAATGCAAATCAGTTGTTAAAAAAAACAAAGATGACATTCTTACACATAAGAGGTAAAAAAAAGGTTTTAAATAATTTTTAAAACCGACAGAATATAGGAACATTGCTCTGACACCTTTTGAGCAAGCTGTTTAAACACTAGCTAGCAATGACAACAGAAACAGCTATCAAAATATAGATACCTAGTTCCTAAAAATGAAAAAAGACTTGTGTAAGGAACAATTATGTGTAGACAGTTAACATAATTAAGCTTAAAAGCTTATAGCCTTCCTTATGCTACATAAAAAAATACCAGACTCTGAAAAAGGTTTAAAATAAATACTCTCTATATTACCATTTCCACGCCAAACCACCTTTCCGCCCCCCCCC
>NW_020799112.1:11600255-11700877 GCF_003259725.1 Athene cunicularia
CCCCGCGGCGACGTGCCCGGGGGTTGCCGGGGGCAACGGCTGCGGCGGGGCCTGCGCGCGGGAGGAGAGGGCGGAGGGGGAAAACCCCGCTTCTTCCGCGCAGCCGGCAGCGCGGCTTCCCCCTCTCATCTCCCCAGCGAGGCAGAGCGTTGCTCTGAGGGTCCGGAACCGTGTCCTGGAGTTGATTAAAACAAGTCTCTATAAACGGTCCCTCAGCCTCTTGCAAGACCTCATCACCGGAGGGTGCAGCAGGAGACCCGCACCAGTGACCACCTGCAAACAGCCCGGCTAATTCTTGTCACCCTCACAGAAGACACCCCCGCCTCCCCATTATATACATGTTTTTAAATTGGTTTTTTCACGACTACTGGCTTTCTGTTAAAACCACTGCTCTATGCGGGCATAAGCTCTGCCTCCACTTTCAGGCTAACCACCTTGGTTCCTCCTCCATCCGTCTCCACATTATCTTTGTCAGAGTTCCCATTAATTTTGCTTTAAGTAGAAAAGACTACTTGGGAATACATAATAAAAGACATAAAATTGGCGTCTTTCTTCTTCACAGAAGGCAGCAGCTGAAGAATGACCCAAAAATAAAATTTTGATGATAAAAAGATACTTGCCAAAAATCATCTGCGCTCTACAGCTTCTCCAGATTTATCCTGCAAGATACTCGCAGACTCAGAGTGAAATGATAGGAGCCATTTCAAAGCACTAAATCACTGCTGGAGAGTGCTCGTTTCTGCTTCAGGACACGAGAATCAAAGGTGCATTCTCTGGAACATGGATATCAGAGAGTGTTCCTGATATTTGGAAGACAGTGTCATTAACTGAGTACAAAAAAGTAGCTCTACAAAGAAAACAGGATGCAAGAAATAATGACAGTAACACCCAACTCACAGTGTGATAACCACATCATTGGAAGGAAAAAGGTAGATTCTACAAGATCATTCCCAAAAAATGAATGTAACTTTCTGGTGTTTGTTTCCAAACATTTATTTCAAATGGAAGCAATAATTCACAGCTCACAGAAATTCTGAAATTCAGGATTTATAATACTGTATATTTAAATCCCAAGCAAACTACAGTATTATAAGTAACATAGTAATAAATGTTTAACAACTTCTGAAACATCCACCTTTCATTCAAAACAGAAGTGCAAGAGTATGCACTTCTTTCTGTCGATCTAGGAAAAAGCTAGTAAGAGGTGTGAAAGACAAATAACCAAATACAAATAATTGCCATCGACTACCATATTTCCAAGCCGATTGTTACTGACATATAATAACTAGGAAGAGATTTAAATTAAAATTTTATCTCAATTCTCAACATGAAAGGTCCAAATGTCATTGATTTTTATATTAATATGGTTTATTCTCTTCTTCCTCACTATACCTATCATCCATAATATCTGTAAGGTCTATTACCAGAATTTAATCACTAATACCATGAAATCCTCTCATAACAGCAATATGCTGGAAAGATGTTAGATAAAATGCTGAATTCCTTATTTAAGTTATAAAAGTCAGTGGGAGTCTGAGTAAGACACCGAAGCAAGGCCTGAGCAAGGACTTCTGGATATACTCAATTATTTTCAGTATGTAATCATATTATTCTAAGGTGTCAAAAATAGAGCAGGAAGCCAAAGAGATAAATAATAGGTTCTGATCTGTCCTTTTCAGTGGCACTACAAGAATAAGCATAGCATGTGTTGCTCTAGGGATTTCTATATATGCCTTGCAAACAATAGTTAAGGGGTATAGAGCAGCGTCTTTCCCACTGAAATGCATTCCTCCCTCAATTGAAACACTGCCCTATGTAACAATTGAGAAAAGGAAGTGCACAATATGGCAACCAATGGAAATTACAGATGTTGTTTTCTATATGCAATGATGCGGTGCTACATCTGCTTCTGCAGACCCCTCGTGGGACTGCTAGTGAAAAAGAATGGGTGGCAGGAAGGTCACAGATGTTTTCACACATCACAATAGCATAAATGAAAAATACCACCCCTTTGGGTGACACGAATAAAATCACAGAATAATTCACGTATCAAAATGACTAAAATCACTACATCACTTGATGGCCACGTTCTGCACAAGGTTTAATTTCCAGGACAACTGCAAAGGCCAAATGCACCTGGATAATCCAAAGGATACAGAGCTGTAGGTGATTAAGGAAGATCCACACTACAGAGAAAAAAATTACGATCTTTATAAGACCATAGAAGCAGTAACATAACAAAGCCCCAGAGAATATCACACTTGAGTGTCAATATGACAAGTGAAAAATTATCACAAGCATCTGCTAGGATCACTCTTGAGATGTAAGAGAACAAACGCTGAACACATTTCTGCCTGTCTTACCTACAACCCAGAGACTAAAAAGAACCACCTGAAATCTTTTCCCTTGGCCAAATAGCAGGCAGTGTAATTTCCATGATATCCAAGGAGAAATAAACCCAGAGAAATAACAAATATAAAGAAAAGTATGAAAAAAAAAAAAAAAGACACCAGTATTCTTAATTTTAACTAAATAGCCTCACAGTTGAATAGAGTAATTATCCAGCAGTTGTTATGGCAATAAAGCTTTCCCTTGTATCTCTATTCCAGTGCATTTCCACCCACTCATTCAAGGTATTTTGGAGGCACTACCACCAAACTTGTATCTCCGCTAACTTTTAACTTGCATTCTAGGACCTTCTTACAAAACGCTCCAAAGATTTACCGTGACTGTTCTTCAGGCCTCCTTTTCGAATGTTCCTTATAACCTGGGAATCAACTTTTTCATCTTGTGGCCTGGAGAAAAATTCTCAGTCTCATTCTTCTAAAGGTGAACTTTGTAAAAACAAAATGCAGGACTTCAAAAAATATAGATAAGAGGAGTAGAGGATGTTAAGTAGCTTTTTGCATATCTGCCAAACAATTAAGTTATCCTTCATCGGGAAGGAGGGTCCAAGAAACAAGCTTTTAAGAACAGGGTTTCTCAAAACTTCAGGCCAGATTAATTCCTAACATTGTTTCATTCACAATGGTGGGACTACTCTATGAATAAAGATTCTGTAAAAGACTACTTATTGCAACAAAACCAAATTGTACTCACAGCATTTCAGGATGGGAACTTGCATTAGGAACAAAGGCTAGGAGCAGGGGGGACTCCCACCTAGGGAGCAGGAAATCAGAGAGGGGCAGATAATGGTTCCTTTCCATTAACACTTTGGGTAACCCCATTAACCCCATAATGACCACCTCAGTACAGACGCAGACTTGCGCTCTCAGAAAGCTGGCTTGGAACAAACGCCCCTGACCTCCCTGTCCGTGGTCGGGAGTATTGCTGTTACACTACTATTTGGCTCTGGTGTTCCACTAAAGACACATATAATCAAGTAAAGATTTCCTTATTTTAGTTAAGTCCAAATTGCCTGACAATGCATGAATTAAATTCACTCAATCCATTTCATAAACTGCCCTCTGCAAACCACTAATATTTCCACATCGTTATATGGTACATTCAGTAATCTGATTGCCTTGGGAATATTTGTTTTTCCAAAACTTGTGGCCAAGGTACATAAGATTAGATCAGACACAGCTTGTCTAAGAATGCTGTAATGTGGGTGTACAGTATATTTGCTAGTTTTGAGTTATAGGTAGAAGTTCTCTTTCAAACTTTTCCAGCCAGGGGTTCAGTTATCTGAAGTTGCCTGTTGCGGCATTTGGCACATTTCGTTTTGCTTTGCTGTTGGCCTTCTAATACTGGAGGATCAACACAGGAAATATTTGTATTGCCTGCCTCACTGACTGCACGCCTGATCCATACCTCAGCAAAACCTGTGATATTTTATAGGTCCTCACAGTGACAGAACACAAGTCTCTCCTGGATTCACGCTCTTCTGCTGGGATTTTCTCACCATTCTGCATGTTAACATGAACCAACAGCTGGGTTTAAGAGATCCGATATAAATAGTAACATCACGCTGCGAGCAAGCTTCTTGGAAAGTAAAGAAAATACGTTATTTAATGCACTTTGACATTTGCCTTTCCTCCCCTTATTCCTAAACCACATTTCTGCAAACACCCATAATGACAAATGCAAAGAAGTTGACTTCTTCACAGAGACATAACAAGTGCTGCCTTGAGCCCAGAAGATGATATCCAGAAGAGCTTACCTCTCCCCTTAGCCAGACAGCCAGCAAATTCTGCACAGTAGGAAAAGGAGTCAGAGCGAGGATGGAAATTCCTGCTTCCAAGAGCATTCAAGATTACAACCTTTGGTATTTTATTTTCATGGTTGCTCTATGTTGCTTCAGAAACTCCCTGATTTTGCCATATCTTTCCATTCATTAAAATTGCAGCTTGCAATTAAACATTCTGACATAACATAGCTGAGATTTTTTGGCAGCAGCCTTAACCAGAGGTTTTCAGAGTTTCCTGCAGACGGCTTTAAATTTTCATATCCTCATGAATGCTTGCCACCTTCTTTTAATAACTTGAAAAAATAAGCTTCTCTTAGGAACTTCATTGTTTCTGTATTTCCCCAGCACTCGTTTACTGCTTTTAGAAATGTGTCATGCACATGTATATTTATAGAGAGAGCAAAGTGTACATATGCACAGTATAGTTTGACGTCTTATAGAGAACACACAGATTGCTTAGCAGATCTAAAGAAAAATAGTTATGTTCAATATTTTTGTTATTAAAATGTACTTTTCTTTTCTGATGATATTGTCATATTTCAATCCTCTGAAAAAAAACCCCAATCATATTTACTACATTATTCAAAAACTGCATGCCTTCATCTGTTAATAATTTTGTAGCTTTATACATATTATGACTGTCATATATTGTAACACTAAACTGTTTTTATTATTTTTATGCAACAAAGTATTTCTTAGGATAGATCTTTCCCTTTTTCCATAAAGCTAGAAATCACTTAAAAGGATTTTAAAGTTATTTGCATTTTTAAGGTGTAGAATATATTTTATTATTTGGAGACCTGTTCAAACACTACTTGCCATTATCTCTAATATAGATTTGAAATTGATTCAAAAGGGGGTCTTTTTAATGATCAAACTGACCTTAAAGTCTTTTTTCTTCTAACATTACCTGGCAAATAAATTCTTAAAGGGATATTATCAATTTAAGAACTATGCCTAAGTCTGGAAAATTTTCCAAGAGATTAAAGAGAAAACGTCTCCTTTTTTCTCTAAATTTAATTTCTATATTTGACAGCAGTATGTGTGGTCAGTATCTCATGCTGTTAGGAAACAAAAGGGACAGAAATAGATATAGGAGACGTTAATACCTGAAAAGTCTTTGAACTACTTTTTAAAGTAGATTTGAAGTTGATGGGGCCTCTTCGAGTGACAAAAGACTCATAGAACTCTTAAAAGCCGAGTAACTTGCTCCTGACTTATGCAGAGCACCCTCAGCTCCCACTGCAGTCAGCTAGCACTGCTCTTAAAATTTAAGTTTAAGCATTATTTTTCCTGCATTTTATGTGCTCCACTGTAAACTCCACTGATCAAATCGCACATAAGAAAAGGCACATTTTATTGCCCTGATCTTGTAAGCTTCACATACAGAACCCACAATGGCTCTGCATGATCTGTTATAATAGAGAAGGCATAACAAAGAGTCTTTGAAAGCAGTTAACTTCTAAAATAAAGTTTAATTCTTGAAGTTGGACAGTTTACAAGGTGCATTTTGGGTCTTTTATAATGCTGTCCTGACTCCTCAGTACAAGCGTGTCATTGTTGTATTTCCCATTGATTTCTTTGGGGATACACATGGGATGATTGATCTGTGTCCCACAAGATTAAGTAACAGACATCAGCTTCCCTGCTCCCTCTGGCCATTTCAGGTGAAGGCAAAAATGCCATTGATCCTCTGTTGGAAGTTTGCTTTAGTTTGGAAAGCAAGCCTTAAAAATTTAACCGGAGTGTTAACATAGATCAACTGGTGCACATTTCTGAGTTCTGTATCTGAACAGGCATTTGTTAAGGGGTTTATGGTTTTCTTGGCTGTGATTTAGGATTATTGCATACTTTCTCAACCCTTTACTAAAAATATGCTCAGTTCTAACCATGAAATGCGGCAGCACATTTGTTGCAATCTCTGAGGATGGTTTCTTATCTGTCAAACAGTTAGAAGACAAACTGGCACTGAGACAGCTCACCTGTTTCCTATGGTTACTTGGTGATAAACTACTCTGCAGACCCTGCTGTTGCATCTAGGACAAGCTTTTGAGACAGAGCTCTGATGCACACTTATACAGGTCACCTCACACTAAAATGCCATTTCATTTCCAACCCAAGCCAGCTGGCTTTGGACAGAAAGTTCTTTTCTACTTGCGTGGGCAAACTTTATCGCCTTCCCATCCTTTTTCTCTTGCTGTCACATTACTGCAGAGGTGGCGATGGCTGATAGCAGAGTGAGAAGCAGTGTTCAAAATGTGTCCATGTTAGCCAAGATAATAATGCCTGGTCCTGCAGCCATGTATTGAATCAATCCCTGTGATCTCACATAACTTAATCAGATGTCTTTCCTTTCATTATATGGAAGTAGAGAAAGATTAACTGAGATGGAGTTCAAGTTATTGAATAAAAAGGAAAAGAATCCAAAGTTCTGGTGTTCCATTGGCCCCAGTTATAGCTTTAAAGGGTCCAGACTCATCCTGAGTTTTGTACCTTTAATTTCAGTTCATCAAATCTTGTGATGTTCCTCATTGGAAAGAAGCAAATTTCTTCTTAGGTCTCCCACAGGGTGGAGTAAGAAATCTAGTGTTATCTGGAAGGAAAGCTGAAAGTTTGGGATTGTTCAGTTTCTTCTATTTTTCATCTTGGGGTTTGCTTTTTCAAAGTTCTTACGAAAGGTGCAAATTCATCTTTAAATTAGACCCTAAAGTGAAGGATCTTCAAACTTCTCTGTAAAATACTGCTCGATAAAGTCAATGGAAAGTCTCTTATTATAAGCAAGGATATGATCTGTAAAGCTGCACCACCCAAGCAAAGAGTGAAATACACAATAGGTACAGCTCAACTGGTGTAGAAGTGGTTTAAGTCTGTTTTATTACACTTCAGCCAAGCTGAACTGTTCTAAACTAGGTTAAAACGATTACTGCAACGGGAGCCAGCTCTGAATTTACCATGCCTTAGCTATACCTTCCCCCTGGGTAAGAGGCTACCTCAAATCACCTAGCATTTCATGCAGGTAGGCATATGGAAAAAGCTGACACATAATTCTCGTTATCCCCGCACTAATTTGTCCATGTGTCCATATCCATAGTTACACTTGTTTATGTAACACCGGTTCAAAATTATACTTTCAGGGTCTGAATACATGAATGAGTGATCTCATTCACGTACTGACACGCTTGACAACTTACCATGCATCAACTGAGCCACAGTAATTGACCGTGTGTGTTTGCTCCTAGCCTGTGGCCATCTCGGATGGAAGAAACCAGTTTAGACTTTTCTTTTTCTTGGCCCTGAGGTTAAGCTGACACACTGAACCTCAGGTTTGCTGCAGGCTAAAGTAAGGCACGCTGCAGTTACCCTGCCTCAGCTGATGTGCAGTAACTCGTTAAGCTGCTGGAACCAGACAGCATGCCTGAGCTGTTGGTTAAAATGGGATAATTGAGGGCATAAATCAGGTGTTAGTTCAGTTCAGTGCAAGTAATTAGAAATGGATTTCAGGTAAATTGACACAAATCACTCTTAGTTCAGCATAAAAGTGGCTACTCAGCACTAGCCTAACTAAATCCAGTACAGTTTAATCTAGCATAAACAGAAAGACTTTCAACTAGCCATAAAAAGCCAGAATCCCTCTGTGCATTGCCTAGGGCATGTGCATTCACTTCAAGCAACAAATACAACTGGACACATAAACAAAGAAAGTGAGCCAAATTCACAGCTATCTCTGCAGACAATGTAGAGAGAGGGGCAGAGGTAGCTGTGAAAACAGCAATACCTTCTCTGGCTCTCCTAGCAGATTTGGTACACTATCATTTTCAGTTGTAAACTGCTGAAGGTAAGAATGGGTATTCTGCATTGTCTCAAAAATGTGCACTCTGCCACCATTTAATAGTAAGCATGAAACAATGCTAACATGATCCTGGTAAAAGTCAATTGTGAAAAAACATGAAACAGCTGAGTTTGTTTTCATTCCTTGAGCTTGATGGAAAGTATTAAGGATCAGAAGATGATATAGATACTGAAAAGTAAATCTAGGTTTCATAAATTTTAATAAACGCACTGTTATTAGTAATTCAATCTCACGGAAAAACCCCTAATGAATAAAAAGCAAATAAAGCTTGATTTTCTCAAACGGCTTCACCCTTCATCTCTAGAAACTGTTGCTGAAATTAGGGAAGCATAGTTGGGATTAGTCATATAGGGACAATTTTTTAAATCCTTTACCAATGGGAGATGGACTTGAATGAAGGAATTTGGCCCCCTAGTTCCCATTTCCTGGCTGAGTTATCTCTTCTAAGAAATACTTTTATGGAGAATGTCCGTGGGAAACTAGTCTGAATTCTTTGTGTTGTGTGAGATTTTAGAAGACTCTGCTATGGATCAGCATCCCACTAGGGAGGATACAAGATACATATGCACAATAAAATGATAGTCTTGCCCCTACAACATACTAGTAGTTCTAGCAGCAGGCTCTGCTTCACATTTATTCCTCTGTGGCTGTTGAGAACCAGTCAGGAGTTGTCCTGCAGCCTGTGGGAAGAAATGCAGCCCTTTCTCATGGTGGTTACTCGGCTCATCTATCTAAGGTAAAAATACATTGCCCTCCACGCTATGGGACTTGTGCTGTAAGTGCCCTTTGCTGTGGCATCAATTTTGTTCACTGCTTTTTCTTCTCCCCTCACTCCAAACAGCACTGTACACACACTGCACAGTTGCAGCAGACCACACATTTTGAACACAGGAAAAAAATAAGCATATTATTATCAGGATAATCGAGTGTTAGAAAGTTGCCTCCAGCACTTTGTCCAGATTAAAATCTCAATCTGTATCTGGGAAGTATCTGTGGTGACATGTGCATGCTATACATCTCAGTCAGCAAGCTGGCCTATAGCATTTGCAGAAGCTTTTGCAATTTCTTTAATGACCCTTACAAGTCCTTCATTTATTCAAAAGCTGAAATGCTAGTCTATGTGAGACAGAAACTTCTAAAACAGCAGATTGAAGTACTCCATGTAAATTGAGCAATTTCTGTTAACACATGTCGACTAAACCAGAACTGCCAATCAGCCAAGCTGCTGCTCTGTGACAACAAACATCTGAGGTACTGGAGCTTGAAGTTAATCGAAGTTATTTATTTTATCATGCAGAACTAAGCCATCAGCCATTACTCTCACAGACATGGTTTTCATCTTCCCCCTCAACCAGAGCATACATTCTTTCTTCAGAAGAACAGAAATATTATGTACTTAGCCTTAATATTAACCTTAAAAATTCAGCTGTTACAGTTGATGTTTATTCTGCCTCTAGTACCAAATTATGCAGGCAAGCATAATTTGGGGATCACTGAAGGAAGAAAACGTAAACCACAGCTATTGTTAAATCAAAGACCGAGCACTTTTGTTTGTATCAACATGAAGTAACCACGAATACAAGAACTGTAGCTAATACTGTTTTCCTCTCATCATGTTAGTGATCTGAAAAGTTCCTTCCAAAGATTATTATTTAAGAAGCGGTTCAGTGGAAGACTAACTAGTTTTAGAGTGTATGCTACAAGAGTCAGAATTAAGCAATAGCAAGTAAACCAAAGCCATTTCCCCAGCACCTTTTCTATACCCTACTACCAGTTGTTTCCCTTTTGCTGGTGCACGTTTTTGCTCCTCCATCATCAAGAGTGAAATAATCATTCAGTTACTTTGCTATAAATTTGGACTGGTTCCACTGACTGTTGATAGTCATTGCCTCCAAATGCCCTGGGGATGCATGTTAAACTGCATGCTCTGTGTGGCTTCTTCTAAACAATGTATAGATGATCCCTTTCTTCATGCCAGCTTGCTCGTGAGCCATGCGGCAGTGTAACGGTTCCAACTTCCTTCTGTGTCCTGAAGATTTTGGCTCGAGTCTTGCTTGTTTGCCATGAGAAGGTTCCAAAATAAGAAACACATTCACTCCTGCTCCCTTCTCTTCACATGGTTACATTTAATCTTTCTTTTAGTGCTTTCCTCTCATCACAAGGCTGGGAGTATATACTGTCTTATTGCTTATGGAAAACATAATTTATGTACTGTCCTAAAGATCTGCTCGGCCAATCTGACTTTGCAGCCTATAGCTTTAGGTACATCCAACATTGCCTTTTTTCCCCTCATTGTTTCAATTCATTAGTTTTAACACCGCTGACACAAACAGTGCATTTCAAAAGGCATCTTTCCTGTGGGCTCTGTTTACTCGTTAATGTGGCTAACTGTCATCTGAAGTCCTGGGTGACAGCTCGCTTTGCTTTAGATTGTGGCATTCCCATTTATGATTTATTGTATCTGAAGGAAAGCACAGTTACATCTGTAGGAAAGTGAAGAAAAGCCATGGGAAACGGGGAGTTGTCGAAGTTCTGGCTGCAAAGGGGACTGGGGAACTTGACATTTAGGTTCCTGCACAAGATGTAATTTCCAGCTGAATAGCTCAGGCACTTACACAGCTTCACTTTGGCCCCAGCTGTGCACTAAGTGCAACCGACATCTCTCTTAAAAGCTGCTCACAGCAACCTGACTTGATGTGACTGTTTTGTTTGCAATAAAAGGCAGAGGAAAAAGTTGCTTTAGTAAAGTAGCTGATAGCCCACATGAACTGGATTGGAGTATTTCATCCAGGCCACTCAGAAGTGAACCAAAGAGCCTGGGAAAATGGCAGATGAATCTGACAGCTTGCAAATAAAGTTTTACTGGAAACACTGCACACTGAGTCGATGTCTGTGTAGCTTCTGGTACTGAATTATTGGTACAAGCCCAGTTCTTTGCAATGAATCACATTTTCCTCAGTTCAGGATTAATCAACATGTCATTTAGCTGTATTCTCAGACAATAAGCACTATGATATGGATGTCAAACTATTTTAGGTCAGACTGTTTTCTATTTTTAGCTTATCTATTCTGTTATAGGACTAATGCCTCAAATTCAGAAAAAGCAAGTGCTACAAGATATGAACAAAATCCTGACTCCACGGAGGGTCACAGAGAGTTGTGCCCTTGACCCTAACAGGGCCAGGATTTCACCTGATGGGTCTGTTTTAATCAAAGCTTCTTTCTGTCCGAATTGTAGTTCTGTCCGCAGTATCTAAGAGAGTTACTCAAATTCCTGCTTTTAAAATGCTTTAACATTCCAAAAACGTTGCAGATGGGGGAACATAAAGAGCAGGAGAGGGGGGTGCATGTTTTGAGCAAAAAGTAAAAGAGGTCCCTGATTCACTACACCATGATACTGCCTAGTACATGGTATACTGTGTTCTTAGGTTTTGCTGTGAATCTTTAATATCTTTATGTATCATTCCAAGATAAGCAAGACTGAATCTTAATGTATGTACTTACATAAAACATACATTATACATAGCATGTGTACATATGCACATATATGTACACACATAGTGCTTCCTTCATTAACATTAAATGATAATACATGGTGAAATTTCTTAAGCAAAGCAGTCTTTAAGATTCAGACAATTTTAAAAAAACAGGAAGAAAAAAACAGCAAAGATACCCATCCAAAATGGAAACAGCCTTTCTTCTTGGTTAAGAGTTGGACTGCACAAACACATCACATGTGCAGGTACACCTTGATTGCTCAGAATTCAGTGTGGATAATCAGGTGTCACATTATACAGCTCCTGCAGAGACTCACAGAGCCAGTGAAGACTGAATTCAAACCCTCCCTGTCCATACCAAGTCACTGCCATCCAAAACAGAAGAGAAACTCTGGGTATGCCTACAACAGGGACAGCCAACTGGAGGACCACAGAATTTGGATCAAGCCCACAAAGCAGTTTTCTTTGGCCACTGAGAATCTGGCTGGCTCTGAAGCCAACCATGTGGCATTGCTCTTTGTGCTTGGGGCAGGATGCACAGTCAGTTGTGTCTGCCTGATCTTCATGGGGTCAGCTAACCTGCCCTAACTAATAATAAAAATGGCTTTCCAAATCCTACATGCAGACGAAAATTTGCTTTACTCATGGTCTGAGCTGGCCAGTGCCCTGAGCCCAAGGTAATATCCTGCCTCTCAGCAGGCCACAGTAATTTGGGCATGTAACACATTAGCTGCAGCTACATGGCTTCTGGTTCTCTTGGACAGCGGCCAGAGTAAGCTCGTATCTGCCTTCAAAAGACCATGTAGACATCGCTTATGTAGCTGGTAGTCAGAAAACCTATGACAGGAGTGGAAAAATACTGCTCCTGCACAGTGGAAAGCAGGAGCGTAGCTCGTGCTTTAAAATCTCTCAAGTGACTTTTCCAAGTCCTGGGGATCTTTAGTTCTGACCAAGATTGCAGAGTCTGACTAGTTTGGCCTAAATGTCAGCAAGTTCTGCCTTTGCCAGTGTATGCCAAACACACAAATGCCCACGCAGCGGATCACAAAATACCTGCCTACTTGAGATTCGATCACCTCAAAACCCCAATTTCTCATATTAAATTTCCTAATCTCCAGGCGATCATTCCTTTTTTAACTGCCCCATTGATTTAGTAGCGTCTTTAAAAAGAGCATTAAAATTATTCCCCCTCTGCAGTACTGCTCTGGTTCATTAATTACTTCACATTACCAACATAAAACTTGAAAAGCGAAAGAAAATTACAGCACTGACTTGCAACTGCTATCACATTTTCTGATCCCAGAGTTGGGAACTGGCTGTACTCTGCAGTTACAGCCCCTGCCCTCAACGCTTGCTGCACAAACACACTCAGAGGCATTCACTGCTTTGAAAATTACAACACCACATTGTGTATTAGGGCTTTCTACACTTCTCTCATAAGAAATCTCTTTCGAACTGTAACAACCTGAGCACGAGTCAGCTTTTAGGTCCATTTTAGATTCTTTTTAGATACTTTCTTTCCTCCTTTCTCACAGGAGGAAGAAACCATGGGGTCCTCTGTTCCCTTTTGTCAGCCATGCACAATTACTCTCCTGTGTACACAAGTAATAAAAAGATATATTTTCTTTCAGAAATCTGCAGATACTGCAGATTAAGTGATGGTTGTCCTCATCTGGTAAGCATTATGGGCGGGACAGGAGATAAACACCAGAACTACATCCCCACTGATTGTACTTAACTTTAATCCACAGTGGAGGTGGGTGGCACCTCTCCCAGTTGACATGATACAGACTCTGGCTCCAAGAAGTTTGTGTGCCCTGCTGGGAGCAAAAGCACTGAGAGCACCTGAGCCTTGACCCTGCTACAGAGGGAACATAATGAAGATTCTGGTGCCTAGGCTGGCTGTAGGGGCTGAGCCGCAGTTCTGCATCCAGCCCGTGCACCAGGGGATTCTCCCCTCCGGCTGTGGCAGGGACCCTCCGCAGAAACACCACCCGCTCAGGCTGCGCCTGCCAGGGTTCACCTTTGCCTCTCTCTTCCGTTTTCCGTGGTGTCCAGCTTCTTCCCTTTTACATCTCGCTCTAACTGGGGAGCTTGCAGAGTAAAGTTGAGCATCAGTTGACTATTCCTCAGCCTTAGCAGAAAGGGAGCAGCAGTGATCATCTTCCCAATGAGTCAGTGCTTCTTGCTGGAGGATGCGTGACTCACTAGTCCCCACACTGGCTGCCTCCCTCCCCCATCGCTCTGCCTCACCTCCAGCCTCTCCTATTCCAATCCCACCTTTACAAAACACATCCTTATTTGTTAGTCCTTCCTGCCATTGCTTTCTTTGCTGTAATAAGCTTGGAGACAAGGAAAATTTCACAGTACTCCTGTTTTCATATCAGAACAAAGTGCTATTCATCCTCACCCCTCAGGTATATGTCCCCTGGCCCCTCTGGACACACACTCAAGCTGTGCAGCCACAAACGTGTCTGCAAAGTGACTGTCGAGTGAGGTCTATTATAAACAGTAACTCCCTGCTCTAATGCATTTGTTCTGATACACAGGTAAATCCCAGCATCCTTCAGCTTCCCTTCCACCCCATTGTTATGGCTTCTCAGGGGTTTTTCTGTTAAGAATCCACTCCACTAAGTAGTTACAAACCTGGATTAAGGAGAAGCAGTAACTGCTGATTGAACCAAAAGAATCAATGAGCCAGTGTTAGAAATCAAGGAATAGAGTACTTTCCCCCCCCATCAGTTCCAGTGCAATGGTGCTCATTTTTTGCTTCCTGACTTTTACAGAGGCCTAGTTATTCTCATCTTACCCAACTGGGCTAATTTTCTTCCCAGAAGCAAAGTACTGGCTGCTCAGGATCACACCAGGAAGCAAAAAAGCACCTGGATTTTATACCATAGAAAGGACAAGTGGCTGTAATGCAGAAATGGTGACAGGAGAAGCTAGTGGTCTTTACAAAGGGAAGCAAATTGGTTTGGTTTGGGTTTGTTTTTTTTTTTTACCTTTTGAGACCTGCAGAAGATAACAGGGTACAACTTTTCAGAAATACAAGCTCATGGATTGGTGCCAGGTGCCAGATTTGCTACGCAAACATGCCAACCACGGACTCCAAGCCGAGCAGGGCTATAGTCAGCAGCCACTAGCGGCAAGTGTCATTTACATCTGCTGGGTGGAGTGGGAGGAAGAGCCCTCTCCCCTTTGTGGTGGGGTCTTTAGTGGATGTGCAGATCTGGGAAGAGGTCCAGCAAGAGAGTTCAACTCTGCTTGGGGCCTCTAAGTGTGAGTGCCACGCTGACAATAACTGCAGAGTTTGCTCAGTAACAAAGGTGATCTCTCCACAGGGAGGGACTTGCCCTGCCTCAGCCCACACTGTGTTTTCCCAGGAAAAGCAGCAGCTCAGCATCCCATGCTCTTCAGAACATAAGACCTTTTTCTGGCAATAATCACACATTGCTGTCATTAAAAGCAAAACATGACATTATCCAGCCAGGCCTGCTTTCTCTAGAAAATCATCAGAAAACAGGTAAAACCCAAAACTCCAGCACATTTGTGCATCTTTGCAATGAGGCTTGGTGACAGCCTGAGCTGGACTGCTCGTGCCAGTTCCAGCACGTACCCCAACACCAGACAGGACAGACCCTGCTGGTGGAGGATCCATAACAGCACAGAAGCCACAAGATCAGGTCACCCAACCCCAAAGCTGGACAAGGAGAGGGTATGGCCAAGGCATCTGGTGGATAGAGTGATTCAGAGAAAATTCCTCAGCTTTTTAAAACTGTCACTGCCCTATGGAAATACTAAATTGGTAGCAATTCTGCTTGCTTCTGTCTTGCAGTGAAATCTTTTGCCTGAAGCCGACTGGGATTAGCTAGTTACAGGGCAGCATGCATGACACATCTTTGCCACAGCTTGAGTGAACACAGTGCACTCCTTGGGGCAATCCCTGCCTCTCCCTCAATCTTGTACAACACCACGCACAGAAATAAGGCACGGTATAAATAACAGCTCTGTCTCCCTCCTGCTCTAAACTGAAGCAATTTAAAACAGAAGCCTTTCTTACAGGGAAAAGCAGAAAGCCAGTGTTTTGAAGCCACTCTCTTCTCACTTGTTAACATTAAGCCCAGCCTTCTGCTCATAAATAATGCATATGGCCTCTTTTTCCTCAATTACACAGTAGTGTCAGATTCCACACTCTGCCTTCCCAGAGTCACTTTCTGTCTCTTCTGGAGACAGCAGAGCCCACTTGGATGTCTGCAACAGCCACAGACTCATTAGACTTGAGGATCCTTTCCATACACCAGTTAAAAGATATACAACACCTTTGTCTTGGAGTTTTGGTAATTATCCCTTGCTGTGCTGAAATGCTGGGTGGCAATGTGTTTACAGTGAATAGGTTTTGCCTTATATCCCAGCATTCATGGTCCAGATTGTAAATACACTGCAGGATGCAAAGATGAGCTGGGCAAGAGCTGCATAGCTCATGAGCTGGAGTGTACACAGATGAGAGGATGTTCCGTGGGCCTAGAAGAAAGACAGAAAAATCATGGGGAATTCAGTTTGTCAGGTGAGTCAGAAATGTGAAAACAAAAGAAAACATCCCTTCTTCTTCTCCTGCCCACCATCTTTTTTGATTTATTTAAACTTCACTTGTTGAGATGAGAAGCCAAGATTTCTGCTTTGCTATCAACAGCTTGCTGTCTATAGATACCGACTCATTACAGAGAGCCTTCCTGCTTAACTTCCTTAAACTAGGCAGCCAGAAAATGTTAGACTGAAGTATTGCTTGTTATAGATTGACAACATTTAAAACCTAGATGGCCAAACTACTGATATAATTTCCATACTCATTAACCATGACATCTCCACTTCTCCCCCACAGCATTCTGTCAGATTCAGCCAGACCAAGAACCTGTCTTAGCTGCCAGAAATCATTTCTTTACTCCTCCATGGATTGGCATTGCCTAAATGTACTCTTACCCCTCAGAGCAGAAGTTTAGAGAAATCTCTCTTCCATTTCCCAGCTGTGCATCTTGCCTTCCCCGCGCACACACACACGGTCTATTAGCTGTCCACAGCTATGCCCGTCTCGCTGGCAAGCTGCCTGTTCACAAGCTGCTCCAACAATTGCCCTTGAGCATAAGTCAGTGCCAAGTCCCCTCTCAGGAGTTCATGCTCTGTGCTAGCACTAACACGATTGTACTGAATGGTTTTGCCCCGCACGCTGCTGATAACGACCTCTTAGGGACCCCAGGTTTGCTGATGGCCACAAGCTCCTGAGTATTTTCCAGGCTAATATTTGCCAGGTTGTATTGTCAGAGCCGTCTCACAGACCAGCAATCTGTCAATAGCAGAGTCAGGCTTACAAATGCAGTGTGACACAGGGCTCTTGTCGTTCTTGGTATGAAAAACAGTTTCACACATGATGTGACACTGGAGAAAAAGCACAGGCACAGAGGGAAAAGGTGGGGGCTGGGCTGGGCCAGGAAACCTTACGGGGGCATTTTGGAAGGGAAGAAGTTTAACTGGTGGGTGTTAAAAGGGTGAGCGACAGCATTTCCCAATAACTCTTATAAGTGGAGTAACTTTACCCACTGACAAATCCCACCTGTGAACGGGAAGCAGCTTCCCAGGCTCCTGCACGCGGCCACGGCGAATGCTGAAGCATCAGAGCGTGGGTCACCCTCAGCGCTTCATGGCTGAAGTACCAACTGCTTTGTAAAAAAAACCCCCATATTGACTAAGAGAGAAAAGAAGGGAAGAAAAATAACTCTGTACTGCCAGCCTAGGGTATTCACCTGTAAAAGGGCACAGCTAAATTCTGGCCCTGACACTGCAAGTGTATGATTATTGCTACCAAGCGCAACAGCGTCAACAGGGAAAAAATGTTCTCACCCACCCTGTATCTCTCAGGAGAACAAATCATGTCAGCCTGTATAGTCAGCATCGCCACAACACATACGCCAGGCTATCAGGATGCCCGAGGTGAAGCTCTCGCTAGCGCTGTGTTGCCTCACAAGGCATGTTCCCTGGCATAAGAGAGCAATAGATTAGTGGCACGTATCACGTACCATTGATAACTGCTGGCGATCCCACACACAGGCTCATCGTAGGTCAAATTACTTTTGCCAGCGTCAACGTACTCCACTCATGTTTAACAGGAAATAGTAAAAAGATGCTTTGCTTTACATTCTAAAGTTGTAAGAGTGAAAATACACATACATCTTAAAAATTTTGTTTAAAATATGAAACTGGTCCAAATGCTTCAAATTGAAGCTACTCAAAGGAACAAAGAAGAAGTCTTTCTGACAGACTCAGAACCCAGTCAGGAACAATGGGGCTTAGATTTAAAACACAGCCCAGAACTGAGTTCTTGCAGTTCCTGGAAAATATGAGTCCTGGATGGCGCATTTTTTAATTCACTATTATTATCTCCCATAGACATTCATCCTGATCTTAACATCTTTATTATCCACATAGAGCAAGTTTCCTCTCAAACAGAAATGAATGTTCCAGTAAATTTCCCTTAGACAAAAACAAAAATCAAACAAAAAAGACCCCTTTATAACTTTTTAAAAAACATACACTTCATGTTGTGATTCAAAGTGCTCTTTGTTTCAGTAAGTATAAATACTGGATTTTACAAAGAAAAAAAAGCAAAAGTGAGAGAAAGAAAACTTCTGTCATACACAAGTTAAATAACAATTGCAGTCTTAGTTCCAGACCGATTACACTGAGAGGCAAATACTAGGTAAAGTCAGGGTTGTTATTTTGCCTCAAGGACAACAGAACTTTGTTCTGAACCCTGCAGTCAATACCTATAAATATTCTGAATGCCATCATAAAGTTTTGAAAAACGTCTTTATCAGGGACACAAATATAAGACCTTCTGCTTTAAAATTATAGCAAAGTTAGAAGCTACGATTCACTTCTTAGAAACTAAGACAATCATTTCGTATGCTATTCATCTGCTGTAAAATATCTTTCTGTCTGCACTGGTCTTAAATCCTTTTAGCTGAACTCATTAGCAATGGGGACAGGGAGACCAGTATTATCTTAAAGCCTTCTGCATGCCACCTTCTACAAGGAAGGTTAGACCCTCTCCCAAAAAGAAAGCAGCGGCCAGAGCACGTGTCAGGGCAAGGGCTACTGCCCCTGGCTGAGCAAGGAGCCCGGACACCTCTGAGCCCTCCATGCCTCATCTTTAAATGAGGCTCAATAAATCAGCCCTCCTGCAAAAATGTTGTGTGACCTCTGTTGAGAGATGCAGTATAAATCCACATGAACATTTCCTTTTATTATCAGTAAATACTCTTGGATTGGTTGAAATTGTTCCTGCCACTGATATCACTGATCTCTGAAGAGATAAACATGAGCTGATTGATGACTTGTCTGCAGGATCTATTTCAGCCACCCCCAGGCAGGATATTTTCCATGCGGGTAATAATAAATCTTACTATTGAATGTCAAATGAAAGCAAATTATGGTAAAAATAGGCACAGTTATGTATTTCTTATTATATAATATTAAGGAAGATTTTTCCAAGATTGGAGGAGCTTTCAATTGCATGCATGATTTTTGTAATGTAATCCTTCTCTTATTTTTAATACATATTTTTAAAAAGCCTTGTACAGTCAAGCAATGTAAAGAGACTATCTCCTCAAAATAGCCTGTTGTGTAGTCAGGTGTGGAAGGTAAGATTCTCATCACAACTGAGACTGAATAAGAACAATGTCCATTCTCAGCAGATACCAGGGCTGCCTTTTACTACCACATTTTACATGATATTTTCAGGTATCACTAGTACTATTTTATACATTTTAGTTGCAAAGGAAGAAAATGGAATCCTTTCTTGTCAGTTAATAGAAAAGGTTTGAGGGAAGAGCTGTCACTCACTCTTATTGCTCCCAATTCTTTTCTAAAAATGATTGTAGAGTTCCGGGGAGTTCTACCTTCATAATGAGAACAGCATTGAAAATGCCCATGCCACATTATTTGTGCCAAGCTCAGAAATAAAGATCTAAGCAATTTTCTAGGACCTGTTACATATAGTAAAGCCAATGCTTTGTATCAGGGTGGCTGTGCTGCAGAGGAAGGAAAACGTGTAAATCCAAATCTCACATTCAGGATGTAAGCATAAGAAAAAGAGCTGTGAAGACAAGATTACAAGTGGTCCACTTACTAAATGTTGTATTTCACCCATCATATTATCTGCACAGTATCAAAAATTCTTTGTCCCAGATGCAATAAACCAGACAGAGACAATGCAGAGATACAGGAAAAGGAAAGGGGAAAAAAAAAAAAAAAAAAATCTGAGGCAGCATTTTCCTGCTCTCTCTGTCCTCAGTCTATGGAAGCCAGGGAGAGTTTGGCCTACAGAGCTTGGGGAGAAAAGTGACAGTTAAACAAACAACTTGTGGGAGAAGCAACAACCTGGCAGATATGCCCTATGCGATACCTCCTCTATGCAAAATGTACTGCTCCATTCCGGGGGTACTTTGTGCAGAGCAAAGATGGTGAGGAGGAAAAGAGAAGGAGAATAGAACAGAGATGGGAGAGCTGCGTAACTTGAAGGGAACTTACCAGCTCCCTTAGGGACCAGATAAGTTGTTGGATTGACAGGACAAGCAGATAATTTTTAGAAAGACTGGGGAAAGCCAGGCAGGAGTTCAGAGTCCATGGAAGAAGAGACTGGTACTGTCAAAAGGCAACACAACCATGGCTCTCATGAATGGAACAGCAATTCACTGCATAATCAGTTTGGGGGTGTAGAGCACAATAAACAACAAAACCAGATCAGCTTGCAGAAAACGATAGCAATTCTTGTGATTTCGTTGGCCTTTCAGGCTGCCACGAAAAGTCTTTTCCATATTTGAAATGGGGTTTGTTTGATTTTGATACGAACCTGAATACCCAGATCAAAATTCCCAGTCTTTCTTATTATAACTCAAAGCGCTGCTTTAACATCCAGGTGATTTCCAGCACCATGAATATAGGCTGAGCTCTCCTGGAAGGGGACATTTTACTCCTTAAACTGGTTTGAGCCTACAGACTCTCATCAGAAGGAGCACAGACTACACTAGGTGAGCTCAAGAGTCCTGTTACTAAAGAAAAGCATCGTGTGCTGTAGCTTGAAAGAAGGCACTAAATTAACCCCTAAGGCCAATTCTCCTCTGCCATTTAGTCATTAGCTTTGTGCACCTGAATGGTAAGAGAGAACCTTCATGTTTGTAACAGAGCTGAGAGAAGCTTCACAAAACTCTCCATGGACCACAAAAAAGCTCTTGGATGTAAAGCTGTCAACTCAAAACTGGCCACAGGAAAGATAAAAAGACACCATCTGAAAGGACAGAGAACAGAAGTGCTAAATTCTTCTAGATAGCAAGACCATTTTTTTTTTATTTTTTTTTTTTCTTTTTAATCAGCAAAGCACTGCTGTTTCCCAGGGCTGGGCTCATCATGCATACTCCTGGTGGGACAGGATTGAGGAAAGCTGTCTTACACCTTGAGCTCGCTGGGAAACATGCAGTGTGAACAAGATCTGGCCATGCTCAGTTCTTTGTGGGCAGCACAGCCAGAGATGAAAGCAGCTTTCAGATCTCTCAGATTTTGCTTGGACTTCCACATCTCAGAAAGCAAACCCAGGTCCTCTAGACAAGCCTGATCCCTCTGTCACCATTCATGCACCTCATACAAGCCCAGACAAAAGTGTGCAAGTCCGGTACCCATAGCCCAGTCACAGCTGCTCTCCATGGCCACATGGGCAGCAGCTCTGTGATGTTACATGGTGCTGAATATCCAGGGATAACTACAGAGCAGAAAGCCTTCCTTAGACTAGAGAGCCTCAGCTGGGTGATCAGAAGCATCCCGGTCTAGATAGTCATCTTCTAGACAGGAGAAAGCTACTGAAAATCTTTGGCCCCACCCAATTAGATTTAAAACCTACCCCAGCTGTGAGCTTCAAGGCAAACCCAGCAAACATTTCTTCTTCAGCACACCTGACTAATACAAGCTCTAACGTCACCTCTGCTTGCGGCTGAGACAGAGGCACTTTTCAGAAGCCTTCAGCATGTGACCTACAAGAAGGGGAGAAATAAAAGACTTTGGTTTATTAGTTTGTTATTCTCCAATCCCAGCTATTACAGGACAGGCACTATGTTTATGATGGATTAATTCAGAGAACATTTTCTCCCTGCCCACATAACTGTGTTTCGAGACTGAAGCCAAAGCTGTATGGGGGGTTATAAAAGCTGCAGACGTTTTGCAGTACCATACACAGCTCAGTCCTTCAAAAGTGCATACAAAGAGATGAGCCAGCAATGAGGAGCTGGCTTGACCTGTAAGAGACTACATACAATTCCGCATTGTACCACAATGTTCTCCTCCAGCTTCGGCAAGCCCCACATTGCAACGTACAACTGTGAGGAGGGGGCAGAAAATTGAGAAACATTCACACAATCTGCCATTTACTCTTCCAACAAGCAACTTCTGTGTTCTTGGAAGGGTTTATTTTAGCCTCAGCATGAATAAAATGTGCCATTACACCCTGACCATTTCTGAGCAGCTCTCCAGTATCACTGACACATACCAGGTTGCCATATACCACTGTTGCCATTTCACCTGCAGTTCATAGCACATCAGCCTCATCTCTCATACACGTGTGTAGTCAAAATCATGGTGCCCACAGGGACCAATTTATTTTTCCATCACCTGTAGCTTCCTTCATTTTATGCAGGAAGGAGCTGGCAGCTTCTAACAAGGAGTGTTATGAATAGCGTGGTAACGCCTTTCTTCATCCCTGTTAAATTTCTCGTTTCATCTTGTGAAGTCAAATCCTGGTTTCTGCAAAGTCCCTAAAACAACCTACATTGATTATAATTGGATCTGCAGTTGGACTGCATGTATTTTATCTTCAGTTTTGCAGATTCATTGCCTACTACTGCTGTCTTCCTACATTTAGATATTTATCCCACTACCCTAGAGGTTGTTCTGCCAGCTGGAGGTTGTGACAGTCCTGACAATACACAGGAGAGGTCCCTTCAGTGCAAGTTTCTTTTTATTCCTGTTTGACCATGAATTATGGCTTTTGCCTTGTCCCTATATGTATATCACTGCTGCTTCCCCATTAGGAGCTGAGCATTCAGACAATTTGCAGGGAAGAAGCATCGTGCACAGAATAGGATCCCATAGCTTTGGGTGGCTTGTGATTTGTATTACATGCTATAGGAGCCAGTAAAAAACAATCCAAAACATCAATTTATGACTTTTGGTCAGATTATTTGCATATAATTTGAAAACACAGTAATTCTGAATTCATGTCCGATTCCTTGTGCTGTTGGTGTGTAAGAAATAATACACCAAAATAAAACTATGAAAAATGGTGATGCTTCGGCTCAACGGGCAAAGCTGTAAATTCGACTAAAATGGATCAAGTCACGGCTGGCGAGGATCTCTTAAGTATCCAGACACCTCTGTGAACCCTGTGACAAATTTGGTCTGTTTTTTTCAACTGAAAACAAGAGCCAAGCACGGTTCACTGGTATGAATACCTCCCGCATTTCTGTTACTTATATTTATAATGACCAATGTGCATTTCACTCTGGGCTTCACAAGGACAGATGGTGCTGCCCAGCTTTGCACCCTTGGCACTATACTGCTGATAAGCAATGAGGTCACTTTATGGCTCAAACAATGCCACAGTGGACCAGGACACTCTATACATGTCCCTTCACCATGCTGTATTGAAAGCACAACTTTCTAGAGGACCACAGATTTGTTCCCATGAATTTTATACTGCTTTGTCACAAATGCATCACAACAGTGCTTCATACAGGTTTCTTATTGCTAATGCATCCCCTCATGGGATTATCTAAGTGCTCTTGGTACAAACCCTCTGATAAGCCTTGGAAGCAGCCAGCAGCACATCTAGTGCTATCAGCAACACGTTATGAAAGGAATGTCGTGGCAAAGCGCTGCCGAGTCACAAGACAAAAACCACCCTGGTGTTTACAGCAGGGTAGGAAATACCACATTAAAATAAAAGCATGACAAGGGAAGAGTGCACGCTTTGGGGTGGAAAAAAATCCAAACCACCTCTAAGCTCCTGGTTCCTTTGTCATCAAGTCAGTACATTACAGAGAAGATTTCTTTGGAGTGAAAGGCTTTTTGTGAAGCTTTATCTTGGCCTTTAGCAGACAGAACTGACAACCCTGAAGTGGCAAAAACCACTTGCCAAGTGCCACGTTCAGCGAACAAAGGAACACAACACCATGCACCGAACAGCAAACTATCAGCTCCCAGGGGGAAGTGTCATTTTCACATCCAGTTTGCTACACCAGAGTGGGAGAGAAGCTCCAACTGTTTTGAATTCATGTGTCAAGTCAATCACAGGAACAGATAATATTGGAGTTATATAAAATTTCGGAAGGAACCTCCACCCACCACCTGTAACACTCACTCGCCACTGTCAGAACAGCTCTGTAACTGAAGACAGCACTAAAGAGAAGTCGTCCTCACAGCTTTCTGCAAAGCAGATGATGGGATCATTACAATTTATTTTACATATGAACTGAGGCAGAGAGTGAGTGTTTATTTTTGTTCCTATCAGAACAGTATCTAAAAGGCTTCACTGGACTTTGACTGTAAGTGCTAGCTGCTTGGTTTAACTTTAAAAAAAATTGCAAAAATCCGATCCTAGAAACTTGAATTTTCAACAGACTCAGCAGGATCTGCATCGAAGGAAGGAAGGAAATACTAGCAGTCTGCCCCACAGATTGCTTCAGCCTTTTTTGCTGTCCCCCCCTAGGGAAATCAAACCAGATCTGTCTAGTTTCCTCCAACTACCTGAACCAAGACCCTCCAAACTGAGTGATTTTTGTTCATGTACACAGATAGTATTGGTGTCAGAGCTGGGAAGTGAGACAGCAAAAGCTATGCTCAGGGTCTGAGGACCAGCAGCCAGGGATGGTCTCAGACCTTCTGCGGGGTGCTGTAATGTAACAAGCTTACTCCTGCCCACATATAATCCACCCAAACAGCATTAAGAAGAGCTTGGGCATGCACTGAGGAGCTGAGTCTCTCCAACTTTTCTCCTTCACAGAATTAGGAGCTTGCACTAGGGTAATTTCTGAGCCCAGGCAGAAAAGCTTAATGTGAATGGTACCTAAAAGCATTCTTGATACTAGGCACAGACCCATGGTCAGTGCAGAAACTCAGGGATTCCTGATGCTTTAAGTCTCACCCCTCGATCTTCCCAACAGCCCTCCTATCCTCCTTCGTATGCATTCAGTGCTAAAATCCACAGACTTGAGCTTTACACTCTGCGGTGTCGCAGTACACCAAGGAGAAATCACACCTGCCCTGATTTCCCCATCCACCATTACCCAAATTAAAGCTATGCCAGCCCTGTCCTCTTTCACAGCCAGTGTGTGAGAGCAAAAGGAAAAAAACACAAGGGGAACAGATGCTGTGGTTTGAAGAAAAAGAGAGAAAAAGAAAAAGATATCATTGCTCTCTGAAAGCATCCAGAAATGTTTCTATTGAATTCATTCAGGCCTACACAAGATCAGGGAGAGCACAGGACTACTGTGAGGAAAATCTAGGTCACATATGATCACAGCAGCACAGCTGCCATCATCTCAATGGCCATGTGAAGCAAGGACTGCAGCAAGGACCTCTGCTGAAGAGGGCTTTTTTTTTTTTTTTTTTTTTTTTAGTCCAGTTTTACAATTTCCCCTCATTAAGGTGTATTTTCCGGCAGGGCTGTGAGTACATTGGGCTTTCAATTGGGGTGAAGGATTTAGCTATAAATCCCAAAGATGATTCAGTAAGTGGAATTTCTGTAGGATCGTTTAAATAGTTTATAGGCTGCCAGGCAGGATTTTAACCTTCTAACAGTGACAGGAACAGTGTTACTTTCCTGCTCTTTTGAATGCCAACACATTTCTTAGTTCTCTTTGTTTCATATCTGTTGTGGAAAGATACACATTGCTCCCATTTTCATTAAGGAAACAGCAATCAAGCTATTTTATTACACCTGCGAAAACTTCTTGAAATTCTCTCATTCAATGCTCTCTTTTTGTTAAATACACAGGTCAGACCCTGTGGTCCCTTCCCCCCCTTCAAACAGAAAAGTTAAAATAAATGCATGCACACACACACACACACACACACACACAAATAGGACAATGTAGCCCCAAACCATTATCTTTTTTCTTTATATTTAAACAGACCCTCTGTCACCCTCCCTTCTCCCCTTTTCTACACCTGAATAAAACCAGGAAGGATCTAAAGCCCAAACAGTGAACACTCTGCAATTCAGAAGATTAGAGGGAAAGGACAAATGTTCATGGGTGCCATGCAGTTAAGCCAAGCATCTTGGAGCAGCATTCATTAAGGAGCTCTGCCAAAACTCCTCGCACAGGCAGCTGGAGCGGGAGCAGCTGCGCGGCTGGGGAGCAGGAGGAAGTGATACACAGCCCAAGTCAGGAAAATAATGCACAGAGGGATCCTTTCGGTGGAAGCGAGGATGTTATAGATAAAGCATTAATAAGGATTTGTTCCCCAAAACAAGCAGCCCAGACAGCAGAGGAACAGGAAATCAAATCACCTAACTGTGAAGCGACTGACTCACGCCTATTGTTAGACCTGGCCATTTGTCTCTCAAGGTTTTCTAAGCCTGATGATATTGCAGCCCTTTCCAAGCCCGGGGACCAGTACAACTGCTTCCAAGCTTAGGGAAGAGCAGTGACACTTGGCGTGTAGGGCAAGCAGTCTCTTGAGTCATGGCTGCTAATTATATACCTTCATTATGTGTTGAAAAGACAGACGTTTTAATGCATGCCAGTTACTAGAGCAAGGACTTACCTCAGTACCTTCGGTAATATGCCTCTTACCAGGGACTAGAAGTAGTAATGTCCCTGATAGAGCGTGAAAAAAAAATCTGATCCTGGTCTGAGATCTTGTGTGCTAGCTAACCCTGGCAGCACGGTCCCTCTGCCCTGGGCCAACCTCCCCCTGGGGAAATTCAGAGCAGGTTCCAGTGATCCCTTGGAGGCGGCGCTGGCCTCTCTGGGGTTTGGGGTGACTGGATGAAATGGACTGTTAATCCATTCCAGCGACTCTTACGCTCAGATTCTGCAAGTAGCTGAGGAGCACTGTGCCAGTGCGTTAGCTGGTTTGAATTCAGAATTCTAATCAGATGAACTAAGTAACTTTCAATCTAATTAGGAGAACAGTAGGGTTTGTTCTTAATCCACAACCATTTAATCTTCCGACTCATTAGTTGTGCACAGGCTCTATGAATATGTATATCTGGAAAGAAAAAAAATTGTTTGACCTTGATGAGAATGATAACACACATATAGTAGGTGTGCACTCACCTTTCATCACACTCGCTTTATTATGTAGATGCAACAATTCCTCTTGCTCTGAATCAGGCTATCGAGAGTTACAGGCAATCCCGCAGCCAATTAGGCATCAGAGTCCTGATGAACCATGGAACTTGTAATGATTAGCACAGTATTTACAGGCAAGCTGC
The DNA here is from genome assembly GCF_003259725.1 of Athene cunicularia. Lineage (NCBI taxonomy): Eukaryota > Metazoa > Chordata > Aves > Strigiformes > Strigidae > Athene > Athene cunicularia. The sequence goes on from NW_020799112.1 coordinate 11,627,327, forward strand.
CTCCTACCAATTTGCATGCAAATAAAAATGTATCTGTTTTAGAAGGCTGTACTAGGCAATATAACTAGCACACCAATGACTGGATTGAGGAAGAGAGGAAATATATTCAAAGACAAATGATTCAGAGCACTAAATAGGATTTTGTTTAGGATCTTGAATATCCTGTTTCAATACATCAGTGTCATTCGTGCAGTTGCTTATGAAACAGTATTCATACAATTCTTTAAAGAATTTAATTTTACATATAAAAATATTCGGCCACGCTATTTCTAATGTAGAATAAAGATCTCAACTACCAGGAATATTTTCTCAGTTTATGAAGCTATTTCATACCCCTAAGAAAAATAAATTCATGGACAAATTCTCTGATTTTCTCCTGATTTCATGATTTATACTTTATTTCTCCCTTTACTGAAATTAATGGAGGTCTGCCTTTGACTACAATAGAAGTAGGATTGCAAAAACCATGTCTTCCATAGGTCTTTTTTTGTTCCTCTTGTATTTAATTACAAAATCTCCCTAAATTGCCCTCAAGACCCGTCCACAATGATAGTTGCGTAACTCCTGCTGGAGTCAATGGGAATTAGGCCCAAGTGCCTCATGCATTTCGGGCACTACACCTGGATGATATTTCAATACAAAACATTTGTGAAACGTGGACACTGGTTTAAGCTAGAGACAACTCTAAAGATCAGGGGCTAGAGAAAAGGCTGACTCAAGTATCTAAGTAGGACTGCTGTGTAGCTGTTGCTGAAAACCTCCCTCTGGGAGCTGTAAAAAAGCTGGGGAGGGATCAGAGAAAAAACCAGCTCCTGTTCCATTGCTCGCTTGGGTTTTCATCCTAGAGGAGAACACACTGTCCCATCAGAGTGGTCCAGAGCCAGGAGATGGGGCGAACCAAAGAACTCAGCAAGTGAAGGGACCCTAAAGCCCCATCAGACAAGATCAGTCCCAGGAAGGACCATGTCAGGGGACTGCAACCTCCTGTTGCTTGCAACAGCTGTGAAGTTCAGAAAAAAAAAAAAAAAAAAGTGTATTTCTGCTATGTGAATAACCAGGCAAAATCCAGCTAAAGTGGGGGGTGCAAGGCAAAGAAGTCAGATGACACTGCAGCCTAACTGGTAGAATAAAAACAAGGGTTATATTTACTTTTGTTTTCTTCTTCTGTTCAGCCATTCTGTTTCTGGCTGTTTGCTGGCTCCATTGTTGTTTATTTAAAAAGCCTCCACGGACCAAAAATTCAACACACATCCCCAGCTTGTGACGCAAGACACTGCAGAAGTGACTTCTTCCCTCAGCAATGAAGCAAATGCCAGCAGAGAAGGCAGCTCTTTCACTGCAGAGACAGCGTTGCCCTTAAGTGAACCAGCATCCACACGTGCAAAGCCTTCACCCCAAGTGGGGAAGACCTTTTAACTTGACTCGGCCAGTATCAAGGGGATTAAGGGTACCATTTAACTCCGTCCAGCTTCTCAGGTAACAGTATCCTTGCACGCACCTCCACTACTCTTTTGCAGCACTGGGCAAGTTCACTTGAGCCAGCTCTTAAGGCTTTTATCTTTAAAGCCAATGTAGATAAAAAGTTTAACAGGCCACAGAGATGCAACCTAAAGCTGCCCCTCTAAAGTAACAGGCTCCAGCTGCACAAGGGAACAGTGACAGCCAGTGTCCTGTGAGGTCCAGTGTTTTCCCTGAAGGATCATAGCCAGTGCTGGCCCTGTTGAGCTTGACCTGCCACGTCCACAGCAGAGCAGGATTTGTCCACCTAGCAGCATCCCAAAACCCCAGCTTCTGTAGAGAAGTCGCTCACAAACATCATCTGTTTCCAAAGGATGGTTTGTGCTGGGGTGAAATGAAGTAAGTCCAGTTGTTGCGTTTCTTTTTCCCTGTGGAGCAGGTTCAGGCCAGAGAAATTTAACCGCTACTCAGCTGTTTTCTGCTGACATCGCTTGCATTCTTCTCTCTTCTCAAATAACATTTGGAACTCCCTGCCAGATAGTGCAATTTGATATAAGCCCAGATGATAGAGGGTGGAGGGGAGGAAAGTATGTTGGCTAATATTTTTCCATTACAAATCTAAACGTCCCAATCTACAGTTTAATCTGCAATAAAATCAGCAATTTCTGAAGGCTGGATTAACTGACCCGGGGCCAACACTTGTACCTGAAACCTTTATACGCAGATTCATTTTAAGAGGTTGTGATAAAATTAACATCAATAGTATTTCCAAGCTACACCTTTTGAAACCACCCAATGAATTTTAAGCTCCAGATTCTCGGATCTCAAGACAAGATTTGATTCTGCTCAGAGCTGTTCAGCTGGCACACAGTCACAGTACCAACATCCTTATTCAACCCCGATGAGATTTTCTTTCCCAGGTACCTCTGAGATCCTTCAGTATTGAAAATGATGGTTTGCCTTCCATGAACCCAAGTCTCAGTGGCTGCCACCAACGGAAGAAAAAGCCAGCATTTACCACACAAGGGTTTTCCTATACTAATGGCAGGAAATACCACAAATACCAGGATGAAATAAAAATCCACAGCCCCTCCAAATGCCACATGAACCAGCAAGGTAAGGGCTTAGAATTTCTGGTATTTAGATGTCAATGCTCCTCTATGTCTTTGGAAATTCAGGGGTTTATTACTGCCTCTTATCTGCAAATATAAATTTGCTCTTTTTTTTGCCTCCTGATCATGACAGCAGCACTCTAAGAATTATTGTATTTCAAACATATGCAACAGGGATGATCACATCAGGAAAGGAAGAAAACACTCTTTTGGCTGTGCCCCTGCTCTGCAAGAGAGAAAAAAAAAAAAGTCCTTTCCTTTCTGCTGGGACTGAACCATGCTGGGATACTTGGCTCCATTTATTTTACCATCTCCCTGCACTTCTCTCCCAGGGCTGGGAGAACTGAAACACGATGAGAAATTTTACTCCACTGTCAGCTGGCCCGAGGACAAGGAGAACAGATCTCTCTGAGGGAAGACAGTTCCCAAGGGGCTCGCAACAACTAAGAAGTATTTCAGCTGCCCTGCTGTAAATGCCTCGTTCTCCCCATAAGCATGGCCGTGGCTACTGGACGTGCAGCTGGAGCACAGCCCCTGTGAGCTGCACAGGCAAGGGAGGGACAGAGGGAGGACAGGCTCCTGGATGGACAGACAGCCCCTTTGTTTCCTCACGCCCATGTATTAGTGACTATTTGTCTAGCTGCATGTCCTAGGAGAGGGAGTCTGAACCCTGGTGCAGGCACCCAAAGCATTAATGTCCTCAGGCTAAACAAAACCTAGTAAATCTTAGGCCACAGCAAGTTTTCTTTTTTTACATTATTTCAATATTTATCACCTAATCTAAATGATACTATCACCAATGTGATTTATACTGTGATCACCTCTCACTCAGTGTGTCCAGGGACCACATATCACTGGAGCGTGACAGAATGTGCCAGCAATGAGTCCTGGGTCCACCCTGTCCCTTTACAGGTCCCTCAGGGCTCCTATGCACACTGCCAGAGGCTGCTGGGCTAACCTGATACACATTGCTTCATTCCAAACAGTCACTAAACCATCTCTTTGTAAGGGATTTCCAAAGTATATTTATCCTGAGGTGTTCTTCAGTCCTTCACCCCGACAGGGACATTCTTCAGCACAGCCAAGGTTCAGTTCTCTCTATGACTTACAGACAGGAGGCAAGTTAGTTGTCTTGGGTCTTCTATGAATAAATCAGCTTTTAAAAAGGATGAAAGAAAAACAGGACAGAATTTGGTCCTTCTTATTCAAAAGACCTTATCTAGCAGCAGAGGGAGTGAGTAGGGCAGATTCACCTTCAACATGATAATCTCTTGCTAGCTCTCCTTACAGCATTCCCAGCTTCTGCCCTTCACTGGATGCTAAGCATGAATGTGGGAATGAATCACTGCTGATCTTGGCAAAATACCAGTCTCCCTCCCTTTGCTCCAGCTTGGAATATTCCCAATTTTCCAAATGGCTTCAGTGAATCCAGGATTTAAATTCAGCTCTTAAAAAGTAGCGGGAACCCATAAATCACAGGCTTTATATCAGTGAGCTCTTTGATGCATTTAAAACAATTACTGGGAAATATATGATCTTCCTAAAAATAACTATTTACGTGAACACCAGGAGAAGTTACTGTCCAAACATAATACACGGACAATCTAATCCCCACCCCTCAACCCCAAAGGCAGGCATGAGGACTGTTGCCTTTACTCTCTTTTGCTGCTCGCAGCTGTATTAGAATTGTTAATATGCTGAAATGACACATGCTTACAATGATGTGAGAGCAGTACAAAAATTATGCAGTAATTAATGTATGCAGTAAATTAATGTATGCCTGCTTTCATGTCCAAGAGGGTGGAGATCACCAGCCCATAGGAGGTCATTTTTTCACCCATTATATTGCTCACAAAATGGCTTGTAATTACAAACTTTTACACCAGGCTTGTGTCAATGGTGATGTTTCATTCCTGCCACTGATACAGACGTAGGAGTGCTAGGGACAGGAAGAGCTCATCTTGAAACAGGTCAAAGAAAAAAGCAGATTAATTCATTCTGCCATCCATACCTTGCTAGAAATTTTCACCAGTAAAACCTTTCCAGCCTGCAACTGACAATGTTGCTCTGTCGTGGGAATACACAGTTTTCAGCTTTTGCCGATGTTGTTTTCAGGTTTCCAGTGTTGCTATTGGTATGTCACTAGAGCATGACAGAGTCTGTGCAGCCTACGGATGTGGTTCCCGTAACAGCATACATGGGAGTTGCCATCTCCGCTGCACACGTGGTGACAAAATATGACTTGTATTAGTTAAGTTTTAGAGGAGAGAACAGGCTTTAAAACCAGTGTATCACAGATGCTCTCCTGAATAGCTTAGGGCTCACCTACCACCTGACCTGAGTTAGGACAGATCAGGAAACCACACACCAGAAGAACATTAGCTCAAGGCCACAGGAAGCACCTGTGCGGCAGTGGCACCAGATGCCTACTACAGAAAGTATCTGCAATGGCAGCAGAAACACACAACCTCTCTGCTATCACCAATTCTTTTGCAATAAGACAGAACCAAAGCAATTTCTGTCATAAAACCCTACGAACCTGCAGAGCTCAGCCATGAATGCTCTGAAACTCAACCCTTTATGGAAGTGTGTGATGCAGCAGGGCTGGTCTGGTGACCCTATAGAGCAAATCCATGCTGTCCTGTGGATCCTTCCAGTGTGCAAATCCATGCTGAAAGAAATACACTGCCGCATGGATTCTGAGACCACTGAGACACTCCAGCCTGCAAGGAAGGTTTTTCCCACAATGGTTAGAGCAGGCTGAAACAGGAAGAGGGAGCTCTTCCACTGTCCCCTGCAGAAACCCAAAGACAAGGACATTTCTCAGTTCTGTCTTCTCCTTCCCAATCTCTTGTCTGCTCTCACAGCCCCAGATCCCTTCACCTTCTTTTGTTATTACTTCCAACACCCCTTCTCAAGAAAGGGCACATTGCTCATGAGCTCGCAGTGCTGGAATTCAGCAATTTGCACTTCTGAGCCCCCTTATCGCACCTTCCCAAGGCTACGCTTGCTCTATGGTCCTGCTGGCAAGAAGCTACCAGGGAAAACAAACACAGAGTTAAACTGGTGGGGGGCATCCAAGTCCAAATAAACACAAAGCTGGGAAGTAGGATTTACTGCACGGAGCACTGAAAACCTTTGGTTTTGGCTTCCTTATGCATCTAACTTTTGACTGTATGCTCTGTCTGCACAAGATTAACGTTATGGGTACAACCCACTTAGGAAATCTCTGAAAAAGATTCAGTCACTGCAGCATGTTGAGGGAAGATGTCTTGATTTAAGAACACAGACATTACTAGAAAGGGAAAAAAAAATAAAAGGGTCCCTTACTGTTCTGACATATCAAAAGGAGACTAATGAACCACCAGTTCATAGAACGACCCTGCTCATCATTTCAGAGCCAGGCTGGCCTTTTGTGTTAAGGACACTGAATAACAAGAGCAAGAACAAACAGAAAGAACCCTTTCCCCCTGCCCAAAGTAAATTTTGAAATGAAATAATTTAAAAACTACACCCTTCTGCCCTACTTTAAGGTCCACATAAGAACAGATGAAAAGTTTTGTTCTATTGGCAAAACTGAATCAAGGCTTTTGATCCTCAAAGATCTCTTAATCGCTTTGCACATCAGTTCTTTTCATTATTTCAAACATACTTGAAGACAGCTACTCTCTTTTTTTTTTTTTTCTTCTTTTTTTAAAAAAAACTTTTCTGTGTTTGGGCCATTTCCCAGCCAACTCTGGCAGTATGGCAGACAGCTGTTTGTTCTTTACTCACTGTAAGTTTCAACATATATATACACATCGATCTGCATTAGTAAAGTCTAAAAAAACCATGATCCTTGCCACCAGTTGTGCTAACTTGCAATATCCACCTCTTCGTCCTTCTTGTGCTTAAGAAAAGTTCCAAGGAAGATTATATGCTTCTGGTTAAAAAAAGAAAGTAGTTGTTGGTGGGATGATTGTTGTGGGTTTTTTTAAAAGCTTGACTCAGAATTGGAATCCCTGTTGCATCAAACTGAAGTTAAATCAAGGTTTCTCCAAAATTTCATATCTCTGCAATTCCAGTAAGTCAAATCCAGCACCAAATCACCAATTCTTAAACAAAATGGGGACAGAATTTGCAGTAACTCTGGCCATTTTAGCATCCCTGTGAGATCACACCTCCTAGTTTTCCAACAAATATGTAGTGTCCTTTGTTTTTTCACTAAAGCATTGCTCCTGGTTTTTCGGTTACTGACCAGCTGAAAGGGCAGAGACATTTTCTGAAACGAAGACCGTTCTTTGTCTGTGCAAGACTTTGCAACAAGCAGGCTCCCAAAAACTATAATACAAATTATAGACAGCAGAGAAGGGAGGTGGAGTCAGAGTTAGCCGGCTCACAAGCCATCAAGGGGGATGGATAACATCAAAACCAAACTCCACCTGGAAAGCTGCATGTAGGCAGCAGAGCAACAGTTTAACGCGTTCAGAGCCTCAGGCACTGTTTAGCAAGTGGGTGGATGCTTTTTGAGCCAACTTCATCTACCCGAATGGTGTCAAAGCCATGGTAAACTGCCTTGTTAAATTCTGGTCACAAAGCAATCCAAAGCTGCGGAGGGCCAGCAACAGAAGACTTCTGGCTGCACCAACACAGAACGGGCGAATGCCTCGTGATACAAGATGCAGGTAACAGCCGTACGCTGCTCCGCAGACAGCCCTCCTCATTCAGCCCAGCCAATACAGCTGGCCTGACACCCTCCGGCAGCTTGAGAGGACACTGTCTCCATGTGATCTGGGCTATCCATCAGACTCCTCCATGTTTCCTTGTCATTAGCTAGAAGACAGACAGTCTTTCTGGTAGGTGTCAAAAGATCTGACTTGGAACTTCTGTTCCCTGCATGTAGCTGTCAAACAGTCCAGCCTCCCTGAGCCTCCTCTGCCTTGCCTACTCTTTTTCCTGCATTTATCCCCTAAAGGCAGGGGAAGTCTCTGTCTGTAAATAAATACAGTACCTAGCACCACACTGTTTGTACTGATATTCGGGCTTTCAGATTCAGCCACAGTAAAACAACATTTAGATGCTGGTCATTTATTCCGCTGTACCAGATGAGTCAGATGAATCACAGCTGAGACCACACCAGCCATCACTGCCCCACAAACCACTTCATCAGCATCGAACAGAGATGAAAAAAAACAGATCCCTCTGACAACTGTCCTCCCTGCAGGCTTGTGGGTATCTCGCAGGCAAAGAGCGGTCCCCAACACCAAGCCCACGCAGACCTCACAGAGACTGTGCACATCCACACAGCAAAAGGAGAAAGCAGACCTGGGAGGATGAGCTTTCTCCTCATCAATTTTTAGGAGCAAACCACTGCCCAACATAACAAGCCTGTTTACCAGAGCACAAAGCTTGACAAGAGAGGACTAAAAGGAAACCAGGGATCCTAGCCACCTCCTGACCGGCTTTCCATAACAAGAACGCCAGATACGGGTTGGCAGCTAGTGTGTATGGCAAGAGAGAGCGCTGCTCCTAAGAGCCACCCCGAGGACACAGCTTCCTCACCTACAGAGTCGTGGGGGTTACTCGCTGTAGGTGGCTGCTGTTTTGCAACACCTTCCCTCACCTCAGTCCCGCATCTGCCACAAGCCATGGCCGAGTTCTGCGCTTCACGTGGTTTTCTATAGATTTTACCTACTAGTGTCTTGCTGCTTGCAGAGTAATTACCAGCCCTGCCCTTCCCAGTGCACGTTGTAATATTAAACCTTATTTTACTTGGCAGCTAGAGCTCACTTTTCAAGCAGCTGTGAGAAAAAGACCCCTCAACTGATGCAAATAAACAAGGTTTTATTTTTAATTTGTAAATTAAAACAAACAACTTGTGTTCCAGGCTGTGCAGTCTGCATCCATCTCAATAAAACCCCACACAGGGCAAAGGAGACCTTCTGCCCTCACCAGTACTCTACAACATGCCTGGTTTTACCCTTAGTATTGCATGTGAATAAGGATAGAAAACTTCAGAAGCATCTCTGACTCCTTTTTGCATACACACCCCACCCCACCCCCCAAATTTGAGGCCAGCTCTTCAGACTGCTATTTCCAATGAAATAAAAGCCTAATCTGGAGGTGGGAATTAGGCCTAGAGCACAGGTTTAGCACACAGAGAACCAAAACTATGGAATAGTTTTGACTTTTTGTCCACTGTCTTATCCCTTATGGTGAAGGCAGGCTTTTGGGACCTAACTTACAGCAACAACAGTTTGCTGTTTCCCCAAGAATAGTGGGTCTGAATGCCCAGTGAATTTTTATACTAGAGAGCCTAACTGCTGATGGCAGTGGTCTTACCTGTTAGAAACTGAAAACCACTGAAGCCCAGCACTAAAATACAAGTTGTGATGACCTCACCTAGCACGGGTTACTGGAAACACACAAGCAATGACGGACAGACTGATGAAGTGCCTCTGCCAGCCTGGTGTCACTGAGTTGCTACTTCACATGCAGCTACGGTCATAGGAGCTGTAGCAGCAGATGGAGGAGGATTGTTCAAATGGTAGAGCTCGTCCTTCCCTTGGAGACATACGGCTCTAGCAACAGATGAAAACAACCAGTGAGCAAGTTTCAGGAGAGTAGTCCTGGAACACATGTAAGAAACAAATGCAAGGCTGAGCAGTAGCTCTGTATCTTTTGTTGTTCCTGGCATGGCATGTTGGATATAGAGGTCCTTCTTCAAGTAGAACCAAGTTTAAATGAAACACCTGATAAGAGAATATTTCAAACTACATCCTCAAGTTAGAGGAGATAGCCAAAAGCCTGGGTCCTACAGTCTGTAGCATGTTATAGGTCTCTGCCACAAAGTAAACCCCAGAAAGTGAAGATGCACCAAGTATGCACAAAGCTGCCAATCTAGATGCGCCCACACATGCTGCTGTACTACAGAAAGATGCCAAGAGCAGAGCTTTTTGAGTTAGAAAGGCATGCAGGCAGGCAATGAAAGAACTTTAAATTTGTACTAAGTTCCCTTAGCATATAAACTGTATATACATATATACACACTACATATTTTAATATAAATACATATATATATAAACATAGAATAGTAAAGGCACAAGGACCTGGACTCAGCAGCACTTGGCTCAGTTTATGTCCCTCCCATAGGCTTTCTGTAAAGTTTTAGGAAACCTAATGCCCATTTCTTCCTTTGGGTTGAGTTGTTACATTTATGAAACCAAAATGGTAATTCTTCACCTGTTTCTGGTTAGAATCCACTTGCATCAACATTTGTACCAATGGAGCAGTTCAGACCACTAATTTCTCTGTAAGCTAAATATTGCTACTAGCACTACTGAAGAATGGCAAAGGGTTGCCATTCTACAATTGCTCTTTGATATTGTATTGGGTTACTGTGACTGGGGGAGAGAAGAGAAAATCATGTTGCAAATTCACAAGCTTAGGATATCGTATTCTGAAGCTGATCTGTGCAACTGGATGGATTGGAAAGCTTTGCTGTGGAGTCTGGAGATATGAGGCCAGAGTTTTCATTAGTCCCTCCTGCGGATGCTTTAACACAGCAGAAGATTGTTTACAGTACCTCTGCCCACCAGCTTTTCTCAATTCAGCCCATTGCTTGTGGGACATTTGTGCAAGAAGCCAATCCGCTATTCTAATGCAACTCAAAGCCAACTCCTTCAGTGAACAAAATACAAAATTTGCTCTGACTGTATCTGCTTTCCCAAGGTCCCTTCCCTCAAACAAATAAACAAACAAAAAAAAGTTTGTTTTTATAGAGCTTGGGTTAAAAAGCCAGTCTTGGAAATGTACCGAGTGGAGCAATCCTCCAGCACCACCCAAAACCAGCCAGCAAATGAAAGCTCGCCAAGGCTGTTAATTTGACGGCTGGGGGGGAAACGAAACCTATTGCTACCATCTGCACAAAGGAAACAGAGGCAAAGAAAAACCCTGCTGTGTGAGCAGAAAGAAAGGTTCAGCATAGCAGAGACAACACAAACCATATGAGACACTTGTTAAGCCCCCTTCCGTCTTTTTTCTCCACCACTAAATGCTGCAGGACAATGATCAATCTATTCAATAGAAGCTTAAAACAAGACCCTCAGGACTGTCAGTGGTGCAGGTCCCTGTTTTCTTATGGATTCTGGCACACATAGGCCCTGCTCCCTGGTAAATCTTTAAGACAACATGAATAGTTTGCGTACTCTGAGCCCCACAGATGGTTTGGATCTAAAAGACCTTGTGCGGACTGCAGTGGTCACAAAACCCATCCTCACGGCTAGAATTTGGGATGCATCACATTTTTACTGCTGTTTGTACTGTTCAGTTTGTGAACCAGAATAAACAAATGAGCTTTCAAAAAAGAAAGGCAGTTTGAAAAGAGCTTGATGTACTGTGAGCCCTTTATTCAGCTAATTTTACCCCAAAGGCAACAGTGGCTATAGTGTGTGCTATTTCACAGGTGAAGAAAACATCTCTTGGTAATTCTGCTACGGTGGGGGTTAATCAGCAATCAGCTCTATCTACGGAGCTGGCCCCTACAGCTGCACCAACATCTCGGGCTGGAAAGCTGGCAAGCATACCTTGGTAGTGCACCAGGAGGCTCTGGGAATTTCATTACATTTTCCACTCACCCAGCGTGTCTCCGGAAGGCCATCTACGGAAGAGAACAGAACCAGCATGTTGCCGCCCAACCCTCTGGAGTTTCTCCTTTCACACCACTGCCAAAGCACAAACACCCTCACCCTAGGCCATATTCTGATCTTCGTACCAGCAAAAACCAAAATCCAGTATCATCAGCTACAGGCTCTTGCTGCAACATCTACTGACCAGCAATACAGAGGGGGCAAGCGCTTCCTCCCACCTCCACCAGTGCTGAGTATTGATTCTCCTTTGCTTCAAACTGAAGTTAAAATAACGACCCCAGCGCTGTCCGTGGGGCAGCAGGCTGGCATCCCCCCTCCCAGACCCAGCAGTGGCGCGGGGACACGTCTAGGCTTGTTGCAGCCTGTCTCTCAGCTGACACTGGCAATGGTGCTGCGGCAGTCCAGCGCTTTTCACTTGAGCTTTGAAAGAAGCTGCAATTCACAAAGCTGGCAGGGGCGCGGGGTAAAGAATTTATCAGCTCTGCAGTTCATTTTTGAGAGGGCACACACAAAATGCAGCTCAGCTGGATTCACTCATCTCCTCATCTGAGCAGATGCGAGGATATCCGGTGACCTTGTTGAAAACAGACTCACCTGGAGAGATTCAGAGGTTTCTACCAAACACAGTTCTTCCAAAAAGCAGTTTTCACTTGGTGATTGCAAAATTCTCCTTGCAAGCAAAAAAATCCTCCTGCAAATAACAGACCACCAGTGGGGTTTCACACAGAGAGACATCTCTGCTGAAAAGATAACATAGAATATCTGTAGGGCCCGGAATAGGAAGAAAAGACGCAAGATCTGGGAGTCTTGACTCCAACGCCTGATAGAGACCATTCTCTCATTAGAGGAGAATATGGTCAGGTTTTCACCAGACCTGCGGGAGCTGGGAGATAACCAGGCAGACACCCTGCCCCGGGCATCAAAACACCACTTAGCACACTAATGAGGAGATCAGGGCTTGGTGTAATACTGTCCCCTACTTCAGACCTATTGTCCGAAGAGAAGTGGCACCAAACTCCAGGGGCTGCCACTGCATGTGTACTCACAGCCCTGCACCCTGAGATGACAGACAGCTGTGGTGTAAGCAAACCTCTCTCGGCAGGACTGTCTAACTCCAACTTAAAATTGAGCTTCTGTTTCAAGTCAGATTTTCCCCTGATGTGCCTCATCCTGCCCAGAGACAAAAATAGAGAAAGTGAGAAAACAGACCTTTATTACCAACTGCAATCCCCACTGCCCAGCAACTAGCTCTACGCTCCATGTCAGCCTCGCATAAAGACAAAATAATAAAACCCAACAACCCACACTACCCACAAAATAAAATATACACAGCATAAACGTTTACGCAGCTCAAGCAGCGATCGCCATGTGTCTGCAAGCTGAGCAGAGTGGCAGTCCTTGTCCTAGACAGTGTCTAACCTCTGCTCCAGCTCAGAACGTGCTTCAGCAGTGCTGGTGCAGGAGGTGAGGACGCTGCAGTCCGAACCGTGTCACTGGGTAAGCCGGGGCTGCAGGGTCAGGTCCCCTGCCTGTCCTGCTGAATAGGATGATCCCTTTCCAGGACTCCTCAATTCTTACCTACACACAGGGGATCATCTGTAATTTTTTTCTTTTTTTTTCTGCTGAAAAAGAAAACAAAAGGTAGTGGATACAGTGATGACTATAATGAAATAGTTACATCAGGGTTAAATTGCCAGCCTGTGTGCAGCTGTGGTGGGGAACATGAGGACTGCAGCCTGCTGTTGGCATTGCCTACCATAATTACCCCTAACCAAATCATGGTTACACCCTGTTCCACACAACACTTCGGATTTCCAGATTCAAACACATCTCAGACAGATACAGGGCCTGTTTCTATCCCTCCTGATGTCTATAGCAAGACTTCAAGGGTCCAAAGTCCACATAGGACTGCTTATGCAAACTTGGTATTTAACAAATGATTTGGATGAGCCAAGGTAAACAGGCAGTGCAGGCACCATGGAAAGCAAAGGAGCAGTTTTAACTGAAGGAGCACATTATGCCTTCACATTATTTTATGAGTAACACATTAGCCCTGAGGGAAAAGCGTGAGGAGATGAATCTCGAGTCATTATAAAAAGGCCTGGTCTTTATTAGGAGATATATGAATACCTCTGCAGTCCACCAGAGATACCCACCTTCTCCCCCATCCATGGACTTCAGCAAAGAAGGGCAAAACCATCTTTAACTGTCTCCCATCCCTTCTTAGCTCCTATTTCTCTCAGCCCTGCAGTGTGTGGGACCGTTCCCACTCCCAGCGCAGCCCTGCAGTCTCTGACCCTGCAGTTCCCTGGATGCAGCAGGGAAGCAAGTGAACAAACGAGTGAGCAGCACCACCTCCCCCTCAGCATGTCCCTTAGGACAGAGCAGCACCCCACTGCTGGGCAGTCGCTGTGAGGCTGGAGCCCAGGAGTCTGGGCTTCGAGGAGCACGTTCAACCTCTGGCATATAACCCTGCAATATGATCTCCATCATTTCCATGTGGGGCATCCCCTTCCGCCTCCTATGGCACCCAGCACAGGCACCAACTTAACCCACCTGCTGTGAGCTGTTAGGTGGTCAAGTATACTCTGCTAACTCGAAGTTTATACGCAGTTTTTGGGATGCTAAGAGACTGTCACAACCCTGCCTGCCTAGGGTAGGCAGGATTTGGGGGAAGAAAGCCGCCTGGAGCTGCTGCAGAGCCAGGCTACAGTCTAGTCACAAGCATTAACCCCCAGGACCACTCCCAAAACCGGCAGTAACAATCCAGTCAGGAATTTGAAAGCCAGTGAGGATCTTCCCACAAACAGGCTGGCCCTTTGGCAGATGGGGGCAGGAGGGCCAGGGCAGCACACAAACACAAGCTCTCATAACGCCATAAAGAGCTTCTGTTTCCCGACACACTGCAACAGAGAGAAGGCGGAGGCAGAGAGAAAAGCAGCAGTCTCGGGCCACGTGGCAGGTCAAACCACCGCCCAGTTTGTTGGCATCCTCTAAAGTTTAAATATGCTTTGAGCCAGCAGTGAATCATCCCTGGCAGGTAAGAATGATGTTAATTTATGACATGCCAAGTGCAAGCAGATCTTTTGGTGTCAGTCCAACGGTTTTAGTCTTATTAACACACGGCGACGGCTCAGGTTGCAGCTGTGCACATTAAACTCTGGCAAGTGGCATTTTAAACAATGACAAACTTAAAAACAATCACTCCACACATGGAGCCGGGCCAGGCCAAACTGAAGGGTGGCAGAATAAAGGTCAGGAGGGTGACCTGTTTGTCTGGGAGAGGAACAGGTGGCCCGCTTGGGTTGCTGCAGGATCTTTAAACTGTCTGAAGGACACAGTCATGGATCATTTTAACCCATTAAGCTGCTTAGGCCTTCCTTTACACTGGTTTGAACTTCAAGAGAGTATTAAATCTTAAAGAGCTTAGTAATATTCAGGAAAGCTCTCTCTGTGCTTATGCATTCACCGTGCCCATGCTGCACTGTGGAAGTGCACATCCTTCCTTTGACAGCAACACCCCTCTGGCAGCTGAACCAGCTCCCCGCAGCTGAAAAGCAGTAAGCTTTAAAATCAAGCATTGCACCAGAGCAGCAAGTCACACTGGGAAACAGGCAACAAGGGGGAACATGTTACCGAGTCACCACCATGCTACTCAGGCCTGAGGACACGCTGCTTTTCAGAGCCACAGCAGAAGACAACAGGTCAGAGAGGAAAACTTCCCCTCATCAGCTCCTTCCTTACCAACCTCCCAAAGGACACACAGCTAACAGGGGTTGCTGAGACCCCACGGCAGCCTCAGCTCGAGTCTAGGGAACTCAAACCACCTCCAGCAAGGAGGGCTGCCTAAGAGAGTGACTTCTAAGTGCAGCTTCTTGCCTTGACACCTGGGCAAAGTCAGTTCAAATCACTCCTGCCAGTTGTGTTTTCATCAGAAAATGTGATGGTAGAGACACAGAAGACATTTTCATGGCAGAAAACTTAAAATATTCCAAGCCATGTTTCAAAACTGTATTTCTCAATTTGAAATATTATATCAAAATAAATTTTTTTTAAGTGTCAAAAGACAGATGTTTCAGCATAAATCAGCAGAATAAGATCTGACATGTAACAATGTTTTCCAATGCAGTGCTTCCAAACCAATTGTCTTCAGAATTTTGATATTCCCCCCCCAATCTTATCCTTGCAAGCAGAATCTTTATTTTCCAACCAGGTACTTCCCCCAAAAAAAGACTTTTAAACAATAAATCAGGTCCCGTTAAATGAATACAAGAATTTACATGAGATCTGATCCAGAACAGAGCAGGATGTAAATTCATAAAGAAACAGTTATCTCAGATTTAAATACCAGGTGTGTGGATGTAGTTATTCCCAAATGAAATTAAAGGAATTAAATTCTTTCATTACGAGGCACTTTTATTCTGGAATAGGAGCATCCACATATGAAATTAATCAAGAATAGCTAAAGCCACAGTAAGGTCTCAGCTACTGACTGTAAATGAAAACAGTAAATTCATTCTCCCTCTTGCAGCTTCTTGCCACATAACACACTAGATCCCCCTGGATAAATGTTCCTGTAAGTAAAAGACTAGTCCCAGCATGTCTGTGAACACCTCATGATAATACTTCAATGAGATGGACTGGAATCAGTATTTTTCATCTTTGCAGCTTGGGGCCAGAGAGCAGTGAGCTGGGCAGGGACATCAAACAGCGTGTCACCCGACATGGCAGGGAGGGGAACTGGCTCAGCCCTGACCTGGAAAGAAATTCTTAACTAGTAGGTATCAATTCCTGCACCATTTGAGCTTCCTTGAGGGAAGAGAGAAAAATGAGATAATTCCTTAGAGGTTTTCAATTCAAACCTCCCAAGTATCCTTATAGGAATCAGACATAAGTCTGGCTACAGTTTAAATAGAGCTATTGGAGAAATTCTAGCCTCCATGTTTCATAATGGAAGCTTTAGAGCCATGATTAGATACTGCTAGATCTAAAAATCTGATACAAAGTACTGATTTATTATAAATGAATGCATTAATTTAAATATCCTCCATCTACAGCCAGAACAGAATACATATTTGTGATATAGATAATTTTACAGAAATGTGATTAGTTGCTTTTGCCTGATGAGCAACCAACCTATGTCACTGTGCACTGCTTTAATCTTAGTGAAAATGGGACCACAGCAAGAGTTTGTGTGCTGACCAGAGAATGGAGTGAGGGCTAAGAAAAGAAAGAAGGGCTTTTATTTGCAACTGTAGAGGAAGAGAAAGAAATGAGGCATTACACTGTGAGAGTAATGAGTGTATTAGTATAAAATCAATCTTAATTCTACAAAGATATAAGGTACAAACTAACTCCCTGTTGTGGCAGTTACTTGGTTTTTATAGAAACAGAGATACAGAACAGTAAGGTGTGAATATAGAGAATAATTAATCCTGGTATTTTTAGACATGGGGCACTCCATTGCCTGCAAAACTCACTGTTTTTCATCTTTCTTTAAAATGAGCACTTACCTAGAATTCATATAGGAGACCTTGCCAGCCCTATTCCAAGATAGGCTTTCTGAATCAAGTTAAAGCTGTTTTTCTTGGTAGTTCTTCTCTTCATGTATCATCTACATTGATTTGGCTTTTCGCAAAATGAAATTAGAGAGCCAAAAGAGACAGGGCAGAAGCAAAGGCAGCCAAATTTAAGTCCATGCTCAGACTGTTTCAAAACTTCAGTGCCAGCGAAGCAATCACAGTTATCACAAACTGACCCAAGAATATTCAGCTTGATTCTTCTAATTGCTTTAACTGTAAAAATCAATGGTTAGAACTCTAAAGTATAAGAGAAACATAATAAAATTGATGTAATAGCTACAAGGAGCCAGAAAATTGATCAACAAAAGCAGAACAGGGCATATTTGATACCACCATAGTTAATACTTACCCCTAAAAGGAACATTGGTTACCTTTTAAAACGTATTTTTTCATGAGAGCTAGGCAATGTCATCAGTATCTTTTGACCATATCTTCATTTTATCATGGATTATGTACCTTAGCTGTTTTTCATTCTTAAACAAAACATTAGTCTTCCAGTAGACCTTACCTGCATGAAACTGGAATATAACAATGCATTCTTTGCTTTTTACTAAATAGCTTGATTCACTGTTATAAAAGTGCACTTAGAACATTCATAGCACCAATCAATAAACAAATGCAGTATTGCATTTTACATTACAAGAAAGCTTTCTCGATTGATCTGAAGAAAAACAAAAATTAAACCTCATAACTTCATGAAGTTCACAGAAAATGACAGCAGAACACGTTTAATGCACTGGTCCTCATGCTGTCGGTCCTCGTACTGCGGCTGCAGTCATATTTAGCAACAGAACAGCCATCCACGACTGACAGCTTTCTGTGACAGAAGAGCCAGTCAATATTTACATTCCTCATGAACATACAAAAGAGCATCAGGATACTTGAGAAATTAGCCCTTGATTGCCACTTGGAAGGCATCATCAAAAAGTCAAATCACTTCAGCACCTCCAACAAGAGAACTGCTTTGATTCTTGAGACTGAAGATCTCACAGATGCGTCAAGGTCTTTTGCCTGGGAGGGAGAGATGTCTGAAGGGCATAATGGGTGCTGAAAAAGCATCCTGTGAGGGTTTCACTTTTTAAAATGTCAAAAGATAAAGAAAGCATTCGGTCAACTCTTGCTCTCTTTCTTGCTGAAGTAGCAGACAGAAATCTAATAGTTATAAATGGCCACTCCCAGTCTCCTGAGCCAGCTACATGGAATACTGGTAGGATTCTTCAGTGCAGAATAGAGAGGGCTCTACTGCAATATTCAGTGATCACTGAAGTTGGGGGGCACAGGTGCAGTGCTTCAATTTGGCTCTCATGTTGCTAAAATGTCACGACACAGAACAGCCCTAAATCTTGGCTTGGAAGTCACAAAACATCCAGTGCCTTTCCAAGTGAGATCTCAGCTCCTCTCATTTCCTGCATACAATAGCATTATTCAGCCACTGAAGTTTCCACTTAGCTTGCATTTATGCCAAGTACTTTTAATTGCAAAGGAAAAGGATGTTAAGCTCTCCCATTTCTTTCTTTCTAATTCATAAGGGAGACAGCCGTGGTTGGTAAAAGTTATAGGTTAAGGGTTGTTCTCTGCCCCTTCTCACTTAAGGGCCTTGCATCCTCCCCCTGCTGCCTCACAAACAGAGGTTACCTACATTGCAAGGGTAGGAAAATTTATGTTGTCTTTTGTAAAATACTGAAAGGGCAAGTCATTGTAAACTTAGTAGCAAACAAGCTGAATGGTATCTAAACCCTTCCAGGCATCTGTTATAACTGACATTGAGAGTCACCTTGACCAACCTAGGTCTCAATTAAGAATGGATATGCTAGTATTCACCCAATACACACACAGTAATTCAGACAGCATCCAACTCCAAGAACTCAGATACAGAGCAGCAGCTCTGACTGAAGCAAAACGCTGCACAGCAAGGAGTGAAATAGTTGGAAAAACAGATGCTTAATTTCTACTTATTTTTGGCAACCTTGTTCCTGTGATATCTGTTAGATGAGGGGAAAAGAGCTGCTGAATGCTGCTGAGTAAATAATACATGAACCGCAGCCACATCTATGGACCAGCAGGGTGGTACTTAATACAGCCCTACTGAAATTTTTCTTTTGATCAATCCATAGAATGGTCTAAAGTAATGTTTCCATATGGATTTTGTTTCTGTTATGCAAGATCAGGTGAACTACTACATCTTCTGAGACAAAGGGATTAAGTGAATTGGTGTTTTGGGCTTGGTAGTGGTTTAAGAGGCATCTTCACCCCATCTCTGCAGCCTTGGGACAAGAGACTTATTAGCTAATTACTATGAAAATGAACTGAAATGTAAATTAAATGCTACATCCTAAACATACCTTAATAGGCCCAGGAGCAAAAAAGTTAACTTTAATGGACTGTAATTTTATCCAAAAATATAGTTTATTAACAAGCACATACAATAAATTGCACTGCTAACTTTAAATAAAACATCTAGCAAGCTCACCTTCACACTAAGTGACATTTGATTAATACAGAGCAAAAAACCAATACACATATGCTTTCAACAGACATAGAATGAACTCAGCTGCAATCCAAGTTCAAGTTATAATCCAAAGAAGGGCACATAAAAGCAAAAGCAATGAAGACTTCACATGAATCTTGCCGTTTCTTTCCACCAGACCTTTGGTCTCTTACAAAATAGGTCTGTAATACAAAAAGTAATAAAAATTCTGGATTCAATTTACTCAGTCTCTTCCATCACAAGTTAACTACAACATTCTGCAACAACGTGAGTAGTATTAAGAGGGAGGTAAGAGGCAAAGATAGTTACATCTTGGAATTATGTAAGTTCAGCTGCAGATAGGCTGTCTAGCAGCAGGCATGGACTTCAGTGTCATTGTCCCAGTTTTTGCACAAAGATGGTAAAACACAATCTTCTCTCTCATCAATTAAAACTTGATCCATCCTCCACTGTCATCAAGGTAAAAAGTTCTTCAGTTATCAGTGGCACTCTGACAGGGTCAGAGTGGCCTTCAAAAAAAAGTCATCCTCTCTAGTGAAAGGTTTGTCACTCTCCAGTCTTCAGCTTGGCTGTGATGTCAGTAAAACCTGACACGCTGTCACCACACGGGTGTTAGAACAGTCTCATCCTCCCTTCATGTCAGAAAAAGGGATTCAGCAGAATTCGATATATAAGAATTGAAGCCAACTTGGCAATAAACAGCTCCACTCTCCTCAGTATAAGATCTTAACCTCACCGCAATGAACTAAATAGAAGGTTTGTAATGAACTTCAATAAGAGCCCAAGAGAAGCATCAGGCCAAAACAGAAAAATACACACTTCTTGATATTAGACCTTGTTCTTCACACAGGAAAGGACATTTGTATTTCTGATCCTCTGGGGGAGTAACAGGAAGATTCCCAAGAACAGTGCTCCAAATGTAATAGTGTCCACAGTAAAACTGCACAAGTAGTATTTTTAAACAAAGACAGATTCCTATGTTGTGGCGCAACAAAATGTTATCTCTATAACCAGCAGGGTCCCAATTTTATTAACATGGTGCCTGTTACCACAACAAAAATTATGCTTGTGGTCCATCGTCACATTAGGAGTTAATCTTTACTCAGTAAAGTTCTATAGCAGTATCAATTTGTTGAAGACTTAATTTTCTTTCACTCCTCTCCCGCAACTTTCTCTTTATAATGCTTAGAAAAAAAAACCCACCAGAAACTTCTCCTGCTCCCACCATAAGCAGAGTTAAGTCCTACTTTTATAACAAAACCCCCTTTAAAAATAGTAATTTTTTTCAACTGCTAGAACGAGATTTTTTGCAGTACAAGGAAAAATTTATCTCAGTGTGAATTAACCTGATGAACAAGAGCAAGCAATCAAACATTACCTAGACATAAACGCATTAAAGAGAAGTGCAAGTACTGTGACACCTCATATTGAAAAAGAAGCGATGCACAGTTGCATCAGCAACAAGCTCCCTCTCCCCTCTGCAACTTGCATAGCTGGCTCTCGTTAGCTAGTTATGAAATACTCTTACAGTAGAACAACTTTAGAAAAATTTGGACAAGTGAGAATGGAGTTATTTTAATCTAGAACAGTATCACCCAAAGATACAGATGAATACAAACACTGTTCATATAAAAAAAGTTTTAAAATCAACGAAACATGAATTTAAGCCGCATTTTCAGTCTATATATTGGCTTTCCTACTCTTTGTTTTACAAAAATAGGGTATGACATTTTAGCTTCAACTGTGTGTTTAAGTCATCGATTCATTGAACATTCCATTCTTGAAATACCATCTATTAAAATGTTAAGATTCATCCTGCTTATAGAACAAACTAGAATTTCTTCTGAACTGTACTTGTAGACAATAATAAAAGACTGATATGAACTCAATAAAAAAATAATTAGATTATGGGAAGAATAAAAAATAAATAATTAAAAAAACCCCAGACTCTACTCCTACTATCTGATTCCTAATAAAATAAACACCAATGTCTTTCATCTCATCAAGACATTTAAACTCTAAAATATATTTACAGAGTGAATTCAGAAATAAACTGTGTTTTAAAGTCTGTAAGTTGCTATAAAAGGAGAACAAATAAACTTCCAACAGAACACCTTCAAAGACAGAGGAAGCCACAGTAAAAATAATACTGAAAATTCCTGATTGTAGTATTTTATCAAAAATAATATTTCTAACACACTACCACAGTTTTCTTAACAGCCATTTAAAGAAATGGATTCTGTACTACACAGGCACATTTCTGATCTAGATATAACTGAACATGGGCAATTTACATCTCCACTGTATAGTACTGAAGGAAAAAAGCTGAAGATTCCTTTTGCTGCTTCAGCAGTAAACCCCGCTGGGTGGAAGGCCTGTTGGGGATACTAACATTGAAACAAATTAGTGAAATGACAGAGCCAGAAATCCAATAGTACAAAGGCTGCTTGGACATGGCTCTTTCCCCTACTGCAAAGCAGATTTAATAAATGGGATTTATTTTAGAAAGTTTCACAATTCTTAAACAGTAGATGATACTTGCATTCCTGAAGGATTAAGTTCTACATTTCTTAATGCTAATTCAACTCTCTTAAAACCAACCCAATAAAACCAGCAAAGCTTTTACAAGTAACATGCACAACCTAAAAATTCCACCCTCAAAACTGCCTTTTTGGTACTCTTCTAAGCTCTTAAGATACTCCATTTATTGAAGAAATGCCAGGAAGCCTGCAGCGGGAACAAATGCTTCTTTGGCAAAAGGAAAACATTTTAATGCCTCCTCCCTTCAAAGTATGCACACCTCACCACAACATATGCTAATATACTACCAAATAAGTCTCTTTATCTTACAGGTTTTATAACAAACTGTTTCATTCATGTCTATTTCAGCTTGTAACTACCTACTGCACAGAGAAGCACACTGTGCTGAATCAACAAGTAGTTTATACCTAAGAATTAGAAAGTAAAAAAAAAAACCAACCCAACCACATTATATTAAAAGAAATTATATATTCCAAAACAAGTCAAGAGGGGCTAATTTTGTATAAACTGTTTCAGTTTAAAATTTTAATTTTAAGTCATTCAGGCATTTGGGGCCTTTTTTCCATCCTTTGTCCTTTATTGAAAATGAACAAGATCTAACTAAAAAGGATTCCCATAAATATGATAGAGGGGAAATTTACACTAAATCTGCCATTAATATACAAAAACAAATGTTACACCCCTTCTGTGAAGATATCTGTGCATGCATGTATACCTAGACATGGAGATACACATACCTCCCCCTGGATTGCCAGCCTTCTCCGAGGCACACACTCCACTGACACACTCACAAATCAGCCAAATGCTGAATCTAGATGAAGACCAACTCTTTGCAGATCTACAAATCAGCAATTGTAAAAATATAATAAAGATTTACTATCACATTACTGGGTTGTTTGTTGTTTTGTTTTGTTTTTTTAAGTGAATTTGATACTTAAAGTTGTCTTCCTGAAGAACTCAAAGAAGAAAAAGGGGAAGTGTTTTTAAAAATAAAAAACTCAAGTGATGAAAATAAAGAAAACACACCCTCAAACATGCTGGAGCAAGACCACTTAGTGTAGGCATCAGTACTAGCCTTCTTTACTGAAACAGGATCTTTTAGTCTCCAGATGTATCCTAGTTACTCCAATTAAATCAATGTGGCTTCTAATGATACCAGAAAGAAAAGATCTACTTTTACTACGTGGCTTTAAATACCACAGTTAACTGTCAAAGACTCAGTATACAACTGAGATAACTATGTTGTGGAAAATATTAAGAGGAGAGGGAGAAAACAAAGCTAAATTCTAAGGGAAAGTCACTGGGATCTTTCAAAGGTTTCTGTAGGTTTAGATCTATACATCTGAATTCAGACATAGGGGTGAAGAGGATGGGGCAGTAAGTGAAAACTCATTTGTCATAACTGAACCTTTTTTTTTTTTTCCTGTTAGAGGAATGAAAACTGCCTCAAATGATGCAATGCGTCAACCTGAAGACAGCCACATTTGAAATATACTGGAAATCCTGAAGTCAGAGCTTGTGAATTTGTTTGGTTTGTATGCTGTCTTGGAGGAGAGAGAAGTTAATACTTTTAAAAGCTTGGTATTTACACTTCCGAAAAGTTTCTGCAGTTCATCCAAATTTGATAGGGCAGGATTTAAGTGCCTCTTAGCATTCCCGACTGGGCACTTCTGCTGCTTTGGCACACGCGCACACACACAGTATTCCAGTACCAATGGGATACGTCGTCTTTAAACTGGCAGCACTCCTGAGTAGTTTTAAATGTTTATCAACTCAGTAGGTCAAAAGTCTGCAGACACTGGGTGGAGCAGCAGTATGCCACAAAACTAACAGTTGTCAGTAAAGATTGAAGCTCCTGGCCCCATTCCACAACAGACAATATGCTGGTTTGTAAAATACAGGATTAGCCAATCTCGACACTTGAGAAAAAGAAGGTTCATTTGTTCTATATGAATGCCTGATACAAAGGCAGGGAAACACTGCAGGGGTTCTCAAAAACCTTCCTTGCTTCTTAGTCTTCAGTTTAAAGCAGCAGCAGCATGTGGTTTTTCTTTCTGTGGAGGGTGTGGCTGAGTGTTATAGCCAGTAGGTTTAACAGCTGAAAGGAAAATAGCTGGGTAATTCTTCACTTCAGCTTTGCTCATGTGTTTCTTAAATTAGTGCTTGTAGGCATGAAATAACTGAAGTCCAGTGTTGTCCTTTGGTTCAGCCCAGTGATCAAACCAGGCCCAGACCTTCAGAAAGGACAACTGACAGGTAGTGCTGTCACACTGTGCCAGGTACTACAGCAGGGGTGGCAACATGAAAGTGTGGCACTAGCCTCACTGTGACCCTCCTCCTGCCCCCACCCTGGCAGGGACCTAGATATCTGCTTTAAAAACATGAAGATAGTTTTCTACTAACCCAGAAATCACACTTTACCCAGTGCTCACATCATCTGTGCTGTTTCAGATGCAGAGCTCCAGTTCAACACTTAACTATCCTTTCCTGTAAGGGGATACCGATTGCGGTACAGAAGTCCAGACAGAAGTTACTGGCATGGATGTGGCATGTGGTAATCAGTACTGTTCAAATGTTCAGGATCCCTACCCTGCATGTTTTCATGGTCACTGTAAGCTCTTTATAACAGAAACCCTGTCCTTCATGTCTTTCTAAACCAGCTATCACACCTCTACAATTCCACATAATCTTACCATGTCAAGTGCACAAGCTACAGAGATAAGGATGTCTGCCTACCCTGTTTAGATCTCATTTTCTGGATTTGCATCAAATGTCAGCTACTTAAAGACTGTATTCACTGAAGCATTTTGCAGAACACAGTATATTTTTGTCTAAGGGAAGGAATGATAGCTATTTTTTAAACAAGTGAAAACCATGCAGAAATGTGTATTTTCAATTAAAACATTTCAGAATGTTAATATAGTGGTCTTCCAAAGGAGCCCCAAAGGATGTTTTTGTTGAGTTACAACTTCAATAATTCCTAAAGGTGTCTACTGATATGTCTATCATCTTTAACTAAGTTACAACACTTAGCAATTAATTAGAAAATAGAGCACTCCACTCTAGTCCAAACTCTCTCATTGGGATTATTTTGTAAAATTTAAGGATTTAGTAACCATCAAATAGTTTTCCATCACTTTCTCGGAACATCACACTGTTCAATGCATGAAAGATATTCTTTATAGCATGATTATAACATCTCATGCCACTCTGAATATTAAGACTGTAATGGGGAAGCAATTTATTGTACTCAACATAAAATCCACTGAATTTCAACATACGATTGAAGTCTAACAGAATGGCAAGTTGAAATAGGCAATCTCTACAATCAAATCTTTCTAAGAAAGATGACTTTACCAAAATAACATTTATGAAGCCCTCTGGCTGCTGTCCAGATTTGGCATACCTAAATTGCTTTCATTTCATAGAATTGAATTGCTTACAAATCAGGTACCTTTTATTCCACAAACTCACAGCAAAATAATCTGTGACACAGCTGTGGAAAATAAGTATCATCAACCAGAATCACCAATTAGCCTCTTTTTTCTTCAAGGTTTTCCTATACAGAAGCATTTTCTTATTTTTATGGAAGATAACTATTGCAGGACAAGAACTGAGTGCCATTCTTGTGCATTATATATACCAACAAGTAATTTCAGAAACATTCCTTTTTAAAGCATCTTTCTTTTCTGCTCCCCACCTTTAGGCATATGCTTTCTAACTAATATAATTCTCTAAAAAAGAACCTGAACATCACACTGGCTTGTTTAACTCCAAGTGACTTTTCTTTAAACCTTCTTTACTAGGTTTCAAACCGTACCATACTTTTGTCCAAGTAGATTCAGTTGAAATTTCTCTAATGAGCCTTTTCCTTTGCAGAAGGTGGATTCGTTGATATTATCGCTCAGGGTAGGCTACAGTATCAACTCACACTAATAGGGGTTAGGGAAAGAATCACTGCAAAGCAATCAGTGCTCACCTTAAAGATATTTTAAATCTTTATCTATATGAGGGCAATATTCCCTGAACCACACGCCAGTTTTGAGTCCCTTGTATGACTGTACTGACCAGCAAGTCAGGAAGTCTGTGTAGGCCTGTCTACTTGATTTGTGAATCCTGCAGACAGAGTAACAACTGCTACAACAAAAATGGAAGTATTTTTAAAGATGTATTGCTACAAAATGTATGTTACAGTGCAGAACTCTTCCACAGCATATCTCAAGTTAATTAGCATGGAAAGAAAAGCAAGAGTATTTTACCACAGAACATTTTTATTAAGCTCTAGCTTTAGAGCTTTTTCCCATCTTTAATCCTACAGCACGTCTATTTGACAGCGGCATTCTCTTTAAGTCAGGGTTGAGATCATCAGGGGAAGTATTGGTGTTAGGTAGTATTTCCTTCCCAAGGCACAGAAGTGCCATGCACGTGCTACTCTACCACAAACAAGTCAATCCCATTATATCAAAACCCTTCCTATCTTACAGCAGTCTGGAACAGGCAAGTGTGGTAGCTCCTGTTAAACAGGCTAACAGCAGTATTCTGGTTGTCTTGTAAATAAAAGATTTGTCAGCTTTTACATGCAATTATAGGACAGGGGCTTTAGATATGAAAGACTGCTAAATTAAAAAAAAAATTCCTTAAGAATATGCTTTGTTCCATAAGGTGTTTTTCTTCCTAAATGAAACTCCAGTGTAATTTCCTGTATAATTACCCTTGATGCAATCCTGCCATTGGAGTCTCCCTCAAGGGAAAGAGCTTTGGATAGACAATGGTAAACATAGGCTGGCTGCAGCGGTGGCAGTGTCCCAAGGGACAGTGCAGTAATTCCAAGAGGCTTTTGGGTAGTGAAATTGGAGTCAGAAAGTTCAAATCTAAAGAAAAGAAACAAAAGAGGCTTGTAACAAAACAACTGAGTGATAAAGTCAAACACAACAAGCATGATCCACGAACAATTCAGAAAACCAGCTGTCTCACATTAAGACTTTGTCAAAAGAACAGCAAGGTAACATGAATTACCACAATTAGGGTGAAGCACATGGTGTTTTCCATGAGTAAACCCAAAAAGTTCAAGTTAAATGTATAGGTTTAGCAACTGGGGTATAAGATTAATTGGGCCCAAATAACTAGGTGAAAATATAGTTCAAAATAAATAAAATAAAGCACTTTTAGACACAAAGGCGATCTAGACAGGCGTTTAACAATTAATAACAATACAAAATTCTGGAAGGGATATCAGTAGTATTTTACTAAAATAGTTCATCAACCAGTCGAGCAGGATAGCTAAGCTCACTAAAAAGCCCAAAAGCCACCATCAGCAAAAAGGGATCTGAAATCTTCAGAATTACTTGAAATACAATCCAGCCCAGCATAATTCTCAAAGGTCCAACCAAAGAGACCACTCTAAAAAGATCAATACATTCATAATCTCTTAAGTGTGCCCCCACAGTTTACAAGATGCCATCACTTTCACCAAAAAGGACTCCAGGGTCATTTCATGGGAAAGAGCAATCATTTTCTCAGGCTTGGCTCAAGCAACATAGTGTTTTATAAATTAAAACCAACATGCTAATCTCCATCTCGAAACTGAGAGACAGCCAAGACAGGTGAAAGACTTTAGGTGCTGAGTAATCAAGACAAGATGCACTACCTAATAAATCAGTTTCGTGATATCACAGTAGTTTCAGCTTTCAAACACTGTGAGGTTTAACCCAATACACAATGTACCACAACGGCCTCACATGAGATGACAAGCATGACAAGTAGCACATTTGCGTCAGAAAGAAAAGGTCACATTCTGCAGCCAAGCAAAGATTGAGGAAAAAGTAGTCCAGTTCCTTCTGTCATACTTACCTAGCAGCCACCAAGTATTTAACAGCACCATTGAAACTGCACATTTCAGCAGCGATAGATCAAATCTGCTGCTTTAATCAGATGTGCCACCTGCTTCCCCAGCACACCATTATCTTCCACCTGTCTGAATTATGCATGACTCCTGCTTCACTGAAATGTGGGTATCACCAGTGGTAATGCATAGTCTTTAATAAGGTCACTCAGAGTAAGAGATGTGTGTGTGTCTGTGTATATATTAATATATAAAATCTATATATGTAAGCCAGCAACGTGCGCTCGCAGCCCAGAAAGCATGGCCAGCAGGGTGAGGGAGGGGATTCTCCCCCTCTGCTCTGCTCTGCTCTCGTGAGACCCCCCTGCAGTGTTGGGTGCATCTCTGGAGGCACCAACATCAGGACACGGACCTGCTTGAGCAGGGCCAGAGGAGGCCACAAAGATGCTCAGGGGGCTGGAGCACCCTCTGTGAGGACAGGCTGAGAGTTGGGGGGTTCAGCTGGAGAAGAGAAGGCTCCGGGGAGACCTTAGAGCGGCCTCCCAGGACTGAAAAGGGGCTACAGGAAAGGTGGGGAGGGACTTGTCAGGGGGCTTAGTGGTAGGAGAAAGGGTAATGGCTTTAAAATCAAAGAGGGTAGATTTAGATTAGATGTAAGGAAGAAATTCTTCCCCGTGAGGGTGGTGAGAGAAGCCAGAGAAGCTGTGGCTGTCCCCTCCCTGGAAGGTTGGACGGGGCTTTGGGCAACCTGGGCTAGTGGAAGGTGTCCCTGCCCAGGGCAGGGAGGCTTGAACTAGATTATCTTTAAGGTCCCTTCCCACCCAAACTATTCTATGATATAATAAAAAGACTACATAGTACAGTGTAGCAAACACGTAGGCAAGATAGCTAAAAAAAGTTTCACCATCTTTTTCAGGTTCTGCACCTTGGCTGCAACTACATGGAATCCTCACAGCCTTGTATAAACCATCTACAAATAATTTCTTAAACTGATTTTGCAATGCTATCTTGCTATTCCCAAACCAAACTTCACCAGCATCTTCACGAACCACAGTCACATAGTTATATTCCAGAAACTGTCTGGAAGTCACAACTGGGTGAGAAAAGTAGTGACTGATGATTTAAAAGATCTTGTACCTGATGTTCTCAAAGACCTTTTCAAAGACTAGAATTTTACAAACCAAAATGAAACAGCATTTATCATTGTGTAATTTTGGTACAGCTGATAGTCTGATACTAAAGTGAAGACCTCCCCTCTCCCCACCATATGCAGAAATAAAAAAAAAAACAAACCCAACCCCACAAATGAACTGGTCAAATAATAGGTTCTCTATGTCAGTAAATACATTCTCCACAAAGCAGCGCTGTTTCCTGCGTACACAAGTTATCTCACCTCTCAACACAAAGCTTTTTCTTTACAGCATGCTTGCTGCAGACCTCCTTGTACACTTTTCCTGGCAAAGCAATAGTTCAGCAGTTATGATTTATTCCAGTGGCCATGGTACAAGTGACCCCTTATCATAAACTCTCTAATCTTTCCATTGTAACTCTCCACCCTTGTGCTTTCTACTTTCATCTATAAAGCTGACAGATTCCCAGGACAACACGAATAGGGGGGAGTCAACATATCTAAATCTGACAAAATCTGAATCTGCAGGTTATCATCAGATATTGCTAACTCATGTGATTGCATGACGCATAACCAGATGAGCCAAGGGCCACTTTACAGCAGAGCCTGAATTGGGGCAGAACTAAACCAGCTCAGCTGTCACGCTGTACTGAAATGGCCAAGGGCTGCTAGCATTTCTTTTGCCTTATGTATAACAAGTCTGCCAGTTTAGGAGTGTGCTGCCTGGCAAGAAGCTGCATTGTTGGCTGATGCATCTAATCTTGCCTCAGGAACTGTATTTCTCATCTCCTATTTCCATTAAAGAGTTTCTCCTGCAAAAAGCATCCTTCTTTATATAGTCCTCAAGAAAGAAACTATTTGTAAACACCACTCAACCTTAGAAATAGCCTTTGGATCTCTGGTTTTTGATATTGTATGTTTTTGTTCTAATACAGCATTTTAAACATAATTTGATTAAATAAATCTTTTAAAATATTAATCCTTGCCCAGCTCTTTGAAATATTCCAATCACTACCAGAAAAACACTTCCACTCTTTCCGTAATCGAAACAAAGCAGATATTTCATACCTTTTAAAAATCTGTAGTAAGTGTTATAGAGGGTCCTCATGGCCAGTTCTTGCAAAGGCAGCACACGATCTGTTTCTGTCCCTATAGATTTCACCTCTGCTGGCAGGAACACAGTTAACTGGCCCGATGAAAAAGAGAGCAGTTTGACCTCTGAAACTTGAATTGGAGAACCACAACTAGAGGGACACAAGACATTTAAAAAGTGGTTAGAAAGAAGTAATAATAGTAACTTTATGCAAAACCCAGATGACCAACCCAAAGTATGCCCGATACTGCTCTTCAGTGCAGCACTGTTCAAGGATTCCTCCAGTACATGTTGGAGTTGGACTAGGTAACCTTTAAAGGTCCTTTCCAACCCAAACTATTCTATGATTCTGTGTTGACACATATTTTCCATAGATTCCCACCTAGTCATGAGACATTGAGAGGTCTTTATTTATATAAAATAATATTCAAAAGCTCAAAAAATGAGAACACAATCCTAAGGAGGTGAAGCAAGTGTACTACATATCCCTTACTCTGCCAAAGTGTTAATCTCTTCTAGCCTCTGAATGCCATTATTGCTAAATATTTTACACACCTAATAGTTGGCTTCCTCTGTCTCGGATCAATCAGTTGAGAATGGTAATGGATTTCTCAACTGTAATATGTGAGGTAAACAACTGAAATATATCATTTAAGTGCCACTGGGTGATTCTGTACTATACCATTCCCCATCCACAGAGTCCCCTTGGATGATGCAGGGTGGGGAAAGGGAAAAATAAAAACAACAGCCTAAGCTGTAGTGGGAAGATACCCTAGTAAGTCTACTAGTCTTGGCCTTCCCAAATCACATAGGGAAGGTTATTTGTATCCAAGGAGAGAAACTTAGCTTGTAGTAAAAATAATAACTCTTTACATGAACCCTAATGCAAGCTATCATGCCGAAGAGACATGCAGAGGAAAATTCTACTAAGATTGGGGAAGTCAACAGGGTAATTGGAATTGTTTATGACAATTTAAATTTGAAGCCAAGAGCAACTTATTAGGGCCAGTCCTAACAAATGGAACAGAAACACAAATTTGTCAGCCTTCCCAGATATTGGACCTAAACCTGAGGTAACTACACTCGACTTTATCAGATGTAAAAGAAATCCCATAGTACTTCTCTGATAACAAAGAATCTCATCTCTTCTGATTAAAGGAAAAACAGCCAAAGAAACAAGCAAAAAAGAGCAACAGCAAACAGCAAGTCAATAAGCTTCTTGTTAAATATTTCTTTCCTACAAACCATTCAAAAATATAATTTGGAATTCAGAGGTCCAATATTCCAACAATCCATTCCTCAGCAATCCATGCCCAATCAGTTAGCTATCACAACAAATAAATCTATAATGTTGTATTTTCCAACTGATGAACCCCGTAGCAACCTAGCCAGAAGACACACCCATAAACTCACTGCAGTTTCTGCAGTGCAGAGCTGGGCCATTTGGTCTACGTTATACAAAGGGTGAGCCTATCAATGCCAGACTACAACACTGAAAAACAAAGTAGACAAGCAAAACAGGCAAGAGGAATAATCTAAGAGATAGACACCCTTAAATCAGGATGGATTAGGGAATGAATCTCAGCCTACAAGTAATACTGGGTGCAAGAACGAAAATATTTTTAAAAATCCCACAAAATCCATGGAAATTAAAAAGTGGAACAGAGGATGGTCTAACTATCTGGAAAAAATGGAGTTGCTGAAGAACTCTGGTGAATAAATAACTGGGGAAAAAAAGCTGTGACCACCTATTGGCTGTCTTCAGCAAGACTGACAGATACCTAGCTGCAGACTATGAAATCCAATCTGCAAAAAATAAGATCAAAATTTATTTTGAGTGTTGAGATCATCACCTCTTACATAAAAGACTTTTTCAGTCAGTCTGACTGCAGGATTCCCAGACAGAGATTCATTACTTACACAATGCAATTTATATTCTATTTTCAGAAATCTAGCTTTATGTTAGTAGCAGCAGCGCAACAGATTTTATTCTCCAGTGGATGACCAGACAGAGTACTAAAGCCTGGATCTTCAACTCTTGCCTGACCCATGAAAGCTTTGCATTTGTTACTAATGCTTTCTTGGAAAGAACAGAGAAATTTTTCACATGACTTTATTACCCAAATTTAACATCACTCAGCACTTTATCAAATAAAACCTTTGGTTTCCTAATAATATATGTAAGTGCTCTTCCCATGTTGAAACATTTCCTTAAAAATTATCTATGCTGTTTTGAGATGGTTTCACAACTACAACAAATATCTGTTTGGTACACAAGTACAAATATTATTTTGCTTATTAAAACTATTTTAAAAATTCTTTATTATTAAGGAAAAAAATTTTTGGTTTTCTATTCCACAGAAGCGTTACAACAATTTATTTCATTGCAACTGTTTCAACTTCTTTGGTCTCTTCTACACTAAACTTATAATAATCTCCATGAGAGATACCAGCAGCTAGTCTCACCAGCAGTGTGCACATAACAGCAAAAAGAACTGGTAATATCTTCCCAAAAGGTCAGTGCAAAGATAAAATTATTTTGACTGGGTATAAAATAAGGACTTAACACATTAGGAAATAGAGAGACACAGTTGTTTAAAATCACCTGAAATAGACAGGACAGTTGGACCAAACTCGCTGGAACATTTCCTGCACTATTACTAGTGGTTTTGGTCACAATCAACATTTTATTACCTTTAGGGTCAATTTATTGACTGTCTTAGAATTTACAATCAGTTCTGAAGGAACAAAACCTAAAAATTGTTTTTCCTGAAAAACAAAATTAGTAGAAGCTTAAGACTGCACACTGTTCAGCAGAATTATAATCCAACTGCAAGTATTTAAATATCACACAACCAGCTGACATGGGAATATTAGAAAAACCTTAAAATGCCAAGACTCAGCATCTCACATACTGCAGTACAGTGCAGGCTGTAGAGAGGAAATTTATATTTAATGCAAGATTTGCTGAGAGTGAGCATACCAGAAATTTATAATTAGATGGTAATGGGGACAATCCTCTTCTGATCAGTTTTACACCAGTAAGGCTCCATTCATCAGTGGTGCTGATCCTAATTTATGCTAGTGTCAGTGCAGAAAGAATTAAACTAGTGTCCTAGACAGACCACTTTTTCTCACATCCTAGCCACAAACATGAGACAGCCTAGGATATTTTTAAAATCCACATGTAAAAATATACCTGTCAATCCATAATTCCTAAAAAAAGTTACTTATTTTAGTTAGTAGGTACCGAGACCTACAAAAAGCTGATACATGTAAAATGAGTGAACGATGTGCATGTGACATTCCAAGAAATGTGAGAACTTATGAACTACACAGATGCTGCCACACATTAAAAAATATTTTCATCATTCTTTAATTCTGGAAATTCTGTGAAGCCTACATTTTTGGACAACCTTTAAATGCAACTAGGATTCAGCTTCAGGCCTTACGTTATCATTATAAATTCCGTCAGAATAACTGCACTGTCTGTTATGGCTTAATACTAAAATACTGAAAGTCAGTAATTATCACAGAAGATTTATTACAAAAATAAAACAGAACTGGGAGCTGCAGTAATCCCTTCAAATTAACATCCGTTCTGAATCCATCACACAAAAAAAAAAATCAGTTGTATCATACAGGAAAATATTTATGAGAATTTTTACAGGGAACAGGTGTGTAAAACATCTGAATTAATTCATACCTACCCACTGCAACCAATGACTTTATTATACAGATAAGATGGGAGGCCTTTCAGATGAATATTGTTATCCACATAAACATACTGTAGCTCCCGAGAACGACCTAAATCTGGATTCAAAAAATAAGAAAAGTCAGGGGGAGAATGGATGGCATAGTGACAATATGAGCAAAGCAATTCTCTTTAATTATAAATAAGCTCATCAGACTCAATGTAAGCAAACAAATTTGTATTTCTGAATTGCAAAATTTCAGCCAATGGTTTTATTATGGATGAATTGAAAAGCTGTTTAGAAAGCAGCATTTAAAACTACTAAACCAAAACACCCCCCCCGAAAATCCCATTATAAATAATTGAATTTTAACACTGACAAACTCTGAAGTCACTTTCAAGAAGCGAAGGGACAACTGATTCCAAATTTTCAGTTCATACTTCAAGTTCACAAAGTCAAACATACATTCAGCATCTGGCCTCATGTCACTGAAATCACAGCTTCGCTGTCTTTGATAAAGCAGTAAAGACAAAGAAGAATGTGGTCTTTCCCACTCTTTCCCCAAGTAATTGTTTGATTACATTAGCCACAACCAAATACAACCAGTAATCATTCAGAAACAAGTCTGTGCTGTGTGGTAAATCACAGAACACAAGAAAATATACAAGCATTAAACTGCAGAGTATTATACAAAAAATCGTATTGATCATCTGCTTGTAGCCACATCTGAAGGTGTGCTTCTTGAATTATTTCTGTTAAAATATTCATGGCTGGCAGTCAAAGAAGCAAGTACAGCATGTTTAAGCGATACCTTTACAGACTAGAAATATATTAATGTATCTTAGACAGGAGCATATAGGTATGGAGTAATTTCATTCTGTTTAGAAAATTAAAGTGGGAAAATGGAGCAGAATTAAAAGGGAGAATTTAGGTTTCTAGGAAGAATTCTTTAAAACAAGAATTTTGCTTATCAGCAAGATCTAGTCAGTGGTAAAACTGCTATCAAAAGAAGTGAAAAGCATGCTAATGTGAGACATTTAAAAAGACAAACCAAACAGTGAACTATAAAAAAAGTTTCAAACTGGCAGGGAAGCTGACATGCAGGATCATCTGGGCAGCCCATTTCATCCTATGCTGCTCAAGATACTGGGTTAGGAAAAGACATATGCATTTAATACAACGCACAAACCAAGCAAACAATGCTTGAAAGCCTCTCTGCCTGAGCGGGGATAGATGTAATCCAGACAAACTGCACTATGAAAAACTAAATTTAAAAAAATAATCTGTATGTCTCCCAACTTCTTAAACTTTTATGAGTGTTATACAAACTAAGCAAGATAAACAGGCATTTGGCTGAATCAGCCACATTGCAAGATGACACTAATATCGACCGATTCTGACTTCCCATCTTTACCAACTGTCAATTACCTTGGTTGGCATAAAGATAAAGATAACCAGAGAAATTAGCATAGCTTCTGTCCCTTTTGCAATGGTGGCCAAGAACAGAATAAAAATTAAAATTATTTCCATGATATTTCTATTCAGAAATTCTATTGGAATAATGATCTCTCACCATTCCCTAATTCCCTACTATGACAAGAAGTAATACAATCCTTTTTTAAAAAATTATAAATAGTTTTATTGTACACAAGAGTTCTGGACACCACTTAGTGCAGATAAAGCAAACGGTATTTTGAGTGATATTCCCCCCAAACATTTGGCCATCTTAAAATATACTGAATGTCTTCAGCTGTCACCCACTTGAATGGCAGCTGTAAGCACCAGAAACCTTAAAAGCTCACACTGAGGAGGAGCTTCACAGGGTGTCACATTATCAAATCTTTGATATAAAGAACAAATGATGATACCAACAGAAAAATGAATAGATTCCTTTTCTAAAATAAAAATGTTAACATAGAAAAACCTGAGTTTTGCTTTTTTTCATTTTAACACAGACCCTTGCCATGCAACAGCCTATGGAGGTTTCAGGACCATAATCTGGCCTTTGTTCAAGCCTGACTCACTGGACATCAGGGGACACGTTCAACCATCACATGCTGCTTTGACCCTGTCCCAAAGCATTCTAGTTTACAGAGCTATCTGCTGCACCCATCAACTGTCCTGCCCCAAGAAGCAAGTACAAATATCTCTGCTGACTGATGGGCACTGCTGTGAGATGCTGCTGTGCATCATTATGAGCTAACACCTCAAAAAGATGATTTATTTTGGCTCACTATTGCAGGGCTGAAAATAGTTTAGTAAAGTTCTGGGATATTTTTAGATGAAACAAAAACATTGTTATCCTACAATGAATAAAAGTATTGAGATACTGAGGCACTATAACACCATAAAGTATTGTAAGACTGGAAAAGAATCATCCAATAAAGTTTAAAGCAGATAGCATGTGCATGGCACACCTAATGCTTCAAGAATATCGCCTCATGTTGCAGAAGCCAGTTATACTAAGAGCAGAAAACTATGGGTTGCTGGGGTAGCTTGAATGTGCTACTGTTTAACTTATTAATTTAGAGAATGGAAGAAAATTTTTAAAAGAGGCTCATCTCGCTCATTTCTACACAGATGTATGCAAATGGGCTGAAAATCAGGCAAGTCAAAAAAAGCCCTAAAGCTGTTCTTTTCATATGCATTGAGGGGGGAGTTAGGCTGCATCTCATCTCTTCCTTCCCTCTGTCTTTATCTTATGCTATGTTTAGATTCTAAGTTCTGAGTTGACTGCATTTCCTAGGTAATTAAAGCAAATTTTTGGATGTTAGACAAAATATCTCAGTAGGAAAATTTCAATTCCCAAAGCCAAATAGCCTGGAACTATAAATGTTCCTTTGATATAGTTTCTTTGCATTAAACAACCAAGCATCTTCCAGTCCCCAAAAGATTTTTTTTTCTCCCAATTTCAAACGCTATCCATAAAGTTTAAATTTAAATAAATCATCACTTTAAAAAGCTCTTTGTATCCCATCCACATTAATTTTTATGTCTTATATCAGTCAACAAATATTGTTAAAAGTTCTCTAAAAACATGCTTCTGAAGAACTTTGTAAAATAAGGAAGCTGTCCATCTATGAAAAGGCTAAAGCTACAAAGAAGGTTTTCATGTGGCTTTTGCAAGCACTGTACTGTGTCTAAAACATTTCCACTTTCCTCCTTCCAGGCTCCCAGATCAAAGACCTTTCTCCCAGAAATGACCAAATGCCATGAGTCCTGAACAAACCCCAATTCTACTTTTTTTCTTTTTCTCTCTCTTTTTTTTTTTTTTTTTTTTTTTTTTTTTTTTTTAACCTCAGGGCCCTGGCATATGCATTCCACATGGCTGAAGATGGAACAAAAGCTCTTGTGTGTCTGCACTGATGCTCTTTTAACCATACTGTGAGGGCAAGGACACAAAAGCATATACTGAGGTAGAATAAGACTTTTGTTTACTGTGAACTGATAATTACTAGACCCATTTTCAAAACAAAAAGTGCACATAAACCCTCAATAAAGTGATATAACGCTGAATATTTGCTGCCATAACATTCCCTGTACTGCCAGTACACTTGAGAATTTATGCCCTATTTTAATTATATTTGTACTTTATTATGTAAATCATTTTTGCAATGTCATCAGATTCAAATTTCTGCCTGCAGTGGAATTTGTTTTCAGGCACAGGAGCATTTGCTAATGGTAAAACTTTAAAGATAAATTTCTAAAAATGGATAATTTATATTCTAAGTAGATTGATATGAAATGATCAGTAGTTCCATCTGCCATTCACGAACAGAATTCCTAAGACCATTTTTAGGGCAGCATGGAAGTTACCCTAACAATAACAGGACTGTCCAGGATGCAGTTTCCTGTTCAACTTACACATACAATTTGGTTGTTTTTTTGGTTGGGGTTTTGTGTTTGGTTTTTTTTTTTTGTTTTGTTTTAGTTTTTTTTCTTTGCTTTGTTTTGTTTTGGTTTTTTTTAAATACATTTATTAGGAAGGTCCAAGGGTCAGATCCACACAGTCTTGCTTCTTTGAATATACACTGGAATATTCAACAGCTGAAAAATAGTAACTTCTAAAAAATACTGGCATATCCAAGAATTAACTATGTTCTGCAGAACAAATGACATAATTGTTTACCCATCTGCTTGTTTATGTACCAATTCTGAAAGTCAGGGAGTGGAATTCGGTATTTTATTGTATTTTGTAAAATTTATTAATAGTGTTACACATACTTTTAAGACGCATGTGCCCACAAACTTAAAAGAACATATAAGACAGAAAACTATAGTATGTATCCAGCAGTGCTGTGCTACTGCTGGAACAAATCTGACACCTATCAATCTAGGAACAGGAAAATGCAGATTTCCATTACACTTAACAAGAGGATCTACTGGCAGCTACAAGGGACATACTTAGATGAGGAAGAATGGATTCCTTCACATAGTAGATGTCAACCACCATATGAAATACAGTAAATCACACTTTAAAAAGCATTAGGTTCCAAATACGTTTCTTCTAGCATGGACATGTCTAATAAAAAGAGAAAAAAACCACATTCTGTCAGGAGATGAATAAAATGCCTGCTTTTCAACTCAACTCCCTAATTGAAAAAAATTGTTTGACAATTCTTGCTTGAATATCAATTGTAGATATTTCTACAGTATCTTTCACTGTTATTTAACATCCTTACACAGTCATTAACTGGTAAAATTAAGTTGAATGTAAAAATACACATACACACACAAAACATTAGCAAATGTGTGCAGCTAGCAGAAATAATGCTACAATTATGCCTTAACTACAGTAATACTCAAGAAAAACATTTTCCTATACAATAGAGATAGATTTAACCTTTTTACTTTTCAATGCACTAACTCTCTCCTACTTTACTTTATCACATCTTGACCAATCTGAAGTCTTCCGATTCTTCAGAGGAAGGATTAAACATTTACATTTATACTGTGCTGCTTCTCCTCTGAACTCAAGGATTTATGATTCAGTTTCATATCCACAGATAGCAAATTATCTCCAAATGTTCACCAGTGAGTCACTATTAAGAACTACTGAACAAGGTCAATTGACAGTCTTTGATGTTTCCCGTTATTTTAAAAGTTCCTTTTGAATGTTTTGAATCTGAGTCTAAAAATAAAGAAAAAAAAGAAGGTGTGTCATTATATTAGAGATTTATTTCCTCCTTTTGAACTTAAAACATTTCAGGAGATCTATGGCTCATCCAGGTCATAGCTCACTCATAGATAAGCTACTAACATAAGAGTAGCAAAAACTTTTATCCTTTAATTTCACATCTCATCTCACTGAACAGCATTGTACTTTTACAAAATTAAAAAGATTCAACTTCCTGTCTTATGGAGTTACAAATACTTGCCAAAATAGGGGAAGTTACTTTGCTTGGTTTAGGTAGCACTGTGTAATCTGGATGATGTGTCCAGGAACTCATTTTCTCATTTATATAATGACAGATGTAACTAAACCCCTATGTCTGGAGACATTATTTGCATATACTTTGTAGTAATATAAACTAAGGTGCTAAGAAAATCAGAAAGATCATAAACTTCTTTAAAGACTAAATTGCTAGTACTGAAAAAATTAAGTTAAAACTATACACTGTAATTACTTTAAGAATTATCTCATTTTTAGCCACCTCAATTTTCAGCTTCTTTTCAAAGTGATTATCATACCTTCATCTGTACCTAATTAACACCAAACTCTGATTGTATTCTAGAAAAACTATTAATGGCTATTCAAATGATATGACAGATCTGCATGTGTGTCTATATTTCAATGGAGATTAGCCTGTGGCAGGACTAAAAAGTAACGAACACAGAGAAGAGGACTTGCTTTTCACAGAATATACCATCCACACTTACTGACAACACAGCTACTCCCCACAACAAACCAGCACATGCTGACTGCACCTCCTACTCTCGAAGACCTGCTTCAACACTTCCAAACTTTGAAAGGGTTGCAAGAAAGGCAGCTAAATTTCTTCTTGTGCTACTACCATGGAAGTTTTGATGGATGCCTACACACAGCACAAACTAAACCTTCGCTAGATTATGCAGTACTGACATTCCTAATGATGAAAAACAATTTATGTGGAGTTACTGGGATTCCACGGAAAGTTTTAAACCTTAGCTGAAAAATCTTAGTTAAATCATCAGATCCAGGAAACAGAAACAGATCACTACCCAAAGTGGTGGAACTCAGATTACATAGTACTATATTTAAACACAATATCATTTAAACTTTTTTTCCCCCTCAGTTAGCTAAAAATAAAGCAAATCTGATAGCTGACCTATTGCTTTAAAACAGACATGAAACTTCAACCTGCCTTTTTTTTTTTTTAGTAACATATTTTCAAGAATATGATCACTGTGACAACTCCATTAACAGAGTTCATAGGGACCACCAAAGAAAATCACTTGGTGCCTTTTGCTTTTTTATTTCCAAGACAGAAAGTTTGTTTTGCTGTCTCTTCTCTGACCCACCCCCTAGCCCAATGACAGTGGTGACTCACCAAGTGGCAAAAATGCGAGGCGGTTTCCAGCCATGGAGAGCTCATTGAGGCTTGGTAGCTGGCACAGGTGGCGGGGAACATACCACAGGTGGTTTCGGTCTGCAGTCAAGTACTGCAGCGAAAGGCACATATGCAGCCTTTCAGGTAACGTTATCAAACGATTGGTTGAAATGTCCAGTGTTTGCAGCTCCCTCAGGTCTCCAACCTCTACAATCCAAAGAGGAGTCATTGAGATTTATTAATGTAACTTTATTAACAAACAAGACCACAAAAAAAAAACCCTCCTCACATAAATCAAAAGCAAAGGTCAGTTAGCTGTGCTGTTATCATCTTAAGATACTGTTCTATCAATCAGTGTTCAGAACTGATACTAATAATCGCCATCATCTTCCTATTTAAAATCTTTTTGATGAGGAACAGTTATCAGTTAGGCAGTAAGTTTAAATAGGAGATCTCTCAAGATAAAGCATTCCTGAATTGCGACAATTACTACTGTCAAAAATATCAAGCACTTTCCTGGTCCTAAATCAGAACTAGAAAAAAGATATAAACCCCAAACCATAATACATTAAAGAGCTTGCTGTTATTGAGGGTGTTCTTTCTGCATGACACCACACTCATTCAAATTAAAATTAATTTTTTATTTTTGTTAAACATTTGAGGATGCAATGCTTATATCCACCTTAAGATTCTCTTGCAGTGAGACTTACAGATACATGCAAAGCACTTCTTGCTTAGTGAATCTTTCATCAAGCATGCTTAGTTACAACAGCTCTGTCTTCATAATACAATTCTAGTTTAAATTAGAAAAGTAGTCTCTTAACCTGTAAATTATATTGTTATGTTACATTGTAGGAAGATATTACAGTAAGTTCTAACCTATAGTTGCAATAATTGCAGCTTCTAGAGTTTTGGGGTTTTTTTTTTTCACATTTTAGGAATTTTTAAAGTCCATTTTATGTTTTAAATAGCATTGTGTAATTTTTTTATGTAGGTAACAAATGAAGTTCTTGGAAGTCTGCAGGACGTGATC
Source organism: Athene cunicularia (assembly GCF_003259725.1). Classification (NCBI taxonomy): domain Eukaryota; kingdom Metazoa; phylum Chordata; class Aves; order Strigiformes; family Strigidae; genus Athene; species Athene cunicularia. Next base: position 11,668,457 of record NW_020799112.1, read on the forward strand.
ACATAAGGAGCCTTACTTGTGCATCAGAGTGATTTTCCTTGTGTCTGGCCTGTGGGACCAGGATGCACTTCTCTAAGGACTGACTGACGAACATATTAAGCAGCTCTACAGGTTATCTCATTGTTTATTTAGTTAGATACTCTAAAAATTGGATAATTCTATAAGTTATTTTCTCCAAACATGGGGAAACTCTAAACAGTTTTGCTTTGTTTTTAAATACTTTACAGCAGTAAAACCAACTCGAAGTACTTGGTGCCCCTAATTCTTACTGCAGTTCTCAGCATCTTGCAGAACCAAATGTACTTTGCTCTTGGCTGAATGAAACCAGCTCTTGCATCTGATAGCTGCTAAAACAAGATTCACTCGAATTTTCTACACTGAAAACACCAGACAATCTACACAATCCACAATCTGCACACTATCACCCAGATTTTTTAAAAAAGATATAAATAGGGTAACACTGTTTAAGTTAAAGCTGAACAGAACCTGTTGTGCCCTTAAGCTCTCTCTGTAGCAGAAGCTAGAAAATTCACTATTCCCGGAGCTCTTAGGTAGCCCCTTGTATACTACACCCAAAGAAGAAAACTAAGTACTAAGTTAATTTCAAGGTGCCTTCTTCAAAATCAGAAAAAGAAATGGCAAATCTCAAGGTGACCTAGGGAAAAACTGCTATAAATGTTACTTTCAAGACTGAAAACATGAAAAGGAAAAAGGAGTTACAATTCAGTAATAGAGATTTCCACAAAACTACTAATTAAACAAAATGTGTGTGCACATTTAAAAGGAGTTTCTGCCCACTGCAAACAATCCCAGCATTAACTATAATAAAGAATCAACAACACAGTATATGAATCCAAGATAGTACTGACAGAAGCAGCTGCTATACACCGATGACCACATTCTTCAAACCTCTTAGTTTTGATGTCAACAGGAATCACCAGCTTTATTTAAGAAGTGGTTGGTTGTTTTTTTTTTTACTACAAGATTGAAAATGAATGGCAACAGCAAAGTAATCACTACTAAATAGCAAAAAACTATTGTGCAAAAGAACTGCAGTAGAACTCATTTTTAAAGCGTTTTATATTCATGACAAACAAAGCCATATGCTTGAAAACAGTGACAGGAAAAAAGCCACCTACATTCAGCCAAACCACTGACCACATGCAGTCAATAATAGGCCTAGCTATTTTCATGCACTAACCTTTTTCTCTGCCACTAAAAACAGTTTTCTAATTCAGTTTAGGTCCAAAATCCCATAAATGTTACGGTTGGCAAAGCTGGCAGAGTTTCAAAGGCATTGCTAGAATGATATGTTTCAAATCTAAGAGGAAATAAAAGTATTCTCACTTTATCCTTCATCCAAAAAACACATACTTGCCCAAAACTTCATCCTCTCTACCTTAAATCTTGCAATGCATACCAGATGTAAACACCCACTTTCAACATACAGTGCCATATGTTACAGAAACACCCACCGACCCATGAAGTTCAGTAAACCAAACAACGTCAAGTGCCATCAGATTAAAGATATAACCCCCAGACTCCCCACCATAGCACTGAAAGATCATTTTGAAGAACATGGTCAGACATTTACTAATACACTAAATTGGTTTCAGTCTCATTAAAGCAAAGGAAAACAATAAAGAGGAATAACACAAAATATAAACAGTCCATTAATACATTTTTCAAGCTTTTAGTTACTAAATACTATTATCTGTGCTTTAAAAATGTTGCAGCATAAATCCTGAAGGATGCCTTGGCTAACACACACAGTGAAAGACTTACAGATCTCTCTTTTGCTAGCACCTCATCAAGCACTGAGACACATACGAGAGGTGGACTTTGGAAATTTCAGGCAGACCCAAGAAAAAAAAAATAAAAGCTATTCCCAAATAAAATGAGAAGGGACTTTTATTCAGGGATTGCCCCCCACACCCAAGGGTAAGAAAGAGACAAGCATTATACATCACCATTATCCTACACTGAGGAATTCCCATTACATTTAAATGAAATTCATAAATGTATAATTTAAAATTTATATTGACTCTAGGATTAGTACTATCAAAAATCAACATGGGAGAGCACTGAGCCCAGTTTTGACATCAGAACCCAGAACAAAAGTCCTCAGTAGCTTTGCTAAACCTCTAACTCAGACCTGAGTTCACACATGAAGTTCCCATCTGATTCTTTGGACCCCAGTGTTTCAGCCGTGTCCATCTGCACAGATTACTGCCTTCACATATAGCTGGGCAATTCTGTGGCTTGGTCATCTGGTACAAATGTGTTCACAGTGTAGTACACACAAAGCAGCTGACAGACTGTAAATCCACATACTACCTTACCTCACAGAAACTTAAACGCAGGCTTATAGCCCTGCCTATAGCCTTCTGAAGGTGGTTTTCAGCGACACTGATGTACACATAAATACTTCAGACTGTATTCTAAAATAGCCAGTGTTTGAGAAATTAAATCATCTTTTTCATCCTTGATAACAGGAAGATTCAGAAGTGATTACTGGGGCTCCAAAAGGCAGCCTTAACATTCATGGTAATAACCTTCCCAACCACTTGGAGAAAGAGACAGTGAACACTTTTGTGTGTTTTCAAAAGAAAAACTGCTAAATATGTTTGTGTCCCAACACAAAGAGAAAAGAAACATCAGCATAGATTTTTTTTTAAAAAGAGAGTGAAACCTTGAAAGAATTTCAGGAATTTTCCAAAATTATCGTCTTTCTACAAAACACTGTATTTGTAGAAACATACCTAGCACGAGGAAAAAAAGAAAAAAAAAATATTTCTGATTCAGGTGGTTTAAATGTCAGCTTTTAAAATTAATTCCCATAGTTTTACATGAAGAAAAAAACACATCTGGAAGTAAGCAGCCTATACAAACAATAATTGCCAAAGGCAGTTCAAACTTCCTTAACCTTCTGGGGATACAGGCCTCACACCAGCTGCATAACTCAAAAATAACTAAGAGTTTTCTTTACATTTCAAGAGCAATCCCACCTTTCCCTGTTGGACCATAACCCACAATTTCATCCAAAGAGATATGAAACACATATAAAATTGGATTTGAGTGTATGGAAGTCATAGATTTACTTCAAATCAAACACTCTTTCTATTCAAGTAAAGGAAAAAAGGGGACAGGAAGGGGCTATAGACCTACCTGCATGAGAAAGCACCTCAAAGCAGGATATTAAGAGAAAGCAGAGAACCTACAAGGAATGGAAAAAGGGTCTGATGAGCAATGAGAGCTGGCACTTAGAGGTCAGGCCACAGAAGTCAAATTAAAACTGCCAGGAGGCCAGAAAAATGGGAACTCACAGACAAACGAAAGGTTTCTCAACAAGAAATAAAGAGCAAGAAATGAAGAACTAGTATCAACAAGGAATAGAAGTTAGGAGGACAGACCAAATATTAAATTAGCTTTCTGCATCATTTTTTCCTGTAAGAATAATGCTGTGTATGAGGACAGAGACAGAATACCTCATGGGAACAAGGACAAAGTACTGAAAATTACCACATACATTACTAAAATGAAATGAGGCTGCTTAAAAAATTTCCATCCCAGAATACTGAAAAAATGGGTTATATATCAAAATTGCAAGCTCAGGCACAAGGATTCTCAATGAATAAGACATTTTCTGGGATAGCAGCCTAGGGTTGGAGAAGAAATGTAGAACCTGTGTTCAAAAAAGCCTTGTTAGTGTGAACTCAGCACTCTTCAGTACCTTAGAACAACTGTTCCAAGGGGAAAGAGCAACCAATAGTAACCAATGACTGGAATATAAATAGAAAGCAGAATAAAAACACAACCCAGATCTTTCCAAATGTAAATCATGTTATACTGGCTTATCTTTCTTTGATGAAATTTCCTGGTTAATGGTAGCACATGAGTATCCCATGCCATGGCAAATTATTGGGAAGGAGAAAACATTACTAGCAGTGGTGTTCCTCAAGGGTCTACTTGATTTAGAATTTCCATTTTTCTACCTTGGTAAAAAAAAAAAATACTAGGCTTTGGTTTGCTGTTGACATAGCATTTAAAGTACTGATAGAGAATGAAGTTACCACACAGGTAGAGGAGCAAGAACTTTTACAATGACGTGATTGAAATGAAATACAACAGAAAATAAGCATGATAAGAAGGTGCTGCAAGTCAAGGTTCTGCCTGAAACAGGGAAGGAAGAAAAGGACTGGCTATACTGGTTCACCAGCTAAGGATAATGAGCCACCAGTGAAAATAACTAATGCAACTTCTATATCCAGGCAGCACTGTATTAGGTGCAAGAAACTACATTAATATACCTTTGTATCGTAGGCAATAATGATGATCTTGCCGTTATCATACAAAGATCTATATTACCACCCTGCGACCAAAGAGATCTAAGACGGAAGCAATCCTCTCTCTTGCAAAGCCAGCAGCACGTCCCCATTTCAAGGCTGCAGCACTCCATCCTATAAATCTTTGCTATATACCACCAAGTAATGTTTTCCAACTTGTAGTACCCGGAGGGACATACTCTCACAAAGCCATACAGAATCAAGTGCTGCGATGCCTGTCTGTGATCGTGAAGCATCTTCACGTACCCCAGTGATCCCTCTCTATCCTGGCCTCTAAAAAGAAAGTTGGTTGCTTCAGGAAAGGAACAGAAGGTGCTAAAAGTGGCTACTACATCCTTGAAATAGTGTTTTAATCAACTTCCATGAACCTCAGTACAAAATGTATTTTCCTATTAGACCTGTAAAACCACGCAATGGTGAATAAAAGGTGTCTGAGGTCTTTCATACTTACAAAGCTCATTACTCGTCCCATTAGAAAAAAAATGCAAGTCTCTATACATGCCTGTGAATTTGAATTTTGATACTATTATCAATTTAAAAGTGTAATGGACAGGAAATATAAGTTTAAATCACTAAGAGCTTGATGGAAAAGATATCCTTTAGATCTGATCTGGGATGTCTCAGGAGGACTTAAATAGATTTTAAGATGGTTAAACCAAATTAAATAGCCTATTATATATTACATTACATTTACTGTCCTACCATGCAGCTCACATTTCATCGCCTATAAAAATTAAATTTTCTAGCACAAATTGGCACTTATGATAGACCTGTGCCATCTTCAAACAAGAAAGTTTGACCATAACTGAAAATTGGCATCATTAGATTTAAGGACAAAGAAAGGGGGAGGCAAACTGAATCACATTTACATTTTGACACTGCTGTATGCAGATCTGTACTGTATTGTTACTGAGAGCTTGAAAAACGTTCGTTTCTCAAGCCTAACAGACCTGAAAATGATTTTTTTTCCTTGAATTTTTCCCATGTAGGCCAATATTTGCTCAATATTTTAAGAAAAAAAAAAAAAAAAAAAAACACTGCAGCAACTGTTTTATGAATAACCTGGTTTTAAATAAGGTGCTGAATATGAGTTCAAACCCATAGAAATTGTATGGAAAAAAGTCTCTATCCTACCTGATCAAACTTGAATCTATTACTTTTAACCATACTTATGGCTGCATTTCACACACACATCCTGTCTGTAAAGAACAAGGAGAAAAGACATTTCTGGGGCAGGATTATCTTTGTGAATGAACACAGTAATGTAACACCTCAAAGATGTTCCCAATTCTCAGTTTCACCTGCTTCAGCCATAAACTATATTGTCTTCTCCAAAACATTTAAGCAGCAGTCAAAACCCAAAACCAAATGGAAAATACATACTTCTACTGAACATACCCAAATAAAATCTTTCCTGAACCTTGCTAAATGTCACACACAAATTTAGTACCAAACCTTATTTATTTTGTACTATCATTCATAAGCAAAAGTAAGAAAAGCAGCTTTCTAAAGTCCAATCTTGCTAAACAGTAATTTTAGTCCAGCTAAAAGCAGCTGAAAACAGACACCAGGCATGAGGGTCTCATTAAGTCAAACTCTTCTAAAGGTCAGTGGTTCCCCATCTTTTACCATAATTAAGCTTAACAAAACTGGCAGCCTTCTGTATTTCATAGGTCCAACACTGTCTGCTTTCCTCAGCATCAGCACTGAAGCACCAGACAAAGTACAGATCCAGAGTGGATATTAGGTCGTGCTCCATATTTCCCCTCCATGCAGATTCAGAATTCCATTTTCCCCAATAATTTGATGGTCTCAATGAGAACAGTTAGAACAAATCAGATTATAAAAATAACAGAAATTAACATACATGACAAAAATGGAAAAGATGGGTGAAAGGGCAAGAAAAAAATTGTTTATGCACAAAGGTAAGGCCATGAAACATCAGGTTTGCTGGGGTTTTGTTTGTTTGGGTTTTGTTGTTGTTTTGGTTTTTGCCTTTTTTTTTTTTAGAAGACAACCTATCCTTTCATTTTGTTTTAGTGTACTCTGCCTAGTGCTTCGCTGCCCCACAGCAAGGTACTATTGCTACACAAATAAGTAATACACATTAAATTAATATACTAGTATTAGTCTGTGGTTTTATTAAATGGTATCTCAAATTTTGGATAGAGGAGCCAAAATGAAGTGTGAAGAGACAGAATGGTACTTTGTCAAGAATATGGCATGAAAAATTCTGCTAGCACCTTACAGAAGTCTCTTATTTAGGAAGTGATGTATTTTTGCTGTTGTCTTCCCTTTGAGGCACAGCTGTTTTCCTTTTTCTGGGTGTTCCTGGGTGGTATGAACATAAACAAATGTGAATGAATAAAGCATGAGACCTGTTATGTTTCTCTTGTTTTGTTTGTCTTACCATCTTTACTGCTGCACATCATCTACAGTTCACTGTGCACTAATATCACTACATGGAAAGTGTGGGGGAAAGCCTTCAAAAACAACTTTGTGCATAAAATAAAGAGCTAATAATTTGAACTCAAGATGCCAGACAGATAGAGATGGCTACTTAAGTACCCTGCTTTGATTAAGGACAAAGAACCAGTAAATGCTTAAAATTAAGGCAAACAAAATGAGCATCCTAAAGAGGGATTAAGGACAGCTCAGGAAGCCACAGAGACAGGGTCAGTCCTGGCTATAAATTCTAGGACAGCTTTTTCCTTTGGTTTTCAAAGGAAAAGCCTCAGATCAACGCAATGGACTGGTCTCTCTGATAAACACAGATTAGTAGCTCCTAACCTGTTACTACACTAGTGTCTAAATAATCTAAGCAAAGACCTATCTGTTGTGACTGTTGCTATCAACTGTTTCCAACCAGCTGGAAACAGACACATCTTTCTTCCTTTTCGTGAGGTTAGTGGGTTGGTTTTATTTCTTCCTCGCCAAGAACTAAAGGCATAACAAAAGCAATAGGTCCTAGTTAGATTTTTCATCTTTCAGTGGAAAAGTATTATGCTATATTAAGTCAATCTATGCTCATTTATCGTACTATTGGGAGATACCAAAGAACCCTCTTCTCTAAAGGTAAACCATCTCCATAATAAAACAACGCAACTATAGATTTGAGTGGGGTAAGGGAAATGAAAAGAAACACAGGAAGATCTTTAGTTTGGAAACAGGCTTACCGCAGTGGAGTCACCATATTTGTTTTTCAAAGGAATGCTAATGGATGGAATTGCCTTAACTGAAGCCATGTGAAAATAAAGAGTTCTTCCAGGCCACTGGAAGTTACTACAAATAGCAACAGTAAGTACAGGTGAGGACTGGCTAAACGTTCACAGTAATCCAAACATTCACAGGAATTATTCCCACTATAGTGAGGTGCATCTTTCTTAAACGTAAGCTATGGATTCAGATGCCTGTTACTAGCAGCAGTAACAGGAGCTTCTCTTGCTCCTCTTCACATGCCCAGGAGCACCCAGCAGACTAGCTAATTCACCAGTTGAGAAGGACAGGCAGGAGTTACTATAATGATGCGGTTACTACTGAGGAAGTGGCATGGACCATCTACTTACAGTTTCTAAGATTATCACCAAGAAGACATCTGACTTCCAACAGCACTAGCAATGTCCTGATTTTCAAAATGCTGAGAGCAACTGCAAGCCTTATCTTAATCAGTGGAAGATATTGCTTTTTAGCGTTTCAAATGAGCACAACAGACAAGTAAGGCTTGCAATTCTATTCCAAACCCCCCACTCAGTAATTCCAAACTGCATTCCTTCAGCAACACAAATAAGTAGTCTCAGTTCATAAAGCTCTCAAACATTAAATAATTACCAACTGAAGTATACATGCAGTTGCTTGGTAGCAAAGCCTTCCATAAAGAATGACAATTTAATGCAGATTTGGACAATGCTATGTTAAATACATATCTTTATTTTAAATACCACTGCAATAAAATTAAGATAACTGAAATACAGGTATCAAACTCTGTGTGTGACATGAACCACAGGAAAGTTAATCTCACATAAAACATCCAGTTCTATACATTTGCTTTAAAGACTTTTTCCATTTAGATTTAGTGTCAGTAAATGATGCATTTTATTTTGCCTCAATTTATTTAATAGACTAGCTGCGTAAAAACAAGGATGTTGATAACAAGTAGTATTTAAACTCTCTCACAATGGTATATATAAAAGAAAATTATATTTGGCCAGCAAGGTCAAAATGGAAATCGATGCATTCTAAAATTCTTCTATTGCACAGCACAAACAATTTCTATTTGTTGACTTTCAAAGAGACTGAATGACTTTGTTCTCCAGGCTTCCCTGGGCTCTCAAGTCCTACTAGTAAATTGCATTTGCTTAATGCACAAGTAAAATCAACTACCCGTTAATATAGCTAATCACTGTACATAAGTTACAGAGAGCTTGGAGAAAGTAGAAAATAAGGGAATCAAAGAGACAAAAGTATATTCATAGATAAACTGATAAAGACTTAAGAGTTTAAGAGGAAAACTTTTAACACCCAACCATAAAAACTACAAAAATTAAGCTTCAAGAGTTTATTTTTCCTGTCACAATTGTTCATTTGGTACAACAAAGAATCTAAACAATTTCAAACTAGTAAGAGATTTTACATGCAAAAGGAGTAGCAAATTATTTTAGTTTAGTTAACAGGTAATTTTCTTCTGAAAACTAAATACCTGAATGGGCTCTATGAACTAACAGCTACTGAATTTCATTAACAAGTTTGCAGCCATGTGCTGTCGTAGCACATACCCACTGTTTAACTATTACCAACTTTGTTATGGTGGTGAAAGAAACAATGAACTGCAGTTTTCAGTATTTAATTTTACTTATTTTAAAACATTATTGGTAAAGGCAGTAAGCATGGACATAATCCTCCTGAAAAGCTGATTTTGCTTGTATGGCTTACTTAGTCTTTGCTCAGGACCCTCCCAAAATAAGTCAATGCAGCAAAACAAAGCTAAAGCCCTTCAGCAGTACAGCATACCAAAATCAGTAAGGCATTTCTATTGTAAACCTGGACTCTGCAAAGCAGTTACTGCTACCATTTCCTTTTTCACACATTTACAAACTGATGAAAAGTTTCAGAGAAAAAAAACCCCACAGTTTAATATCTGTTCAAAGCTGAGGCTCTCTGAAACCCTGACTAAACGCTATTGAACAGATTGTCTGTATTAAAGAAGTTTTCATACTATAGAAACACAAACACCGTTTGTATATGAAACACATCTTTCTCAGCATATATCCAACACTCCATCTCAGAGGTTTAGTCTCAGCCTTGCCAATACACATCTGTCTCCACCCATGTGAACAGCTATTGGCACGTGTTTATGAGAAGAGCCCTGGGCATCTTAAAACCCTCTTTAAGTTCAGTTTTGCTTTTGGGTAACAGTTTTAAAAGAAAGACTTTTACAAGTATTTCAAAGAGCATCTGTTGTGAACTTGGAGAAGTGAACTTCATATATATATCATATGTGCCGTGAACCAGGCAATCAGTAAAGTTAGATGTTTACTAGCAGAATCATCAGCAGAATTCAGCACTGACAGATGAATTACAAACCACCTTCTTCCAAAATTCCTTTACTCAGGAAGCTACTCTGATATTAAACACTATATGATCACTTGAGTTTAGTTTAATTTCTCAGAATATGTTAACTTTCAGTAGTTAAGTGATGATTTTTATCAGAACAGTCAAAGGGAAGAGACTTACTAGAAATTCCATATTCTTCCTCTCATAAAGACAGGCTAATACATGCATTGCGCAAGAAGGAGAATCCACCTCATGACAGCCCCAAGCTATGTTGCTCTGAACGTGACTGTTGCCAGCCATAACATGGAAAAACCCTTGTATCAAATTCCAAAGAAGAGGCTTTGCTGTGCTCTCAGTAGAGGATTCAGCATGTTGAGGGAAGAAGTTCCAAAAGGAGGGGAATGACACCTTAAAAAAGTTACAGTAACTTACTACATTAAAATAAAATTCATGTTTTTTTCTTATGTAAGAATAAAGTTGAAAAATCCTAAAGATTGCTTTTTGGGTTAGTTTTCTCTAAAAAAACCCACCCAACAACACAAGAGCAAACAAAACACCCCCCATAATATCTTAACATAGATCCATGCATTCTATTGTAATAAACACAACAGCAGTTACCATTCATTTTCAACAGTACTGAAGAAAGTTGTACAGTAAATCAGCCAGACAAGCCATGAAGCATCATACCTTCTCAGTTATGAAGATTATCAGAGATGCTACCAACAATTTGGGGGGTGGGAGGCGATTTGCCAGAGCTATGCATGAAGTAATGATCTGTAGAGCTTCAGAGCCCATGCAGGTGACACATAAAATTAAAGCAACCAGGAATGTTAGTTTTTATTGTCTTTATGGACTTTCAGATAAACTTATATAACACCTTCACGCACTCAGAGCAAGACTACAACACAGAATTACATACCTACAAAATTAATTTCCAAATAGCCTGCTTTTCTGTATCTTAGATTGAACTCCACAAGAATAAGACTGACCAAAAGCAACCAAAAAGAGCCTTCACTTCTCCTTCCTCTCAGTTAATATTCAGTCAATAAACTCACATAAAACAAACACCACAAATGGAGTCATTACTGAATTCAAACACAACCGTGGCCACTTCCAGAGTTATTTTTTTCTGTGGTATATAACTGTCATAATGAGTCCTTTCTGTAAGTCTCAAGCCCAAGTTTTCAAACAATCAAAACCTAAACCCCAAATAATTCTATTTGTCCTTCATTATTTAGATCCGTGTGCCAGGTCTAATCAGTTCTCACAAGCACATTTCACTTCTTAAAACCAGACTAGAAATACATATTTCAAACTAAACGGAACAGAATGCATTGTTTTGATGCTACAGCCTGAAGCCCTTTATCTGAGTTTTATCAAAGTACACTCTATCACTGATCAAAACAGCAATGACAACTTAATGTTCTTTAAAGTTATATATTGCTGCATAAACTTCCCACTTTTGTCTTGTAGCCTCCGGCTCAGCATGTCATTGGGAGTATATTCAAAGGTCAAGAGACTTTCTTTCAGAAGCCCTCCGTTCCCAAGTGGCAGCTCTAACGACTGCAGGAGTGGAAAGTACAGCAGGATAGATTAATTCCATCAGGGCTCTGTTCTCACGTACTGTAGAAAATTCAGATTGCCATTGCTTCTGTCAGATGTTTGAAAGAATACTTTGTATGTTACTGTATGAACTATTTTCATTTTGTAGCAGCATTTCTCCTACTATTAATTTTATTATCATCTAAAGACTTCTCATTCTAGTATTGAAATCAGTATTTGATTTCCAATTCCTTTCAATTTAATATTTTGCATATGCCATACGACTGGCTGACTTTTTAAAGTAAAGTCTGGAAGTCACTTGGACATGCAAGACTTTTTTAAAAAAATATCTAATTAAACAATTTACTGAGCAATCTCAAATTGAGTTTACTAGAAAAATATTATGCAATTTTATGTTTAATGAACTGTGTTGAAATGAGTGGTACTTAAGACTTTCTTTAATAAAGAGGAATAAGAAAATGCAACATAACTATGATGCTTCTACAGTTATATTTAATATCTCCAACATCTCCAAAGTTTTAAAGCTTCAGATGAATGCTTGTCACGATTACTTAAAGCACTCTCAACATCTTCAAAATTCCTGTCCACCCCCACAGACAAGAGGAAAACCCCTGGAGAAACAAGGCTTACAGTGACTTGAGAAATCAAGGACTGCCGAACAGAAGAATGAGGATTCAAGATGTAGTACCAAATCTCTTAACAATAGAGAATCCAGTTAAATCAGCTCCCATACTCTCAGGAATGCGCAAATCGTCCAAGTACCTCAACATTAGAAGCAGCACTCAAACTCCTTTATCTCCTATCTAAAAGCCCTTGAGGGAGACAGCTACAAGGGGGAAAGCCCATGGCCCAGAGCTTAGAAAACATACGTGTTCCTGCAAAGATTTTGATTTTTCACAAGTGGAGTACTGCAAAGCCAGAAGCACAATAGGCTTGAGAGCACCACTGGTAATAATTAGGTTGGCTCCTCTCTGCTCCGTCCTGATTTCACCTACATCTTACAAGGTTTCTTTTCAGAGAAGGGATAGTGTAGGGGGGGAAGCAGGGCCAGATTCTGCAAGTTTGATGCATGATAACTTTCACAGGGATCTCACATGAAATAGTAGGGAACAAATGTCAACACTGGCCCATTATCAGAAACTTATTTCAAAGCACTAAAACCACAGTTATCTGGGATTTTGACACTGCAGAGAAAATCAAAATTGAAAATAAAAAACTGGGCAACAGGAGGTCACAGGCAGCCTTGCACTGACATCTCGCCCTCTAAAATCAGGTTAGTTCTATAATACAATCAAAAAGTATTTCAGTGATTAGAACTCACATGGTGTAATTCGGAGAAATGTCTCTTTCCAGACATGTGATGCCACCATTTCTTTCACTAAGATTCTGCAGCCAGTAAGAACTGTCACATAAAAAGGGAACCTTTGCAGGCCAATCTCTGCCCACATCATACAAAGAATCCAAATTAAATTAACATGGTCTGAAATGCTGATGGACAGCACTCTACTCTTAGACATTCTCGGATCCATTCACACACTCAGTAATTACATGAGCATACTGTACATGTTTTAAATACAGCCAAAACTCAACCAGGCAGAGATTTTTCAAATCAAAGCATCACCAAAACCAAAGTAGGGAACTAAGAAAAAGTGTGATTGATCCAAAATCATTACCATCTTGCTAAAATACTTTAAAAAGGAGGAAAAAAATGAAATCAGTAAAGTTATGTTACAATTTTGAGCGACTTATAAATATTGTAAACCTAACAGAAAGCTCAAACACTTGGTCATTAGGCTTTTGCTTCAACAGGAGTTTAGCCTTCAATTTATTGACATGAAACCTCAATGTCAGTTTCAGTTTATCCCTGATTGCTTTTTCAGATATGACCACAGAAGTTGCTTTAAGATTTATATTTTATAAAATTGCAGGTACTTGGGAATATGATGCACCAAGTAATATCACAATTTCTTTTTTTAAACTAAAACCATACTCGTTAAAATAGCTTCATTTCTAAATACTTTTTCCACTGATTATGCTAAATTAGAATAGCAAATTTTAAGATGGAATTTTCTAGTCCAATAAACCGAGTACACAAAGCAATATTTGAATATGTAATTTAAATGTTACAATGACAGACATTGATGGCTTCTTCAACTGTTTTCTGTTAGTTTTCAGATTAATGAATTACAACACATACATAGCACATGCATTTTTGAGAACCTGCTGTGCAACACCATAATGAGGAATACCACAGGCCATTGTTGGAACAGATAGTTTTGTTGGGTTTTTTTGTTTTGTTTCTTAACATCATTTCTGCTACAGTTACGGGAAATATTTCGGTTCCAGTATGCCTAACAGAAGCCTATCTGGAATAAGTGTTGGAACAAAAGCATACATTAGAACAACATTTTAAGCTTAAAATATAGCTCTAGAATTTGTCCGACTATATGTTTGTATTACTATTTTTGCAACCAGCATCCAGTAACATTACGAACCTTACACAGTATACTAAAAGATGTTGTATGATACTAACAAAGAGTTTTTTTAAAAGCCCCTCAATGGGGGAGGGGAAGTGGAAAAAAATAACTGTAAGAAGGGGCAAGCAGACAAATAGAGAAGAGTAAGCAGCTCTGTATACACAGATGACTCATTCTGATCCACTATACAGGTGAGGGTATACAGGAAAAACTTCAGTTAATGAATGGAATTTTTTTATTCTCTGCCTTCACTTCCCTTCCCATAAATTTAAAGCACTCTGAAGCACTAGCAGTCCTCCTGAGAATTTAACCCAAACCAAAATGTTTGAGCAAGGCAGACTGTTATAAAGTCTCACACAACCAACATGCTTTAATTAAATAGATACCACTGTTAGGACATGCATAAAAGCTAATCTATAAGGAATATCTCTCGTACAATATACTATACTGTGCTTTGGTCACCTCTATTTGGGTCACAAACTCCAATAACAATCGGTGACCATCCACACTACCATTTTGCTCCAAACTCGTCAGAGATCACTCTACTATAATTTTGTAGGGGAAATTCTTCATATGAAAATTTTCAGTCCTTACAGGCTGTCAGGACAGGACTGTATTAGAATTTATAGAAGATGAAAACATGTAAAAATCTCTTCCTTCTAGAAATCCAAAGAATGTCTTACAGATGCTATTAGGTATTTTTACTGTGCTTCTACATCAATACAGCATAAATTACTGAAGCATTACAAATCCTGATATAAAAAAATGATACCCGTACTTGCTTTACTGTAAGTTTTACATCGATTCAGGTAAAAAAATTCTTGTTCTTGTTGAACTAAAAGCTAATGTAAACCTTAGGACACTGACTCTGGGTTTTATACAGTAAATAGAATCTAGAAATGAATTATTAAATAGAGCATATATTTTACAGATCTGTGCAAAGAAAATCCTGTTTTTAATGATTAGGCATCAACCTACTTCAAGAAAAGCAGTGTATTACAATAATAATTAAAAGAGATTTTTATTTAAGTGTCCATGTTCCTTTAAATAGTCACATACTTACAGAGTGCAAAGCTCATGTAACCTAATCTATGTTTTCCTCAAATCCCCACAAGTCCATTTACTTAAAAACACCACACTCCTGGATGGGTGCCTGGCGTACCAAACCTGTCCCGTCGTGCATATTTTTATACATGTTACTAAATTAGGAAAGCAGAGTGGACTAAGGTTATGCCAACTCTGAAAAAAGCAGAGGGTGTGCATCAGTTTGTGCCTTTGCTTTTAAAGTCACAATCATCATTAAAAAAAAAAAAAATTAACTTCATTAAGTATCAAAGCAAGCTACAGTAATCAGAGACAGTAATAAAAGCAGAAGGGAAATATAAGAGGGAAATAAAGAAGCCAGACAAATTTAGTCCCTCACATTTTGTAGGCTCTAAATCAAAATATGGAAAACAAGTTTAAAAAATGAGCTAGGCCTACATATTTTAATGTCAGGGTCTAAAATAAGACTAGAATTATTGGCATGCTGTACCCATGATCAGTAGAAATCTACTGTGAAAAGGAGGTAGGGAAGAAGTTGTGTTTATATGCCTTTAATTAAGATTTACTGAAATACCTTATATTGAGCCCTATTCCAAATTACTAAATTGGGTATTCAACAAGTCTTTACCAGTGAAATACTGGTATGAATAGTAAATACAGATATTGTACTTCATAGCAACTTAAAGTGAGAAATGAATATGCCGTTTTCGTGTCTGTAAGTTTCTCTTGCCCCCAATTAGTAAAGCAAATTGTAAGCAAAACAGATTCAGCAATAATCAATTAACATTCCAAGGGTTACTTTATAAGTAGGCAAAGCAGTAATCAACAGTTATCCTTTGATTTATGATTCTAATAACAATTGAACCCTTTTTGTTATTACCACTGAAATTACCTACTCAAGAGAAAATAATCTAGTATTTATCTGTAAGTTATATTTTTCAAATTTCATCTTCATGAACTCTTCCAGACTTCTGGATGCGCAAGTTCTTTCAGTTACAAAAAGTCACTGATCTTACTATTAATTTCCTATTAACTTCATTATGGAGAGATAATTATTAATTTCCTAATACGAGTGGAAAGATTCGATACTCCCCAATATTAAATATGATCAGCCTCAAAAAGGTGTGGTCTTAAATGGAATGGGAACACCCAAGTTCTATTTCTGGCTAACACTGACTCCTGCTGTGGCCTGGAGCAAATCAGTTCTGTTAAAAACACTTTTTTCCACTCTGTAAAATGAGGATAACACTCCCTTATCAGCTTCACAGGATCTTTCTCAAACGCTTTGAAGAGCAAGTTTTGTAAGCCTACAAATGTATTTTAATGAGGTTTAAAGTGACTATATTTCTAAAACATTTTGCCTTAAAAAGGAAAAGGATTTGAACAGAAATGAAATGAAGAGTCTATGTGCTATTAGCTTCCCCTAAATATTGTTGCAGTTTGCACTTTAAAAACACCGAAGACCGATGAATACATTTTCCTTTGGATTCTACCTAAATGAAGCAAAATGGCAACAAGTGGATGCAATACGCATCAGTCTCAAGAGCAACATGGAAATGTCAATTCGAAATGGAAGCCACACATTCCCTCGAGTGGGGAAGAAAGGGCATATGCTAAACCTGCCTTTGACTCTTGCAGAGAGATCTGTATTGCTTCAGAGAGATCTGCTTCAAGCAACAACAACTGCTGGTGCTCCCCAGTCAGCTGCACTTTCACTTTACAGATTAAAGAATAGAATCGCAGAGTTTACATGAAGTTTGCCATTATCTGACTGCATTTCCCCCCCCCCCCCCCCCCCGATTAATGTGCTCAACTCTTGTTTTTTAAAATTCCCTGACAACAAAGGGAAACTTGGTCTAGTCCATGTAAAGACAACCCCTGATATTTTTTTCCCTTCTTAAAGGAAACTTTGCCAAAAGATGGGCTGGGATCATAAACCATACCCTATTCTTTGTTTAATTACTTAGCTTTTGCTCTTGACTTGGCAAAACATTAAGCTTTTCATTTTAGTAAATCTATAATTAACTCCAGCATGTGCTGAATAAACATAACCTCATTTTTAATTAAATCTTAGAACAAGATGCTATAACTTGCCATTTCTAAGGAGAAATATCTCGAGTAATGCACAATAAAATCTAATCCTTGTCAAATACAAAACTCGAGTCCAACTTTGAGTATAACCCACTCTCTTTTAAGTCATCTGTTGTCCAAACGTGCATTCACTAACTACAAGACTAAGATGTAAACCTGAAAAGCCATCATGTCACATCAAAGGTTTCCAAGACTAAAGTGAAATGCAATCTAAATTTTAACACAGCAAAACAGAGATAACCTTGGCTTTGGGACTCTGGAAGAATATTTTTTCTGGTATATCTCATTGGATTTTTTTTTTTTCCAAATGATGCAGTAATTCTTACAGAAAGAGAAGATAATTTCTCAAAAATGAAAGTTGAAATATGCATTATAAACTTCAGAAAAAAGGGGAAGTTTCTAATTAGTCATTCATAAGTGAGAAGATTCAGAAAACTTACTTCTGACAAGCACATTCATATAGGACTAACTCTACAATTCTAATTTAAAATGAGACGTCAGTTCTCTGAACAAAGAGAAACCTCTAATAAAAGCCATAAAGTTAAGCTACTACGAAATCTAACGTCAACTCTAAGTCAAGCTTATACATGAACTAATGGAATAATATGAAATAATAACCGTCATTTGTTTATGCTGCAACTCTAAGATTTTTTTCAAGATCTCTGTCATTATGTATTTCCAAATGGCCTTCAAGAATTTAGATTATTTAAGTGCTACAGCTAAATAGTAGAAAGCTCCACAAAACTCTACTTCATGTTCAAGAATTACATATAACACAGCCGAATAAAAGAACCAAGTAATTGTTAAAAGAAGCTACAAGATTTACAGTTTGCAGAACAAAAATTGCTGTGAATTTCAGTGAAAAAAAGGGCTCAGGAGAACTTTATAATATTAAATCTCATCATCTTACTTATCTGCAACTCTTTTAATCTGCTCTCCTCTTGAAGACAGAGCCCCCTGGTTAGTGATTCTGCTTACCATGGAATCTAGATACTGATGAGACTGCGTTAGGCAGAAGGTGGTCCACTTATTAACCTTATCCAACGTATATTCAAACATGACTGCAGGAGAATTTCACAAAGTGCTTTCATCCAACCATTTTGTATTATATCTCAGTTTCAACAAGCTTATTCTGGACAAATTTTTCCCTTCTCATCAAGTTTATCTTAGTCATCTTTCAACAATTCTCACCAATTTAATGATGCATGATTGAAGTCCCATTGTTCCAGTGGTAGTGTACAATTAAACAAAGTGCCTCCACAAAGTACATGATCCTACCCATGGGTGACACAGATTTGGTAGTGGTCCCTAAACACAAAGGCAGGATTATCATTTACACTCCTACAAGAGTGCCACAGCATTGATAGTGTTTTCTATTCTCCAAAGAACACTATTTCCATGCTTCACCTAATGCCCTTTTTCCCCTCATCAGTCCTGTATTGCCCGATTTCTTCAGGAAACTAAGGCTTATGTATTCATGCTGTCTGTATGTATTTTCATCATTCTCCCCCACATCCTCCTTTAAAGTAACTTTTTAAAACTAGCAGGACAATCACGGCCAGCCCAAAAAAAGATGTCTTCATTATTAAATTCTCACAAGTTCTATGAAAACAGGTACTTAAGAGACTAAAATTTGTCCATGACATTGAAGATGAACCACAGCAGAGGCTCAACAGAGTCTGAAGAATGTCTACAATCAGACTGATGACATAAATCTTTATAGGGCTCTATTAGACTACTTGTTTTAAAATCAGAGTTATGCTACATTTCCATAAGGCAAATCTTAAATACTAAAAATGAACGTAAGGAGCACAACTGTGGAACAAAAACACTAAAAATGGATAATGAAGCAACATATGCTATTAACAGCATTATTTCTTAATCAGAACTAAAGAAGACACAACAGAGAATTATTCTCAAAATATAAAAGGCAATGGAAAAGTGTGGGTGTTCAGATGCTTAATGGCAAACATTTACTATCCAACTATTCTGCAGTTGTAATCAAAGAGATTTTTTAAGCAATTGATTAAGGATATTACTAAGAGTATCCTCCTAGATATCCATGTAAATGCAACAAAGCCTGACGGTACTCAGGCACTCCCAGACACGGGGAAGGGAGAGACAGGAGGAATGACAGGGCAACAACTCTGAGGTAAGCTTTTTATGTGATGACATTATGCTGCAAGTCGGCCTATCTGGTTACACAAGGTATTGATCAGCCTTTCTTAACTGGATCCTCTGTTGTGATAAACTGTTGACTGCCATTTGTGAGTTTGGAAAAAATGATGGTCATGAGTTTTAAAATCTTACTTCCATAAATGACCATCACCTGTCCCAGAAAGCTGTTTTTTAATGCAGATCTTTAAAGTCTGCACAAGCTACACTAGTAACAAGCTAAATGATGTCTTAAATGGTTACTTATTATAAATTAAGAGCAATTAAGAGCTGTCTTTCCCTAACAGTGCATTGCAATGCAGCATCTGCTGTACAGAAAGCAGTTAACACACAGTAAAAAGATGCACTGCATTGAAATCACATCTCATCCTAGTTAATTTTATTGACTCTGCTAGCTTTCTGACATAAACATTAACAGTATTATGAAGATTCATGCTACCAATATAATTAGGGATAAAACAATTCATTAAAACTTACTATTTAGCTTTGTATTTCAATTGTTCAACATAACTGTTATTTCCAAACTCAAAGACTTTATAACAAAGTCCTCTTTGAAATGTTTGCAATTTTACAAAGAAAAACTATAAAAATATGCTTGGAAGCCCTCTTCAGGAGGTGTTATGTTTAGGAAACACTCAATGCAGTAGATTAACTCTCCAGTGGGCAAACCCTTCAGTTTAAGTGAAAGACTAATCTTGCTCAGACTGATAACACTCAAACTGGATGACATCCAGTCATGCCAACAGTGACAGCATCTAAGCAGACAGGATTAGTAATTATAGCAGTAATGGCATACCCATAAACTGATGGTACACTACCAGTAAAAGCAGAAAGACCAGACATCACTGGATTCTCCAATTCAAAAGTAGGCAACAGCAGCATTATTTCTAAGCATGCAAAATTTTCATGCACACAAAACTAAACACACTTAGGACAATGCTCAGTACCAAATTTTGTAAACTTCAGGAGAAATTAAATGTAGTGTGCCTATGCAGCTGATACCAGTTCCTAATCAAATGTGGTAGACTCGAAATCAACTCTTCAGTAATGTAAATTATCCTTTTGAAAGTCTTTTTTGGAACCTTTTTAAGTTAATGTGTGAAGTTTTGCAGAAAATGTGTCACTTTTGCTTTGAACAAGTCTTTCTTTCATGGTACAGCACCATAAGGTAAATTATCTTTGAGGAACATAAAGAACACTCAAGTCACTCCTTCCTTTTGAATGTAGGACATCTGAAAATTGATGGAAATTTTATTGGCCTTGGGTCATAACGTTTAACAGGTTTATCTAATTTCATTCCAGAGCATTTACACAGTCATATAAATTTTTTTCTAATCATAATCATCCTTTGACTTGTTCTTATTAAGCTTATTATGCCTAGAAAAGTACAAGGACAGCTACATTCCTGCACCCAAAGCTTCAAGAAGCAATTGCAAAATATTTATTGAGAAATAGCAATGTGAACTTACAAACACATGAAGGTCACACTGAGAAGTTAGTTAAAATTAGGGCTGAAAACTAATCCTGTTAGATTAAGTTAGACCAATTTTTTGAAATACTGGCCTTAGATTTTTATCATCTCTGCAAATCAGAAAATGCAACTACGTCAAAGAAATATTTTAAAAAAATATAATTTAAAAATCACCAGCGCGTTACGTGGAAAGATATAATGGTGATGGAAGAAGAATAATCCGTTACGTCTGCTTATCGAAGTATTTTGAAGGCAACAACAACAAAAAAAAATCATTCAAAATTTGCCCATGGCCAACTTTTTCAGACTTTGTCACGTTTAAATAAATTTTGCTTTTTTATTATAAACTAGCAAGACATTTGTTATTTACTGTCAGTGAGGTAGAACTGCCATAGGCAAACCTACTAGACATGTGTCTTAGAAAATACAAGAATGGGGCTGTTGGGCAAAAAGGAAGGAAGGAAGGACTGGAATCCTTCATATTCTGAAGAATTAGAAGAAACATCACTTTATCATAATGACAGTTGTCACTGGCATTTTGTGTCTTCTCAAGGAAGTTCAATATTTTCTTGATACAATGGCAAAGACTGCTAAATAGATACATTTTCTTCCCACTTCAGAAGCATTTTTCAGGACTTTACCTCAAGTACACAGCTTTTTTCTAACTACAGAGTATACTGAGTACAATAAGTAGGGTGGCAATCCCTGCCTAAATGCAAGTTGTACTGTGCCTCAACTGTAAGATACAAATAAACCTAGAGCAGATCGTTATGCAAATTAAGTTCAAATGGAATTTGTCATTGCTGTAATCCCTCATGCATTTGTACTTACCTGCAGGTAGATATTTCAGCTGGTTGTTAGCCAAGCGAAGATGACGTAAAGATCTCAGGCGGCCAATCTCTGGACACACAATTTCGAGGGCATTATCACTGAGGTCCAGAAACTGCAGTTTAACGAGGGAGCCAATGGCTTGTGAGAGAACAGATTAGAACATGAATGTGACCCAACAGTAATGTTAAAATCTTAATAGGACTATGAGGGGATAAAAAGCCACAGTACCTAACACCTATGTCTGAGCAGATTTTGACGTATTAAAGCTGGTCTCACAACTGAATGACATAATTTGTGGAAATGCTTATCTATCTAACAAACAGTACTGCTGGCAGTGAGACAGGGATGGAAAAAAAAGTGATGTACAGAATACTCCCATTTCTAGACTCTCCTCAGACGATTCCACTCTGAAATCACTTTTTCCATGTCTATCTGATTTATATATTCAGAAAGAGTTTAAAGTACTTTCCTGAAGTTGGGCACATAACTCTACAACTAAAACAAAGAAGACAAACTACTACAAGTTCTTGATGCTTTTAAGTTTCAAATCTGTCATGATCTAAACCAGCAGATTATTCTGTGTGATAACCGTCTGAAAGCAGAAGACACTCTGGATTTTTCTTTCTGTAGATGAGTGCCATTTAGCCTTTTCACTTTCTGCAATTAGAACTGAAGCAAACAGCATTTAGGTGCATTTGAGAATTCATTAAAAGAATTTAACATAGCATAAACAAGAATATTACCGACTAAGAGCTACACTGATATATTTTGTATGAAAATCTTTAATGTTTTATGGAAAAATAAAGGAAAATAGACCTCTTCAAAGAAGAAAAATGAATATTTTATGATTCCTGCCACTTATTGTGAGCTGGTAGATTACTTACCTTCAGGTACAACAACTATGTTATTTGAATGAAGGTACCTGGGGGGAGGAGAAAAAAAGCAGAGGACACCACCTGTTACCCTCAAGGACTTCTGCTACACAATCAGTTTGCAAAATATCCAGTTTCAGACTGAAAGAGCACCCTCAAAGCCATTCCTCTCTATGACCACAAAAGCTGTGGACTGTATAAACTGGCAATGGATAGGTACTTAAGTTTCACTTAGATTATTAAATGATTAACAAAAAAGAATGATATACAATTATTTAAAACAAAACATTTAAAGTTACAGTAATAAGGGGCTTTAGTTTTGAGTGTCATAAGAGGAAAACAACAAGGAAAAAGAATAAAGCACATAGAATAACCAGAATGAACCATATTTGATCACCAGGTTATTCTACACTAAATGCTGGGCAAGAAAAAAAAAAAAAAAGCCCAAACCCACACAAGTTATACAGTTATAAACATCTTGCCCTGCTCATAAACTCTTACACCTTTACGCACTGGAGAAAAAAGCACATAATCTACTCACTGCAAGTGGGTTTTTCAAACCTAGGATATATTTTTCAAAAGAAAAACCCAATCTTACACATGGTCATTTTGGTAGTTAATGAGGATGGCTAGATCTCTTACAAAGAATATTTAGCACCCTCTGCTGGAGAATTTCCAGTACTACTAGTAACATTAAAAAACAGATTTTACACATTTTAGTTTTTAATCAACATTGCTGCAAAAACACTAAGAGGTCTTGTAGAAAATAACAGTAACAATAGTTTCAAATATTGATAGCTAACTGTAAAGGAATACTGAGTACTCAGTGTCCAATTGCTTAGGCACACATGGAAATTATTTGCACAGCATATTTTTTCCCATTCTATTCAGATAGCATTTCCTGAAGTAGGAGCCCATCTTTTCAGGGAAATAAAGACAGAACAAGGAAAGACATATGAGCATTTCAATTGCATGAAGCATCTGAGCCTTCTCTTTTTCTTTAAAAATTGCATACATTTAAAGTTTACTAAAATGTAACAAACATAAGAATAGCAGATATTTTTGTAGAAATACTTATATACATACATATATATATACACATATATATATATTTATATATACACACACACATATACACACACACACACAAAACCTCAGGATGAGAATTCTCCTGCTCATTTCAGTTGCAACTCCTGAAAATACTTGTGAACTATTTAACTCAAGCTAAAAAATGTGTATATTATGACCCCAGCATGAGGGACACAATATACAAAGAAACACAGACAATAGTGAAGTTTTTTAAAACATGTAATGAAATTGCTAAGGATGTAACTTTCAGGAAAATCAGTTAAGTTTATCTTTCAAAATTTAAAGCTATTGTAACAAGTTATTCTTAAAATAAATCTTTATTTTGTGGTCTCTGTCAACAAAAGATCTCTTACTGTCTGATCAAAAACTGACTTGTACTATTAGAGCTACAGAAATCACAGGCTCACTGCAGTTCTCTTTAGAATGTCTGGAATAATGGTGGTACAACTAAGCTTGCTAAACCCCAAATAATTAGGTTTGGCTTCTATAATTCAGTAGAAGAGATTATTTTAAGATGTAATTTATACAGGTTTTCCTAAAGGCACCATCAGATAACAAAGACTTCCTGATGTCCCATGGCAAATCATTAAATACTAAGCATATCAAATACAAAAATATTTATTTTACTGCTTCTCAGCATAAACATACTCTCAAGACTCAGGCATGATAAGACAAGACTGTCTCTTAAGCAAGTTGGGAGACTGCAGTGACCTACAAAACAATTCAATTATACCGTGGTCGCGTGTACCAGAAAGGTGTGGTTTCAAAGGCCAAATTAAGATGACAAGATCAGACAGCTGAATGCATTGGACTACTCAGATATACACCTCCTTCTATCTGGAGGTTTTCATTAAATAAACAGAATCAGTTACTCAACTGGAAGTGAGTCAAATGAGTTATAAGGGAAAAGAGGATGTCCCTTCCAACGCCCCCGCCATCAATCTTAGCATACAAGGAAATCATAACCTTCTAAGAAAAGGGGAGAGAAGAAAATATTGACTCAGGGGCTTACAGCTTAAAATTAATTGCCAAAATAATAAAATCCATGTGACGTCCCTTCTTTGGGCAAGACTGGATAAACTACTCTGCCTACAACAATCATGAAATAGTGCTACACTACCTGCTCATTCCTGCTTCTGTTTGACAATCTGTGACTTTGTTCTGAAAAAACCTTATTACTACAATCAGCAAGACTGAGATCATAATACCCCTGGTAGCTGGGGTGGAAATGAGCAACTAGGGATGGGCTGGAGGCTGTAACCTGTTACTCTGGATCTGTCATAACCATCTGACCATTGTATTTGGAAGTTCTAGTGCTTTATCAGGCTGACAATAGTCTACAGAGGATTTGGGGTTATTTTTTCCCTTAGCAGTGCAGACATTTGTATAACATTTCCTGTTATACAAAACCCAAGAAATTATAAAAAATATTAACATGGGACTGAATACATCTGGATAGGCCTCATTTAAATAAAAACAAACAAACAGCAGAAAAATGACCCTTTCTTGCCCTCCAAGAAAACCCTTCACACTTAAGAGGTAGGTTATGTGCAAGCAATACATTCTAGAATTATTTTAAGATAAGATGGATCAGCATAGTAAAAATATATTAGAACTCCTACACAAACTCACAATTCCACGAGGTTTGGAAGCTTCTGTGCAAGGTTTTCTGGCTGAAAAAGAGTTAGAGATTTTTTAGGTTTCAAAACAAAAACCAGACACACACATATTGTGTACCCAACTCATTTTAATAACCATACTAAAACACATCAGCACCTAGTCACAGAAAAAATGGCAATAAGGAGCTTGTATACAATACCCTATTTCCACATCCCCGCACATTCTCCATCAGTGCAATCTGGGATATGTGAAAGGTGAGCAATTCACTACTGAAACAGAACTACAGTCTAGAAGTGACATCAACATGTCCTCAACCAAATGGTAGTCAGATTCCTGAGGCTGAAAAAATGGATTACCAAAACCTTAAGTTTTGAAAATATATTAGAATAACTGAGTTAGTTGAAGACAAGAGACTGCTAAGAAGCTGCGACCTTTACAGAATTAAGGTAGAACAAGAACTATACAAGACATCTAACCATAATGTATTTTATTTTGTAATGCTGAATTGGAAAATGACCTACAAACTTTGTGTGACTTAGTCAATTACCACCAAGCCAGAAGTGCTGAATTCATCAAACTAAATTTACATATTTACATATTAACATGCATATAATTTTCTAACTGCTAACTGATCCCTAGCTGCAATTCTGTTTCTTGATGGCATTTATAACCATGAACATATATCACAAAACTATCTTCACAAGTTTCAGATGTCATGTTGGTAACTGTTCAAAGTTATTCAAGGTTAAGACAGTTTTATTGCTCAAGAAATCTACTTGAAACAGGTATGTTTTATTGAAAAATATTTTTACAATATACATATATGCATAAATAAATGAATTTTAAAGTCAGCTTGATCACATGGTCAACTTCCTGTTAAAAAACACCTAGCAATTTTCTCTGACATGTAATTTTAAGGTATATTATTATCTAAAATATTTAACTTTGTGTTCATAAATTTATTATGAAGGAATATGCTAAGCTGAAAAAGTAGTCATAATATTCTTATGTAGCAAACACAATCCTAGATCCAAGTACAAAAAACCAGCTTGTTTTTAACTATAGAGCAGCAAATGATGGCTCAATAAAATGAATCTGTTGACATTAAGACCCAAGAAACAGGCTATACCTAATGAGTTGTTGCCACCTACTGGAACGTTTGCCACAGTACAGTTATCTCAGCGTAGAATTTTATTTGGTCAAAGAGAAAAGCTTAAACTGGGAATATATTCAAAGGCTGCAACATGCTCAAGCACAAAAAATGCAAGCTTTAATTTAAAAAAAAAGAAAAGAAGAGGGAAAGTGAAAAAACAAATTCACTGTCATCCTACACGCTTTATTAGTATAAGAATACTAGCCTGAATCACAAACTATTTTCACATTATACATGAAGATTATACTCTTATTCTTGCTTTAACTGCTTCATATTGTAAAAGAGCTAAAATCAGGAGAGACACAACTTTAACTTTAGCAAGTCTTTAATAGAAGTTCCGCTTATCTTCTTGAGTAACAAAAACAATGGGTCTGAGTCAAAATTGCTCAATATAACATCCTACAATGAAATTAAAATTAAAAAACATCTATTCATAATCCATCAGTTGAGAGGTAAAACTCACTCTTTTCTCTATTGGTGACGTGACAACAAAAAATTATTATGAAAGAATCATCGATTCTGCCATCGGTTTAGGGAAGCTTGCCTTGCTCTCAAATCCACTGGACATTTTTCAAAAAGTGAACCTGCTGATCTGTCTGAACAGGACAGCATCACACATGGAGTTGGTAAATGAAGAACAATGATATGGCTAGATCATGCTTCTGACAGTGCCATCAAGGAAAACTCACATTTCCTTTTAATAGATGGGAAAACAGAATTGCCAAAAGGCTAATGTTATCAGTCAAACATTAAATGAGGAAAAGTTGGAAGACTTGATGCTGCTATATAGGTGTGCTATATAGCTTCTTGATCCATTCATTACATTATAGACCTCTATAATTTCTTTGCCAATGAAGACAAAAATGAAATTGTTCTTAGGAAAGGTATGTGTAAATTCTGTCAGTGTAACTGTTCAGGTTTTTTCACAGGAGCTGTCTGTCAAGGACTAGAGTCATTTTAGAAGAGCAAAGAAGAAAAGCTCATTTAGTCAACATTTTTGCAGAACTCTGAAGGAATGAACCGGAAAAAAGTACTATCTTACTTTGAAGAAAATGCTGCAGATTTAGTTTTGATGATTTCTAATAATTTATATGCAATTTAAAGCGTTTATTGATGAGCTAATGCTCGTCATCATGCACAGAATCAAAGAAGTACAAAGCTAAGAGACATTAAAGCTACTCTTCTCAGACAGGATTACCCCTCAATGACATTGGCACATTTTCTCTTTCAAAAAGTCTCAGTGAAATTAATACAGCTTCCTTCAATAACCTATTTGTTTTCAACTATTCTCAGATGAGATATCCTGCCCTGCTCCCCATGTAACTAACTTACTACTTCTTTACTCAAAGCAACCGTATTACTTGTCCTACCAGCAAAAAAATTCATTATGAAAATACTGTTTTGTAAAAATACTGATGACTTCTGCTCTCCCCCATTCCTTCCCCTTTTTTTTTTTTTTTTTTTTTTTTTTTTTTTTTTATTCTCCGCCTTCTCTTTTTGCAAGCAGAATTAACCTAAATCTTTCAACCTTCTCTCACAGGACATGTTCTCTAAAAATCCCTTGTTGCTACTTTCTGTGTTTTCCAGTTTACCTAGGTTGTTCATAAGTATGAAACTCCAGACTTAATCTTTGCTTATGCTTTTACAGTATCCAATAATTATTCTCTTCTGCTTTTAATGGAGATTCCAAAACTTTCTATGTTCCAAAAAGACATCTGCCTTTTTGTAACATGCTGCTGACTTGATCTATTTTGGTCCACTACAACTTCCAACATCTATTCTGCTGAACAGATACTCAGTGAATTAGACCCAATTTTGTTTGCCTAGGTCCTAACAATAGTGCTATGCACCTGAATGGATTCCCCAAAGTCATAATACTAGCAACGTATCGTGATTGTTTTGAATCCTAATGCTTTACTTAACACTGTTTGCATGTAATTTTGCCTAGGTATGATCTACGCTTTGTTTCATTTCCTTTATCCCAGGCCTCAATTACAATACCAAACAGTACTGGGCAAGAGCTGCCTCCCTTATTTGATACATCTTCTGTTGACAGTAACCATGAGTTATTACTCTTAGGCCATCTTCCACATCTATTGGTGGGTAGTATTAACAGATATTGAAAGGAAAATGGAACTAAGCTGTTACTTGCAAGACTTTGTTTTGGTTTCTATTTTATAATTAATTTGAGAAAAAAGAAAACCTAGGCTCCAACACATACACATGCAGAGAAGTGACATGCAAAATTCCCCTTACTATTGTTTCATCTTTTGAGCAGTACAAACTTCACAAACCTTATACCACTCAATAATCACTGAATTTCACAAAGTGTCAAAACAGAACTGTTTAGTCTTTGATTAATTTTTAAAGCAGCTTTAATTTGTAACCATGACTCCTATCCTCCCATTAAATTATTAAGCAAAGGACTTGCCCAAAACCAAAAAGTGCCAAAATAATTCTCTACAGTACATGCAAACTGAAGTGACTCATTCAAGATGAAGAAAAGGCATAAAATCTCCAAAAATCTTTTGGCTCAAGAAATGAAACATTTATTGAGGAATTCTAATGTATTATTGTCAAAGCTTTAGACATTATTCCTTAAACTGGAATATTGGACTTGTTCTAGGAAGCAATCAAAAAGATATAATTTTGTTGAATTTAAGTAGCCAGGCCCTCCAGCTCCTCTGCCCTGGCTATTATTTTACCTACCATATCATAGAAGATGCAAAGAAAAAAAACAACAAAACAATCAAATCCAACCTGAATTACTTGGATACTTGAGTCTATTTTGAGTCTATTGACAGTGGCAAGTTTTGACTCTCTCTAGAGTCCTCACAGTTATTTAAGTATCCCACACTGAATTCTGGGGTCACAACATTCATTCAGGGTGAGAATTTCTTCAGAGAAAAACAACAAAACAAAACCCCACAACCCTGAAATTAACTATTCGTTCTCCTATCAACAGGAGCTCATGGACAGAAGTTTTTGCTGGCACCTTAACAGCACACTTTTATTTACACCCTGGGATTGATGCCACCTTTCAGACAAGGCACACCCCAAGGTAAAAGTTGTTTAGCCTAATAAAGAAATGTAGACTAAACTTGCATAGTATCACTTAACAGTAGTAAAGGCCTGACCACAGCAGTTAAGAAAAGTCAAACAAGAAAAACCTCACAAGAAAATCCCCAGATCTTGACAGAGCTTCGAGAGTGTTACCATAAAATGTCATTAAAATTTTCATTTATTATACTCTACATTTCCCATGCAAGTTCAAACACCATACAACCACATATGAGTACTTCACAATGGATGACATCATTCAGGTTCAGATTTGCTATAAGATTACTATCCTTTTAAAAAAAAATTATCTTGTTTTTTTCCTGTTCCAAAAATCAGAATTCCTAAACATACATACAGTAAACATTACAATAAAGAAGTTGTCGTACCAATGTGGTCAGGGAATTTCTTTTCATATAAAGTCTCTCCAAGTACTGCAGCCCCTCATCTTTCAGTAACTCCAAAGGAAAGTGATGGAGATTTCGGTAATTTAAGAACAAGTTCTTGTGCCTTTCCAGCTTTGCCTCAGAGATTGTTTTACATAGTTCTGATGCCATGACTAATCCAGTTCCAAGCACCACCTCTACTGCACTGCATCTTCTGAAAGCGGACCCATTTCTAGAAGACAAAGAGAGATTAAAAAAACCCAGCATTACCAAGGTGTTTGCAATGCATTCTTTTGCAGATTTAGTTATTACATACTAATAATTTATCTAAACACACTCGTTCTAGTTAATATATAAAGTACCCAGAACATCCACACCATAAGATACGTTAGAAGCAAGTCTTTGACTATTTTCTGGATGAAGTTTTAGCGTGGTTTTGGACCTGAAATAATAAGACCTTAAGGTATACATGCTTTTTTTCAGCCACTTGCCATGGACCTTTCACATAAGTTCATCAAAGTTGCCACCAGAAGAAAAAAAATGTATCTCTCTCCTAACTATTACTGATGTTCTATTGATGATACATCTATTACGTGAAGTGTGCTAAAAGAAGAATCCACAGATCATAAGAAAAATGCACAATTTATCAGGGGAGTGTTTAACTTCAGATGACTAAAATGCCTTCATGTAACTTTTAATCAGAATGACAAAAGGCAGTTATAGGTTGTTAAGCTTTCCCCTATAAAAGTATTGGAAGAATTTATCAGTTGGAAGAGTTACTGGGATGGACAGCCAGCCAGTCAGGGCATTTTAAAATACACAAGAAATCTGAAACAGCAAGAAAATTTATGAAGCACTAAATGTGAGAGCAGATTTTCAGCTCTCTTTCCTAAAAATAAAGACAGGAAGAACTAAAAGTCAAGTTTTAACTGACAATTTCAAACCCAGAAAACAAAACATGAAGACAAATTGAAAATTAACCAGACTTTGTTTAGCTTGCTTTTCAGGTATAACGGAAATTCTACTCATTATTATGTTGTCTGGATTCAATAAAAGCAATGCTACATCTTTTCAACTGTCTCAGAACTGAGGAAGACATAATAAATACAGACTATTAATTTAAAATTATCAGTTTGCTACAGTCATGTGTATAAATTAACTTCAATTAACGAAAGGCAAGAATCATAAGTGCATTCCACCAATGACATTTTCTATTTTAGTTTATTTCTTCACCAAAGAAGAGATTTCTAATCATAACAGACATCGGAAGGGAACGAATCCTGTCATACTATATGGTAGTCTTTGTAAACAAAACTCCTTACCCAGCCTAAGACTGTCAACTGGACCACACATATAAATCCAACTACTTTATCAGTTTCAATAAGTCCCTTGATTTGCAGATAATCAGCTTTTACCAGTGACCTAAGTCCTTTGAGATGAACACAGCAATTACTTTTTTACAGAAGCATAAACACTACTAATCACAACTTATGTATAATATCCTGCACACTTTTTCTAGTCTTGAGTTATTCAAGCCATGCTAAGATCAGTTCTGCAAACAAATTATTACCATGTTGACAATCCTTCAGAAGATTAGAAAGTATTAGTTCAACCTTGGTTAAACAGTATTCCTGTGA
Source organism: Athene cunicularia (assembly GCF_003259725.1). NCBI lineage: Eukaryota > Metazoa > Chordata > Aves > Strigiformes > Strigidae > Athene > Athene cunicularia. The sequence goes on from NW_020799112.1 coordinate 11,699,819, forward strand.
AAAGAACCATCACTATAACTGTTGCCTTCATTAGCTATCTTAAGGAAAAAGTGTACACACACTGCTGGCCCTTAGTGCTAGCAACATTAAAGCTGTCTTAGTGCAACAGATAAAGGAAATGAAGTCACTACAATTCCAGACTCCACATCTGTGATCAGCATTAAAATAATTCAAGAAAAAGCATTCGAAATTTTAATGTACATAGTCTGACAGTATTTGAGCATTAACTGCTACAGTAGAAGAAATGGTAAAGATAAACTCAATTTCCCCTGAAATATTTTTTTTTAAATTAAAATATATGAAGTCACAAAACGCATACATAAATATCCAGTTGTCCAGAGATGCTTATTAGGTGTTCTGCACTCGCAGCCTTTTCTTCAGACTTGTGATTCCATGTAACAACTGACCACACAGGAATACACAGACATACAAGAAGTCCAGCCATAACATACTCTATTCTGGCTGTTCCGTCAAAGGAAAACCCTCCTACTCCCTTCCACCACCAGCCAAACTTTTTCACTCTAAATACCTTTTCTGCAAAGATGAGACACATCACTACCAAAACGGAACAGACACAATCACGGTCTTGAAGAAAAGGAAAAAGGGAGGATGAGGACTGATAAACACCCAGTGATGGCCCTGTGTAAAGTCAGGTCATTCGGGGGAGAGAATCCCCCTTTCAAAGATGATGGAGAAGCCAGAAATAAACCCTCACTGAGCACCCGGCAGGGAGCGGAAGCTCTTGTGAAGGCGTGCGAAGGGGTGACAGCGGGAAGCTCAGGAGACCCTCAAGACTTGCGGGCCGCCTCCAGCCGAGCGGGACTGCCGAGGGGAAGGAGCGCACAGGGACGGATGAAAACTCGGAGGAGCCGCAGGGCACAAGAGAACGAGGCTGTGAGGTGGGGCTGCACAGAGACGCCCTGCTCGGTGCTCCTCGGGCCCTGGGAGCTGGGGGAGGCCAGTCTGCCACGGGGGGCTGCGGGGGAACCGGCCTGTCCCGGCTGTGCGGGGGTGTTGGGGGGAGGCTGCCACAGGCGGAAGCCTGTGAGGGCAATCTGA
>NW_020799112.1:11700927-11742274 GCF_003259725.1 Athene cunicularia
CCCTCCCGGCGCGTCTCCTTCGGGCTCCGCCTGCCCTCCCAGGTGCTTGCGCAGTTCCCAGGGTTAGCAACACTTATCCCTGCTTAACAGCTTTTGAAGGAGAACATCATTTGCAGGTAAAAGTTGTGGTGGCCAAGGATCATCTTCCCCGCCAAGTTCTGGTGCAACTAACACCACCTTTTAATTCTTCGTTAACAGCAGAGTGGGGACCCTTAGGCAATCCTGCCTACACCCACAGCCTGCCCATCACGGTCCTTTCTACCCATGATAGTTGGCCTGTTGAAACAGGTAAGGGAATCACAGAAGCTCAATTTACCTACATGCTATTCACCTGATTGTGATTTTACACGTATTCACACACACTGAGATGACTCAATACATAAATCCTATCCTAGGGAAGGTCTTGTTTGTGTTATGTCAGTACTCTAGTGACAGCAAGTTCCCTCATACTCAGAATATTTAACATTGCCGGGTATTAAAAGTTCTTCTTTGTTGAAAATCAGTCCTACCAGCTGCCTGAAAAAGGAATCTCAGCTGCAGAAATCCTCTGTGTATTTCCCACAGGCTAATTAACATAAGCTTGTCCTAACAAGGTTCACATAGCAGGTCTGCAGGGGAACCAAAAAGCTGAATATTGGAGATGAATACCTTGCAGAAGGCATTTCTTCTCTATTACATATTCACAGAACTTTTACTTGAAGCAAAGCAACATGCAGAAAAGGCTTAAGATTTTTTTCTTGCAGACTCAGTTCTCTCTTTTTCAGTTCTAAATAAAGAATAGCAATCCTTAATTGCTCATTTGTCATTTTCCTACACTTGAGAGGCAATAATTGATTTTGACAAGTGTAGTTGCTCAGTCTTACTTGCCACTTGCAGTCTTTTCTGGAGTTGTTTTTTTTCAGATAAATAGATTAAATTTTCTTGAAATAATTTGAGATGAAATAATTTACCCTTCAAAATTCAACATATTCCACATTCATCATATCATACTGCACACATTATTTCTTACTGTCGTTGATAGTACTTGTCTGTTTTTCTCAGCTAGATGTTAAATTCCAGGAAGTGGCCTGCTTATATACCACCATGATTTTAAAAACAGCAGTTACATCTCACTTCTTAATGTCACTTTGGTCCCACATTATAAATATCTGAGAAATTAAAAGTTAAGCATGCTTCAGATCAAAGTAGAAGCTGAACATGAGCACAGTTAGCAACACATTCATCAGAGGGTATTCAGTGATGTGTCAAACCAAATGTTCTTCTCCAGGATATTAAGTCATTGGTCAGGACGTTGTTTCTGCCTTCTTCCACTAAAGTACAGACAGGAAAGGTGAAGGTTTTGTCTTGAGAGACCTGCTCTTAACAGAGCCAGGATACTTAATGCATTTGTTTACACATATGTTGTAGTAGTTTTGTTTTCTTTTGGTTAGGTTTTTTTTTGCAACAGAGGGAGGAGGTAAGATTACTGCACTCTCTTTGCAAAGAGCAAACTGTTTCTTCTTTTCTGCTAACACCAACAAAGTGGCTAAACAGATCAGAGCAATGCTGAAATATCTTTGGTTCTGCTCTGTCACAGAAACAAATGCAGCTCTCAGGGTGTGCCTTCAGTGATTATAAAACATAATATACGCATGCATCCAACATAAACTGCAGAGGCAGTTAAAGATCACTGAAACTATTAAAGATATTAATTATATATAAAGTACTGGGGCTGTCAGTATTTCAGTGTGGAGTTTTAAAACAGGGTTTGAAAGAGTATTTTAAAAACATTTCTCTTGTTTTCTGAGTGAGAGGGTTCCTACTAGCAGTATTTAAAATGTATCCTACCTGCTGATAACTGAGTAGTGTATATGATTCCCTCCAGACTGCTTTTCATAGTGTCTGTAGAGTGAGAGGAGCTGTTCTTTGCCAAGACAAACAGACATCCTCATCAACCTCAACTATATTAAATTTTATTTTCTTGTTCTAGAGCTGTATCAGGTTCGTATCAGCTATGTAGAGGTAAGTGCCAGTTACCTTGGAGTTTTAAGATATCCACAAGAATTTCTGATGTGATTTGAGTGTTTACACATCACTTCATCTTGTATCCTGCTTTCTGAAGTAGTCACTCAGGATTGTCTATTGTCCTGCGTAGCCTGCAGTCATCACGCTCATTCATTCTCAGTCTGATTTTTTTTCCCCTTGACCAATGCCATCACAATCTCCCAGGCTTGTGTCATCAAATTCCGTGCAGTGCTTCTAAAAAACACTTCTCACTCAGATCTGAAAGCTGATCTCTGAAGCTCTGATCCTGCACAGCACAGGTGTACAGTCTTGCCTGTGGAGTCACAAGGCTAAAAATGATGAACAGAGCAGGGGCGTTGGAATCTGATCTTCCGTTAAGGATAGTGCTTGCCTCATGGTTGCCAAGTCATTCCCATGTAACAAGTGAGACTAGTGGGATACCCTTTGCTAAGTACATTTTTACTGTTTCTTTACCCTAGTTTAATTCTTAAATTTTGTGCTTATGAGAGCAAGGAACAGAGGGACTTGAAATTTACATCTTGCTCAGAAGGATAACTGATCTTCTCTGCGTCTACATAAAGAAACTAATAAAACTTGTTTTGAAGTGCAGCTTTGAAGACATTGATCTATTTATGTAGTTTGCAGGTGCCATTGCCTTGAAGACCCACCTTCATCAGTTGGTTTACTGGAACAAATCCAGTAACTGGAGTAAATGCGGACAGCCTTACTGGTGATCCTTTGTTTGTGCCAAACCTATACAAGCCAGATGATGTAGTGTGAATGAAAAGAGATGATGATACATTGTCAGATTTATTACACAAGGTAAGTATTTGAGACTAACAACTTCGGGAAGATGCAATTGGAAATATCTTTGTATAGTAAAGCTTTACGCATCTGTTTTCTTTTGTTTTGCCAAGTGAAGGATGAAGAAATTATTTTCATTGAGGTTTTTGTGACAAGATTCCTAGCTCTCAATTTCACAGAACTAGGAAATCCAGAATGTCTTACTGAGCTTCTGAATCTGAGTTCTGAATACTCTTGAGTTTCAGCCTCCCTAATAATGCTGGCTGAGTCTTTTCCACCCAGTACTATGGATACCACTTACACTGAATCATCTGCATTAAATTAGACTTTGTAAATTTGGATTATGATCAAAATATTCACTGAGCAATTGATGGTCAGTTTTTAGCAGAAGGAAACGTTATTGTGACTGATGCATGACATGAGTATTTCCCCTTTAAGGTTGGATAATTAGCAAATATTTTTAAACTTTGCTCTTTAGTATGTTATCTAGCAGTACAAGATGGGCCTTCCTGGACATCACTGTATTCAGAGAATTGTAGTGAAGCGAAAATCCATCACTACATACTAAGATCATGCAGTTATACCTGGTACAGAGAAGTTCCATGGGTTGGAGGAATATTCTAGGCACAAGGAATCAACAGATCAAACCAGTGATCAACAAATGCAGTTTCAGCTTTCTTTAGGTTCTTCTTGCTGAAGTGTTGGCGTGTACTAGAGCGTTAGCATATGACATGCACAAGCGTGGAAAGCAGCAGGAACCCGGTGGACAGACTGCTACATCTGCTGGGTCTCACAACCAGTGAACTTCTTTTCCATGGTCAGACAGGAGAAGAACCTGCTTAACACATGCTTGGATGTTTGAAATAGCCTGGGAAAATGGGAAAGATTTCCCTTGAATCGCAGGATTCCAGTATGGGGGTCAATGATTTGTGCTATCCTTTTGTCTTCTGCTTATCTCTAGAAAATGTACATGGATTGAAATTTTGAAAGATTTCATCCAGTTGAGTATGCAGTTTCACTTTATGCTGTTGCAGACACTGAGAGCAGCTTTCTCCCTCATCTATAAGGACTACAGACTTAGATTTTTTTCTTCTAACAAGCGTTGAGGGCCTTGTGCCATCACCAGATTCTGCAGATTGAGAGTTTAAGAAACATACTTTCCTACTTTACAGGAGAGACAATAATATGCTATGATGTGATTGTCACTACTAAGAATTTTTTCAGTTTGCATTCTTCCTACCAGAATGTCAAATCTATTAATTACCCTTATTTTCACTTTACAATGTCTTATAAAATGCTTTTTCAATATATACAGCTTTCATATAAACAATGATACAAGATCTCAATTGGTATAAATTTTGATAATTTAGGATCTATTCTTTCCATAGGAGGGTTTTTTGCATTACACATACATTCATTGATTTGTCTTTCATACTTGGAAGAAATAGACTCACTAAAATGTTCTGGTTTTACTGATGGAGAAAGAATCCGTTCTCCAGAAAGTCCTAGCTCTTCTTAGGAGGGCTTTCCTAAATTCAAGTTAGTAATTTTGATGTAGTGACAAAGATGTCTTATTTGAGTGGAATAAAGTTAGCGGTGACTCATCACAGTACTAACTTCCATTCCATAAACCTTTTACTTAACTCTGGCTTCTGCAGCAGTACCAAAAACTGGAAGGCAGATGGAGCTCCTGTATGCCGAGTGCCAGCATGTCAGTATTTAATTATTAGACATCGTCCACCTTTGGCTTAAATGTTTTAGTTTCAGTTTTTAACTTTAACTGACTCCTTTTTCAATGGCACAGTAATTCTAATGAAAAAGCTAATTAGAATGAAAGTTACTTATATGCCTGGTGTGGTTCAAATCAGCATTGTTCAACAGAGAAGCTTTTAAAACAGTCTATCACTAATATGGGCTGAATTTGTTTTTTGAAGGAATTTTCCTGGTAAATGCATTGTTTATGTTGTGAAATAGATTTCCCAAGGAATAAATGGAAAGTACTAGTAATTTGGACAAACTGCAGTTTGAATGGAACAACCCTAACACAGAGTAAGTGAGCAGTGGATTTTGGCCCTGATCACGCACTTTCTGCTCATTCTAAATTCCCACTGATCTGATTAATCTCAATTGGAAAAAGAACAATGCCTCACCGACTGCCCCAGAAACCAAATTCCTCTGTTAATGTGCTAAGCAAATACAGAAATGGGCAGAATCAACATTTCTGCCTCTGCTCCATCGGGAAATCTCAATATGGCAGTGACACAAAGGTAACAAATCAGCCTGCTCTTCATGGCTTATTCATTTAGTCTTTCTTTAATGACTACTAAAGGTGCACATAGCTGATACGGAGATGTTTTGTGTTACCTCTTGTTGACAAGATAATCCAGGCTTTCAAATGAATTTCAGTTATCCAAGTATTATTTTTCAGTTTATCAACATTGCTCTATGTCACAAATGCATTAATGAATAAAATTTTGTTTATCTTTTGAAATTCCCTTATGAAACTCCTTAAACTTGACTGATTTGGTTTAAAAAATCTTATTAAAGCCTCTTAGAATATTATCTCCAGTTTTGCTTCACTGTAAACCAAAAAAGTAGTGAAACTTCTATAGCAAATTTAGGCAGACAAGAATGTTTATTAGTTTCAGGCAGCAAATAGCATTAAATGTTCTTTGGTCTCTTTTTATATGACCTCAATAATATTATTTTTTACTGCCACCCTCTGCTGTCATTGAAGCTGTATGGTGGTTAATTTCTCCGTCTTTCTGCCTAGCCCAAGCTCTGCTTTCTTTTCATCCTCACCGTGCTTCCCTGCAGTTCAATCCACAGATTTGCTGAGTTTGCAATAATTGTCAAAAGATTCCAGAGTGTTTCTTATGATTCATTGGATCTAAGCAGACCAAAAATTGTTATTCATTCACCTAAACAGTGGTTTAAAGCTTATTCTGAAGCTGTTCCTACTTCCAGATGCAAAATTTACTCCATTTTTTTAATCCGATATGACTATTGTTGCCTAATGTCATGTTCTTTCTCCTCTCTTAACCATTTATTTTTCTGAGGGAGAAGTCCCATGCTCTTCTGTGTGTCGGAACAAAGTAATGTTTTGTAGAGAGACTCCATATGGGCAGTAAAGCTCAATTGTTACTATAAATTTAATAAAAAACTTTGATAAAATATTAAGTCCTTATACTCTTGTCCACACAATTCCATAATTTCAGTACATGTAAGCATAAAATGGAAGTGTGTTTCATTTGGGTTTTAGTGACAATATGCATACTTGAAATAACATGTTTTCGTATATTTATGAGATGTTTGTGTTTTTTATGGAAAAGTTCCAGTGAGGTGCCAGATATCTTGGTTGTGTAAGAGTGACCATTTTGTAATTTCATTCTGCCATTCATATCAGAAGGGTGTTAATGATGTGGCCTGTTGCATTATGATAGAAATGAGGCAGGTGGTGAGCTATTTTTCATTCCAAGTGAATATAAATAGTGAAGGGGGGAAGCGTGGTGTATACACAGCTCTTTGATTTATGCTAGCATATTGTGGAACCTGTTACAGCGAAGTCAGATATAGAAATCTGTTCCTGAGACCAGTGGGAGATTTGCTTTTAGAGAGCTTGCAGCGTTTCTCCTTTTCACATAAAACATCCATTTGGCTACAGCTGGGGTCTGACCTTTCTTTCTATTGAACACACGAGGAATAGCTTACATGTACGCCTGGAGTTCCACATGTTGGGGAGACACTCAGTAGACCTCTCCCTGTTAAATGCAGAATTTTTAGTTTTCGAGGGCAAATCAGAAAAGTCAAAGATAATTGTTTTTCTTGTTATGTTCTGTGTATCCTCTCAGAAATTTTGCATTTTAATTCCTGAGCACTTCATTACTAAGAAGTCCAACAGTCAAAATTTGAGCTAGAACAGGTAACAAAAGTCAAGACATAATTGAGTTTGAGGAGACACTTCGGCAGTGCTCAATGAACAGTCTTGCAGTAGTGGCTGCTAAGCATATGTACTTTTTTTGAGTCCTTACCTCCCTCCTGGTTTTGTCACATTTGCAGCACAACACTGATAAAGGCCTTTCCAGATTATAAAATCTTGGCATAATACTAGCTACTAGCTCCCATTTTTCCTTGATGTCAGGAGTGTTTTGGACAATATGGCATTGTGTCTGGCACCAGCTCTGCTCCTAGCGAACTATTCCAGACCGTATGTCTGTACCAAGTTAACATGTTCTGTCCGACAAAAAGATCTAATTTAGCCTCTGTTCAAAATCAGAAATGGAGACTCAGGTAACTTTGACGGACTATAACTAGACCCTCACACTGAAACTGTTTTTTATTTTTTATCAGTGGCATAGGAGAAGATGTGCCTTTTACTCTCTTCCAAGGATTAATGCCCCATAATTCTGGGACAGTGAAGTAATTAGGTCTATTAAACCCTTTTAGTGACCTAGTGCTTTTAGCACTGAAGTCATGTTCAATGAGTTCAAGTTTCTTAAATTCACATTGATATACTTAGAACAGCTATCCTCTCGTGAGTGATTGCACCTTTATAATGGTAATCCATGGATAAATAGAGCTACAGATTAGAGATAGCCCTACCAGTACAGATTACCAAAGAAGCACTGCTGCAGCTTAATTATACTCTTTAATTTAATATTGGTTTCTTTCATAAAATAGAAGCCAGCCAGCCAACCACATACAAAACAAAAAATTTGGCTGCTGGAGAATACATCCCTGTCAGTGTAGCAATGCTGCAGTCCTTTTGTGTAAATGAAGAGGAATTTTCATAGATAGACTTTTGTTTCTGTTGCGTTTTACCCTGCTTTGAATTGCTGGATCAGTAAGCCAGTGTGTCCTCAGTGAATTACTGAGGATCTCTTAGAACAATAGGAAATAAAATTATTTTAAAGTACAGTTTGACCCACCTGTTATTTTGCTGCAAGAATATAATGCTTCTAATTTAATCAGGGCTACAATCTATAATGTAAAATCAAAAGCAATTTTTCCTTTTATTTCATTGGAGGAAAATGAGAAACTAAATAAGGATCCGAGTTTACCAATACATTTATGATTATAAATATTTTAGAGCTTATACCAGTTTCTGTGTATGTTTCTATTATCCTTATCAAAAGTGTGGTAAAAATCTCAAAAAGTTTTTTTAGACCTTGCCTTAATCAAATAACCTTTTTTTGTACTTGGTACCTTAAACACACAAGCATTCAATAATCTTGTACATGAGCAGGACTATGGCCTACATCAAAGACTAATCATAGTTGTAAATGTTTCAAAGAATAGAGATGTAAATAGAGACATAATTTTGACTGAATTCTAACTTGAGGAATTTGGTATTGGTAGACAAAGAAAAGACAGCTTCAGGTGGAACATATGCACCACAGCAGACTATTTCTACCCAAAACTTGCCACAACACATAAAAACGTTTCTGTTAATTCCTCCATAGAAGGTGCAATAAAAGATGTGTATTTCAGAATCTGTTCATGTATTCATCACTTTCTTGTAGTTTCTTAGACTGATCAGATACCACTGAACCTTGAAACTGCTACAGCTTCAGTCATTACTTTGGCACTATTGAAGATCTGTTCATTTCATGTTTCCCCCTTTAGTGTTCTTTTGGGACACAAAACTTCCAAGGTGATGTCATGAGGTTTTTTTCTTTTTAACTACTGTTACTACTATATGACTTTAACATTCTACTCAATAGACAAAGGGACTATTCATTTAATCATTTACTCTTGGCAGGTTCCAATTACTTTATGGAAACAAGACTAGAAAATTACTTTCTTTTTCTTTGCCTATGTAAAAAGCAGCTGACCAAGTTCTGCAGGCTAACATAACCTAGGAAAAGAAAGCAAAAATCAGAAGCAGAAATAATGTAGTTAAAGAAACATGGGCTTGCTCTAGTTAATCCGTTCTCTTCCTGTTCTCTTATAGTCCCTGAACACTTTGATGAGGCTGCTAAATAGCCATCTGACAGGAATTCTATTCCTAAACTATAGACACAGGACTTTGCAGAGAAGTAGTTCATTAAAATAGACAATCTTCACACATCTGCTTATATTTTAGAGAGAATTTATAAATAAGGGGAATTAGGGTAGTGAGAAACCTGATCTCACCTTGAAGGTATTTCTGCTCTGAGTAGATGTTGGCCTCCTGAGTTCCCTTGTGGGGATAGTGCTTTTGCTGTTATTATAACTGATGTGGTCATTGCTGTAGCATTAATCAGTCCTTGTTATAGACTGGGAAAAATGGCTTTGCACTGAGTAGATGTGGCATTTTAAAAAGCCTTTCAGGCTTTTCCTCTCTGGTCTTTCAGCCTGGGCAAGGGCCTTTCCTTGGTTGAAACATCAAACGGTACCCCTGGCAAAATGTTTTCTTCCAGTCCCATGATTGTTTAGGTCTATGGGTAGACATGCTTAGCACACTGCTATTGGGGAAAAAAAAAAAACAAAAAAACAACAGAAAAAAGAAAAAAAAAAGGTTAATATTTTACATTTACTTTTATTTAGGTTTTGAACAACATTGTACATCTAACACCAAAGGATAAATTTATACCAGAACTGATTTGTGTGTTTTATATTTTTGAAAAATGGGCATTCTCTGTGTATATCCTGTCCTTAGACAGGATATCCTTAGAGATGACTAATAAGTAATATCACTCCTGACCTTCCCAGATTTTATTCTGGAATAAAACATGGTAGATGTTTTAACATGTTCACCTTTTACAATGTCATACAGGGAAGGATGGAAGACCTAGAAAAAGAAGAATAATATAGTCTCCTGCTGAATGTAGTCATAACTGAGATTGGAAATTAGGTACAGTAAAAATAATGTTTCCTCCATGTCCTAATTTTGGCCTGAGTAACTACTACTGCTATTGTTCTTGTGAAAGCTCTGTCTGTTGGGATGTTACAGTGTCTAAGGTAATAATTGCAGCTATTCCATGTGCTAAAGATAGCAACTCAGGTAGTATATTGGTAATAGCTTGTTTAGTATCAGCTCAGAGAGACAGGGCTACCTACTTCATGTAGGTAATTTGTTTGCTTCATCTTTTCCTGTGTGGACAGTGTAGTTTGACTGAAAGCAATTCTGGATGATCTCCTGCCTCTCTCCAGAAGTGTGCTACCACTAACAATTTAAAGTGACTGCCTTTGCCTGGTGGCGACTTCCTAGATAAAGCTCAGTACATTTTTAAAACCAGATTGCTGATGCATTGCTTATGCTAACAAAGTGAAAAGAACACTTATCACTTAGATGAAACCTGTTTTGTTTTGGATTTTGTTGTTGGTTTATCCTATATCCATTATATCTAAACAGCTATGATTTATTTTTTTTTTAATAATTTCCTTATTTTAGCTTGACATAGCTAGTGTGATGAGAAATAGATCAGTCTGGGTTTGGAAAACAGGTGGATAAATGCACCATGGTTTGCCCTTTCTTTATGTTTTAAAAGATCAGTCTAAATAGTCTTAATATACCCTTCAATAAGTGGAGAAAGAGAGGAAACTGATAACATGTTGATATTATGAAATGGAGAGCCACGCTTGCATGGAAGATTTATGTGGTAGAGTGTGCTAGCATTAACAGCATATGCCAAGTTTATATGGGTTGATGACAGGATCAAGTTTTATTCTGCTGAAGAGGGGGCTCAGCTCTCCATGACTTGGCCATCCTTAATGCAGAGAAAACTGTGTCAGTGAAACAAATTATTTTTTCCTACTTCCATTTGCAGGTGTTCCCTCCCTGACTCTTCACCACACCTGATTTCACCGCACCACCATACATGATTTTCAAGGCAATACAGGGTGAATGGCGAATCCTTTGTGTTTGAGAAATAACCAGTCCTTTTCCTTCAGTTCCTTAGGGGAAGGGCTCTACTGAAACAACATGAAACAACTACTAAAGATACTTTCCCTTGCTGAAAGACCAAGTCAAGGATCAATGCACAAGAGCAATATTGAAAGAGCTAAAAGGGAAAGGAGCAAAGTTAAGCAGATAAAAGCATCACAGCATAAGTGCTTAGATGAGTCTCAGTGTTGTGACCTCTTCTGCTGTTGTAAAGTGTTTCAGTTTGTTCAATACCCGATAGAAAAAGAGTCCAAAAGCCATGAAATGTATAGCATGTAAAGGGGAATTTCCTTGTGCAGTAGGGATGGAAGTTATGCCATCATAGACGGCCCTGTTCAGACAGAAACAGCATCTTTCAGAGAACTAGCAATGAGCATTTGTTGTGATGCACTCTTCTGAATTCAGGATTGTGGCTCCATGTTAAGATACATAAGTACATTCATTCCCCTTCTTCAAGGAGATAGTTTTATTTAATTTTATAAAGTTTTACAGTTTAATTTTCAGTCTTTGTTATAAATTGTTACAGCATTCTTGAGCACTGTTGAACTGCTTAGTTTCAATATTGAAAGAAGAGTATTTCTGTAAACTTTGTATGCTAGTTTAAAAGTATTTTAATCTGGCAGATTTAGGTGTACTGGGCCTGGCTGTGATAGTTATTTTTCTCCTGGTATTTTCATAATGTGCTGCATTTTAGAATTGTGACCATGACAATACCGGGAACACACTAATGTTTTATCTATTGCTAAAATGATGATTTCTGTAGCATCAAGCCCTGTTTCTCACTCTGGCCCCCCAGTTGTTGCTTCCACCATGGTAAGCAAATGAGACTCACCTTGGCAGGTTCAGGGCGGTGTGATGTAATTAATCAGTCTGCAAGGCCTCCCCATATGGATATTGCAGCCACTGTCCTTTATACCAGAGAGGCTTTACTTGGCATGTTTATTTATCATGCGTTTCACATTCATTAATAACCTGTGCAATGGCTTGCTTTCTTCTTCCACTTCTTCATTTATTAAACAATTTTTATCTCATTTTTTATTCATTTTGCTGATTTAAGTTTTTCAAAATACTGCTGAGTTCGTTTTTTGGTGGTTGTAATATATTGTTCACTTTCCCGTGAACAGCAGTAACTCAGGTATGTAAGTAAGAAAGCATTTGCTGTTTTCCCCTCTGTTAAACATTTCAGTGACTGTTGCAAAGTAGGTGGGCTTATTTATGTCTCATAAATGACATGGCTGTTTAGTTGATTTGTCAAGCTGCTAACTGTAGACTAAGACCCTTTATTTCAGAATGGAAGCTAATTCATATGACTAACAAATATATTTAGTGGCTAAATGTCTGATGCAAAGTCATCTGAAGGCAATGAGATCAACAATGTTAAAATGCATAGAACATTGCATTTATAAGGTTTGATTCTCTCAGAAAAGACATTCTTACTGACTTATTTTTTTCTTATTCCATAAAAAGCAATCATATTTTTGTAATTAAGTCAAATATTTGGCCTTTTTTAATTTCTTGTTTTATTTTTCACAGTACTTTTGATGGAATATTGTTTTTTCTCAGGGCAACTTGTCAGTTTTCTGTGCTATGTATTACTTGATGCCCTCCCTCTATCTAATCCATGGCTTTTATGAGCAGTATCTAAGTTACCAGATGAGCTATAGCAAAAGACTTGAAGTAACGTGAACAGCTACTTTGTGACAGGTCATAAAATAGTGATAAGGCTTAGCTTTGTGTAACATCAAACTAACCATAAGTTTGAGTAAATTGCTGGACAGCTTTGCTGGAGCTGGAAAATACTGATCTCAAAGGCAGCACCATAAATTTTACTCATCTTAACTAATGTCTCTATAGGATTCTTCCACAACTAGCACCTTGTCCTATTTGATTATTTTTTTTTAATGTATTCTTGGGATTTTTCAATTTTATCTTTCCACCTTAAATATTGTCTGTGGCATAGAACTCAGTAATATGCAAATATTGCAAGAAGAACATTGCAACACTACACAAAAGCTAGTAGTATTTCCCTATCCTTTTACTTATACAAAGCTAGAATAGGGGAGGATCTTTCTGCAAAAAAGAGATTACTCAGTAAAACTAAAATTCATCTCCGTGCAGAGAACTCAGCGATTTGCATCATAATATTGCATTCCACATTATAGCTCCAAGTACAATAATGAGAATTGTCCAGGGGGTTTTACAGACTTTCATCTTTGGAAGTTTGGTGAGAGCAAACTCCAGTCAGTGTTAGTGCAAGTAAGAAACTATGTTTATTTACTAGGAATTGGTATCGAGAATGAACCAATATAAAATAGGGATTTTGTAGAACTGAGTAAATTATTTAAAAATATTTCTAATACATCTGCTGCAGACAGAGATCATTATAGACAGATAGACTCAAAGATAAAGGTAGGCCCATATCCTTTAACCTTCCTACATGCACTAACTATCCAGTTTGAGCAGATCAGTTAAATGCAATGTGTAGGGAAAAGATAATATTTACACAGAATGATTTATGCTAATTATTTAATTGGTTTATAAAGATGCTGCTAGCAAAGTAGTTTCATGTATATTTTAAAAGGCTATTTCAAGTGACCAAAGACAGGAAGGCCATGAAGGATTTGTGGTTAACAAGTTTATAAAAGGAAAATAAATGGAAGGGAAATAAAAACCCTTTCCAGCAGTATTTGACTTTCCCAACCCATGTGATAGACATAAGCAAACTTCTATCATTTTGTTCATGACACTTAACCACGCTTCCCACTGTTTTCAGATTCCCTGGATTTTTCTTCTTTCCAGCCCCATGATGAAGAGGTAGGTTATCTTCAAAAGGCTTGGATATTAAGTCCAGTGAAATTGCAGAAGTAGAAATATGCACTTATCAGAAAAGCAAACTTAATAACATATCTAAGTTTACATTAATTCTACTGGTATTTTAGCCAACACACCATTTTATTTCCCTTACACTTTTCTGTGTATTTGCCTTCTTATTTTGTTTTAGCAGTTAAATTATTAGGAGTTTTGCTTTCTTGCTTCAAGAACTTAAGAAGAAATGCAGCAACGTTTTCCAAACAAAAAATTATCATTTTTTGCTGAGCATTGCAGCAGAGAAAAGAGCATTGATTACATCAGGATACTACAGGCTTGATTCAGCCACAAGCTCATGGTGAAGGGAAGAGCAATATCTTTGTCTTCATTTTTCATACCTAATCTTCTATTGCAGACTAGAGCTTTCCTGTAGGTTTTTTTTTTTGTTTGTTTTGTTTTGGTTTTGGTTTTGTTTTGTTTTGGTTTTTTTGTTTTTTTAAGTGAGGCCATCCCCTCATCAGGTAGCACCATACCCCTTCAAATTCTGCTCCGTTCCAGTAAATTTGCAGCTTTGAGCATATCTACTATTGGTTCTCTCTGCATTATATTAAGACGACGGCTCTTGCTGATGACTCTGTACAGGTCTAGCTGCTGGCATCCACACAATGCTTAGGTATATGACTTGGGTACAAGTTCTCCATGTCTAACGCTCCCTAGAGAGGTAGGAAGGAACCCATATATAGTTAGCGTGGTGATCAGAGTCTGGGCTCCAGGCTAATGTATCAATATAGATAAACCCTGGGTTAGCACTGTATCACTGCTGGGACTGTACAGGGCACTGAATTTCCATTGAGGGGACAGTGATAAACATTTGTAAATGGCATATAATCCAAAGTCAAATTCACCAGTGCAACTCGTAAGATTAGCAATATTAGATGACTGCAATACCATATAAATTCTAACTACAGATTACTAGTCAGATCTCTTCCCAGCAAACTGCAAGTACATAATCTCAAGTGGACAATTTTAATTTCCTGGAGCTATTTACAAATCTTAGAGACCACAGAGAGAACTTCCTTAAAAGGGTAAGAAAAGCCACTGCTCTTATTGCAGCCAGAAAAGTTTCTACAGTCAGATCGTCCTTCTTTTGTTAGGTTAATTGAAGAAAGAGAATGAAAAAATTAAAAATTTATTAGACTGTGTCCTGAAGCACAGAAGTCCCATGAACAATCATTCCCAGAGGTGAGAACTTTCTGAAGAGACTTTTATTGTCAGTTCCAAAAGGCAGTCAGTTGTAGATGACATTAAAAGGAATGTCCTGACTTCCTTAGTTAACATTGCTGATGAGAGGGGATCACACAGGTAAACCAACTCTCAAGAAGATTCAGAATTTATGAAATTGTAATTGAATTGCACTGAAAGCAAATTGATAGTGCACATGTAGGTAGAATATGTTGGCGACTTCACCCAGCCTAAATTCCAGTTCATTTCAAAAGAAGTTTTAATGCTTATAAATGCTTGTAGTGGCTGGCTGGTCTGGATGCAAGGGTATAGATGTCTGTTCTGAGGTCACTTTTCAAGGTTCTAATGTTATCACTATGACTATTTTTATTACACTTCCTAATACTCTGAAGACATACAGACGACAAATAATCATCTTCCCTAAGCCTTTAGAATATAAGTACATTTTCTCCCAGTTCCAAGTTTTACAGGTTGTACTGGATTACTGCTCATACTGGTTTAGATGACTCCAGAAACAGCTATATCAGACAAATTTTGGGGGTTTTTTTCATTACAACTTTTCTGGATACTTAATCAATTTGGAGAGGGGAAGTCAATGGATTAGTCTTGTACTTATTTTCTACTATGCTGGCCTGCAGAAAGATGATAACCTGAAGTAGACTAGCCTTACCAGGGTGGCCAGTGTCAGCTGGTGTCAGACTTTTATAATAACACTTCTCCCCAGCACTGACAAGCATTCAAGACATTTGCCTTTTGTTTATAGCTCTTTCCATAAATGATATTAATCTGAAGTAGCTTGCGAGGCAAAGAGTACTTCAGTGTAAACCTTCAAAGGGTGATATCAGAAACAGAGCTGCACACAGGCAGCCTTGTTTGGAATTGTTTCCCTCTGCTTTTCAATGCTTGAGCCCTTTCCAGACTCTGTTCTTTAAAGAGCATTTGAATACAGTCTGCACAACACAGCATGCACCAGGCAGAGAGACATTTCTTAAACTCTGCTGTTCTTACCCAGGTCGCAATTGTCACAGGTCAGTACAGGGCTAACTACGGAATTTCAGTAGTAGATTTGGGCTGTGTTCACAGTTATTTTGGAATCCATTCTATTTACTGTAACCTTTCCCAATTTATCTTTCATGCTTATATATGTCATCCCTTATGCTGTACGAAACACATTAGCACTTTCCTTATAATTTATTATATAAATTATGGTATGACAATTTTATGGCACCTTTGATATGATGACCTAAAAACATTTCAGAAACACTGCTGTTATTAAGCCTGTTGATATTTTAAGCTTATTTGAGGAATGATTAAACTGGGATTCAGAATACTCATGTCATTTTGCTAAAAATGCTCATAATAAGTAAACAAAGATTTAGGAATGGAACCCAAAGTCTTGTTCATACTTCTGTCCAGAAATATCATTGTATAATACTAGTCTGAGGCAATGATCAGAGGTTTAACACAGATCATGCTCAATACCCTTTGGTTTTGACATTTAATCTCTACCATTGAAAGTCAAACCTGAAAAATACTTTTTTCATGAGAACACCAGCTATAATGAATTACTTGCTTGTTACTCAATAAAATACATATTATATTTAAATTAACAAGATATTTAAATCAACAAGAGTATAGTGTTTTCATAGGAAGTGCTTCTATCATCTCCAAAACAGCTCAGTAATTTTGACAGTATGGCAGCTTCACTTTTAGTGTGTGTATCTTGCGTGTTCACAATAAAATATTATCCCAGTCTTGAAGTTCTATATTTGCCATTTTGTTGAAAAATTTAGATGCAGATGTACATTTTTTGCATTACTGAAGAGCTGATAATGTAATTTCAGCACAGACTCACTGCCTATCACTAGGATTTTAATTCAGAGATGTTCAATGTCCAAATCGGTCAAACTGAATTTAATAGACATCTAACTCCTTCAGGCCTGGTTGGAAAATGTCAGCCTAAAATAGCATGTGCTTGAGTACAACAAACTAGAAAGGCACTTCTGATGTATATATTTGTATGTAAAAACAAGTGTTGCAGAGTATATCGGAATAGCAACTAACCCCTTCTTCACAGAGCTGAATTGCCATTCACAGAATTAAGGTAACTGTAAGGAGTTGCAGGAGTAATACTGCCTACCACTTGTATAGCACCTGAATAAAATGAAAGAACTCCTTAACTTCAACAGGTAGTGACTAGTGATCATAGGAAAGATTAAAATAGCTACCACTGAAGTACCAGTTACAGACTGGTCCAAATGCCAAGAGTTTAGAAAATGAGCTAATGCTCTAAACAAGACTATATATATTGGGTAACTTACAAGTCAAGGACAGAATTTAATACTACCTAGTAACATGAACACAGAAAGCAGTAACAATTCAATTACTTGCTTTTGAGCAGGATTAAGTTACATGCTTCTTACCTTCATTTTCAATTAGAAAAATAGGATATCAGATGTATATGCAGAAATAATTTAGTTCTGTTTGTAATTCAGCAAATGAATTGTACAAGTTACACATACCTCTTTCAAAGTGTACAAGATCAGTCATTAGCTATCTGCTGCCCTAAACCTTCCCTGCAAGCAAGTGAAAAGCTTGTCTGAAGTGTGCTGAAAGGTAAACAAAGCATTTAGCATACCAGAGAAAACATAACATGTCCACAATTTTGAGGGCCCAAAGACAGCACAGCAGAAAGGAAAAATCCTGATGCATGTTCTTTAATGAAGCAACTGTTGAACAAACCCCCAAAGAATTTATATGGGAAATTTCTCTGATTCTTCCACTTAAATAAATCAATAACTGTGTTGTTTCATCCTAAGCTCATTTTAAAGAAGCACGACAAAATCATTCTATTAGAAATAAAGATTTCTCTAATATCACCTTGAACTAATGAAATTATTCAATATTCAGAAATTTTAATTTAAATAATTTTTATCTTGTTAATCTTACTGTTTATTTATAGATTATTAAAAGCTAAACCTGTGGACTTCCTTTTTTTCCACCGAAATAGGGAATTTATACTAATGATATTGAAGAATAGTGAATTGCTTTGTTTTTCACTGTTACAAAGAGCTACAATGTATTTCAGTCAGATTCCTAGCAAAGCTGGTTGTAAACACATTTGAATTAACAATTCAAGTATAAATTTACAATTCAATTAAAGTTCAAATAAAATTCAAAGAATTCAAAGTAAAATTCTAAACTAGATTATTGGAATTGGATTTTTTTTTTTAACTACAAGGTTGTTGAAAAATTTATTTGGAAAAAACCCTCTTCTAGTATTGAAGACATATTCTGTGGTATCTTAGATAATTACTAATGGATGCATTTTTATAGAATTCAAGAAACTGCATTTAGCTTTTGTTCAGGTGGCTAGAAGATACTTCCAGAACTCTTACAAGGAAGCTGAAAGTAATGTGGAAAATATGGCTTTAAAACTGAGGATTGTTCCTGTCTTATTTCTTACAGCCTCCAAACAAAAACCACTAAGATCATTACAACAGCATGCCTGTCTTTGCTCATTAACATTTGCTTATTTTATTTGCAGTGCCTGGATACTAGTTTGCTCATATATTGGTGCTGTTAGGATTCCCATGTGCTGATGAAAGTAGAAGTCAGTGGGTTCCTTCAGGCTTACTATGCTATTGCCATGAACAGGCAGAGGCTTTTGAATATCTTGAATATATTGTGGAGATTTTCGGTGCGCTAGGAGAGCACTTAAACAGTGGTAGTGGTGAATTTTCACAATGATACATTTGCTTTGTTAGCCACAGTTTCCTTCTTTATTGTTACTAATAGAGACCTTAGTTGCATTTTTTCACATTCTGTATTTTACAAATATTAGCACAGGGAATCAACAGGCTTTACAGGCAAAAACTCCAACAACTGCAGTTGGATTACATTTAAGAATAATAATTAGAGTACCAAACTAAAACTCATGGAAGACAAGGGTGAGATCTCAACTCTGTTCAGAAGTCTTTGGATGAGGCAGTTTGCAAAAGCAAGTTGGCAGAAACACACAAAACTATTACCTGTCTTAGATAAATCCCTGAAAGGAAAGTTTTGATGGATTTCGGTGGCTGGTGTTTTGTTGTTTGTTTGGTTTTTGGTTTTTGGGTTTTTTTGTGTTTTTTTTGTGTTTTTTTGTTGTTGTTGTTGTTGTTGTTGTTTAAATGGCTCCCCTGTGTTAAAATAAAGAAATTCAGGGGGCAACACCCAATGTTATCTTGCATATATGGTTCCGGTACTTATGCCCTGTCTTGACTAAGAGCATTTTAAGATTAGGCCACATAAAGAGATTTGGGTTTTGTAGTAAGTAGGATTTATTTTTAATTTATTTCTGAACAAAAATTGAAGTTAATTAGTTCATGTAAGAGTTGATATTTTTTCCTCTCTTCTCTGACAACCAGTTCCTGAAATGTTTTGGTCATTGTTTCTCTCACAAAAAGCAACTGTGCTGCTGAAAGAAGGGCCAGGAATTAGAATGGCTACATACAGGGATTTAAGCCCAGAAGTAACCAAGACAGAGGGGCGCCTGGAAGTGACAGAATGGGTAAAAGGGCACACAAATACAGCACACATGAAACCTAAGCAGATACAACCATTAGCTTAGGAGTTGGCAATGTTATAAGGATGCTTTTCAGATAGGCAATTTATACCCTGGCAGATCTTCTTCTGGATGACTCTGTAATGAACCAGGGTTCTTCATCTCAGTAACAGAAACTTGGCTCATCCAAATCATCCACAGAACTGGGGAAGTGCAAAAAGCAAGCAGTGAAGATAAATCCCATATTTGTAGTTGCTGCTGATTGATTCTACTGGAATTCTAACACTGGCATCTGCACTCCAAAACTCATGGAGAAAGTTATGGTTTTCAGCTCTGCCATCTAGTATTAACCTATATCTAACATTTCTTACTCTGTCAGCACTTCAGAAAAATTTGCTGTGGTAGGAAGCAGGTACTGTTCTCCATAAGGGACACTGGACTTTATGATGAACACCACTAACTTCCCTACTTAATATGAATCATGACCTTGTGGCAACAAGCAGGCATCAGTTAGAACATCGGTGTACAGGACAGAGACACCCAGTTCCTGCTGGAGCCGCGCCGAAGGCTGTCCTGCTGCTCGGATCCAGAACTGATAGACAGCTATATGGTTTAAAGAGAAATTTAACCATTATCTATTTCGGTCTAAGCTAACTATAACACTCATGTCTGTGAACTGTAGAAGCTGAAGAAGTTTCAGTGTCCCCTTCTGTTGTCCGTGATACAGTGCTAGCTAATTGTTGGCAGATAACTGTGGACAATTATCTCCTCAGTGACAAAGCCCATCTGCCGGAGGCCTCCTACACTCTTGGGAATTTGGCTGGTGGTTCACAAGCACAGATAATGGGAGGTTCCTCCCCTCTGCTCTTGCTGGCAGGAAGTGTTTTATTTATCATATCACAAAATCTTTGCTTCAAGAGCAAAGAAGAGGGGTTGTCACTGCTTGCTTTCAAAAAATACTCTTTTCAATCTTATTCCTCTGAAAGCAGGTCCTAAAAGGGAGTCACCAGGTTACATTGCTATGGGTTTGATCATCTCTTGCATGAAGTTAATGTCTCACTTACTGTTTAATGATATGGGATCAGGGCCCAAATATCAGCCATTCTTTGTAAATCATACCATATTTAAATAATTGCTAAGAAACATCCTTTTTCTTCTCCCCCAAGCTGAAAGGTATTTGTGCCAGAATAAGAGGGATCAGTAAGCCATCAGGATATTGAATGGCCTGCCAGCAACTGGTTTACATGAAATGATTTTACTTTAATTTAGCAACTCAGTGACTTTAATAATGAGAATGTCCTTTGTAAGGAAAACTAATGCATTTATTACAGAACACTATGTTTCTGTTCTGACAGGGAATTATATCCACTTAGGAATGCTGGCACAAGTTTTACTTATCTTTTTGGTTTTTTCCTAGCATTAATGTACACTTAAAGTGAATTCCCATGCTTCAAATGAGGTTAATCTATTTTCAGCTACAAGCAAGCAAAACCATATTTGGTGTCACATAAATAGCAGATCTCCAATTTAGATTTTATAACATCAGTTTAACCTTACTGCTATGTTATTTACTCTTAATTGAACTATGGTGCAAAATAAAATGCACAATTAGTTATTAAAGAAAAAATGGACTATTTAAGGAATTTATATAATGTTTTATATTTTATTTTCTTTCTTTAATAGAAAGCAAGAAATTAGCCTGCTAGTCCTCCCTCATTGGTAAATTCAGTATTCAAAGAAACAATCACTTGTTATCAACATTTCATAGAAAAAAAAAAAAAGTAGCTTGTCTTTTTTTCAAATAATCTATAGCAGTCTAAGAGATATGACAGCTCACTTCATTTTTTACAAAGAATACAGAAAACTTATATAGAAAAAAAAAAAAAGGAAAAATCACTATATTGCTCAGAAGCTGATCTTTTCCTTCTGCAGGAAAACACTACTAATCTACACAGTAATGTGCTGTTACTCATCTAATTGGAAGAAATTTATTAAACTTGACCAATTTTTAAAGAAAGATTTTTCAGTGAGAACTGTGCAAACTGTTCCTTTGTAAATAACTAATCTGATGCTGAGTAGCAACATCTAACAAAAAGACAAAACTTGCAACACTGAATCCAAGCCACAAGAGTTACCTGATTTGGGATTCAAAAAGCGAGGCAGGTCATCTCTGCACATAGGCTGTTTTTGTGGACTAATTTAATTGTCCATTCTGCATTCTAACAGCAGCTGCAGGGGTGGTTTCCAGCATAGCTGTTTGGAAACCATTTCAATACAAGTTTTACCAGATGTAGGTTCAAGTGTGCCAAATAGTCTGGCTCTTCAGGATAAAAAGCAAACTGGAAGTTGAAACTATGGAGCTTTAGCAGTAAGCAGCTTTAATCAGTGCTCAGCTCAAGGAACCCTTCTGCTCTGAAAAACTGTAACGATTCCACAGAGCTTAATTTGGAGAGTGATACAAAAATGTGTCAAAGCCTTCTTTCTCCCTCCTCCACCCCAAGTTTTTCTTTTTCCCTCCAAGTAATACAAATTGTCTAATAATCTGTATAAAGTTAAAACTATTTCAATTGAGGCTTTAGACAATGGACTTTATACCCATAATACATAATAAATACCCACTAATGCTGTATGTTATATATCATTGCTCTCTCACACAAGGAAAGGATAGATTACCAGCTGTCCAGCCAATCAAGTTATTTACCATGCAATGAGATGAGATCTTAAGGAATAAATAAATTCTGCAAAGGTACAACTTACCTATCCGAAAAGCATCTTTATAATGTTCCTAGTTCTTAGGTTACAGGAATTCTAAACTTTTCACTCCTCCCCTTTCAAAGAAACACTGAAGTTTAGCAAGGACTGATGTCTGTGCCTTACCTGAAGTTTTGCTGACTGCAGTCTACCATTGCAGATTATTTTATTCTATTTCTGTATGTCAGCTGTGAAGTACCTGGGCTGTGTCTAGTGTACCACTTCATACTGCTGAATTAGAGGAGTAACCTAAAATACTGAATTGAAAAAATTACAGCTTTTCAATTAGCTCACCTAATCTGGGATTCAGACTATTTTATGAGGAGATTCACAGGGAGGGGTGTATGTGTATTCTCTGGTGTTCTGTAGCATATTTTTACAGTACCAATTTCCAGACCCTACTTTTCCTCTTTCTACTTTCTCTCCCTCTCCAAACCACTGCAGGATCCTTAAATGTACATTATACCATGAGCAGTCAGATGATGAAAAACCATCAGATTTTTCAGATGTAGTGCCAGTTATTGCATATTAATGTCCATCTCAGTTACTGCCAGAGTTTGTGGAGGTGCTTGCAAATAATTTAAATATACTGGGTGCTGAAATTAAATCTTGACATTTAGAGCTAGTGGGCTGAAAGCATTCAGATTCCCTCCTGCTACAGGAACAAGATCTACCTTTGTATGAAATATCACTGGCATTTGAAAGATGGATCTCTGAAAACTCCTCAAAGTTTCTATCTAACTGGTAAGACCAATTAAAATTAAATTTAAATACTTTATAGTATTGCATTTAAAACCAACCATAAAACTAGTTATTAAAAATCAGTTTCTTCCACTATTTGCTTAAAATTTGGATGAAGCAGGCTCTGCATAAATAGTACCACATTATTTTTGTTTATGGATATAATACCCAGCACATGCTGCATTCAGCAGGGAAGTATCACATAAGTGTGAATAATCTTATCAGTCTCCTGAGAACAGGAAACAACCATGTACCTGAAAAAGTTTATTTTCTTTTCTAACTGCATAAATTCATCTGGAAATGTTTGGGGTGGTGTTTGTTTTTTTTGGGTTGGCTTTTGTTTGTTTTTGTTTTTTTTTTTTTTCCTGCAATATTTGCATTCAGATTTAGTAAATACAGTCTTGAAACACTGAGCCTCAAAACCCTTTCTTACCCCACAACTCCCTAAGGACTAATATTGTGAGCCCAGATAATTTATTTACTCTAAACATTCTTTGGCTTGCATGAAATTTCGGTGATAAATGAGGAAAAACAAAAACATCAGCTTATAGGTTTAAATGAAAAAACCAAAACCATGGTAATAAATAATACTGTAACATTACTTTCAGTAACTTACTTATTTTCATGGTGTTCTTTCCTGGCTTTGGTTGGTAATATAAGGATTTTAGAGTAATATCTTTAAAAAATCTTAATGCAAATTTCTTGGGATTCGCTGTAAGAGCAATTTCCTTTGCCTGGAAGAAAATATAGGTCTTCAGCCAAGCTCTCACCAAAATTCCTTCCTGAACAGAACCTGGTCTGCACCATCAAGGACAGCTAAGTAACAACCAGTATTTATATAAATGTTCACCACTGTACAGTCAAAGCCATCTACAATAAATATACTTTACTTCCCAGTAATATGATAGCAAATACGAAGTTATCTTAATCACACTCCTGCCTCGAGGCACAGTTCCAGAGGCAATGTTTTTATGAAAATCGACAGGTTTAATGAAGTTAACTGTATCCTTATTTAGTTTCACTGTTATAGGGCTAACTGCATTACTCAGAGTAACAGTATTTTTCAATACATCTGTATATACTAGTGGAAAATAGATTTCTTTCAGTTTTCTCTTTATCAGTTTACTCCAGTGAGAGTTTAAGAAATGTGTATCATTGAATTACATGTTGTATTACCTTCACTTACAAGTCTCATTTGACACCCACAATTAAAAGAAAAAAGGATTGATAGCAATTCAAGAAACTGCTGACATATTCAGAGTGAGTTTTTAATTAGATCTCTTCTTGGCTGAGCATCTTTTTGCATCTTGCTAGAATCTATGTTCCTTTTCACTCCTCAGAGATATTTGGGCAGAAGAGTCACACAAATGCCTGATGGAAAAGACAGATGAGTCAAACTTGGAAAGTTCCCAGGGCAGCAGTTCAGATTGCTAACTCTCCAGACTTTTTCCTCCGCTAAATGTCAGCTGTGTCACAGATTTAACAGCCATTGCCTGGAGAGATTTGATTATGTGCCACCACACCCCTCTTGATTAATCAAAGCAGCAAGTGAAAAATCAGCTTCAGGTTTTTCCCTGCTTTGCAAGAAATGGAGAACTATGTGTTTTTTTCTCAGTGTATTAAATATGGACAATCTCTTTTGAAAGTCTCACTTTCACACAAAAAACCTCATTATGACCCATTTCTTTAATCAAAACTGTGCTAAAGGCATGTTATTTTTATTACAAATAAAATTTGCTGTTAAAGAGAAAAATGAACACAGCACAGAGAGAGGTACTGTTTATAAAAAGACATATATTCTTTTCTATTAAAGCTCTAAACATGCATAAAAACATTTTATTTGCTAGAAAAGGATAAAAGTTAAGACTTACTTTGGTCAAACCCCAGAATCCAAGGAAGACTATAATGCTGGCAACTTCCGCAGTTCCACCTTGTGTGTTGTTTTATACTCTGCCTCTCCTACTACCTGCTGTAGAATGCAAGAACCACTGCTTGTCCACCCATGTTGTGCGCAGTTGCAATAAATAATATTTTGCCATCATTTCTATTAACAACGTGAAAGAGCTATGCTTTTCTGGAATGAAAAATAATGTTCATTTTTTGCACTGAAATTAACTCATAGTCTGAAAGGCCTTAGAGCAAGACATTTACAGACATGAAATCCTTTTTCTTTGACAATGTAGCCTTAAAAACATCAGACAGAAAGAAAGAGAAACATCTGCATTGGTTTTGACTGTTTAATACTCAAGAGTGAAAAAGTGTAAAATCACAAAGCTTATACCACCACAAAAATTGAGTTTCATTACAAATGACCAAAACACAAGCTGCCTGCAAAGTTTCACACAGCTGACATCAAACAACCCAGTTTCAACATTCTTACCGTCTTTTTAAACACCTGCTTTTCACAAACATCGGTCAATGCAGAGTTCTAGGTCTGTCACACCTCTTTCTTTATATTCTATGCTCTATTTGCTTTCTAGACCAGTGGTTTACACATTTGGAAAACAGTGCCCCACTTCTTATCTATATCAGCATATAAATACATAGTTTTTACCCCCCAAATTACTAATTATATTTTAAAAGCATTTTGTTTAATCCAAACTCAGCAGTAAAGTTCTTATTTGTATTTAATGAAAAGCAAAACTTATATGAGTAAGCTTCAGAAGTGCATGCTGATTGAGGTTATATCACCAATCCTTTCAGCCATAGTTTATAATACTTAAGCAGAAAGTGATCATACAGGGTGAGTTAGTACATCAGACAGTAGGTTATATTTGCTTTTCCTAGTACCACATGTACCCATGGCCTGAATCTGCAAATGCAACCATTAGGCCTGCAGGATGCGAATGTCCACCCTAACTACATTTTTTTTGCCTGAAAGTAGTATTATCCAAAAGCTATCATTATATCAAAATGTCTCAGGTTGAGAACTAAATGGGAAATGGGCTGCTTAAACAAAGATTTTTAAAACTTAAACCTTTTTTACATGACATATCTTTGTTTACACAGCCTGAAATTATTCAGGCAAAGGAACTGTCCATATGTTTAAATGTTATGCTAATACATATTTCCAGTTCCTTACAATAAGCTTACGTTCCAATAGTTGATTAAAATCCTGTTCTTAAATAGAACTAAAGAAAGTACACAGAACAAATTTTTCCTTCCAGACAAACAAAATATATCTTCGTATAACCTACTACATCTGATAGTGATGTGTAAAAGAATTTTTAAAGAGCTGCGGTTGCCTCAGTGGAAACAATACAGATTGGTTTTTCCTCATTCAATGCTAAGGCCATCTACCTTTTATGATTCACTTGCTCCTTACTCGTTTATTCCTTCATCTGACATTATAATCCTCTGAGCAAGTGAAGGGTAAGTGTTGGTATAGTTGTTCCTAAGAAGCATATCTGTCAAAGATTCCATAAGGTATTAATAAATGCGTTTGACCTTGTAAGTAGCTTTTTGTTGGTTACAGAATACATTTTCTGCAGATATTTATGTCTGTTTTACAGAGAATCTTTAAGTTTCAGCTTAGAAAAAAAATTTGAGAAGACTAACACTGATTATTTTTAACTCTGTTTCTTATTACAGACCTGACTTCCTCCCTTATGCAGTTACTTAATACTTGAAGTACAGAATCTGATTGCTTGCAGTTAGGCATCTAGCTGGAAAATTCTGGCTTATACATGATTATTAAAATAAACACAGAGATGTTACCATCTTTAAAATTATAGGGTCAGCTAAGGAAACAAAAGTATAGGATGATATAAGTAGTACAATTAATAGCACCCTATTTATAAATGGAAGCACAAGATCTTCTTTGAACATATATCAATAATTTAAAAAAATACTATTATCCATTACACAGTGAACAGTATAAACGGGCTTAGCATACATGTCTTTAGTGCTTCTACCCAACTGAGTTTCCTATGCATTTTCCAGCTGTTAGTTATACTTCCACTTTCAACAAAATGATTTCATAGTACATGATTGAAAAATATGCAATCCCGAGTACACTGGTACTCACACTTATACAAAATGAGGAAAATGTACAGAAAGTTTTGCAGTGCAGACAAACCTTTGAGTTAATCTTTGGAACATTAATAGCTTTGTACAGTTTCAAACTTAGTAACTAAGGCACACAACAATTAAACTGTCCCATATCTGAAACAGCAAGATATGTCAGTCAGCATGGAGCTTCTCTTCAGCTTGGCATTTACATTCGTTTTATAAAGTAGTAGTCAGTTTTGAAAAATCTAGCTTCTGTTAATATTAAGGAATCTGAAAAGAGACTACCCATGCCAGACTAAGATAGTTTAAGTCGATTCTAATATGGATCAACACACACAAAACTATGCTTGCATAACCACAGGAAAAAAAAAATTCTGAGTCAGCAACCACCAGACTGGCACAATATAGCCATCCGGATACAGGTGTGTTTCTACCCTGCAGAGAAGGCGTGAGAGAGTGAGTGAGTGAATGTGCGTGTGTGTCTATGTAAAAATAGCAGCTTCTCATGTGTGTATTTTATTTCTTATATGCATCCAGTATGGTATCTTCTTACCCCAGTGACAAAAATACGTTGGCTGCTATTTCTGCTTCTGCTAGCACTGCACAGTTTAGTACAGTTAGTGGTGCTGGCTTCTGATCTGGACTTTGAAGTCACTGAATTATACTTGCAAAGTTAAATTATGTCCTTCATTTAACCAATGTGCAATCCAGGTGAAATTAGCTTATTTTCAGATAATTTAAGTAGAAACCAACTTTGGCCTGAGGCAAATGTTACAACAGAAAAAAAAAAAAAAAGAAAAAAGGAAAATTCAAATCTTGGATTTGCAGGTCTAGTTATTGAAAAGGGCCTCTTCTCATTTGTAAACAAAGAAAGGATTAACTGGAAATTACTTGACACACAATGATCATGTGTCACCAATGCCATTCTTACATGTTTGCTTCAGAACAGAGCACATACTAGCTAATTTCACTATGTTGTGAAATTAGGCATTAAATAATCATGTTTGACACTTCACACCTTTAGCAATACCTAGTATCAAGGTAACCCATATACTGCAAGATTAGTTTATGTTATTAATGTACATATCCACTGAATCTGTAAAGAGTTCTCCTTACTTCAGTGGAAATACTATCCAGCCTATTTTTTAAATTCTTTTAAAAGATATTAAATGTACTACTATCTAACCATAAAAATCACTATTTCTCATTAGGAATACTCTGAGAAATTCAGTGTTACCCCTTTCTTCTTTGCACTGCATTCTAGCTATACAAATAATATTTTTGTCAATTCTTGCTATGCTTGGTTTGATCCTACAGAATCATATTTATTTTTTTATAGCTGTAATAACTGTATCTTAAAAGGTTTTCATTAGGTATTGCATATAAGTACACAGAAATAGAGCTGAAAATCAGCTACCTACCACTCTCGTTAGTCTTATATTCTGTTATATTAACTTGAAATTTAAATAGAATTGCTGAATATTTTAGTAACCAAGTACAATACAGTATTAAAAAAAAAAAGGAGTAGTCCTATTCAAGCACACACTTATTAATTGACCTGCTTCCTTTGAATTCTCCAGTAGCAAATTCCTGTCTCTACAGGTGGAAAAATCTGAAGTTACTGGACACAGGTCTCTGAGGAAAACATATTAATAGCATGATTTCTCTCCAAAATAAAATATCCAATAAAGTAAGAAGTGTGCTGAATAGGTAGAGACTTAGATTCAATACTTCTCAGTCCAGTATTAATAATCTAAATAGTTTGGGTGTTTACCCATCCCTTTTTTTTCTCTTTAAAAAAAAAAAAAAGGCTAATCAGAAATATGTATAAACAATTTACTAAGTAGACTTCATTAAAGTGTCCTTTCAGAACCACTGTCCATCATTATCATCATCATCTTCCTCCTCATGGTCCAGATAGAGAAGAGCAACTTTCTTTTCGTCAGAAATAACTGATCTTTGGTCTACCATTCTTTGCAACTGTACAGTTTTATCAAAAAATGACTTTTCCACTACCTTTTCACCATGATCTTGAGAAAAACTGGAGAGAACGTAGCCTCTTCTTTCATTGTCATTTTCTACAATCTGGTCACTTTCAACTTCAATCTGTGACTGACTAACAGAAGGGTCTTGCTTATTGGATATGAACATTCTTGCTTGCTGCTCTCCACTTTTTACTGTAGATATTCCACCCATATTGGAAACATCCATTTGAAAAGTAAAAGATGCTTCCTTCGATCCTACTTTAATATGCTTTACAGGTCTACTGCTCTCAGATGACTCTTTTGTTTGTGAAAGATCTTCCAGCGTTTCAGAAATAGGTCTTGTAAAGATTATTTGCTCAGTATGAGTTTCTACAGGACTTATTTTAACATGCCTGAAAGATCTACTGATATCTGAGCTTCCTTCTTTCTCTGAAAGATGTCCTCCTTTGTTAAAAAGCTCTGGAGTTTCAGAAACTGAGCCCTGATATATGATTTGTTCAGTGGTTTCAACTCCGACTTGACCTATTCTAACATGCCTTATTGAGCCTTCTGAAACAGTCTGGTCTTCCAATCCACTGATTTCTGTGTGCTCAGAGATGGGCCCTTGGTAGACAATTTTTTCCGCTGTCATAAACTCTTGAGGACCCATCTGAATGTGTCTGACTGAACTTTCTGTTGGTGAGAAGGCTCTAGTGTCACTGACCTCCACTTTACTGGAGATTGGTCCTTCAAAGATAACTTGCTCAGTATGAATCTCTTTTGGACCTAATCTAAAGTGTCTTATTGATCTGCTGAAATCCATAGACCCTTCTGTCTGAGAAAGGTTACCTGAGCTATTGAGCTCCAGAGAGTCTGAAACAGGCCCTTCAAAAGAGACTTCTTCAGTTATTTGCCTTGATCCTACTGTGACATGTCTTGTGGACCTGTTCAAGTCTGTTGAAAACTTCTGGGAAAGATTTCCAGAATCAATCTCCTCTACAGTTGTAGTAATAGGGCCTGTATAAATTATTTCTTCTGTGGTTTGGATTTCTTTAGGACCCAGTTTAAAATGCTTCACAGATCGGCTAAGTTCTGATGATCCTTCTTTCTGAAGATGATCTTCTGTAGCACTGAGCTCCAGGGTTTCAGAACCAGGCCCTTCCTGTACTAGCTGCTCAAATCTCTGAACTTGTGCTGGACCAACCTTAACATACCTTGTGGATTTGGTCTCATCTGTTGATTGTGGCGAGTGAGAGGCCTCTCCAAAATCTGCAGTTTCCAAAACTGAACCGTCATAAATAACTTTTTCAGTGATATGATACCCTGCGCCACTGCTGCTCCTCATTTTGGATGAGTGATAGACTTCTTGATCAGCCAAAGGAGTTTCACTGCTGGAAGAAACATCTGCCTTGCTTCTACCATCCACAGCTCGCTCTGAGCTCTGTTTTTTCAGGGAGTGCAATGTTGCTTTCTCCTTCTCACTTGCAAGTACTTCATCAAGCTGAGCTGCATCAAATTCATCAGTATTAAGGGTCTGTGAGAGATTGACTTCAGCAACGATTGTCACCAAGCCACCCTCCTCCATTTGATCAACTTTTTTGATATCAAATTCTAAGCTACTGGAGTCAGCTTGGCTTTCCTTTGTTAATGCAGAGAGCTCCTCTTTCACACTTTCTGGAAGACTGCCCTCCAACTGGTCCAAAGCTTCCTTCAACTGATGTTTAGGGTCCTTCGTTTCCTTTGATAAAAGCCCTTTTATTGAAGTCTGAAATTCATGGGGAATTTTAATTTCTTTTTCAATAACAATGGATTCAACATGTGATGTTTCAGCTTCAGGATGCTCTTTTA
Source organism: Athene cunicularia (assembly GCF_003259725.1). Taxonomy (NCBI): domain Eukaryota; kingdom Metazoa; phylum Chordata; class Aves; order Strigiformes; family Strigidae; genus Athene; species Athene cunicularia. The sequence continues at coordinate 11,731,514 of NW_020799112.1, forward strand.
AAATATGGGCACTTGCTTCCTCCCCTATCACTTTATATGTTTCTTCTGGAGAGCTTACACCTTCATCTCTCTTACTCTGTGTGCCTTGCAAAAATTCATCTTGCCAAGAATACTTAATAGTTGATTCTTCTTCTATATGAATTTGCCCATATACTGAATCATCATCTTTTTCATTAATAATAGGATGATCATCAGGAACAGATACAAAATATTTTTGTTCAATAGGTGAGTCATCTTCCTCAGTTACTTCTTCCACATGAGTGAAACTCTCATGGTGGTGTTTCTTCTTTTTAACATCCTCATATGTGAACGTTATGTGTTCCTCCTCATCGCCATAACGCCTCTCTCTCTCAGGGAATGTATCTTCCACTTCCTCCACTTCAAAAGGTGTTGAAAAATCAGTCCTTTCATTAGTGGCATAATCCAGTGGCTCCTCTACAATCTCAACATTAACAGACATGTTCTTTCTGCTCTCATTTCCTTTCAGGCCATGATGTACTATATTTTCTATCTCCTCTTTGGAAGGAGTTCCTGCAACACCCTCTCGAACCACTTTTCTAACATCCTGGTTTGATAGACCTCTTCTGTCAGCTTCATCAGAAATATCTATGTTTTCTTGAACTTTGGATTGCACTGTGATCTCAGTCTTTATTTTCCCATCATCTGGTTGTTCTTTCTTATTCAAATAGGTCACTTTCTTGTCTGTTGATATTTGTGAACTAGAAGACTGTGTAAAACTTTTAAGAATGTCAGCAACAATATTCTCTGCTATATTTTCAGTTGACAGAGTTGCCATTTTATGACTTCTGTCACTCATTTGCTCTTCATCTTTCAGACTCGATTCTGCTTCTGAAACACTAACTTGATGAATTTCAGCAGGCTTAGTTCCGTGGTCAACTGTTTCTCTCCCTATGGAAGTTTTAAAACCTTGTAACCTTATTTCTTTATTGTTCTGAGATTCTTTATCAGGAGCTGGCATTTCAAGACTGATAGGTATCTCAATGACTCCTTTGCTTCTTGATTCCAAGGTCACATTTGTATCTTTTTTGGCTGATTCACTTTTCAAAGTTCTTGCATTAGAAATATCATGCCCTGTTAACTTCTGGTTAATTACTTCCTCACGGATATATTTTTTCTGCTCAGCTTTCCTTCCAAAATCAACAGTTCTTTCTTCTCTAGAAGGTTTCTCATCTGCTTTCTTTTTCTCCTCCTTTGTTTGTGTCTCTGGCTTATCTTTTTCTTTCAGCAGAGATTTTTTCTCTTCAGTTGGTTTGCTGCCTCCTCTTTTTTTGTTTAGCGTGATCTGAGTTTCAGTTATGGTTTCTTCATATTTAGATGGTTTAAAACTGGTATTCAGCTCATAAGCCGGAAATCTAGTGAAGCTTGGTTTTGTTCTTAGATTTTCAGAAATCCCTGGCTTTGTGTCAGGCTTGTGGTCCTTGTCTGATTTTTCAGCATGTGCTGATTCTTTGGAAAAAGATACTGTGGATGAAGTTGTAATTTCTGTTTTCTTCCTTTCTGGAATTGTCTTTTGCTGCATTTCAGTGTTCTTCCAGCTACTGTAGGCTGGAGTGAATGTTCTTAACTCTTTGTGGTCTGTTAGAATCCTTTCATCCTTTGTAACAGTTGTTGAAGGGTGATATATTGAACCAAGTATCTCTCTTCCAAAAGCTCTTCCACTAGCTGTTTGTGATCCAGCCTGTGTTGACTGAGCGGAGTAACGTGCAGAACTGCTAGTATTTGTCACTGGAATTCTGTGTCTTCTGTCAGGCATCCTGATAGCTGGTGAAGCTTTACTTCTATTTCTTTCTTGGTAAGTAGAATAAATATCCGTGTAGTTATATGAAGTGTTTATAACATCTGCAAAAAGAGCATAGGTAACCAAGCATGAAAATAATGGCTTGTATCCAAAAATAATATAGAGGGCATGATCTAAGAAATTTTATACTAAATTTTTCAGAGAAATAATGACTTCATTTTCAGTGGAGCTTTGTAAAGGCATTCCTGTAGGTTTTGTGTGATAATTAAATCTATGCATAAATTATATTAAAACTGAAAGCAAAGCTTTTTATTGTTGCAAATTCTTGCTAATTTTACCTGTTGTGAGCTATTGGGTACTATGGCATTTACATAAGAATGACATGTATTTATATTATTCTTTTACATTCACAACTTCTTATTAAATAATGTATGCAAATATCCTAGGCTTGTTGTGCTTCATTAGTCAAAGTGGCCTGAAGTTCCTCAGTTCCTATGGAGAATTATTGGCATACCTGCCATCACATACTGGAAACTGAAAACACAAATACAGCCCTTCACAACCACAAGATACAGCAAGGTACAACAAGGGAGAGATATAAAGAACCTTTACATTGTCTGGCTCTAAGACCAACCAGCACTACACAACTAAAATCTCCTACTCCTAAAAAGCTAGCCACACCTCCTCTGACTTCTAATAGTGTTTCCTGGTCTGTGATAACCACAGAATATGCCTGAGAATTGTCTGCAAAAGCACTGGCTAGTCCAGATCAAAAACATGCTAGGGACAGTGCTAACAATTTAACAGCACAGGCAATTCTATGTGAGCGTTTAAGCCTGGGCCCTAGTCTGTTTAATTTATACTACAGACACAGCCTTCAAATCTCTTCTGGGACTACTGTCTATGATAGTGTGATGATTTTAAGACCTCACATTGTTAAACTCAGGAGTATCATCAAGAGTTATTCTGTTATTAATTATAATGACCATAGCAGTCAGATCAAAGGTCCATCTTATCTGTTATCTTGTTTACAGCAACCAACAGTAGATACATAAGGAAGAGTATAAGAACAGGGCAAGTAAATAGTGATACTTCCCTGGTATACTCTCACAGCCTCCAGAGATTTGCAGCTCCTAAGATAGAAATGGTATCTTTATGTTTAATAAGTCTTTGATTTTTCTTTTATTACTCTGCTAAAATTTCTCTTTAAACCCATATAAACTTAATAACACTCACAATGCCTCATAATGATGAATTCTATGGTTTTAACTACATGTTTTGTTAAATACCTCTTGCATTATACTTCAAAACTCTCTTAAGACCTATGGGCATCCAGCAGTTCTTGCACTGTTAGGGCTATGAAGTCCCTACTTAAAAATCGTAACTCAAGTGGAGAAGGTATCTCACATAGAATAGCACCATGTTGATTTAAAATATTAACACTCAAAACCAATTCAATATTCGCTTTGCAATATACTCATAAAAAGAGTTCTTCATAAATACTATAACACAATAGTTTCCAGTTATATTTAATTTCATTCAACATTCATCTTTTAATATTAATTTTTTACCTTGAGGCAATCTCCCTGTGTGCTGATCTCTCCATGTAATAATCCACTGGTTGCTCTCGCCTTCTAACAAAGCTCTGTAAAACACATGAAAAGGTATTCCATTAAAATATTTGGAAGAATAATCATAATATTTAACATTTATAAGTCTTACAAAGTGAAACAATTACCCTGCAGTTGGGTCAGATCTGAGTGCTTTTCACACCCCATATTTTTATTACTGGGAAAGAGAAATCCTTAGTATCTTCCAGACTCTTAGTCAGAGTCCAGTTCATGAGAACAATGCAATAATCTTACAGTAGTTGACAGCAGCAGACACAGTACAGTTTTAGATCAAATCTTCCCCATTAGCCAACGCACTGCTTCCTGACATGGACAAGGTCCACTGATTTCCACTATGGAATCATACAAGCTAGCAATTTTTTCCAGAACAATGAACTTGTAACAGAGTTAGGAGAAAACAAAGCCACACAAAACTGAACAGATACTCAGTAATTTTTCTCAGAGAAACAACATGGAGATGTTTTATAAAGAAAAGGCAAAAATGAAAAAAAAAAATATTTGCAAGCAAATAGCAGTGTTCCCGCTGGTAATGTAGTACTAAAGGTGGTGTTGAAGTGTGATATATGAGGGAACTGGTAGAGCCAGGATTTGTAAGTTCTACCCTCTTCAAATTAAAACTGAAGGAAAATATTACTTCTAATGTCAAACACTGGCTAGTGCTGGAGGAAACAACTTTCATTATTAAAGTAACTATTCTTAGTTCCTGTTCAACTGGAAATCAACACAACGTATTTTACAACAGTGGACTAGGAAAAATCTTTGTGACAAACTGCTTGGTTTCTTTTAAAGACATCTCTTATTTGTCCCTCTGTTCCTCAGCCTTCTATTCATTCTTTTTTTTGCTGTGACTCTCCAATAGCATCCACCTTTGCAGGGCCACAAGCTACATTGCCCCCCAGAAGTGCTCAACTACAGCATTCTGGTGCAACAGCCTAGAAATTCTACAGCAGGTTCTTTCAATATGCAATGGAATGCCATAATTAGTATGGTAACTTCAGTGTTTTTATATTCACTTCTGCTAGAGAGATACCAGTTTCATCATTTTCCAGTTTTGGAAATGCCGGATGTTTTACACTGATAACATACAGCTGCACCATAAAAGTTGTCAAGAGTAAGTCTGGAGGATTATGATAGCCAAGGCTTCTGACTCCCTAGGGGCGGAGTTGAAAGCAATTTAGGATTGTGGTAAAAAGACATTTACTGGGCATTTCTGTCAAAATTAACAAAGCAGGCATTTTAAACGTCACCTGTAGATTTCACACTTCACATGACTGATCACTTCAAACATTATATGCTTCTTTTGATTTCCGACTGCCTCTAGATTCACTAGGGCAATACTACATCAGCAAATTGTCATTAGCAAGGTTTTCTTTGCAATTGTAGATTTGCCTAGATTCAGAAGAAAAGCCAGGTTAAAATTACCTAACATATTTAGAGGTCACTTTCTCCCTTTAAAACAGGTTCAGATGGACACATTTATTTCTATTTTGTTATTTAAAAAAAAAAAAAAAAGAAAAAGTAAAAGCAAGTTATCTTCATGTTAAGAGAGGCTTTACAGGAATTATATGACTTCAACAGAGAATGTTCCCAAGACCAAACATCTGATCTGATGAAGCTAGTGAATACAAAACAAATTGCTCTGATAGACATGCCCTAGAGAAGCTGGTAGTGATGCTGCAGCAACCTATCAAGGAGATAGCAATGAAAGTGTTAACCATGACGAAGGAAACTAGGAATGTGGGTAGTTTGACTAAGGATTTCTGGCTGCTGTTAAAAACAACAGTTGTTCGGTTGCTGCAGCAACATATGAAGTCACTAAAAATAAGTTCCAAGAGGTAACTGTATATGGCAAAGGGCAACAGCACACAGAAAAGCTGGATCTGAAATATTACTACTGAAAATACTTTGTATTTGAAAACAGAAGGCAAAGCTTCGTCAAACCTCTATGAAGCTGGACAGTGAATCAGGGTTTTACTGTACACCGACTGTAGTATGTATGTTCTCAAGCTTATCAGATAAACAAAAAAATGTTAAACTGATTTTGGCTTAATAAACTAGCATGAGAAGCTGTAGCATAATGTACTGAGCACTGACTTGGAAGCCAGCAAACTCAGGTTATGTTCCTCAGCTTGACCATAGCTTCAGTTTATGCAAGTCATTTTGCTTCTCTCTTCTCTCACATCCTTTCCTAATAATTTAAACTATAAACTTTTTGTTGTAAGGACTGCTTTCAAACTTAAAAGTGCCTGAAGAATAAGGTGTTAGTCTCAACTGTATGAACTCTTAAGTATTCACAGTAATAACAGAAAACATTCCTCCAAGCAACACTCTTATAAAAAATAACCATGTCAGCTACTTCCTGGAAATCCAATCCCAAATGACATGTACACACATTGTGTTGTTGCCAGAAAATATTCCACCTGCACCTTTAACTCATCTCATTCTTAATGTCTTTCATTTAAAAGTAGCAGCCCCATGCTAATCAGCCCCAAGCCATGTAGTGTACTGGATGACAACAGAAATAACTAGCCCATGAAAGCAGGTGGACGAGATAAACTGGCTGGGGTGGGGAGAGAGGAGTTACCAAAAAACAAAAGGATGTGGTGCAAATGTTATGGTTATTCACAGCAGTAATGACTTTAACTACAGAAACCCAAAATCTCAAATGGGGGCAGTTAGCCAGCAGGCCATAAAATTTCATCCTCTCTATCCTGGGTATTTGATAAGGAGTTAAAAAATAAACCCTTCCTGGAAGTGGAATGGAAGAAGCATTTTTAGGGGTAACCATCACGGGATGGGAGGACAGCAACTGTGTGAAGAACAGCAGGTAACTGCATGTTAAATTCCCTGGGTGTAGAAAACTCAGAATGTTCTCAAAACAAATACAGGAATAGGGCATATCTGATGGTACAATTTGTAAACAGGAAATATGGAATCTCACTGAAAAAGCTGGGGCGCGTAGCCGAGGAGGCGTTAATGTTGGTGATAATTCTTGAGAGGAAGGCATGGAAAGGGTCAGAGGAACTGTTGATGGAAGAAATCAACTGAAGGAGGATTGGAAAGTATGCCTGACAAGTGTATTAAGAGATCCTGGCAATGACCATGACAAACAAAGGAGGAAAAAAAAAAAAAAAAGAAAAGAAAAAAAAACCAACTTGGTAGCCTCCACTGCTTCAAAATGCAAAGTGGTAACCTAGAACAGAACATCTGCATGACACTAGGATTTCAAAGCTAAATCTTTTACCCTTCAACAACAACGTATTTTAAGGAAGGCAGAAAAACTACTGAAACCTACGGCAGAGGCTCTGGGCAGGTTCTGCTATTTGAAGAGAAGCTTCTGATAGCTGAGGAGAAAGACTTGATAGTAATTCTGGTCCTAGTCATATTTTCTACCTCCTTTTAAAATTATGTGTCTCAGTGAATAATTCACCACTCCTCTCTGGAAGTAAAACTTAGGCATAGTCTAAGTAGTTGTGGTTTTGCAGGGTTCCAAGAACACAGAACAAAACTGCAAGACACTTGAAAAACATTTACTTCAACATTGGTGAAAAAGGATTGGGAGTGAAGATTCCCATGATGTATATCTTCATAAAGCTACGTAAGACATATTTCACTTCCTAAGTGGGCATCATCTCCCAGAGCAGGAAGGGTGAGTAGAATCAGAGAGGAAGTACACTTGGTCCCTGGGGAAGGGTGTTCCTTGCAACACTGATCATTCTTGCCAGTCCAGGAGCAATGTTGCCTAACTGAAAAAAATTGGCTTTAAAACAGGAGCTGTAGGAGTTGTAAAACAAAGAAAATACTGTGTGGGAGGTACAAAGAAAACACAAAGAAGTCGACCAGATACCACACCCTTAACCTATAATGCCAGGAGGAGAGGAGGTGCTAAGGCTTTCATGGAAACTTCTCAATGGAAAAATCAGGATGTTGAACAAAGTGCAGATAGGTGCTTTTTTTTTTCCAATATGCATAAGCAAGGGTATATGCCAGTATCCTTCATGAAAAGAAAACGAACTTGGCTTCACATGCCCTGGTTACCACAGATTAAAAACGTGGGAGAGGAGAATAATTTGAAAAAGGACATGGGTGAGCAGTCCAGAATTCTCCTACTAGTGGATCCATACTGAATCCCTCCCACAGCAGTGTTGATAAAGGCATACAATAGGGAAAGCATTATTTTTTTTTTAAGTGAAGGGAGAATAAGACAACAAAAGGAATAGGTAAAACTGCTTAAATATAAAAATACAAATCAAAACAATCACTTTTCAGATTCTGATACTCTAAAATAATTTTGTTTGCAGGCATTAGCATGTTTTCTGATATGTAGCAAGGCCCATTCCTCTGCTTCCATCTGTAGATCTGTTTCAAAAGGTGGATGCTCATTTGACCGCTGAAGTCTGCCATGACAACGCAACCAGTGACACAAGTTGCATTCACTACAATCAGATACAGAAACCCTACAAGTTAAGGAGCTTCTCAACTGGACAACATCACGTGCTGATGCTGAATTGTTCTCCTTTCATTAAGAAGGGCAGGGGATCCTTAGACAAACCTATAGTGCTCAGATGATCAGTGATAGGACCTTTGGAGAAGTTCCAAAATTTAATGGGCTTACAGGGTTTTGCAGAGCAGAAGCACTGACAGTTCACATATTAACGAAAATCACATCCAAACAACTAAATATCTGGGCATTATCCTTTCTACTTCTGGATGAATACTAATCATCAAAACAATTCTGATAATTCTGTCATTGTGAAAGTGCTGATCCCCTTTTGCAGATGACTAAACTGAGGGAGAAAGTTTAAGTGGCAACAGTAAAAGTCAACATCAGAGCTAGGATTAAATTCAGAAGAATCATGTTTTAGCAAAGTTAACAGAATTAACACAGGTAGGGACTGCAACTGGCTACCATTTCCACAGTTTCTTTTCTATTAGTAATGCTCCAGACACTACTGGTTTTCCAAGGATCACAGAGATCCCACCCCACCAACAAACATCCAGGTACTGTTGCTCACCAACTGACTGCAAATTACTTGTCCCACATATTGCTTGTGATTTGATCTTGTCCAGAAGCCAGCTTGGTCTGTACCTCAGAGCACACATTACTCAAACCATCTTGAACAGATCATTTTTGTTCTTTGATGGACTACAGACATCCTTGGCTCACTAGTCTGTTATTATGCTACTCAGAAGTTATTCCTTCAAGCTTCTCATTTTCAGTTTTGCAACTACAATTAAATTTCATATTTATCAGTGGATTGCTCTAGTCTACGCATTCCACCCATAATTCAGTTGGTGCCATCTTTATCCAGACTTAGATGCTTATTGGTTCATAGCAACGCAGGTTGAATATGAATAATGCACACAATATAGACAAGCTAATGACTGAGGCATACTCCTTAAAGAGAATACAAAAGTAGGCTGACATTAAATTTTTTCTGCTTTGCTCAATAAGAATTACAGTAAGTATTTGAAGATCAATATCTCAATGAAATTTACTGAAAATATTGTGTTAGTTGTAGAAAAAAATCATGATCTTTTCAATAAGGTGGTATCTTACTCTAGTTTTTGTTTGTTTTGTGTTTTTTTCCTTCCGAATCACTTTTATATCCTGTGCCAACTGATACATCATGATTCTCCAGACAGAATTACTCTGGCTTTTCAACCCCACAGCTACTATATAACTAGAGAGATATACAGTACTGAAGATTCATTAGCAGTATCTCACACTTGATCCAAACATGTTTCCATAACAAATCAAGAATGGAGACAGCCAGGATTTAATCAGACTTCCCACTATCCTACAACTGAAACAACAATGGGGAACTCACTCCTTGTATTGATGCTGCAGATGGACACTAATCAACATATTTAAACAGTGAAATGCGCCCCATGTAAGTTGACAGATGGCAACTACAGTACCTCATGTTTTATTGATTGCAGTTTAGGGATATTGGCTCCTCAGAGCTTGTAATCAAATATTGCATCAACAGTTTACATCAATTTGGTATCAACTTGACCAGGACTAAAAAGGTTTCTTACATATCACTATATTTGTACTAAGTTAACAGGATTCCTATGGATTATATTGGCTTCTCTAATACGCTGTTCTGCGGACAGAGGAATAGAATGAATTACTACCAGAGATAGTTTTGCTCGAGTGATCAAATTCCAGTCACCTCTGCCCACTGGTAATTCTTATCAGCGTTACTAATGAATAACGGTATTTTACTACTCTTACAGTTTTCCCAGAGATCTCAGACAACTCCACATGTATTAGCAGCCTTCTGAAGGGGTGTTATCTTCCTTTCACAGACAGCACACTTCAGTTAAATGGCATCGTGATCCATGTCACAGAGCAAGCCAACAGCAAGTTAAAAACTGATATTAGGGGTCCATTCACTCTATTTAACAAACTGTGTTATACACAATGAGTCTTCATCTGAGACTCTAAAAGTAGCTGTCTGTAATTTAAATGCTGGAAAGAGGATGAATGGGGCTCCTATATCTATAAAAAGTTATTTCAATTATCCACCGATTAGACAGGAGTGTGACCGCAGTTCTTACCTATAGGTTTCAATTTCAAGGATGAGGCCTGCTTTCACCTGCAGTAGCTCTTGATAGTCCTTCAGGTAATCTGTGATCGACATGGTCAGGAACTGCTTTTCTTCTTCTAGGGCATCGATTATCCTCTAAACAGAAATATTGATTTTTAGTTTTGAACCAACATAAAAATCTGTACACTTGATTGCCTAATAACTTAAAACTTTTAATTATAAAAGAATAATCTGAGAGAATAAATCAATATATTCCATCACTTCAAAAACCCTAACAAATCAGCTCTATGACCTCCCAACATACAATCTGAAATACATTGTTACTGAAGCAGAGTTTTATGCTAAGACTTCATTTCAAGCCTTACTAGGCTAGTTAAATATTTCAGTAAAACCCATTCAGATGCCCTGTACAAAAGTTATCAAGTATACATAGCAGGGAAAAATATACTCCTTTATAAATGTGACTTAAATGTGATTAATTTTGTTGTTTTAAGAGCATAGATGTGCATGCTTAAATCATACCTGAGATCAGGAATTTCAGTGATTACTTTGCTATGAGAACCTGGCCTATTTATCAGTGTTTCCAGTTCCATAGATATGTGGGTCCAGATCACATGGATTCTAGCATCTGGAGACACTCATAGTGCCTAGGTGAAAGATAAACCTCCAGAGGTTCCTTCAAGCTATGTTTTCTACAATATTTGGACACCTCTCGTAGTCCACCCAGCTTTGTCCTAACTGATATTCGGCATATATACAATGGATTGCAAATTTTCAACTTGATAATTAATTACAACTTTATCGGGGGGGGGGG
>NW_020799112.1:11742324-11748325 GCF_003259725.1 Athene cunicularia
GGGGGGGGGGGTGTTCTGTGTGGGAGGAGTGTAATTTATATGACACTCACAAATCACTTGAGAGCAGCAGCACTGATGAGACAGTAGGTAAGGCCTGCCCCACCTTTCTTTAACAAGTTTTAGACATGGAGAAAGGGACTGATGAGCAGAAATACCAAAGTCCAAAATGGTCTAGATTTGAACATGCTCTGAAACACTAAATGGAAGACCAAGTACTGAATAGCTGTACACAACAGAAAAAGCAAGGAAGACTTATGCAACAGAACATTGACTTGATTTAGATCAAGACAACCGACCCAGGCTCTTGAAAAGAACGTTGCAGAAAGCAAGTGCTTTAATCACTGGTGTTACCTCTCACATGAAGGGCAAATTGCTATCTACACAAAATTAAGCCCTCCCCTGATAACTGAGAGGAGCTTCTTCAGTACAGATTCAGAACTGGAAGTATCACTATTAGCGTGGTTCTTAATGGCTTCTGCGCTGTGGATAGAATCTACTAACCCAGATCAGTCCTCCTCAGCCATCAGACTGATGCTAACGAAATAGATTACACTTTGTTCTGGGGTCTGGGGAGACAGAAATTAAATCTCAGCAAAGATCTCGTTCTGTTTTGTTCACATCACTCTGCAAGGACACTGAACTGTCATTTACAGAGCAAAATCTCATACACGTGTACAACACTGAACAGGAATTCATGACAGCTGTGCAATACAAACTGGAAAATCGAGACACTGATAGTCTAGTTTAGGAAAAAGGAATCAAAACACAGCATTTATATGCAGCAAGTGTTCAAGTATCACAGTATGAGCAATAGCATAAAAATGAAGGTACGGCAGGGGACTTCCCAGATTGGTTAATGCCACTATGAAATTCTAGGCAGAAGTAAGGTTTAAGAACTAAGAATATAAAGTGCTGGCATTTCAAACATTAATAGTCTTTTTTATTTTCTTTATAAAGTAAAAAGAAAGCTTTATGAAGGAAGCCGCCTGTATCTTTATATACATGTGGGTATTTCTATTTCTTTATTTACATTTGCAAGTTGTTAAATGATTACCCTGATGTTTTCTTTGACATGACAAACCTTGTCTACAGTCTTCAGTGTACCTGTAACTCCCTTTTTGTGGCAGAGGACAGATCATAGTGACATATCTGAAAAAGCACTATCATCCATCCAACAGCCTCATCCAGACTGCAGCGGAGGTAATGTCCTGCTCGCCGCTGTGCGTGGCCATGCAGAACTGCTGACCTTTAGTGGATCTGAGGCAACAACCCTGTTCAAGAACTGACACAATGGAAAATCCCAAGATGAGAAGGGAAGAAGAGTGCCAGGCCCTGCTTTTAAAAGAAAAAGGCTATCAAGCAAGAATGGACAGGGTGTTGACAGAACCAGTGGAGTGAGCAAAAGGAGCAAAAGACAAGACAGACTGGATCTCTCTGAGACCAAACCCTCAGGGTGGTAAGAGCTCTGATACAAAACATGAAGAGATTCAGGTGTTGCCTCCCCAGTTAAGTGTGGAGACTAACCTATACATGTGCATGCATATGTTAAAAAGAGCTTCACAATGGGTCTTGCTGCAGTCCCAGAAGAATCTATATGGGGAATCTGTACACTGGACTACAGAGTGTGTGGAGCTCCGGAAGACTGGGGATATTCACACCTATTATATATATTCACACAGGAACTCCAGTCCCTCACCCCCAAGGTCTGCAGTCTGGCTTTGAAAAGCCACCGAGATTCTACCCACTGGATCTGGAAAGTACTCAGGGTCCAAACATTTGAGTTAATGATTACCATAAGGGGCTATGTAACTCAGCCCACTGTGTAATAATTCCAAAGGAATTCATTCCAACAGGAGCAGACATTGTATGGACTGGATGGCAGAGAGCCACTCATCTAGCCCTCCAGTCACCGATGCTTAAACATAATGCAGAGGACAATTGGTCTTAAGTCCTGTTTCCAAACATGACAAAAAGCACTTTGGCAAAGTTCAGGAGATTGCAAGCCAACAAACTTCCATTCTGCAAAAGGTAGCCTGTATTGTTGCAGCTGTGTTTGCGTCACACAGGACTTTTCTGGAAAAAGCTGTTTCTCAACCCTATCAGTCCCATGGCCCCCCAAATCCCAGTGATGTCCTGCTAGAACTAACAGAGCAGAAGTGATTTTCTCACCCTTCAGATGTTCCTTTCCAAGCAGCAGTGAGAAATTTTAGAAGGGCAGCAGGGGAAAAAGAATTTACTTGGGTTGTCCAAGCTGCACCTACTCAGGGAATAAAGAGAGGATTCCAGGCTCCAGCCCTTTCCATCTGGTACCATTTACTGATCCCAGAGCTCATTCAGCAGCTCAGCAGGGGAGGAACTGACGCTCTGCACTTAGCTGGCTAGAAACTGGTACACAAAAAAATGCACATGACATTTATATTATATGTTCATTTGACAAGATGTTTTCTTCTTCTTTGGAGCTCACAACACTGATGCAGGAACTGATCCTAAACCCACTGTATTAATAAAAAATACCTGCCTCGTTTCAAAGCAGCAGGATGAGCCATGGCCATTTTTATGCCTCAAAAAGACAGGGCTTTCTCAAATCACTGAGAGCTTTTGCTTAAGTGTTGTCACACCACACAGCTAAAATTATGTAAGAGACCTACTGAGTTCACCCCTTTAGCACTCGGGACAAGTGAAAGTTTTCCAAACAATGTAATGATTTACAGCTTGCCTTGTTCCGCTAAATTATAATTCCAAATGCATATTTCTATTTAACATTGCTGAAAGCTTTAGCAAGGATAAGGACAGTGCAGGAGGCAAAGATGGACATATAAGGCAACTGGAAGATATATGGAAAATCTGAGTAAATCTAATTGCCATTGCAGCTACAATGAACAATAATCACTTGACTTAAAACTGTACATACATATCATTTCTATGTGACATTTTACAATAAATAAGCACGGAATAGATGCTCTTTAAAGAGTAGTTTAAAATCCATGCAGAACATTCACCAGTATATGAAATCATGAGGGAATTAAAAAAGCTTTGATCACAAGAACAAAACCTAAAACAGCTGCTTCTACACATTCTGTAATTTTTCCTCCTGGATGTGAGAAAAAGCTATTTTCTTTCTCACATATAGTAGACTGTCTGCTGGAAAAGGCCTGTCTCATTAGAAACCAAGTATTTTCAGTATGAAACTGTTCAGAAGTTACAAACCTTATGATAGCATTTTCAGAGTTTAAGTATTATCTAGATACATATTCAAAGATAAGACAGCTCACATGTTTTCAGGTTGGCTATCAAAGCACTTGTTTCTTCTTGTATTACTAAGCTTTGAAGCTATTGTTCCTGTAAAATCCAAAGCATGCCAAATGCTTGTGAGAATAAACCAGAAGTTTGTTATGTTGGTATCAAAATAACAACCCATTTTTGAGTATTTAATCAGGACAATTCAAGGGCATGCGTTGATTTTGATTATCTGACTTTACAACAGGCTGTCTCCACTTGCTCTTATGAAGAAAAACTTGTAGAATGAATAATGACATATACAAAATGCTCTTGTTAAAATAACACCATACATAAAGGTTTTCAGTTTGAGCAATGATGATGGAAGATCAATGACATTTTCATTATAAATCCCTAACAACAAATATAGATAGCAAGGAGGACATATTTTTGGAAATCAAAGTAACTAGTTATTAGTAGGTGTATGTACATTTATATAAACTTATGCACCTTTAAAAATAGAGAAAAAAAAGTTTTTTCTTTACATTTTCACCTGGCTTTGACTGATGGATAGAACTAATTAGTGAGAGATTTATATATAACACCTTCTTCTAAAGCTTTGGAAACTTTTACATGCATGATTGGAAGAACAAGCTGTCCTGTCAAAAATGAAAAAAAAAAATTATTTGAAAGTTAAAAGCCATTTTGATTACTTCTTACATACCTAATCTGCCTCACTTCACAGCATCTGCAAACTATGCAACTTGCAAACAATTTAGCAATGTATGAAAACCAGACACACAGCAACAGGTCCCAGTCCTCTCCCAGTTGCCAGCATCTCCATAATCTACCACGGCTGCTGGACACAATGTGACCATTAGCACACGGGGTTCAGACAAACACCGCGCTCCAGCAGAGTGTTAATAAAAGGTCTAACAATAAACAAAAGAAGTGTTGCCCTGAGGAAATTGATCGATGGTCTGGATGATCTAATATGTCCTCTCCACTCTAAACCTGATGAACTGATGTTTTGCTGTTCCGGCAGCTGCTGATCTGCCCACACACGCAAGGCGATTATACATCGTTACACCAAACGTTATTCTGACCGCAACCAAGATCTCAGCTACAGCTGCTATAACCCTCTGTTTACCACCAACCATCCACCTTGAACAGATACTAGTCACCTACATTGTTGATGTTTTATTTCAGAAAATCCCCACTCTGCTCACTGCCTGTAGCACAGTAATGAGTCTTCCTACCCTTAAACAACTAAGAGTTTCCTTCACAACACTGGGGCCCACAAGCCCTTCTCTAGGCTCAGGGTGCACAAGAGTGTGTATAAAGCTGGAAGAAAATTCAGATCATTTCTCTGATCACGACAGGTCACCCTCAAGTCTCATGCTAGAAGGGAAGTGTCGTGTCCCACTGCACGGGGTCTCGGTTCATCTGCTCCCAGGGACTGGTCGTGTCCCGGGTGCTCAGGCCAACCCGAGCAGGAGCCCTGGCAAGCCTGAGCGCCAGCTCCGTGCTCTTGGGCACTTGCCGAGGGCAGGACGGGGAGGGAGCACCTGTCACCAGGAAGATGTCCTTGGGGTCACCGTCTCCCTTTCGATGCCCACCCTTCACACCCAGCTCTCCCCGAAGGGAGCAGCAGGTCTCAAAGGGACTCCCTGCTCCACCCAGAGAAGGGCTGAGCAGCAACAAGCTCTTGCTGAGCACCTTCTCTTCCAGGATGGGGAAATCCTACTGCGGGGAGGCGAAGTGGGCCGAGGGATCCCTCGAGAGGTTCGGGCACTTCCCACAGCAGCGGGAGCAGGAGGGACGGGAGTTGGTCTCCGGGTGCGGAGAGCCAGGGTCATGGGAAATGGGACTCACAGCCCACGATGGGCCAGAACTGAAAGTACAAAGCGAGTGGGAGGGCGGAAGGAGACTCAGAGGAGCGCCAGATCAAGCACCGGAGGGTGGGGAGGACGCGTCAGGGCGAAAAGGGCTGAGAGAACCCCGGGACCGGCCCGGGGGGGCACCGCCACGCACCTGGTACTCCTCCACCTCGGCGCCGTGGCGGTCCTGCAAGGCGAGCAGCTCCTGCTCCAGCCGCTGCCGCAGCCCGCACAGCTCCTGGCCCTGGCGGTGCAGGTCCTCCAGGTGCTGGCGGCACTGCCGGCTCTCCTCCCGCAGCAGCTCCAGGTCCTCCCGGCTCCGCTGCGCCTCCTGCTCCTGCAGCACCTGGATCTGCTCCTGGTAGCGCAGCAGGGTCTCCCGGCAGCTCTGGCTAAGCAGCATCTCGTAGGTCTCCTCCAGCTCCTCCAGGCTCAGCCCGGCCAAGGGCGGCGGCAAGGCGGCCAGGTCCAGCCGCAGCTCCCGCATCTCCACCGCCTCCCGCCGCTGTCGCTCCGCCAGGTGCTGGTGCTCGGCCCGCAGCTGCAGCAGCAGCTCCTCCAGGGCCACGCACTCGCCCCGCAGCCGCTCCAGCAGCTCCCGCTGCCCGGCCAGCTCGGGCTCCAGCCGCCGCCGCATCGCCAGCACCTCGGCGCCCAGCACCTGCAGCTGCTCCAGCTCCCGCCGCAGCCCGTCCCGCTCCAGCTCCGCCTCCAGCTTCGCCCGACTCAGCTCCTCCAGCTGCATCCGCAGCCAGGCCAGCTCCTGCTCGGGCACCCGCAGCCCGATCATCTCCTGCTCCCGCAGCTCCGCCAGCTCCCGCGCCAGAAAGCGGTTCTCCTCCTCCAGCTCCCGCACCCGGGCCACGAAGACCCGCAGCCGGGCGTTGAGCTCCTGCAGCTCCCTC
>NW_020799112.1:11748375-11799349 GCF_003259725.1 Athene cunicularia
CGGCGCCCCCTGCCGGGCTCCCGGCGCCGAGGGGGAAGCCAAAGCCCCGCTTAGGGGAGCAAAGCGCCGCTTAGCACCGCTCTCACGAAAAGCCTCCCTCGGCACCCTTGTCCTCCCTTCCCGCCGTGCGCGGCCATACCGGCTAAAGCTCGGCCCGCTTTTCCACCCCTACGCCCTGGGAACTCTGCTCCTCAGGGCGCATTTCGCTCTGCGATCCGTCTGCTGCCGTTACTGTACGGCGGCTGGGCTTAACTTAATATAAAGTGTCAAATGCCATTTTAGAACGCCACTTTTAAGCTGAGGAAGCCACTGAAACGCCTCCAGTTTTGAGGCACTAGTGTCACAGTGCATAAAGCCTTTGCACAACAGAAAAGCATCCCGCCTCCCGCGGGGAGCGCACGGCAGCGGCGCCCGCAGCCAGCGCGTCCCTGTGCCCGATTCCCCTCCGCCGCTTTACACCCTATAGGGGCTGCATCCAGAGGAGTCCTTGCACTGACTGCGCTGGGACTGGCTCTGCACGAGCTGCTCAGCAAGGAGGCAGTGAAGCATCACACCCTGTATTACCTACCAAGTGAGACAAAAAGACGAGGAGTGACTCATTTCAACCTTTTTCATCTCCCCAGGCATTCTTTCCCTCTCTCTCTCAGGAACACACACATTTAAATTTCACCCAGTGCTGCAGCATGGGGAGTTCTGCAGAGATTTGCTGCTTCGTATAAGGCAGCACAGCTCCCATCTCTGCATTTATTCCTCAGGACCTCTCCCAACTAAAGCTCACACAGGGAAAGGACTGGGATTTGGCACAAGCCCTGCAAAACTGGGATTGGGGCACAGATGCACCACACCAATCTGCTCTGGGCACCACACTCACTCCCTTCTCTGCTCTGTCCCATCCTTCCTGCAGCCTTGCACCTCAGCAGCACATGCCCCTGCTGTCAGAAAGGCCAGATTTTGGCTGGTTCTGTGCTCTCTGCTGAGTAAATTTCCTTCTAATCTCAATAATGCCTCCAGGATTTGAGCCCAACCAACACACATAAATCATTGGCTTTGGCCTAAAAGTCAGCCAATTTAGCCTTGGCAGATTTGCTCTGTCAGAGGTCACTGAGAAGCTGAGATTTACTAAAGACACTTGCTTTTTCCTGGCTTTGTGGTCAAAATCAAGTCCCTTGGTGGACACTCTAACACCTGCTGTTCTTTCATGAGGGAAACCACTGTGCTTCTGGGAAGAGGTAAGTTCCTGTGGTTTACAAAGTTTTTTCTACCTCTGATGTCACTGTTATCCTAAAAACTCCCAAGTAAAGACCGCACAGATGACCAGCATGCCACACAGAGCAATGCTGCTGCGTTGGCAGGAGCAGGGCAGCTGGTTTAAATGAGCTTTCTGGGGTTCACTGTGGGTGTCCTGTCAAATGTCAAGCTAGCAGTCACTTTTCTTACTGGCAATTTGACTAATTTTTTGCTGCAACTGTATTCATAAATTTTTATGATTTCATTGTTGAAAGCACAGTAGATACTGAACCTCTGCTTTTATGTCTCTTGAAAAAACACCATAAACCTCTCTCTAGATGTTGGATAGCTTTCCAGGCTAGGAGATGTGCTTCTCCATCAAAGCTGTATATGCTGATGTCTGCTAAACAGCCTGTAGCTAATTCCTGGGCCTGGACCGGCAACTGGGCAAGGAATTTGTTGTCTAGGACACGCAATGCCTGAAATGGGCAAAGTCTGGGCAAGCCATTTCTGAAACGGATCTTGAAGTGTTGTTACCTGGGTTCCAACACTCAGTAGGCCGCTGAGAATCCCCTGACCAATGCAGTTATGTGGAAACCTGAAACGCAAACGAGTCATGCAAGTTCTCCCTGAAGGCTTTAATGAATTAATTTGCACCTGCAGAAAATGGGAAAGAAACCTGATGTGCTCTACCAATGATGGGCAAATGAAAAACACCCAGAGGCTTTTGCTGCCACAGTTATTTCTCTTTCTGTGGGAAGAAGTGTGGCAGAGCCACAACCTTGTGCTGTCACTGACATTGACGATGGCTGCAGGAGCGCCTGACAGGAGAGAAAGTGAAGCAGCAGACCTTGGGCACAAGGAAGACAAACAATGGCACTGAACATCCCTCTTCCCAAAGCAAAGCCCTGCTGCCAGGGGCCACATCCTGCCCCTAGGAAGACAGCTGTAACACACAGGCAATAGCAGCAGAGATGGGGGAGGGAGAGGGCAGGGAGAATTCAATCTTCATTGCCCCTTCGGTGATGGCAGAGGCACATTGGGTCTCTGTGGTCTCTTCAGCTCCAGTGAAGGTCTTGTGCTTTTGAGAGGCTCATTGTCAGCATCCTACAAAGTGTCACCCCAGTAGCTCTTGGTCCTGCTTCAGCACAGATTGCTCTGCATACTCTCTCATCTGCTGAGTTTAGAGGATGAAGCTGTCACTGGGGAAATGTTCTGATTCTGACATTCTTGAGATAGACACAGAGAAAACAGAGTTTATTAAAATGGTGCAAGATGTTGTGATTCCTATTTATATGGGAGCTTCAAAACATATGTTTGTTTACAGACAGTTCTTGCAATTAGATCAATGTAGGAATATTCCCTCATGGTGTGTGGGGAAGGAGTGTGTATTTCCCATCTTCACCTTTTGGCTTTCATGGCTACCCTGCATTTATAATAGAGATAATAAAGCAAACACCAGTCATTTACTGTTTTAATGAATATCAGATACTTCCCCAACACTGGGGAAAGCTGGGACTTCAGCTCTCTGCATCCCCTTTGCTGGGCTCTACAAATCTAGCAAACCCTCAAAAACTGGCTAAAATGTCACCAGGGGAGGGAACATTTCTCCACAGGGTGGAACTGAGGATCCTCTCTCTGACCAAGGGGGATGCTTTGCCAATCCCACGGTCCCTGAAGTATCTCCACTGTCCTTGCTGACTTCTGTGGGAGTTTCACAGTTTATGGATTTCTTCTGCAAGAAGTACCTAGGAAGATAAATTTCCTATATGCCATCCTGTCATATTTGTACGCATTTGGATAAATCTTTGCAGATACATAACCTGGAAGCAAGAGTCTATCTGCAGAGGGATCAGCCCTCAAGAGTAAGCACCTTCCTTCTGTGCCCTTTGGATGCTAGAAGCACGAGCAGTGACCCTGTTTTCTTTTCAAAAGGCCATTGAAAACAGGAGCTTTATTTGACTTGTCACAGAAGTGCCTTTTTTAGGAACTCCATCAGAAATATTTATTTCAAAGAATGCAAAAGCTCTGATTACAGTATTTTTGTTGCCTTTACCGAGGTGAGTTTTTTTGGTTTTTGTTCTTATCTCTGAGCAGTTTAACCGCTTCTGCCTGAAGATTTTTTGAAGAGCACTTGCAGAGGTGGTGTCCACCTCTAGATGGAGTGTTTTACTCAGAAGAACTTTATGCCTGGGCCTTTACATAACTTTTGCTCACTTGTCTGAGGTTGCAAACACTCTCCGACCAAACCACACAGATTTTACTATTTCCTTGTTTTCTTAACATGAGAATCTGGCTGCGGTGTAGTGCAAAAATGATAAAAATATATTACTTAGATGCTTCAAAAGGGTGTATTATATGGCACATTTGGCTGGATGTGTGGGTTATTTACTACATAACAGCGTTGCATGTCTTCTGGGTTCATTTCTATACTAAATTAAAACAGAATCTATTTTTTTCTAATACAATGCCTCTGCTCTTGTACTTGAAGAAAGAGGGAAGGAACAAAGATAGGTAATATCACAAGGCTGAAACGGTGGTGGTGTTGCAATTACTCAGTCCACAGTATTTATACATCTTTTCTCTGGACAGCATACAATGGAGCTATGAACCTTTGGAGGGAAAAAAGTATTTTAGCAAGTGAGTAGCATTCCCACAAACTCCCGAAGCTCTTTGAGAGCTGTATACTGCTTGGACAGATGATTCCTGACTGGTTTAAGATGGCTTCTGTGGGGCATGCTGCCCAAAAAGCTAAAGAACTCTTTCCAAATATTAATTAATTAAGATTAAAACCTTTCTATGAGGCAGATTAAGTGTTCCTGACATGATCTTCATGTCCCAGGCCCCTCTCAGGATATCACAGCTGCTCTAAATATGTAGCACGACAGCTCAGGACAGACAATAAAGCAGATGACTCTCAGATCTATGCCGTGGACGATGATGACAACTCCCTACAGTATGAATTTGCATCTTGGGAGGCACAACTCTTACCATGACGGTTAGAGGATAGCAGGTAGAGATTTACTTTGCAGTGGGAAGTGCAATAACCAAGGAGTTACACATTACATATGTGTAGGGCTGTGCAGGGCTGTACTGTAGACCTTGTAGAATTGCTCTATGGAAATGTCTTGGAAGAATCAAAATCTGATCTATCACTGGGCTTGTGATTTTATTTTTTATCTGTTTTTTAATAGTCTGGAGGAAAAACGTACAGAAGTATGTCTGAGAAGAACAAGCATCACACCTTCTGTTGTTCTGTTTTAATTCTCTAACGCATAATTCTGTAATACCCTTCAATATCCAGGAGTTTAAGCAAGTGATATACCAAATAGCCAAAGAAAGAATTTGTGACTTACTTGAAATAGAGAGCAGTTTCCTTCTGAATGTCAGCATTTCCCTGCTTGAAGGAGCAACACAAGATAATTTAAATCCCCAGCTTTTGTCATTTTAGAAAAGCAAAGAGGAAGACATAGAGAATTAATATCACTAGTTTGGGGCTAGGGATAAGGGCCACTTGGTTTTGCTGCTTTTTGGTTTTGGATTTTTTTTTTAAATTTATTTTTAAGAAATTTAAAGAACATGTAGTTGTCTTCACTGTTCTTGAGCATAGGAATAGTACAGTTAAATTAACTAGGAGCAGAAAAGACACCAACCTGCTTGCACTGTCCAACTGAAACATACAGAAAGTAATCAAATAGAAGAAAAGATAATAAATTAGATCAAAAAATCTGCTGGGCTTTCATAAGCTAAAATGTTCTTCATAACACAGGTAAGGAAATTGCTCATGCCGACTTCAATGGGTCCAAGATTTTCTCCATGATTTCTAACCTGAAATTACTGCTTTTAGAAGTTTAAAAAAAGCCCTTGGATGGAATCAACTTTTCTAGTGCATTATGAGTAATATCTACTGCTTTTATTTTACATCTCATCTTAGCAATAGAATTTTCTTGTAAATAAGGGTTATTTCCACTAAAAGGCTATTATGAAGTTATCTTTGATGCCGAGGCTACAGCCTCAGTTCCCAAGCGTAAAAGAACACTTTAGGATATAAACAGCTTTGTTATGTCTGCTTAAATACCTTGTTTTCTCCAGGAACAGCCTGGGGAGGAGTGAGGGCACAACCTGGGCTGCTTCGCCACAGCATGAGACATTTCACGCTCCACTGGCAGGTCCCCGACAAAAAGCCACCACACAGGAATTAGGCTTTCATGTGGTTATCGCAGGGTGTTGCTAGAGGGTTTCATTTAGCTTTTCACTAAGAGAATTTTCCTTCCAATTGCTGAGAGGCCCATAAATGCCATCAGAAGTACCTCTCCCACTGAGACCCTCTTTATTTTTGCTTGCTGTGACTGGGGATGAGCAGCCACGTGCTTATTGCTGGGTCCTGATTTAATGCGATGTTCTCCTTCATTGGTTTCAGGTGATGGAGGGGGGGGTATTGAGATTCACTCTTGGATCATTTGGGTTTTTTCTTTTTTTCCAATTTATATCCCCCAGTTTTAGCCTGGATGACAGACATTCCTTGCTGCAACAGGAGCCATCAGGAAAAGACAGCACTTGGAGCCCTCTTGGAGGATTCCTCTGTCCCCTTTCCACTTCTCCTTGGCCTTCTGGTCTTCTTCAGCTTCCCACCCTGGTCCTCCCACCCTCCAACCTCCCCCACTTTTGGGCCTCCCGTTCACCCTCTTCAGGACCCCAACCCTTCCTGGCCTCCAGCTCTTTCACAGCCCTCACCTCCTCCAGGCCTCTGACTATTTTTTAGCCTCCCACCTTCCAACCCCTTTTCTGCCTCCCAATCGCTCCTAAACTCTCACCCCCTTTTTTGACTGGCCATCCCTCTCCCAGCCTCCCATCCCTTTTCAAAGCTCCCATCCATTTTGGCCTCACTCCCCTTCTGGGCCTGTAATCCTGTTTTCAGTCTGCCACCCTTTTTTTCTGCCTGCAACCCTGTTTTTGACCTGGCACCCCTATTTCAGCCTTTTTTCATCCTCTCACCCCTTTTCAGTCTTCTACACTTTTTTGGCCTCTAACCTCCCCCTCCCTGGCCTCCCACCCATGTTTTGGCAGCCCCTGTCTGGAGTTTCATGAAGGGCAGCACTGCAGCTGGGCTATTTTAGATTCTGGAAAACACACCTGAGAGGTTGTTGATCACATTTTTTAACAGCAGGTTGTTTGCAAGGAAACTGCTGAGAGCATTTGCACTCAGAATTTAATCAGGCCCAAAATATTCAGAGAAGCCTCAGCAACAGCGCTCTTCTTCTCCTCGTCTGTCAGCCGGGCGTCTGTGCAGGCGAGCGTGGTGAGAAGTGGCAGATCGCTCACACAGTTACATCGCCTCTGACATTAGCCTTATCATCTTGCTTTCCTGTGTCCCCCACAATCTTTTGGCCATGGCTTAGTAGCAGCTGCAATTGTTATTAAGATTAAATGCCCTCGTGCTCTTGGGAGAGGGTGGTACCTCCCGTATTGGTGGTCCTACCTCACCTGAAGCTGTAGCACAGGGCAAGGAGAGCCTGGTAGGGGCAGCTTGCAGAGGCCAGCCTGGTCTCCCATCTCCTCTTACCCTTGGTAGCTTGGGTTAAACCTTCAAAATGGATGTTTTCAGCCCATGTGTTGATGCAACATCTTCTCCCTCAAACCCTCCACATTCCATTCAGCCCTTTCTATCGTCCTGGCTGGGAATGCATCGGTTGTTTTCACATAGAGGGTGTTTACATTTTCTTCGTGCACAGAGAAATGCTTTTACTGAATGCAATTCTTGTCAACTTTCTACAAAGCGGTGGTGGGACAGACCACCTCAGATCTACCCCAGTGTTATCTCAGGCTTTTATGAAGTTCAAGCAACTAGATTTGCAGGACAAATCTTAATGTTCCTCTTCCCACGCCCTTACTTCTTTTGACAGTCAGCTAAAGGAGGCAAATTTAAATTGTTATTCCAGCAATACTGACTGTTAACCTTGGATCCTTATTTAGGACAATATTTAATCACAAGCCTAAAAAGCCTTGAAAGGAGTCCATTTTTATAAATTATAATCTGAGCCATTTGTCCTGCTCAAGGCCTCAGGAGTTAACAACAGGAACATCTGCAAGACAGTTATTGTGGCAATCAATTCCAAAATACAAATAACTCAATAATTTATAATAAACGCTCACCATTAAATTGTACTCTGCTATTTTTATTGATCTCAGTCTTATTATGTATGTTTCTAATAATCTATCTGGCCTTTTCATTTACTTACTGGTGCTCGTCAGATTTAGCTCTGGTTTGGTACTGGAAAGCCTATGAAGCAGCCTGGATCTACAGTCTTAATTATTATTCCAATTCACTGAATGAAACAAATCTGAATTAGAAACTAACATTTAGCCACATCAGTGATGAATTGTTATTGTTCAGAAGAATTAATACATGCAATTATATTGTCTTTTCAGGTTTCAGAGTCCCAGTCCAAGTTTTAGTTTTTGCCCTGGAACCATGTTCTCCCATATGAAGTCTGTCACAGAGAGAAAAGTCACCTGGCCCTTACCTCACCCTTGCCAGCACCTCTGAAGCAACACTGGAGCACAGTTACATTAAGAACCAAAATGATGACCACCCGTTCTCTGTTCTGGGATCTTTTGTAACACCAGAGCTCTCAACATACCTGTGCCCTGGAGACCAGCCTCAGCTTTGCAGGTGAAGGCTGCAGTGTTGTGGTTAAAAGGTGCAGAACTGGAAACCCAGAAACTCAGCCCTGCTCACAGCAGACGTGAGGGCAAGCAGAGCACTTGGCTCTGGACAGACTGCTGGAAAGGGAAGAGGCAAAAAGATACTGTGATTTTTGGGTGTAGATGCAGTTGCTCCTGCAGCTTGAGGGCATCTGCGTCCTTAGTCATGCAGCAAAGGTGGCTTGTGCAGGGAATTTGGTTCCTGTATTTCCCTATGTTAGGGTTCCTGTCAGGTTTTCCTTGCTAGACGATGTCAAAACGAGACAGGCGTGGGGTGGAAGTCCTCGAAGCAGCGTGTGAGGTGGTGCCAGCGGTTTTGCAGGTGACACTTGGTATTTCTGAGCAAGAGCAGAGGTGGTGTGGGGAAGGGCGTTGTGTTGTGCTGTCTCGGATGACTTGAGAAAACAAAGTCATTAGGGATGCTGGGTGGCTTGGTGCTAGAGCAGAGCTGTGTTGTGCAGCACAAAGTAGGTTTTAAAGCGAAGCTGCATGCACAACAGCTCCTCAGCCTCGCCTGGACTTTCTTGTTCTTACAAATTAAGAAGCTTCATGCAAACCGTCATTTCTCAGAAGACTCGAATCAGGTGCTTGCTCAGGAGGATGCAGTGATTTGGTTTTTAGACATCTTTGATCAGGGAGTTATACAAATACGTTCCTCAGCAGGAAGGTCTTTTCCAGCCAGGCTTCCTCGCACACTCCCCGGTTTCCATCTCCTTCCCGGCAAGTGCTGCGCTCCCGCTCCCTTGGCATTTCGGAGGGGTGGGCTGATCCCCGCTGCTGTTAGCAGAGAGGGCTGTGCTTCAGTCCCCATGGAAACAATTTGGAGAGTTTTTTGAGCGTGTGTAGCATTGCTGTGCTGTGTTTCGCCTTCCTTTTTCACTTCCATCAGGAGGGCTGCAAAGCTTTAATGCATTAATGTTTGAAAAGCACTTTGAGGTCCTTGAAGAAGGTGCTACAGAGGAGCAAAGTGTTATTACCTCAGATTGACTGTTTCTGTTTTGCCCTGGAGTCACAGCTGTGAGTGTTTGCTGTACTTGGGAGAAGTCAGAATAAGGGAGCGAGGTCTTCTTCTAACGATGGCCTCCTGGAGAGCTCTTCTGCCAGCATGTCTGTGCTGCAGAAAGTCACCTCGACACCGATGGGGAGGCTGAGCCAAACTTCTGCGACTGCAGTCTGATAGGGAATACATTCTGGAAAGCTCAATAGTCTGATTTACATGGGCAAAAGGGAGGGAATTCGCAAGAAGAAATGGCATCACACAGTTTGTGTGCATATCTAGACGTTGCAGTCAGCAGGACAGAGCCTGTGAGAACTCACAGGGCTTTGCACAGCAGGGGAACGGGGGATCCACTGCTGCCTCGGGTGTGAGGGTCACCCCTAAAAGCTCTGTGAGAAGACACTATTTACCGCTATTAGAATATCCAGCCACTTCAGGGGTGTATATCCACTTAATCCAGTTACAATTAGGAGGCCAGTTTCTGCTCCTGACTTCAGTGGTGTGAATGCTGAGCTCCCTGGTATAGCTTGGAGCAGATGGCACCCTGATGCTGCGGCGGAGTAATACCGCATACTTGTCTGTAATTCAGGAATGTAACATGTTATGGCCTAAGGGATTTTTACATTTCTATTCCCTACCAAGTGTCTCGGCACCTTTCAGATATCTGCTGCTCTCCAGTCCCACCTACACTCCTGCTAAATCCATTTGCACTTGGGAATCACTGCACAGCTCTGGGTCCTTCTGCATCTATGGGTTGGGCTCTGTTTTCCCCATCCCTCACTCCTCTACCTGCGCCCCTGCACGAGAGACCCCACAGGGTGGGTCCCCTGCAAAACCCTCCCCAACTTCTGGATGCACTGACCTCCCCAACCCTGGAAGAAGAGTCTGCAGCTGATGACTAGGCTTCCTGAGGAGCCTGCAAATGGGTGTTTTGTCTGGGCTGGCTTTTTCTTTCCCTCCTTCAATTCTGGTTTAGTTTTTGTTGGTTGGTTGGGTTTGGGGTTTTTTTTGGTGGCAGTGTGTTTTTTTAAACTATGGTTTTTTTTCTTTCTTTTCTTCTCTCTTTAATTAATTGTGGTTTTCCAGGAAGTTACAAATAATAAACACAAGCTAAATTTGCACTACCTGCCTTGTTATGAGTACAGTGAGCTGGGACCACATTGCTCCATCCTGCTCTTAGTTCCAACAATAATTACAGTTTTAAACTGTTTGTTTTAACATTGAAAACAAATCTTTTTCCATACATGCTTTCCTTAGTTCGGTGTGATCACCATACCAAAAAATGAAGGGATTGATTTCCATCTCAGTCAGGCTCTTGCCTGCAAGGCTGCCCAAACCCCAGGCAAGGGAGAGGCAATGGGACACAAGCCGGGTGAGTGCAGCCAGGAGGGGCTCCTTCTTTCACAGCAGTCTTAGGTCAGCTTGAGCCACCCACAAACACACTCTCGCTTTATCCTCCTCTTCCCTGGAGATACCCCGTCCCCTTTCAGCCTCTCGCCTTGCTCCTCTGCAGCGCGCACCAAGCTGCACCCCCTGCCCATCCTGTCTCAGACTCCCCTTCCCCCTCCCGTACATCCTCTTGCTGCCGTTGTTGTGATTCATTAATGCTTGAGAGATACCAGTCTGAGTGGAAAAAAACTAACCAAACATCAGGTTGTGCTGCTCTGTATGTTTTCTACAGTGACTCACAAGTCTGACCAGATAACTCCCCTTCCCTCTCACTTAGTCACCCTCGCAGATAGGCTTGTCTGACTCTTCACTCCCAGCTTATTATTACTCTGTTTTCTTTGCCGTTCCCTTTCCAGCCCATGCTCTATGGTGGAGCTTCAAGATGGGAAGTTCTCCCTCGTTGACCTGTCACACACAATGAAGAGCAAAGGAAAACACTGACTGCAGCAACTTTGCCTATGGAGAGACCATAAAGCAGGACTGCACTCTCACCCCCATCTTTCTCCGCTTGGGCTGCGCACAAATTACTTTGTCATTGTGGCGAAACAAATAAGGCTTCATTATCATTACCATCCTGATGGGAGTAAACAAGTTTATTTACACTTGAGCACTGCTGAAGAATAAAGTCATAGAGAAAAGTTCAGGGTAGGTGGCCTGTCTTTGTCATTAGGGACAGCTTTTACAAAATCACTGCCCACTCGGCCAGACAGGCTGCTATTCAGGCAGGCCCGGGTTAATGAAAGTACGGTGTGTGCTTGTTAAAAGGAGGACTACAACACTTGTAATCATGGGTGGTCACATTTTTATTTAATGATACGTATCTTTCTTTTCTCCAGCGTTTGCTTGTAACCCTTTGCCTCCCACTTGCCAGTCCTTATGCAATGACTAATTATGATTCGCTAAGTCAAGTCTGATACCAGGTCCACAACGAACTGAACCCACTTCATAAGTGAATTTTTTTTTTTTTAAATAATCTTTTCATTAACAGCCCTGAGATTCTGACAAAGCAAAAAGACCTCAGAGCATGAAGGGCCCCACATGTGTAATCACTGGAGCTAAAATAATAATAGAAGGACAACTGAAAACAAACTTACGGGAAGAAAGGGCTGCAAAACAGAACTGCTTCCTTTCTTTCAAAGCCTTCATGTGGCCCTGGTGATAAATCTGTTCAGACAAGGATACTTCAAAGCCAGAGGTCGAGCTCTGCTCTCACTCGTGCGAGTCTCACAACTCGTGTCCATGGAGTTAGAACCAGGCAGGAGGCTCAGAGCTGCTGTTCTGCTCTCACAAATGCAATGAAAGCCAAAGCCAGCCACGGCAGGGAAAAATATCTATTTATCTATGGCATGACCTTGCTGAAGTGCTGGGTACAATCATGCTACACTAAAAAATCTCCCAATATCTCACAGCTTTTCTGCTATTTCTTATGACTAACTAGGCTGAAGTGCTCATGCCTGGATCATGGGGAAGTTCAAGTTCAGATATTTTTTTTTATGCATCTATGGGGTGTATTAAGGAGCTGCACGGAAGGGTGTGCACACACAAAGGCAGAACTCACCATTGCTCACCCAGTATTTTCACCTTCTTGTTGCAGGCTGTTACTTCTTTCTGTGGTCACACACAGAAAGTTTCTCTGTTTGTCTATCAGCACCTCTCTCTCCCCACAGTAATTTCTGAACTTCACTTTTGACAGAGGAGCAGAGATGTGAAGAAAATGTCTCCAAGTTTTAGAAAACCCACAGCTGTGTGAAAAGCTGATCCTCCAGTACATGTGAATTATTACCTGCCACTTAGGTATCTTGTTCACAAATATTTTCCAATGGTACTTAGAAATGTAAAAACAAAATTACAAGCAGTTTTGGGAATGGGGAAAATTCCCTCCTCAGTTAGACTTTGCAAATGCTGGTTACCCCCATTGGTTTAGGACAGGGAGAGCAAAATGCTTATGGCAAAGCTTTGTGCAATGTTGTTACTTAGCTGCAACCCATCTCTTTGATTTCCTTTCCACGTCAGGGAAGACATTGTCACCATGGCTGCTGCCACCTCATGCTCCCCTCACCCAGGAGGGACCAAAAAAGTCAGTCCCCACATCCCCATCCGAGGCCTGGGGCAGCACTCGAGCAGGAAGAACTGCTGCTGATATGGAGAGAGGAGAGGGAGCAACACGAACTTGTCACTGCCTGCCCCAGTGCTCCCAGCGCTCTCTGGCCCTGTTTTAACCTCCATTTCAAGGCATATTTATTATTCCAGAGGAAACAGCCCGTTGGCTCTGTGAGTTATGATAAAAGGGTGAATGATGGACTTTCAAACTTGGGGCAGTCTAAGCCTCCGCATATTTCAGGTTCAGCAAGGAAAACTCAGGTAGCTAAAGGTATAATTCAATACTGTTGTCACAAGTCTGTGGGAATTAACTTGAGCAAAGCTCCCATAGCTCCTGGGGAAGGCTGCACAGGAGCCAAGCTGAGAGACTGCTGGAGACTGTCAGGGAGCTTGGCAGTAGCCACAGGGCAAGCTGCCCTCCTAGGGAAGTGACCAACAACCTCCTTCCCTTATGCTGCACAAAACAACAGATGGAAATGGCTTTTATATTTTTATTCAAAGCTAAATACATTCTAAAAAGCACAGGAACGTTGGTGGTGAACAGCATCATCCAGGGGTCTGGTGGGGTGGCAAGATTGTGCCTTTGGTGGCCCCAGAGCTCCTGGCTGAGCACAGGGTGCCAAGGAAGTTCAGGAAACCTGCCCATGGTGCTTGGACTGCACGTAGCTGCTTTCCACACACCTCATCCCCAATTTGCATGTACAAACCTGGGGTGTGAAGGCATACGTGTTAGTCAGGGGGAAAGTCTGCATAAATAAGGAGAGCAGGTGAAGCACGGCAGGAGGGTGAACGAAAGCATTGCTGAGGCTGCAGGTGACAAACAGGGCAGAGTGTTGCCTCTGAAGTAGAGGATACAGATATATTTATTAAATAAATATGTTAAGATGATAGGCAATGCTGAAACAACGTGCATAACTAATACTTATTGCTTGAAAATCATTAACCTCTCCAAGAGCTTTACACATATTAGCAAGCAACCCATGGAGCCTTGCTGCTCTCCCCTGCGGGAGGCAAACCAAAATGCCAAAAGTGAAGGATCCGGTTTCCAGATGATGTCCCTGGATTCAGGAGCCCAGTATGAACCTCTCTAAACTAACAGGAACTCTCTGAAAAAAGGAGATGAGAAAGAGAGGGGGTTTTAATGCAGAGTGATAAGAACTGTGTCTCTGCATACACAGCAGGCATTAACTCAGGTTAAAAATATTCCAAGTGAATACTTGAACCTCTCACCTTATTTACTGCTCTATGCTCAGAGGCAGAAACAAACCCAAGCAGGCAACCAGGAACAGCCAAGGCCTCCCCTGAGCTCTGCAGTTACCAAAGACATCCCTGGGTGTTTTCCTTCACCTTTTTCATTTCTGTCCGTTTTGTCACAATTTACAGAAGGCAAAGAGGAGTCACTGGTCATGCAAGGGTTAATGAGTGAAAGCCTGCACCTTGCTACAGCAAGGCAAAAACTTATGAGTCTTCATGTTGTCATGAAGGTGTTGCTGAGCTTACGCTGCATGAAATATCCCAGAACTCCTGCAAACTGTGGGATTTAAATTCACAGGCTATAATTACAGAGTCTCCGGCACCCTCCCACGCTTTGCAATGCCTCCACAAGCGAGAGCAGCAAAAACACCTGTCCTGGGCTCCTGTGGGCTTGTAGGCCCTTGCCCGCAGTCAGGCAGGGCTCATTCCCTGGCAGGCAGCCGGGGCCGGGGCGGGCTGACCGCTCCCAGCAAAGCCTGACGAGGATTATGGGGTGGGAGTCTGAACTCTCCCCAGTGCATTTAGGAAACAACTCCCAGTCAGACTCTGAGCAGTCACGTTTGCAAACAGGTGCTCACAGTCAGGTTAATCTGATGCCATTTTATAGTCAACTTGATGACCAGCTGGGAAGATCTGGGAGAAGAAAGAGCACGAAAACAGTTTTCCTGGGATTGCTCCTGTCTGAGTGAGCCCGGGGGGTGTCAAAGCTGTGAACCCCCAGCAGTGCTCCTGAGGCTTTTTGGTGGTCCCCTGGATTGACATCAGCACAACAGACCTGGTACTATCCTGCTTACCAGGGTGGGGGCCAGTTCTGGCATGCTTGCTGCTGTGTAAATCAGGTGCAAGTAAAAGGGGCAGCTTCACTGTTGGGGGTGAGGGAGTGGTTGAACAGATAGAAAATTCCCACTTACCAGAAGTGCAGCCCCAGGGTGCTTTAAGCCTATGTTAGGCCAGTACTGCTTAAGGTGAAGCTCACCTCCATAGCCACAGGAGCATCCCCTGTGCCCCTGGCAGGGGTTTGGGTGGGAGGCAAAGCCACAGAAGCTCTGGGGACAGAGCAGAGTCCCTCTGAGCTACGCCAGGGCCAGGCTCTCTCTGGTTTGCAGCATGCCTCGACTGCAGCCAGGAGCAGGTTCCCTCCATGGTGTAAGTACAGCAGGGTCTCCTTTGGTGTGTTGTTGTGAAGCCGGTTGCGAGCTGATGTCATGAGAGGCTCTGCCTGGACTGGCACAGACAGGCCTCTGCACAGAGATGGCTCTCTCTGCCTCCGAGGCACTTTTTGGAGAGCCCTTCCACAGCATCCTCCCCTCCCTGCCCCCACAGTGGAGCGGTAAGGCGAGGAGAAGAGCTTCCTTCCTCCTCCTGCTCTTCAAGTTATGGCAGTGCTAATGCCAAGCCAGCAGAGCCAGCTGGGGGGGGAGAAACTCCCCAGGACCTCGCTGGGCAGCATCCGGATCGCCTGGAGGAAGGGAGAGCCCATGGCCCACACCCAGGGCCACCTTGGGAACGCAGCTACAGCGTTTACCCAACAAATCCCCTGTGCCAAATGGGGTAAATGTAGAGGCTGGAGCTGTCAAGGATATCCGCAGCCACCAGCCAAAATGCAGCAGTGCCGGGAGATGGTGATGCCTTGGGTTGCGTGGGGACCGTATCACCTACATCGCGTGGGGTAAGTGCATTCATGCTGAGAAGGCTCCTCAGTTCCTTCTCTCTCATGTAATCTTTTTTTGTTTATCCTGTGCTGGTGTTTATCTCACCCCATGGTGATATGAGAGGGTATTGCTCATCATAATGAGTTTGAGAGTTAATATCGGGTCTTCTGGTTTGTGGCAGAAAGTGCATTTAGCACTGCCTTGCCGCTACACCTGTGCCTGATTGTGTGTTTGCCTTCACTCCCCTGCCCCTTCTGCCCTGCTCATTCCACCAGGGCCCCCATACCTGGAATTGAGCCTATTTGCTCCTCAACCTGCAGGCCATCTTCCCCCTTCTGCCCGCAGCCACCTGCTCTCCTACCTGTTGGCTGCTTTAGCAATGAGTCCTGGAGCTGCAAGGAGGACCTTGCACAACTGCTCCAGCATCCGTCTGCACAAACGTCCTCTGCATCCCAGAGGAGCAGAGGTAACCTGGAGCCTCCTCAGTGGGAGCCAGGGCCCTCAGTGGCCTCTGCTCCAAGCTCTCCTGGTGGTCCACATGCTGGGTCATCAGTTGGCCAACTGCAGGCCCTGAGCCCTGCTCGGTCCGTGCTGGTGTGCCTGAGCTTTCCACTGCTTGTTTGTCTGACTTCACTCTGCCCGGATGTGGGCTGACATCAAACACCCCAAACATGACTCTCATTTACTGCTACCAATTATCATTGTAGCTGTTACTTTATTAGCCCTTAACAGTTGGTCCTCTGCTGTTTCACTCCGAGGTGACTAATGCTGAATCTGATAAAGTGCACCTGATATTACTGTGAATAGCTGATGTAAACTTAGCAGACAGTCGTATGACACATCATGTGGGCAAATTAATAGACCCCCCCAATAAATTCAGCATGTGTCCTATAATCCCACTTCAAGGGCATCTCTTATGTCAACATCACTAAGTTAGCTACTGTGATCCCCTGGGAACACAGCACTGGAAATTTTTGGGTCAGAGAGATTCCCCTCTTGTTACTGAGACCATGGGGAGGCAGATCCAACCACTAAGAAACACTTGTGCTGAGCTGAAGCATCTTTCCTGTGAGGACAGGCTGAGAGAGTTGGGGGGTTCAGCTGGAGAAGGCTCCAGAGAGACCTTAGAGCAGCCTCCAAGGACTGAAAGGGGCTACAGGAAAGGTGGGGAGGGACTTGTCAGGGGGCTTAGTGGTAGGAGAAAGGGTAATGGCTTTAAACTGGCAGAGGGTAGATTTAGATTAGATGTTCGGAACTTTGAGGGTGATGAGGTGCTGGCACAGGTTGCCCAGAGCAGCTGTGGCTGCCCCCTCCCTTGAAGGGTTCAAGGCCAGGTCGCACGGGGCTTTGGGCAACCTGGGCTAGTGGAAGGTGCCCCTGCCCATGGCAGGGGGATTGGAACTAGATGATCTCTAAGGTCCCTTCCCACCCAAACTTCTATGATTCTATAAGAGGTGTGTTTAGCTCTTAGGGAGAACTTTCTACTCAGCAACTACTAGAATAGCACAAATTGTTCCTTAGGCATTTCTCATGCCTTAACTCACTTGTTTCTGTCTTTGTGCCATCCAAATTGAAACTGAGTTTGGGGACTTAAAGCAAAGCACATTCCCTGAGGGGAATGCAGAAAACAGACTCCCCTGAGAGGAGGCAGCTGGTGCCTTGTAGCTGCTCTTGGACTGTCCATGGCACTGCAGGAGTCAGGTTTGCATGGGCAGATTTGGCAGCTCAGAGGGGGACTGATTCCCAGCCCAGAGGTCTGGTTCTTGCAGGGTAAGCATGCTGCATTGTTGGGCTGGGACCCCAGCAGTGTGAGGGACACCCCACCTGCCAACGGGGTGCTTAGGGGGAATGGCACCATCAGCACCAGTGTTTCTCAACCTCTCTGCTGAGAGGTTTCCATCTGCACAGCTCCTGTGAGCTGTGAAGCCCCCAGTGCTCTGGGAGGTGTTTTCAGCAGGAGCCCTGCGTGGCCTGTGCTCTGTACAGGGGGCTGTAGGGCTTCTGTGAGGGGGTGGCCCCCAGCCCAGCTGCGCTGCTCAGGGTCTTGCCTGAGCACCTTGTCTTTCAGCTGTGCTTTTCTGTGGAAATAGCATCTGATCCAGTGATGGGCACCATCCCTCCCACGCCGGAGGCTCCCCCTTCAAAAAAGGCTCATTTTGCTCATTTTGCCCACAGATTGCCATTGTGATCAACATATTGTGGCTCCTCATATGAACAATTTCAGTTATTATTTTGACCTTGTCCATACAAAAAAGGAATCAGAGGGATGTGAAAAAGGCAGAAATAGAGAGCATTTCAGTCTTCAGAATCCCCAAGTCATCTGACTGAGGAAACAAAGCGTTTAAAGCAGGGTCCAAACCTGTTTGTTTTGCTCTGCATTTCTCATGGGACCGAGACAGAATTTCATAAACTGCTCCAAATGGCCATCACATCAACCAACGGCTTTCCCGGAGAGCGGCACGACGCGGCGTCAGGGCAGCTGGAGCCCCGCGTGAGCTGAGGGCCACCCAGGGAGCCTCCGCCTGCGTCACACTCGCTCCAGAGGGCTGAGTCCAGCCATGGGTGTCCCAGCTGAGCTCCTCCAGGGGCAGCTCTGAGGTCCAAGGCTCTCTGCAAAGCACCGCTGCGGTCCCCTGCTCAGCCCTTGCATCCTCCCCTGCGCTCTGCAGGATCACCCCTCATTACCGTTTGCTCTCTGGGACTTCTTTCTGTAATCACACAAACCCCTCGTAATCCTTCAGTGCACACTCCGTTTGCTCCTCAGCATTGTTTCCCCAGCGGATATTTATTTAAAGGGTTTCATTAAATTATCGCACCAACATCAGTTGGTACATAACTACAAATTAATTTAGTCAGTTTGCATTTTGGCTGACCTAATATTCATTATATTCCAGTCAAGTGGATGTGTTTTCTATTTGACGGTTTGTTTCATGATAAGATACGTGGTCCAAAGTACTATACTTAGAAATAGAGGTAATATTTACAGACACTCCATGCAAATACTGCAATTACCTGATTAATTACAGCCCTTCATTTGGTTCTGCAGATTACACTCTTATCCGTCCTTTCTCCCCCCTTTCCCTATTCCCATATTTGTATATAGTAGATGGAATAGTCTTTAGATCTATATAAACAAAGCAAACCTGGCTGGTTTTAAAGCCTAAACACTGCGTGGTCACTCAGAGCCGCCCCCCTCCCCAGTGCTGTGCTCGCCTGCAGTGGTTTGTTATGGCTGGGATGCACGGAGCATTACCAGTGCTGCATTTTAATAACAATCTCAGTCCAGGAGATTGGAAATCAGAGTCTAAACATAGCCCTGAAGAAGGATGAAAAGAGAAGTCAAGAGGGACTTTGAAATAGTGTTAAACATGCAGGAGTGCTGTAGCTGCAGTTCCCCTTAACCGCAGAAAATAAGCAAGCTGCAGACCGTGCTCTGGGGATTGACAGACAGACAACTGTACGAGGGAGTGTTACATTTATACAGCACTTTTCATCCTGGGATCAAAAAGCACTTTAAAAACTGTGCAACTGAATAAAATGCAGCCACCGAAGTCAACTGCCCCTGAGGCAAGATGCAGACGCTGGTTGCCCCAGCCCAGCATATGTTATCAGATGAGTGTTCCTCGGCCTGTTTTTTAAATTCCTTTTAAAATTTAAGTTTAGTTAGAGGGAAGAATTTAGGCATGAACGTTGAGCTTCATTCTTGTCTGCCACTGTATTTGGCCCTTCTAACATGAAGTCATTCCTGATTCACAGCAGTTTAGGGGAGTGTCTCTTGCTGCAACCCAAGCGATGGCTGAGATGTGCCCGCTGGCTCAGGGTGGAGGATGCCATTGCCCCACCGTTGTTCCTCATGGGACAGCTGGGCAGCCTGGGGCAGAGGTGACCCTCGTGGAAGCATGAGTTTGACCCCAGTGGAAGAAACAAAAGCAGAGGGGTAGGACGGAGGCCTGCTCTGAGCACATGGCCATTGCTGCAGCATTTGGCCCGTCACCACTCCGGCAAACCCACATGTAGCTCAAGAGCCATAACTGCTCCGCTGCGGCAGCGCTCCCCACCCACTTCTCCCTGGTGCAAAGTACGACACCGGGGCAGGGCAGAGGAGAACCATGCCCCCAGTTTGGCCACGTTTCAGAAACTGCACATGGTAGATCCATGGCTCTTTGCTTCATGTGAAGGATGTGTGCGATGGGAAGCGAGGCTGGAGGACTGGAAACAACTCCCAGCTTGATGGCAATGGTGCATGAGTGGGGTTTTCTTAGGAGACCTCAACATGAAAAAGGAAGTAACAGAAAGGAGCATGTGAGCTTGAACTGGTCCCATCGCCCAGCTCAACATTTTTGTCTTACTTGTGTAGGATTGCTTCACCCTCCTCCTGCCATTTCACCCTCCCCTTGCCCAGCTGGGGACTTTGCATCATCAGCCCTGGCTGATTCTCACCTGCTTGCAGGTACAACTCTTCCCTGCCACCTCTTCCCATAACCCCTGCCAAGTGCCACCCTTCCTGCCCCCTGTCAGGAGGTTTCCTAGGGGTTTTCTTTTGTGCTTAAGCACCTTGCAGTCAGGAACCCTACAGCAATGCAGTTTCATTATCTGCATGCCAAATCCATCAATGAGCGGATCTCCAAGGTGAAATAAAAACATGCATTACAAATGAGGTGCTCTATTGCTCTCCTTTGCCTCCTGCCATCACT
This sequence comes from Athene cunicularia, assembly GCF_003259725.1. Taxonomy (NCBI): domain Eukaryota; kingdom Metazoa; phylum Chordata; class Aves; order Strigiformes; family Strigidae; genus Athene; species Athene cunicularia. The sequence continues at coordinate 11,768,454 of NW_020799112.1, forward strand.
GGAGATCGTTGTGGTTAGTGTGCAAGACAGCTCTTCTCTACTAATTAACATTTAAAAGTCGTCTTCTCTCACCCTGCCACCGTGACACAGGGGCTGCTATAGCCCAGGTTGTTCCTTGAAATAATTCATCACTTGGGAAACATCAGAGGGCTCATTTTAATCCCACAGACCTGTCCAAAAACGCAATCTGGCCTCCTGCATCCGATGCAATAGACTGCAAAGACTGGCTCAGGACTTTAACCAGATTTAATTCTTAGAAAACACCTTTCCAAACAGTGTGTATCTTATTTTACAAGCAGGGTTTTGTTTTTCACATCAGTAAATAGTCTGAGCAAAGTAAACACCCTGGCGTGTGTGTCACCTGTGAAAAATCACTGAATATATCCATGTTTCCAGTTTCCTGTTGAAATCCCACCCTTTCTTTGTACAGATCGTAAGTAGCTGGAGAGAGATATTGTCCTTTATTTTACATATTTGCCTAATTCCTCATAGCTGTTCTCTTGTCCTGCAAAACTCATAAAATATAATCCACTTAAATCTGCAGCTTCCCATACAGGAGCAGAGTAACTTGGGGGACAAAGTGACTTGCAGAGCTTGCAGACGTTTGCACACACTTGTGCTGCATCTGTCATCTCATGGTGTGGATTGCAAAAGGGGGGCATCGACATCAGGGGTACGTTCACCCTGTCCCCATCCTGGCATCAAACCTGCAAAATCAAGGAAATCCCATTTGCTCCAACTCACCTTCCATATCCCCAGGGTCTCAAAACATGACAGAGGTGCTCTCATTCTCTCTGTTGGTGGACCCTGACAGCAGCAATGAACCCTGGAGGTCTTAACAGTTTTGGTCCTGCCTCCACCTTTTCTTTCAAATGATATTTCCAGTGCCAGATGGAGAAGAGATCAGTTTTCAGTGTAACCCAACCGTTACCCACCAAACTCTCCTGCCACAGAGCCTGGTTGTGCTCAGGCTTTCTGTAAATACTTCTTAGGCTTTTGTTAGCACTCACCAGTGGATTCTGTACTCAGACCTGTGGTTCATATTGTCAGGGGAAAAAGCAAAAGTGCATCTACTCAGCAGTGGCTCAACCTTGGAAGGTGCAGAAAAAGTATTAAATCAATGACTGTTAACCTCTCTGGACTAAACCAGCAGTTCCTGAACTCTTTTTACCCAGGGGCTATTGACATGACAGCAGGAGCGTTCTGGGGCTCGCTACAGCCATGCAGCTCAGGTGATTTGACACAGGACATGGCATGGGGCTTTGCAGGCAGGACCACGTACCGCTCTGGAGGACTGTCTGTGACACAGCATGTGCCAAAGGTAAGGAACCAAAACCTCGACACCATCACCTCAGAAACAGGGCTGGAAAGCAAGCATCTCTTACACTTGTTTTGATACTTTCCAGTCTGGTTATCAGACTTGCAGCGCTGGCCTACAGCGAGATCCCCCTTGAAGACTATTGGAAATAGTCTCATAAACAGAGCACAGCCCTCTGGGAACGTCCGTCTGGCTCTGCTCTGGCACAGCAAGTCTCACAGCCACTTCCATACAATGTGTTTCTTGGACTGGCAGCCCTTTCTGAGGAGCAGCATGAATTACCCATGGCAAAGCATTGCACAGACCTGCTTATAGCTAGTCCTAATATCTCAGCAGAAGACTAAACTGTGCCTTAGAGATGGTCAGGCTATTTTGTTATTCCACATACACCTGACAGAAGCAGGGCACCTACCAAATCCGTGAGGAATCCCACCAGCATTATTGCGACCCCCTTTCATCCTGCTCCCTTTGACTGACCTCTCCTTCCATCTTTCACACACCAGTCTGAGTTTGCGAATCGTGAGTGCCAGCTCTGGGAAATGCTGCCCTGTTTGCTGTTGTTTGGTACCCATAGAAGGGGGCAATGGTGAGGATGAAGCTGCCCAGGCCCAAGGATTCAGAGCAGCACCATGCTTGTTCTGCCAAGTGGATCTCCCCTGACAGGGACCAGGTAGCCACCGGGGGAATCACTGCTGGGGCTGCTGTAAAAACCCTGCTGTTTTTCAGTGTTGCTGGGTGTCTGTTTGGCACTAGAAAAGTGGGAAGCACAGTGTCCTGCTTTTTTGCTAACAAGACCAGGTTCCAACATCCTCACAAGCAGCAAATACCAGGTTGCTTTGCAGCACAAAGTACCAGGAGACACCAGGGGTGAGCACCAGCACTGTCTGCTCTGTTAGACTGAGGAGTAGGAGATGTGTGACCCAAGAGCTCCCTTAGTAAGAGGGTGTCTTTGCAGGATTATAATTCAAACCTGCTATATAAGTGAGGGGTTTTTTTTCAATATAACCCATGTTCTCAAGCATTAAAATTATGTGGTTTTGGTTCAGAGGAGCACAGAGGTATTTCAAAACGGTTCTTTCTTCTCCAGGATGTCTTTGTTAATGTGTAACACTGATGAGTTTTCCTCCCAGTTTCACTAGTTGTCACTGGTATTTGTTAGTGGGCAGTCATGGCTTGTTTCTAGACCCTGAACATTTCATCTAATAAATGCAATGCTTAAGTGTTCTTCAATGTTTTGTTAATTCAAGCAGGTCTGCAAATTATCTGCCAGACCAATATTTGTACGTGTAATGTAGCATTTTCTATCTCTGCAGGATTACGTCCTTTTTTACTGAGGTACGTCTTTCACCTAAAATACTTTTCTTGTTTTACCTGCTGTACAAAGCCCTCAGGGAACACCCACTGATAAGAAAGAAGCCCTGATACAGTCCAAGCTGCAATGTCTAGCTTGCCCATCTATTCCTTTCTTGAGTGCCCATCCATCGCTTTTGCATCTACACGTGCTGTACAAGAGCAAAAATCTGGAATGTCCCACCAGGAGCTACCTCTGTCTGCTGCTTAGTGCACTGGGCAGTCGGGTTTAATCCAAACTAGCCCCATTTGTAAAGATGATCTGTAAAGTTCTTGATCTAAGATGTTAAGAGCCAAGTCTTGAACATTACTTGCATCTATGGGAATGTAAGCCATGGAGAAAGAATCATGGTTTTGGGAGTGGATGATGACAGAACGGTAAATTACATAATCTCCCATAAATGGAGCCCATTTGTAGCCCAATTACCCATCCCAGCAGCCCCATGCAGTTGATTGCAGGATTATATAAAGGGCTTTTCATTAGTCAGAGAGTCACAAAGGGAGCTCTTTCCAAGTCCTCCTTAGGATTACTTAACCATCACTCCAGACAAGACCAGCAGAGCATTATTTGGATGTGTCAGAACAATATGCACCATCCTTCCCTCGAGCACGGCCCCTCCACTCAAGCGTCTTCCCACAGAACGGTACAGGGAGATGGGTGGTGTGTTTCCTGCATGCCGTGTCCTGGGATGGAGGGAGGCCCACTGTGCCTCTGCCAGGGCAAGACATCTCTAGGTTGGAGCACCTGCCCTGAAATGTTGCCGTGGGCTGAGCAAGGTCAGTGGAAACCTACTCTGCACCCGAAAAAAGTCCCACAGGCATTAGGGAGCTGGTGGAGCACCTGTATTGTCACAGCTAAACAACTGAAGCTGAGCACACAGCAGATATCCTTCTCTTTCTCCTGCAAACTAGGGATGGACGGGCTTTTCCAGTCTCCCCTGACCTGGTATATATCATAAAGATGCAGAGCACTTGTGACAGCAGCACTGTAATTGCAACATTGCCACCACGCCAGAGAATGTGGCCAAGGAAGCAGGACCTAATCGTGTCCTTATCGCTGCCTGGTGATGTGACCTTAGAGAAGTTGCCTAATATAGCTCGTTCGCATTTCCCTTTCTCCATGGCAGAGATAATAACAGTTCATGGGTGTCGCAGAACTTCATTCATTCACGCTTTTTTCTGGTATCTCAGATTATCAAAGAGCAGTCGGGAAAGACTGGCAAAGAACAAGCTCCTATTCGCTTGTCAGTTAGAAACAGTAACCTATTTTAGATTAAAAAAGAAAAAAATAATAACCCTGAGAGTGGTTGTTCCTTGGTTTTTACTGCTGCTCATTTTAAAATCTCCCCCAGCCTCCACCCAGCGATTGCCTGGATGAAATGTTGACCATTTCACAGCGCACCAAATTGGTGTCTTCCCTCCCCTGGCAGGAATGACAATGCAAACAAAAATAGATAATGCATTTAAAAAATCTACAGTGGATCGTCATGGCGATAAATAATTGTAGCATGTTGCCATAGTAACTCTAGCTGTAATAAAGAGAGGCCTATCTGCAGCTTAGCTAAATTTAGTTGTTCGAAACTATTAAAAATATTTTCAAATACTCTGGTAACTCTTTTTAACATTTTCTAGGGTTGGAAAAAAGAGTTAATCTTCATTCATGCTTTTGTGTTGTCTCCGTATTCCAAATACACTTCATCACTAAAATAATCAATGCCATCCAATTTAAAAGTCATTAAACTGAGGAAATTGCTGAGGATTTTTCCGTTTCCCACTTCATTGAGCCTTTTCACCTGGAAGTGTAAAATCTGTCCGTAAGAGAGTGCATTCTGCCAGGTCTCATGGAAACCCCACTGGAGCCCAGGATCAGGCCCCCAGCATGCACTGGTGGATGCTGCGGAGGTAACACGGGCTGGATATGGGAAAAGACTTGTCTATGGGTTGGGATTTTTTGAGGGGAGGGATTATGGGGGCTGAGCTTGCCCTCAGCCAGCACGGTTAGCATGAGGGTACTCCAAACATATGGGGTATCTCCGGTTCCAAACTGGGCTGTGTGTAACTTTCCCAGTTACCTGCCTGCTTTAAAACAAATCCACATCTAGTGAGATTTAAACACGACTTGGATGTCCCAAATCCCTCCCTGCCCCCCTCAGCTCGCTGCCTGTTTGAATGGGCGGCTACGTCCTGCCTGGAAACCTTCCCTCTGCCAGAGAGGCTTTACTTTTCTGGAAGGAAGCCTTAACTCCTGTAACTCCTGATTTTTTTCGGGTATTGACATAAGATGGCCTCTTTTAGCTGCATCTCACTGGAAGGAGGAATGAAAACACACTGCAGGGAATATTAATTTTATTCATTTTCCTAGTAGTGCTACCTACAGGCTGAAAAATCCCAAGTTACCCCCTTAGCTCGTGTACCACGTACCCTTAGCTAAGCATGAGCACGTTGTTTCTGATCCTCCTCAGCAGAAAGGAGCTTCGGCGTTTGTCTCTAGAGACAGGACTTTCAGATTGCAAACTCTCAAAAAGCACTTACTGGCTGTCTGATTTTGAAACCTTGGCTTCACGTTTCTGAGCTTATCTGGCTCTACGACAACAAAACTTCCGGAATTGGAGATTTTCATGTGAACATTTGATAAACGGCTCTGCGCTTTTCCGAAAGGCAATCGGCAGAAACACACTTGCCGGAGAGCGACAGCTTGAGGGATGGTGCCTCCTCCCCACCTTCCCCTCTGAGACCCTTCGCTGGAGGTTTTTGCAGGGTCAGGTTGCTGGAGTTATCTGAGATTTCTTCATTCCCATGATGGAAAGGTGGTTTCCATCTGCACTAATGCAGGTTTTTCCTGTAGAGCACAAATTTAATAATCCTCATGCCTGAGCTGTCTGCAGAGTAGCACTGCAGTCTGTGCCATGGCCCAGGCTCCATCCCGTGGGTGAGCTGGCAGCAGCAGATCTCCCTCCTCATGGTGGGACCTGCCGGCTTGCCCATGACATCATTCTGCCCACCCCAGAAAGAGTAGGATCAGCCCCTGTTGTCTTGTTTAAGTTTTCTAAGGCAGGCTAAAGGACACACTCTTAATAAACTCAAGTTGCAAAATAATTTATTGAACATTTTCTCATAGCGATTTATTTTGCTATCAGCCCGTGACACTGTCTTAATGGCACAGTGAATTATAGTTGCTGGAGGATGGGGTAACATGTTACTAGCCCTCTTTCACAAGCAAAGCTATGTTTCTAAAAGGCACTTTTTAGCTAGTATAATGTTCTGTGTCTGAAAAGAAACAAAAGCAAGACATTTTATTGTTTTCTCATTGAAAAGAGACTGCAGCCTATGGCTCACAAACAACATGGCATAAAAACAGAACATACAGCTTTGTAGGCAGAAATACCTAAACTCCGAATAACCGCGTGATTTATGGAAAAAGAAACTGTGCCTTCTTGCTCCGATGCAAAACCAGAGAAAAGCATTTGGAGTGCTCTTTAACACATCAGTGCCTGTAATTATGGAAGTTTTACTCTCTGTGCGCCCTAAAAATCTATTGAAGTCAAGGAGAGGGCAGGCAACGCAGCCGCAAGCTCAACACAGGGAGAAGAGCCAGGTGATTACAGTGCTGAACACAGCCCCAGAGGTCTGCTCAACCTTTATCTTGGACTTTTAGTAGGACCTTGGGGAAAATCACCTGCAAATGTTCTGCTGCTGCTGTTTCCAAACTGCAAAACAAGACTAATGCATTTACCTCTCACCCTTTGATCTCACTGGGAAGCCCTTCACAGCAAGGGATCATGTTTTGCTGGTGCATTTGCTCAGCACTCAGTGCATCGCAGCTCAAACTTCAGCTGAGCCCTGAACTCACTGGTACGGTACAATTAATGACAACTCTTTGGTCCCGCTTTCCTTAGGCTAGACAAGCAGCATTGCTCTCCCTATTAGGCTCCTGCCTACCTACAGCACCAAACAGCCACATGTTTTGGTGTGATCAATGGGGGTATGTCTCCAAGTGCTGGTTTGAAGGTTCCCACTGATAAAACAGCAGAATCTACTCTCGCACTAGACAGTTCTGGGTTTTGAGCCTTCACTCCTCGGCAGATGTTTCCCGTTTCCTCATGCCCACAGCCCTGGGCGAGCTCCCTGGCAGTGGACGCTGCATCCCTCCCAACGTGAGCTTTGTGTTTTCACTTCCCCCTGTTTCTCTTTCCATGTTCACGTGTGACGGCCATGTCCCAGCTGGCAACATCCCACCCTCCCCTTGGCGCTGCCAGGAGGTCCCCAGGGCTGGACCGCACAACCCCTAAGCGGCTGTGAGGGAGCAGAAAGGGATGCGGTGCCTTTTCCTTGGGATGATTTCAAGTTTTATGGACAAACCAGAATGTGGAACAAGGATGTCAAGGCTCTGCCCTGCACAGGGCTGGAAAATCTGAGAACTGATGAAGATGATACAATGAAAACCACCTGCAATGTGGGCAAGACAAAGGCTTGCTGCTCCCTCCCGCTCAGCCCCACACAGCGGGGTTCTCGATGCCCTCATTTACGTTTAAAACTATGAAGAGACCATAACCCTGTCTCATTCATGGTCTGTTGTGAACTGATATTTTGGATACTGGGTCTAAATTAGGTTTTAAAAATAGACTAGTAGTCTTTTTTTTTTTTTTCCTTGTTATAAACAGAAATTATTGTCTCATGGAAACATTTAACCTCAAATGGAACCTCATCTAATTTTTGCTATGTTTATTATAGCCTGTGAAATATGAATGAGCATCACTGATATAACTCTATATGATTATTGAGCTGTAATGGGTCAGCTAGAAAAGATTCAGCTGTTTGGATAAAGAACTGAAAGATCTAGTATTGTGTTGATCTTTATTTGAATGATCCCAGCTTCTGAGGCACATACTGTTGGCTCAGAAAGCTCTGGGAATTGTCCTTTCTCGTTGAATTTTATTTTTTCTGACCCCGGTCATGGCTGCAATCAGGAAACACAGGAGTCAATGGTGAAAATGCATATCAGGTTGAAAAGTTACTAATTTACTTGCAAAAAAAAAAACCCAAACAAACACATTAGTTTTACACTTTTGTTTGTATTTTTTCAGATTATTAAAAATGTCTGTCATGCATAATGTTAATATTTGTATTTCCTAGTGTGATGCAACCCTAATTAATTTATTTATTATATGATATACAATAAATACATTAAATAGAGAACATTATTTATATATAATACATATAATAAAACTGCGATGGGAAAATTTTGACTGATTCTACAGAAAGGTATTATTTTGTTTTAATTTCATTTGAGCCAGCAGTTTTGCCATTACAAATTCAAAATCAAAATACTGTTTTAAGCAAATCTTACTGATCCTGCAAACAGTTCCTGAAAAACGTTGTGATTTATTTAGGTTGGGGAATTCAAGAATTATCTTTTTGGCTCTGAGTCTGTACAGCTTCTGGGACACTGGCATCACATTTCATAGCTGGGTTTTCCAGACATTATTCTAATAATCCTAATGAAGACTGTTAATGCCATGTAAGGACTGTATGCAGGTATCAGAAGCGAAGTTTTTAAGACTCTTCACTTACATGAACAACTCAATTTATGCATTAAAAAAACTCCAAGTGGACTAATAAAACTATACAGACGAAGTTTGCCACATCTTCCTTTATTTTTTGAAGTGGAACCAGCAGATGCTTTGCCATAGGATTGACTTCTCTGGGGATAGGGCAGACCCCTGCCACCACAAGAGCCATGACTGCTCTTTAACAACTGGTATTTTTGTTACTTCTTGTAATACATGTTCAAAATTACTCAGATTTTTTTACCATAGCCCTGGTTAATGGCTACCCGTGTGATGGATACAGAAGGCCAGAGTTGGTTCTTTTTAAAAACTGATCACTGTCACTGAAATGACTGACACTGGATATCTTTAAAAGCAAGTAACCAGGGTATCTTTTCTTGTAAGTGAAAACTAGGGTGCACAATTAGAAGCCCAATCCCAGGAAAGTATATTACACATACTGAAGTCTGAACAAGTTCCCAAAATGGAGGTTTAAACCATGCTAACCCCACAGCCTCCACCCTCCCACCTCCAACAGCCCATGCAGCATCGGGGTAAACATTAGCAACGTCCCCACAACCGCTGCCGAGGATGAAAATACTTCAGGAGTGGATGCTGGTTGGCAATTTGGAGGCTGAACATATCTGGAAGCTCTGGGGTTTAAAAATAAAGGAGTGCAAGTTCAAGAGGGTTGAAGATTATCAGAGAAAATCAGTTTATAAATTGGATTCCTGTTAAGAAAATACATTTCTAAAGTGTTCACCCTCTAGCTCTCCTTTCAGTGATTTTACACAAATACAACTCCATTGGGTGCAGCAGAGTTACACCTGATTTACTCTTGTAGTACTGAGGTGGAAATCAGATTGATCTCAAAGCAAAGCCTGATGTCCATTTGCAGATAAATTCCTGTTTCCTCCATGGAAAACGTACTTTGTGAACACACCAGGTATAGGACCATTTTTCAAAAAGCCTCTGCAGAATTCTATTGGAAAAATGTAATATGTTTAATTCCACTTACTGGCTATTCCCTTAAAAATCCTAAATTGGAAAAAGCCATTCTTTTTTCCAGAGGAAACAAAGAAAACACCAAACTATTCTGTTAGTCTGAAAAAAAAAAAAAAAGAATTATCTGTACATTTTGCTGGTCAATTGACTGGTGTATCATTTGTAAAGTGGTTTAACTATAGCAATTGATGGTGGTCTAGGTAAGTTTTACATTAAATCTGTGCTTTAAAATAATTTAATTTAAAAAAGAAAATATTAAAATAGTTGCTGAGGAACTAGTTACAATTAATGGATCTTCATGAAATGGACAGACAAATATGAGAATGGTAAAACTGTTCCAAAGAATAAATCAAATATCGCAAATCAAAAACCAGTTCTACTGTTCTCTTTCTATTAAAGTTTTCATACTTTTAGATATGATACTTAATTTCAGCAATACAATAAAAAAAGTTTAATTTTGTGCGTTTTTTTTCTAATATGGAAATAAACAAAACTTTTTTTTTAAACAAGAAAAATAGATGATTAATCAAAAGTGCATCTAAGAGCTACGTATAATGAAAATAGACATAAATCTGTGGAACATCCTTATTATTAGTTATGTTATTTAATAATTTTATTACTTTTCAGAGTCCAGCATTTAATTTTTGAGCGATTTATTATCTTCTTAACTAAACAGAGATTAATTTATATTCTGCAATAAAATGTTATCCAGTATCTTGGGGGCTTTAACTGTCTATTCAAAACCACCCAGAAATGAGAAATCATCCGGTGCCTTGTGTTCATTAGTTTAACAAAGCATATAATTCAAAATATATGCAGGGACTAAGTTCTCTTTGTAGGTTCCAAAATATCCAATACTCATGATTATTTGAAGTAATAAAAAAAAATTTAGATGGTCATTTAAATGCCAGCATCTCCCTATGAGTTAAATAATTCTATGTGCCTGTGGGGCATCACAGGGAGGGCAGCAGTCTGTTGAGGTGATACCCACCCTGGTTTCTTGGGGTAGTCTGCAACATCTTTTTCCTGAGGCATCTTGAATCTTCATCACAATAGTGCCAGAGTGCCACGTGGGAGGTGCAGCTCTCACGCTGTCTCTGGAGAGGCCATTATTGAGGTGTCGGGGCATTAAAAAAAAGCCTGTAAAGGAACTGGGCTGATGATCAACAATGACTGGGGTGGGTTGCTGATCCATGGTCTATCAGGGCAAAATAGTCACGCTTACAAGGAGAGAGAGAGAAAATGGGTACAAATTAGGAGGTTGGAAAGAGTCACGCAGATGATGCTGGAAAGGACAAACTGGTCCCAGTGGTGTTGGGTTTCACTTTTTGAAAAGCTGGGACATGGGATCCCCACGGGGAAGGATGATGCCAGGCAAAGACATGTCCCACACCCTCTGAGTACTCATGAGGGAGCAACTGTTCTGTGTCAGGGACTTCTGTCCTGGGTTCCCTGGACCATCGCCTACGGTGCTGCACAGGTTCAGCAGGATCAAGAAGTCACTGTTGCCTTTCAGTGAGTGGGGAAGAACATCACAGTTTTCACCACAGATAAAACAAAAAAGGGTTAACGATAAGAAGTGTGTGTTTAATTCTTACTGTCCTCAGAGCTAAAAAAAAACTTTTAAAAGTAAAAAAAAAAAGTTTATGAGCATTTAAAGGCTGCTCAGAGATGCCAGACCCTTCTGGCTTAACCAGGGAGAGAGTGAGCACATTTTAAGATGGGAATAAAGATTGCAAGAACTAAATTTAAAGCACCCACATGGTGTGCAACTGGTCTGCGCTGTGTTAATAATATACATTTAATTTTCTGAGCATCCCAGGCTGCAGAGTTGAGTGATGTATTGAGGGGCAGAGCTGAGAGAGCATGTTAGAAGGCATATTGCTGGTGCTCAGGAAAAACTCTTTCCACCCCAGCTAACTTCCAATCACACCAGAAGACAGCCAGAGCAGCTTTTAACATGCACTGCACTTCTCAGGCTCCTGGAAAGTTGCCAGCATTTGTCTTGATGTCAAAAAGCGTGAGTGCTTCGTCATAAAAATAATGTAGGAAGTGATCCAGCCAAAGTAAAATGCAAAAAGAATGGGTTTTAGATTGCAGAAAACTAACAAACCAACTTTGCATCATCCTCAGAGAAGGCTCCAGATGAGAGTAAAGATCTGTGCTGTAACAAAACATAAGTTCTGGCCGATAGTACCTTGGTGAAGGAGGCGAGAAGGAGTACAGGGAGTGAGCTGCTACTGCAGAAAGTGAAAAATAGTGTATTGCTAATCCACAAATTTAATTTGGGAGGATCCTTTGCAGTCAGTGTAAAGGTCAGATGCAGAAGGAACCTGCTTTCTAGTAGTGTCAGTACAATTATTCATAACACAACACTGATTGCCCAGTATTTAAACATTTCATTGATGGTCTTTTAATTAACCAGGAGAAGGTGGCTGGAGCCCAGCATGAAGGCTGGGCTGCCCCAGGCTTTGAGTCTTGGGCTCTTCCCTTGATTTGCCAAGCACTTAAGCATTTGCTGACTCGAGGTTAAGAAGGCGGAGGCATCGAAAGAGCCTTATTGACTCATGATATTTTCCAGCCTGGCTTGTTTGTTTTCATTGTGCACACAAGTCCTGTTTACCTGGATCAAAGATGGCAAAATCAACAACAACACTATGCAGACAAGGACTTGCAAAATTCCTACCGAAGGCATGATTGTGCCCAGACCTGTAGCTCCTGCTCTTCCCCCCATCCTCTTTCTGTCTGCCATTTCACATCCTTTCTGCCTTACCCAACCCGTACTGCACCCTGTCTGCCAGGAATCACCCCCAGCCTCCAGTTGCTTTTCTCAAAAGTGGCAAATTGATATCCAGGTTTCAGGACGGGCAGCAGGAGATGGGAGGAAGGAGGCACATGGACATCACAAGCTCCTCCTGCCCTGTGCATGGTGTGGCTGCTGTACCTGCTCTTGTGCATCCCTCTGGATGTGGCAGCCACCGTCAGATTTTCAGCCTTGAGCTAATACCTCCTTGTCATGACTTCTGGAAAGATGAGGCCACTTGGGTGTATTCCCCACGAATGGGCTTCCCTGGCAGAGAAGAGGGATGTGCAGCCTTGCATTCACTCTGTTAGGGTCTGCTCAGCTTTTGAGGGTTAGGGAGAAGCAGCAAACAATTAAGACAGTCCTGAAATTCTCCAAGTTTACAGCAGGCCCCGAGCAAGTTTCTCTAGTGGGAACAGCAACACTGAGATTAAGATCTTCTGTCTGCTTCAACCTCTGGAAAGCTTCTGAACATGCACTCCTTGGAGGAGCCATTGCAGACATCCAGAGCGTGCTGTAACAACAGAACCAAAACTGGAGAGTTATGCAAAATCCATCTGCAGTTTACGGGCGTGATGCAATAGTCCAGCCTCAAGCAGCTCTTGCACAGGTTTTTGTAGTAGTTGCAATACCAAGGACCCAAACTTAAGCAACATAAGGGGGCCTCAAGCAGCCCTCTCAGCCCTCAGAAATGAGACAAAAGTAATTAGAAATGGTGTTTTCTTTTGGAATTTCTTTGCTCCCTAGGTCCAATTTTAACTGTTTAAATATAAAAGGCCAAGTAATTATTTAGTTTAGGTTTCTTCTGTCCAGCTGAAGCCTGTAGCACCTTCTCTATCTGATCACAAGGGCAATTTTGTATGGGAAAGGCACTGAACAAAATTTTGCTCATACTAGGGAAGTCTTTGTCAACAGGATGCCCACCTGTGGTCTTGTCTCAACTCCAAATAATGTGAAGAAGCCACTATTTCTGAGTGATCCCCATTAACACCCTACACCTTTCATTTCTTCCTCCCTCAGCATCCCATCTTGGAAGATTATATAGACAATAATTCCACATAACAAGGCAAAACAAAGGAACCAAGGCAAAGCCCACTAGCATCAGCATAGGTAGCCAAGGTGGAGATAGCCCACACCCGGAGAAATCTGCTTCAGGATTCAGTGGTATGGTGCAGTAAATTGGTGTAAAATAAACAGTGTCTATTTATAGCAGAGCAGAGCCTGCCTGCAGGCATTGCAGCTGGGTTTTTTTTCCACTCTGCACTGGATGAATGAGGGTTTTTCAATGAGGATCCAGGTTTCCTGACACAAAGTCCACCCCACCTCTTGGCATGAACCCCCAGACAGTCCATATGTCATGAGCAAAATATGTGGAGCCCTAAAAACGAATGGAACCTCCTCTGGGTGGGATTGGGACCTGAAGGGAGACCCATGGGTGCTGGGCACCAAGGGCAGCCCTAGGGTGAGGAGCTAGGGAAAGCCACCCAGGTGGTTGCCACCACCAACCCCATGGCACCCCATGGGAGCTGGGCAGCACCAGGCACCTCTCAGCAGCCCCCCCAGCCATCCCCAACTGGCCAAGGACCAGCCACAGGTTAGTGGCTTGGCCTTAGCTTTTAGTGTCCCACAGCTGAGCCTGGCTCTCATAGCTCCGAGCTTACACGCTCAGACACAACACACATGCAAGCAAAATGATTTCCATGCCTCCACGGCTCCCATCGGATGTGGGTGGTCCGGCGAGAGGAATGCGAGCAATCGGGTTCACGTATCATCTCGCTGCCGCTCAGTGCAGCGCGGGAGACCTCGGGGGATTTTTCTGTAGACTATTGACCCGGGGAGCATCTGTGCTCTGGTGCATTTTCCACGTACCTCTGATCGAAACCTCAAAGAATAAACTGATTTCTCCCAAAGTCAACATCCCTAAAATGACAAAAGGGGCTTTTTGCCACCCCCATGACAGCAAAAAAAGGCAGAAAGAATAAAGTGTCGCTAAACCCCCCAGTTCCTCACCACGACACAGATTTACATCTCTGAGTCAGATCTTTGCAGCTCCCTGCATATGGTCTGCATGATATGCAGTTCCTGGCTAGTGACTCACTCAACACCAATATAAAGAAATCATTTCAGACCGAGTGAGCAAACAACCTGAATTTTGCCATCTCAGGCTCCAAGGGACGAGGGATGCAGCCTGACCTGGCCAAGCCTGACTCAGCTCTCGCTGGGGTGAACCGGCAGCAGCTCCACCAGAGTCCTGTCACATTTTTTTCAAAGCTTCACAAAATTGCCTTTCTGTCTGATTTTTGCTGTGGTCGAAAAGAATGTCTAAGATTACAAAAACTGAAAGAGATAAGAAGAATGGTTTTATCTCTTTCTTTTCAGGTTATTTACTTGGTTCATTCGATATCACTTTGCAGACAGGGTATTTGGTTTCAGTGTTTCCACTGTGCGGTCACTTAGGTAGTTTCCTTTTGTTCTTCATGTGGTTTTTTTTTTTTTTTTCATAACGATGTAAAGAGAACAAGAGGAAAAACCTTTTAAAATATGATGGCTAAAACCACAAAAACTGTCAGGGGGACTCACACATGTCAATTCACAGAAACCAAATCCAATCAGCTACTCATTAATAAAAGAAGAATTTATTGTGGAATTGATTAAATTTCCAACGGGCATTCTGCTAGATGAGCTCACAGTCAGACCTGTGGTGTCAAGTTACAACATTTAGTTTGCATTTTGAATTTTTGGAGTAGTTTTAAATTTTTAAATCACTTACAATAAAGCAGCAATTCAGTTGCCATTACAGAGGAAAAAAATTAATGTTAGGGAAAGCAGCTGAAATTGCATAATCTAGAATTTTTCACAGAGTTAGCTATCAGAAGCCCCATAGAAACATTGTTCTTGGTTTTGTAGGCTGAGCTGGTTCTCAGCACTTTTCCCTCTGTATATTCAGAATTCAGAAATCAGAACCTGGAAATACTTCTCCTCTGTAACTGAACAAACAGACTTAAAAAAAAATTGTGAGGAATCCCAGAATTTATACAAATAGCTATCTTTAACCTCTTTTTGTTTAAAACAGTAATATGAAATCCAGAGTCATTTAATTAAATTGAAATTGTTACACTTAAGCATGTACCAAAGAATGATCAAAAGGGATGCTACAGTCATTAAATAATCAAATAGCGATACCATTAAGTAATTAGTATATGCAATAAATGGCTAGACTGTGTTAATGATATCTCTCATATCTCCTAAGTCGTGTCTGATCCTTTGCACAGAAAAGATCACTTAGTGTTGTTGATTCTGTTGAGGGATGAGAACACTTCCTTTCCTTTTCCAGGGTATCTCCTACTGCACAACAGCTTTTATCCAGCCTCAAGTACCAGCATGTGTGTTCTCAGCAGTCCTTTCTCTAGGAAAGACTTCCAGAAAGTTTCTGGGAATTCTGACTGAGAAGAAAATCAGGATCCTTTTCCCCTTAGAGTATTCAGGGATGAAGCACTATCATTCCCTGATAGCTGGTGGGCATGTGGTCAACTACCGAGCCATGACTAGTACTGAAGAAGGAAGCAGCTCTGAGTATACTCACTGTTCCATAGCTGTATGTAGGAAAATCTGAAGGAATAATGGGTGCTGACATAAGCAAATGTGATAGATTAAGTGAATAAAAGAACATAAAAAAAGAGCTGAAAATCACAAGCTTATTTTAACCATAGATAAGGTCTGTGGAAGAATTCACGGCAGTGTTGAGAGAAGAGTGGTTCAAATGGTACCCAGATGACATGGTGCTGGAATCTCCTTAGATGTGTTACCATGTGCTTGTATTACCCTCAGCTGCAGCAGCAGCGCCTCGGTGTGCCTTGGCTCCTGTACAGAGAAGTACACCTGTAGAGCCCCAGGACCAGGAAAATAAAATTCAGAGAGTATGTATGAGCAAGGGCAGAAGAAATGTCTTGGTCAAGTTTGCCAAACAGGTCAAAAGCAAGCTTAGCAGTAAAACCCAGGACTTTGAAATCCTCCTCTGGAGATGGTTCCTTGGACCACGGCACTTTCCACATGAGCAACCCCACAGACGGAGGATAAATGAAGATTTTTCTTATTAAAGAACACAGACCCCTCAGTTACGCAGGCACAGCTGCTATAGTATCAGGCTAAACAACTTCTTTTCTGCCTACCAGTAAAAAAGCCCCCAGGAAAAGAGATTCAAAAGCGACCCAACTCCTATTACAAATGATTTCCTGATCTCGACTGCTTACAGTCTACCACCCTGGCTCTGGAAAAGTTAATCCAGGCTATGCATATTCCTGGGAGTGGATCCCACTAGACAATGTAACACTCTAATTAGGTAGTACCAAGGCAACTGTTTACAAGTCTCTTCCAAATGCCTCCCTTGCGTTTGCACCCTCCTACTACAACAGCAATATTTAGTAGAAACGTCCTAGGTATAATTCTCCTGGGGCTTATTCAAATGTCACTCAGCTCAACTGAAGTACACTGTGAAAACGGATGAAAACAAAAGAGGATGAGTTTCTGTCTTTCTTGTGAAGCAGCGTGCTTGTCAGAAGAAGGTTTCAGATGCACTAGTGAATGTTCTTCGGTAGGGGTTGCCAGAAATAAACCACGAGCCCACCGTGCAAAGAGCTGCCCTGGAGCCTGCAGTTCATGGCCCCGGACATACTCACAACAAAAATTCATCTGGCAGCCTGTGGACCTGGTGGGACAAGTCCCCACATCTGTGGCACCAGTCCCTTCCCAAACCAACAGCAGCTCCTCCATGGGGTACCTTGGCTGTTTGACGGTAACACTGCATGAGAGAGGATGGGAAAACTCAGCCCCCTCCTCAGCGTTTCCCCTGCAGCCATGATGCAGTGGCATTTCTTGCTCTTGGAGAACAAACAGGTTCTGCTGAGCCGGGGTTGCAATGAAGCGGAAGAGCTGATGGCTGAGCTGCTTGGGGGACACTGCAAGTGCTCCTACCACTGCACATCCCAGCAAGTAGGAGTTGAGTAGTGATGAAGAAACATAAAAATTGTGCTACGGGAAGTTCAGAGTGTGATAGATGAGGTTCTGCTGTGGCTGTCTGCAATATTGTCCTTTTCCACCACCTCACACCATATGCTCTTGGCAGAATAGCTGTAATATAAAGGAATCACTTCACTTCCATTGAAATGCAGCTGCATTAGACTACGCAGCTGTAATCAATGAAAGAAAAATACTTGATGCCTTTTAAGCTGTAAGGGGAATTTACAGAGGCATAATGAAATTATTCAGTGTGAATTCAGCTGGGCTCCAAGAACCGGCAAAACTTTCCTTTACAAAATCATGAAGCAGGACTTTATCTAGAAGTTACTTTGGTTTTCTGTGATCACCAGAAGAAAAACAACACAAAAAGGTCATGGATATTTCTCAGCTGATACCACTAGGTCTGACTCAGACCAGTGGAAATTACAGGATATTGTCTCGGAGGGCTCTTGTGAGTTAATAAAAAGTTTCCTGGAATGATTTACAAATCTGGATTGCACAAAGGAATATAATAAAGGAAAATGGGGAAAATCAGGTTACACAAAGCACTGTAGAGTATATGTGAAAGTCATTTTCTAATGGTGATGAGTAAACAGTTGAGGTCTATGAGTTTCTCGGATTTTGTACACTGTTAAGTACTTACTTGCCTGAACATACAACTTTTCCATTACTAAGATAAGTAGTTTCACCCTTCCATTGTTGGGTTTGTTTTTTTTTTTTAAAAAAGTTTTCTTAAGTGTGTTTTCCACTGAACTGGTTTTCACTTTGTAGTCAGGCTGGTGCGTCCTTTTACGTGAGGAGAAGATTGAATTAAAACTACATGCTTGTCTTGAAAATAAATTGACCCTTCAAACACTTTTTTGGGTAAGTCGTGGATGAGCTGAGATAGTGGAGGACTAGAAAAAAAGAATAGTTGGTACAATCTTCAAGAAAAACAGAATAATGAACCTAACATCTGGCTTGTAACTCTAATGCAAATAGCATAACAATAAAACATGCTATTAAATTTTTACAATAGAATATCCAGGAAGATCATCAGACAGGTGACTTCAATGGAACTCTGGTAGTTTATGCCAGCTGGGGATCTCCGCTTGTTTGCAACACAGTGGGGATTTATGAAGATAACATGCAGGTGTAGATGATGTGGAGAAAACCAGTCTGAGAGGAGCAGGGGGAAATGAGAGTATACCTGAGTGTGTATGGTAAAGGAAGGAAGCAGTTGGTATTTTCCTCTATGACCAAAACATGAGAAGTACAGAGGACGTGTAGGGTGACGATTCTTGGTTCATAGTGAATGTGAATTGTAGCTGAAAACCCAGAGGAGACACGGGCTGACAAGGATGGGTTCAGATGCAACAGGTGGGACCAGGCTAGTACATAATTTAAAGCTGCACCTTTTCCCCCAAACACATGTCTGCAATTATTTTGTTTTCCTTCCCGGAGGAGGCCTCATAGCTCATCTTGGGGTCAGGCTCCTGGAGAACTGCTGTTATACTGCTACCAGTAAGGTTTCGTCAGGCATGAACTGTGCTCAGGGAGTTTTCTGTGGCTGAAAAGCTTGAAAGCTTCTGCTACAGACCCATTTTTGGAAAATGTATGCCAGCCACTCACTGAATCTCTACAGATGACCTGTATGTATTGTCTTTTTCTAATCACTCAAATTCAAGTAATATTTAGATAATAGCTGTAGAATATTAACCCGTTATACAACATGTTCTTTGGAAGTAAGTCTTGGTATGAAGGTAATTCTGTCAGTGTTACACACTGGTGAGAAATGACAGGCTTAAAATTAAAAGGAAAAAAGAGTCTGAAAGAATGGAGTGATACAGCTGGATATTCTCCTGTATTTAGAAGCAGGCAGTACTGTTGGACTATTCAGGATTCTGGCATTACTATAGAAAAGCCCTAATCAATATGCATTAAAGTTTTTTTCATGGGTTTGTAGTGACAAATTTATATAAGTTTATCTGGAAGATTTCTAAAACTAATAGCATTTGTCGTATGAATATTATACAATTAATGTCTAACTGAAATACCAGCAGTCTACTATTAATTTTAACATAAGAATGGGAACATTAACATCACCTGAATTCCAATTACTGTGGGAAGGAGCAAAATACCACTAATGGGTGAAAAAAGCTGTTCTTTACTACTCCATTCTGACCTGTGCTCATTGCTTAGGTGCTGGGACACATTTGCTGCAGTTGTTTCAAGGCACTGGGAAACAAAAATGAAAGATTTTCTGAGTAAGATGCTCTCAATTTGAAAAATGTGATGGCATTTGGTGTATCACAGATGTAATTTGTGTTAGCCTTGTGTATGTGACAGTTTATTACCAGAAACCAAATCTTCTGAAGTGGCAATGCATTGTACAAACACTGCTATTGTTTTCCACCGCCATTCTCCTACCTCTTACTGATGGCAAATAAGGGATGCGTTGCAGTCACAATGCTGCTTCTTGCTCAGCAATCCTTCCAAAAAAGAATAATTTCAAACCCACTTTTCATAAGTACAGTAGCATCCTACAAAACTGCATGAATAATTCAAGCTGAGCTTGGTCCTTCCATCCAATAGTGATCTCAAAAACCTTCTCCGGCAGTTTTTTTTTGGGGTGGTTTGGGTGGTAGTATTCTGGTGGGGTGTTTTTGTTGGGTTTTGTGTGTGTGAGTCCTTCTACAGGCATCTTCGTGTGGAATCTCAGAAAAGATTTCAGGGCACACAAACCCATGATCAGCTGCTAAGGCTTGTGTAGTGCCAGGAGGCTGCCCTAGGCATGATGCTCCTGTGACTCCTACAGAAAGGCAAAGAAAAGTAAAGCCCAAAGGCAAAGCAGTTTTTAACCTTAATTTTCAGCTATTCTCAGGAGCAGATGGGAAGATGGAGTCATGTTCTGTTCTCTGGACAGTTGCAAAAATCCAGAGGCTGCAGAAGTGCTGAATGCCAGAGCGGAGAGGAGCATCAGCCACATCTGCATTCAGTGGGGAAAGGGCTGTTGGCTGCACTGCAATAAGAGCTCCAGTCTTTTCCCGATTATCCCCTGGGTGAACATGGACAAGCTGACTTCCAGAAGTGCTCTTATTGGGGCAGAAGGGAAAGACATTGTCAAAAATGTTGATTCTGTCTGGGAGGCTGGGTATAATGCCCAAAGACTTGCTCACACTGCGAGGACGTGTCAGGCCATGCTGTGCCACGCTGGAGATGCTTTGTGTCCTGACTTAGGCTTAAAGTGGGGAGGAGAGATAGTTCTTAGAGGAAAAAATCCTGAAGGGGCCCCATGAGCAAACAAAACTTATCCTGTAGTTGAAAACTTCTACTGCAATATAGGCAACCCCTAGGAAACAAAAAGCCAAATTCCCATCTTTGGTTACACTAGTGTCAGTGTGGAAAAACCCTTTCAGTCACAGTGACATATCTGCAATCCCGAGCAGCATTGCCCAACATAAGCCAAGCACATACACAGTAGAGAGGATAACATTTTTACTAGGGACTAGAAGTGCTGGAAATCACTCTCTGGTGTGCCAGAATTCAAGAGTAGCAGCACTGTTCGTTATATGATATTAATAGTGTGATTTGGAGAGGCCACAGCAGCATTTGGGCTCTGAAGTTATATAGTGCCATGAGCTGCTAAACACATAAAAACATATTGCCCTTTAAGATCTTGATTGTCTTCAGTTTACTATGCCTACTCAAGAGTGTTACGCTTTACAAGGGACAATATTACAGTACATGTGATAAAACTACTGTACCATCACTGCAGCCAGAGCGGCTCGTGCTGTGCCCCGTGGGGACACGTGTGGGGAAGCCAGGAGGCTTCAATGTTTAACTGCCAGGATTAATGCATGGGATCCAGGGAAAAAAGTGACTTCACGCGTCCACTGTTCTTGCTCTTCAGGAGCAATGATACCCTCTGGAAAGCTAAGATTCTTCAAAGCCTCTTCTTGAGGTACTTCAGACCTGGTAAAATCAGAAGATGCCTCTCACAGTGATTTATAGGATACTGTTTTTCCCCATGCCAGGCTCTGCACAAGTATTTTGAGTGAGGAAAATCTTTGGCTTGAACTGATGCAGAATGGTGTTTAGGAGCACCAGCAGGAAACTTTTGAAAGAGAAAAAGGCTCCTTTATGGACCACATCTTTTAGCATTGCCTGCTCCATCTTCTGACTTTTTTTTTTTTTTTTTTTTTTTTTTTCCTGGGCATTGTATTCACGGTGCTTCTGGCTTTGTCGAAGAAGTTGATAGTTCTTTCATATATTTAATCACTTGAATGGTATATTTAAGGTGCATGATGTACTGAGTGGCACTGCTGAATGACACAGTCCTTCCATCTGGTTCCTCGTAGGAAGGTGTTTTGTAGAAATCCTTTCTCCTGCTCAAGGCAGTCCGCTGCGATGGTTTCCCCTCGAGACACTGGACAGGGGTGCATCTTCTATGCACTTGTTCTTGAGTCTGTAGAGCTGATATACCAGAAATCTTCTCTGAGGAGTCCACCTACAAAAGATAATAGTCTGGATTAAGAACAATTTAAAAGATCCCACAATTATGGCATGGTTTTGTTTGATTTGTGAGTAACAGCTGTTACTATGAGCATTTGGAATGGAGCAAAGGAAAAGCCAGTACATAGAAAGAAAGAAAGGGAGAAAATAACTCGAATCCCCCCAGCACTCCTGCCCTGCAGTTTGCTTTTTCACCAGGATGGCTCTTTGATGGAACTGCCCCTGCTTCCTCCTCAGCAAAATTCCTGAGATGTTGTGTGTTGAAAAGTGAAAATAACATTTCATAAACATACGCAGGCAGACTAATGTCAACTAGAAGCTTATGAGAGGATTTTTCAAAAGCATATTTGACAGTGAACGTGGTACAACTGAATGATTTGGAGGAACATTTTGAGAACTCGTCTTGAGCAGGTAACAACATGGCCTTGTCTCAGTTATTTCTATCCGAATTGAGTAGGTGGAGAAAGTAGCCAGACATGCTCCTATCTCATTCGGCAGTTCATCTTGAATTTACGTAAACTAATCTATGCCAAACTCTTGTGAGAACGGCCTTCTCTGATAAGATCCTGCCCCTGCGATGATGGACATCCCCCTGAAAAATCTTCTCTCACGGATTTTGCTGACGAATTGGAATCTCGTGCCTTAGCCCACATGTAATTTTGCCTGGAGATTATCATGCTATTTTAATTTTTCTACGCTTACTGTAGCAAATACTATAAAATGCAAATCCTCTGGTATGAAGATGCAGTTATGTAAGACCTCATTCAAAAGTGTCTTATTTAAGAATGCACTTAAGCATATGTTCAGTTTCAATGACACATCCTAAAGAGTGAGGGTCTTAAAAATGTACCTGAGAGTTTTCCTTCCCCTCTCAGTGATTTAAGTACAATATTATCTAATGCAACTGGGCATTTTTCTCAGTAAGATGACTAAGCAGAAAGAGCATTTTTTCAGACAAAATCACATTCCTTTTCAGGAGAGCTTATTTCTTAAATTACTTGCATTAGAAGTTTTTTTCAGTAATGTTTAAAAATCATTGCATAATAAATACTGTGCCATGAAAAAAGGAGACTAAATGATTTCTTCCTTTTAAGTCTCAAAAAAAAAAAAAAAAAAAAGGTGACCTTGGACAGACAATCTTTAAACAGTGTGAGTTCATGAGAACATTTCAGATATTCAGATATTCACACTGGGGTACAATAGCAAAAGCAGCTTTGCAAGAATAGCAGGTATTTTTTTTCCCCCACAATCTCTTGAAAAGACAGACTGATTCCTTTCCTAGGGACAGCAGAGAAGTGTATTAAGCTTTGGTTCATTCCCTGCATTCAGTGAAGAGAGTTTTTGGGAAAGATGCCCAGATACTATGGACCAAGTTCAGCTCCAGCATAAGCAGACAGAATTCCCACTGAAATCAATGGGAGTTGCACCTGCTGACTTTGGAGTTGAATATGGCCCAATATGTGGATACTATAAAGGTTCTGTTTCCAAAGTTTCTTCTGGCTTGTTTTATGGGAATGCAGACCTGGCGCCAGGAACGTCAGAAGACCAATAAATTCACTATGGGAACTTCCAGGCAAATGACAACTCTCTTGCACAGAACAGATCCAGAAGCTCACACGATGCTGAAGGACAAATTCTCAGTGTTTCCCCAGTACATTTGCATGAATACCAGCTTCAGAAATGCTCTGAGAGAATAAAATGGGGAGTGTGTGGCTGGGAGAGATACGAGGGGAAATGCTTTGATTGGTTTGTCCAAATTATTTGGATAAATATTTTAATTATCACAGATATTTGTGAACTTGCAGGAATAGTGGTCTGAAGTCACTAAGGAAGGTATAGTATACATATACAAGCTGTTTGGTGGCTGGTCTCAAGAGCTGTTATGCTACATCTTCCCAATTTGGACCGAATTTTAGCTGTGACTGTCTCCAGGGGCAGAATAAAAGTACAGACAGGGCTAGAGGAGTCCATCCAGAAAAAAGCAGTAGCTTGAATGTATCCACGTGGCGCTGAATACAGAGGAGTTAACAAAAGCATTATTTAAAGGAGACAGTTTGTCTCTGTTGGGGCTATAATTGGCTGGTAACTGAGATTTAAACAACTGAGACTCAAAGTCCATTTTTTGAGTAATTTCTCTATTATGGAATCAGTCTCCTCACATAGTACATGTGTTCTTGGCAAGTTGTCTGTCGGTAGTGTAAGTACAGAAAAAGAAAATTAAGACTGCAATACAAGAAATAATCTCGGACCCCCATATTAAAAAAAAAAAAAGTTTTAAATCTTTTTAAATTTTAAACAAAACCAGCATTTGTTCCATATCATATATTCTGATTTGACCTAAAGTTTAAAAATATTTGAAGTTGTTATTTCTGGTTCAAGTTAATTTCATTAATACACAAACCAAGAGCCTTCTATACCTTCAACTCACTTATTTAAATGCAGTAGTTTTCTAAATAACATATCAGGAAGGATGTATTCATGTCACAGCATGGGCATTGTGCCCACTCTGAACACTCATATGTGGTATAAAGAACAAGGACAGAGGAAGGGGGTAAAGGCAATGAGTAGCCAGGTGCTGATGGAAGGCTGCCTTTCAAAGGAATATTGTAATTTCTTGTATTTGGCATGCCCTGGAAAAGACTGTTTAGCTATTTCTTTTCTGAGCTGCTTATGATTAACAACCTTCTTTCCACGTTCTCCATCTCTAGACCAAGAATCCTTCTGCTGCCACTGAACCTATATGAGTCATCCATTTCAAAAATATGTGGTGGTCATACAGTACACTAATGTGCACAGACACACACAGAGTAAATTAGGGGAAAATTGGTGTCAAGACCTATGGAGTATGAAGGGCCTTTTAAAACCAACCTTCAGAATGTGCTAATATTTACACATTCCCAAACCACCTGGAAATATGTTCCAACTGCTTTAAAACATTTTCAATATCATTTAAATGTATATGCAGCCATTCACAGTTGTACATTAATTTACCCTAAAATCTGATGATAATTTGATCTCTTTGAAAAAACACCTGGCTCAATCCTGGACTTTATAGGAATTCAAAAATCCTATGTCAACCAAGGAGTCAGGGGTTTTTTTCTTCAACAATTTTTGGAAATAATTTTTTGCTTTTTATGCTGGAGATCAAATTTAATAGTTTTAAGGCTGTGCTTTTCCCTAAATAGTTTTCTTTTTGCAAATGTAAGATAGTTTGGATATCATTAGGTTTGTGGGAGTTTCGATGCTAGCATGTCATTGAACTGATGGAAACATGAATAAATGAAAACATATATTCTTGTATGTATCATGCACATGTAATGTTTAGATCTTTTTATTCTGTATAGAACTCTATCAAAGATTTGGTATAAATTAATACCTACAGTCCATAATTTATCTCACTATTGATTTTATTTTGTGTTTCATTTATATGTTCTGCCAAACTAGATCAAATAATCTTAATTTTCATCAATTCAGCTCCATCTGGAATCTACTGCAAATACAGAGAGAAATAAGAAGTTTATTTTGAAATCTATTTTAAATAAATTATCATATACCTGAGATCTAGAAGAACACAAAACCAAAAAAACCCTAGAAGCATTTGTGGCCCTTTTAATTCTATTGCAAGTAAAAGGGGTGAGTTCAAGTGACTAGTATCAATCTGCACCTGTGTTTCTTTCTTCCCAGTAGCAATAATTATCCTCCTTAAGAATGAACTGTGACATTTAATTGCCTATAAACTAATTTCAAGATCTGTGGATGGCTGCTACTATTCAATTGGAAAATGCAGGAAGCTTCTTCCAGGTATTGATAGTATTACAGCACGCCCCTCTCAGCATCATGTCGACCCAGAGGGCACCCAGATAGGCCTGGTTTATGTTCAGTAGGATTCATATACATCCAAAGCTTAAGAGGTGAAAACCCAAACTGCTCAATGTAAAAATCATATAATATAGTAGGGACAGATCCTTTCTGCCCTCTACATGGGGTAAAAGTCTGAACCCTCTCCCTGTTAGGTCTGTGGAATTCTTGTTGGTAATATTACATATTAAATTTAAAATATGTGTTGCTTTGAAAGAGTTAATAATACACGATTAATAGCTGTTACAAGCACGTTGCAGACATCAGGAGTTTGTGTTATAAAATGTAATAAGCACATCAACAGATGGTCTGGTAGATGCTTATAAGCCATGGTTACAAGCACGCGATTGACCTGTTGGACTCTGTAACAATCTCCACAACTGACTAGCCATGTATTCAAACACCTCTCAGTCATTCATTAACTCTTTGTAAACTATTTACGCACATGCCATTAATATACAGCACGATCGCGTTGCCGCCGTCTGCAACAGAAGCAGAATAGAGCCCTAATTACTTGCAACAGTTTATTAATTCAATACATTAACGGTAGGCACGTTTTGACAGCCGTGGTGCCGGAGCGGGGAAGCCGACAGACGCTGGAAGCAAGCAGGCAGCTGTTCCCCTGCACCTATCGCTCACTCGCATCGCCACACTCACCTTCGAGGTGTCTTTTTTGACTAATTTGTCACGTTCAGAAACATGAAAGGGGAGACAAACATGAGACCGCGAAGGTTTGGTAGGGAAGCGAAATTGCCGTTGCTGTGCCGCGTCACGAAGGCTGGGCGCAATTGTAGGGTGCATCGACAGCCTTTTAAAATGCTGTCAAAAAGGCACAAACATCAGCATAATTTATCGGTGGCTATTTTAGGCAGGTGCACGGGAACTCTAAATATATGGCATTCACCGCTTGCTGCAGTTGCTATGGATATGATATCTCAGGCCTGTAACTAGGGTTATAAATGCTGTTGTGTGCTTATTATTGTTGTTGTTATTAAAACATGAATTTTATAGTTATGCCTGCTCAGCTGCTGCCCCTAAATCGTCCATGTAACTGCATACTTCTTCGTTTGAAGGAGGGATGTGTGTGGGAAAGAAGTAATAAACAATGCTCTTTCTTCCCTTCTGCTTTTTATTTGCTCCAGAAAGGACCAATCTTCAGCCACTGTTTAATACAGTAGTATTAGGGCCAGGAGAATTAGAGATCACTCAGAGCCAAAGAAGTGTACTTCATTTGGGTCTATCTGATTAGTACTCTGGCATTTAAGTCTTGCACACATCAAACATGACCAATCTTTTTTTTCCTTCCATTTGTCTTAAGAGGTTGTTCTCCTGCAGCTGCAGGGATTCTGATCAGCCTTCTTGCTGTTAA
Organism: Athene cunicularia; assembly: GCF_003259725.1. Lineage (NCBI taxonomy): Eukaryota > Metazoa > Chordata > Aves > Strigiformes > Strigidae > Athene > Athene cunicularia. The sequence continues at coordinate 11,795,213 of NW_020799112.1, forward strand.
AGAGAGATGGTTATTTCTACCCAAATCCTGCCCAACGTTGCAGATCTGGGAAAGAAAAGACAGCTGGTGGATGGAGAGGCTCTACAGACACCTCGACCACTGCAGAGGAGCAAACGGCAACCTGCCCACCCAGAGTTGATCTGAGTGTGTGCTGTGCTCCTGTCCCCTTGCCAAGAGGAGACTGAGCACTTCCCTGCAGTCAGGAGCTGGTGAAGGACATTGGTATGTGATGCAATTCAGAGTAGAGCAGAAAGTGTCAAACGAGTTAAAATGGGCAACCCACATTTTGCCTAGCATTGAAGGGCTTGTTATGAGCCTATGAAATGCAGTTTATAAGTGGGGATTTTGGAGGAAAAGGAGTAATGTCCAAGTATTTGTACATGTCCTTCAGGTGTACAAATCACACTCATTCAAGTTGTGTAAAAGATCACTCGCTCAGACATAATTCCTACCTAGCACGCTTACCTACTCACACCCACATACAACAAAAGCGTTCAGCCTGAGATGGAGCCTGGACAAGGTGAGCTGTCAACATTAGGAGCCCCTGGAGAGGAGGAGGTGGCTGTGGTGGGTGCGCTCTGCTGCTGGGAGCATGGCAAAGGCCGTGCAAGGAGCTGCAGAGACCTTCAAAGAAGCAGCACATCAAGCAGACGCAGGCAATGCTCTGTGACGGCTGACCTTCGTCCTGAGGAGCTGACACGGTTGGAGAAGGCAGGAGAATAAATTTCAACTACTCCCTTACGTTGGTAATACAAAATGTTCAGATGCTTAAAGGTTATGACAAGCTAGCGTCTGGTAAAGAGGTCAGTCTGCCCTGAAAGTGTTGCAGAAGCCAAAATAAAGTCTAGTCAAGCCTATGTGGAGAACGAGCACTGAGGCAGGGAAAATAGTGAGGCCTCTTTCTCCCCAGTGGTGGCCCCAGAAAGCAGCGGTAAGGCTGCTGTTAAAATTAAAATATGGCTGAGTATTAGGATATTTGCCTTGGGCAGATATATGTTTTGAGAGACCGGGGTCAGTGGCTGTTTTAACCGCGTTGTTTCATCCCTACTGCCACACTTCCTGAATTTTCCACTTAAGCGGCATTTTAAACAGGACGCAGGTATGCTGGTGGCATTCGGCATCACACTCCAGAGGGTAAAATGTGTGTGTGTATTCATGTGTTTCTTTCTGTCCATCTGTCTATCTCAAGGACCATAAACCATCAGTGGAAAAATGGGAGGCATGAAGCCCAGTGCAAATGGAGAGGAGGAATGATTGTAGAACCAACTTGACAGTGGAGAAAGTAATTTTCTACCATCAGGGAAGATTGAATCATGACAAAATTATTTCTTACACTAATGAAAATTATAGTTTGGACTTTATGTACAAAATGAAAGGAGGGAAAAACTGCACAAATCTAGATGCATTGAACAGTGCTTATCTTATTTTTAAAATGTTTTATTTATTATTGGTGGCCTCGTGTAGGAGGCATTGCCAAAGATTGGGACCCCAGTGAATTGGTAGGCAATAATTAAAGACCAGTGACTGCTACAGTTTATGGCTGAGCTGTTGGGTAAGACGCAGCAGTCAGAAAAAGGGAAATTGCGGTTTAAATTGGGAGAATGACTGACAAACAGGTTAGGAAAAACTTGAGGGATGTTTTCACCCAATCTCAGCAAAGATTGCAAATGGCCACAACTTGGGAGACCTTCTCCTAACACATCCTTAACGTATTCAGAGACTATGAACTACAGGAATTTTGCATTTTGACCACCTGCTTTAATCCCTTGGCTGAAATGTTTCCCTTTCAGGCTGGGTATTTTTATATCAGGTCAGTCTTGCTGTCTTGTGATAAAGTTCCAACAAAACATTTTTAATCACTTCTCAATCCAAAGAAAGGCTTAAGCTATTCAAGCTGCTTTTAGGATCTTAGTATTGTTCAGCCTGCAATAGAATGCCAGATCTGGGTTCCCACTAAATAAAAACTTCTCACCACTCACATCAACATCCTTTGCTCAGGTCTATAGATAAAGACAGAGGCACACAGCATTGACAAGGAAACAGATTCCACCATGAAGCACCTTTGCACGTTACCATAAAAATAAGCTTTAATTATAACCCTTTAGTTTTGCACATGGTGCATGTAGTACAGTTTGCTTGAGGTTTTCATAGTCAAAGATAAGGCCATGCTGTGGTTGTACATGCTGAAAAATCCTGACAAATATTTCCACTGAAAATAACAAGACCACTATTGGAGAAAGATGCTAACATACAGGAATGGAATCTGATTAAAAGTGTGCACTGAAGCTGAGCGTGTGTATGTGCATGGCTGGCACTGAAAGCTGCTGAACACGTGAAAGGGTAAGGAAAGCTGAATGACGGCACAGCTCTCCTCTTAACCTCTTAAGAGTACAAAGCTATGGGCATCTCAGCATTCCCAGCAAGAGGGCTTCTTCCCATGTACCTCCATAGCATAAAAGGTCCTGGCACAATCCAGCCAAATAATTCCAGATTATGAATTTCACACTGGCAGCTTGGGAGGATGGAGAGCAATGAGAATACCTCCAGTTCAACACTGTGCCGTTATTATATTTTTTTTTCCTTTTTAAAGAATCTGATAGATTCCAGAAACAAACTATGTTACAACACCTACAGGACTGTGTTTATATGAGGCTGTAAGCAATTTGGGGGCACAGCGCATCTTTTTGTTCTCTGCTTGTATGGCATCCAGCACAACGTGCTTGTCCATGACGTACCCTATTCGTCAAAGTAATGAAAGAAAGGCTATTTTTACAATAATAAAAGTTCTTTATGACAGCAGAATGATAAATGATAGACGCCCAGTTCCTTCAGCTCTGTCTTTACACAACAATACATTAATTTGTAAATAACACGTTACAATTAACGCTGCGTCAATGCCATAATACACACAGAAAGGACACTTGTTCTGCTCAGTATCCTGCACTAGTATTAGGCACAGCTGTACAGAGCAACAGTAAAAATTTACTGGACATGAAGATCCTTCTGGTCCAATTTAACTGAAGCCTGGAAAGCCTGCGTGTGTTTGATAAAGTCTATTGTACACACAGGCAGGGCAGTCCAGGACAGTTTCGTACGTAAATGCCTGGTTCTCCTCCGCTGAATCTCGAGAAGGTTGTGTTACCACCCAAAGGGGCAAACACCCATGTTTTGACTTATTACTACTGAATTATTGACACAGTGCTGGATAGGTGTGCATGTGTGGCAATTCTGCCCCTGTTGTTTTCAGTGATGACTTTCCCCCTAACTTCTGGGATGCAGAATAAAGCCTTCTCATCCTTCCTGACGGCTAAAGTGCAGCTAAGACAATAATACTGGACCATTCTGACCAGGCAAATGGTGTAAAAATGGATGGACAAACTACATGAAGAAAAGCATGTATAAGGTTGAGGAAAATGATGTAGCAACATAACTGAAGGCTGTTGTAAGACAAGATGTTCAAGAAGAATTTAGGTTTAAATGTAAAAACTTAATTTTGACATTTGCATTAATAATGTGACATTTGCTTATTTCTTAATGTAGCTTTTTTTTTTTTTTAAAAAGCTAGAATATAGCTAATGCTCACAGATGTCTTTCTTATAGTTCAGCATCATTTTGATATCTCCCAATGACAAAGTACCGCAACAAATCTGTGATTACTCAGGACATCCATATGCCGTGCAGCATGGCTACTACGAGCTTTGGTGAAACAGTGGGAACACGGCCCACGTTTTCCGATTCCGAAAAGCCCAAACCTTTTCTGCTTCAACTAATCCCGTCTCTCCCCATTTGGGGCCTGGGCGTACAATGTCATTACCGACTAGCAAACAGCGGAGAAACGTGCGTGGAACAGGCGATACCGAGGTACTCGCTGAGGATGGGAGTATGGAAGGGGAGGCGTTGGGCCCTGGTTCGTTCCCTGGGGTGAGCCTGGCCTGGGCACCCCTTGGCTCGCTCTCGCCTGGGTGCGCCCCGCGGAGCAGCGCACACCTCGGGCTCAGCCCAGAGCAGCGACCGCGCCTAAACGCGGTAAATGAATAAACAGACCGTGTGAAAACCAAAGCGGTGTGCTTCTCTTTCCTCCTAACTCGGTCCCTTCCTTTTTGTATCTTTTTTTTTTTTTTTTTTTTTAATTTTTTT
>NW_020799112.1:11799399-11815490 GCF_003259725.1 Athene cunicularia
TGGTTTCACACACGGGGTGCGCAAGGCCGCAGCCCCCGAGCCGGCGGAGGGGCCGCGATGCCCATCCGTCCCCTTCTTTGTGTTTCCCCCACCTGACCCGCGTACTACTCCTACCCCCCCCCGCTCCCCGAGCCCGCCGCGGTGTTCAGACCTCTGCAGCCAGGGCTGCGAGCTGCGTAGTAAACACTTGCAGGCTGGGAAGAGCTGTGCTTGCTTTCCCCGCATGGCAAGAGCTTGATCTTTGTCAATATTTAGAGGCTGTATGCAATAACCTGCCATAGTGAGTGAAGAATTCCTGGAAATAAGCGCCTTGCCTTTTATTGCCGCTTTACTGCCGAGGAAGGGTTTCACTCGCTCTGCTCGGGGTGCAGAATTACGGTGGCATCCCGCAATCTAAAGGTCACAGTTTGATGTTGTTGTTTTTTAAAAAATGAATTTCTCGGTCGATACTTTACGTTCGTGCATAAACGGAAACGTTTGATGGCGGGATGGGCTATATTCTCAAAGGTGATTTTTGTTTTTGAAGCAGCTGTTGTTGCATCTAGCATGAAGGTTTGTGCAGCTGACTTAGCACCGTGCTTCCTCCGTGTGTGCCAGTGCTGCACCGAGAAAAACGTGGTTCATTGTGCGTGGCCGCGCTGCCAGCAGCCGGGTCCCCAGCGCCCCGAGCTGCCGGGATCCCTCCTGCCGTTTCGTGTCTGTCTGGCTTGCTTGGGAGTTGCAAAAGCCCCGACTTTGTTTTTGTGCGTTTCAAACCTGTGATTGTGTTGCAGTGCCCGCCCCCTTCGGGCGCAGGGGGAAATAAAGGGGGCAGGGATGGCTGGCGCTGCCATTGATTAGACTGCAATCATCACCGGATTAATCCCGGTGCTGATCAGTTTTCTTCTGTTTTGTCGGACTCAGGCTGGATTGAGAATCTCTTGCATGAAGTTAGCCTTCCCTTGTTTTCTGGGGTATTTCTGTAGACAGGGAGATGGTAAATGTGCCTTGGAGCCCAACCATTTTAAAAACTGCTCTCTCTCCTTCGGCATTTGCAGAAACAGGGATGTTTCCTTACTGCATCTTGATGCTTTAAATTTCCTTCGCTGTGTGTTTTTCAACATACTCCTTGAGCTGTTGCCGTGTGCCTCTCGCTTTCAAAAGGATACGCGTTGTTGGAGAGAAGGAACGGAGAGATCAATTTTCTCCATTTTAAACGTAAAGGAAAATAATTTAGGAGCTAGACAGGCTTTTTAAAAAGTAGTAGTTCCAGGTTAAAAAGGAAGGCACGTTCTTTGGATGCACTGACAATCAGGCTAACTAAAAAAGAAAAGTAAGAGGTGCATAGATGGAGTCTGTAATGCCTGTTGAGTAATACTGTGTTTCATTAGCCAGTGAATGCCAATTAACTCCTTGCAAATTAAGGCCCAACGTAGGCTTGTGCGCTGTAGTGGCAGGGCCAGCTAGGGCTGGAGAGCCGCAGTCTTACTTCCACGAGTTGAACTTTTTGGCTAGAGCTGTTTTCAAGAGGGAGGATTAATCTCTTAAATTTAAAAACAAAACCCCAGTGCCCTTCTTCAGGGAAGGGCTTACACAGGATCGAGTAGTGTGGAGAAATGGAACAGGAGAGGAGGAGGAGATCTGGTGTGTCCTTAAACGGCTAGGATACATGCTTACAATTTTTTTTTCTTGTCTTACCTGGTACAGAACACCTTCAAATAAAAATGCTCGCCCAGCTCTGGCAATAAAATAACACAGGAACAGTATGTTAGGTTTTTAGGTTCCAGTCCTCTGAAGTGTTTGCGGTTTCCACTTAGCTAAAATGACCCAATTAAGAACCTCCCAAATGAAATATCTTCTTCTGAAGAAGATCTAAGCATTTAAATATGGGAAGATATGCTGAAAAACTTGTCTTAGCTGAATACTGTCTCTAATCGATCGTCTTTGTAGTTTACAGTTTAATAGCCTTTGTTTTCATGAGTTATTGCTGAAAGAATTTTGCTGTTAGGGGGAAAAATGATCTCCAGAGCAGATGTTTTGCATCTCTTCATATTCTTCTCTCTCCCCACAATAGTGGAAGGAAGATTAATCTTAATTTTTATTTGTTTTTCATATATACTGTGTCGTAGCTAAAAGGCACTTCCATTTTCGGTCAAACAAGCAAGGCATTCCTAAATAGGAATACAAAGGAGTTACAACTGGAGGGGAGAGACCCATCCCTTTAATGCTAAATTATATAAAATCTGTTTGTGATTATATGACAGAAACCTCTTGAAAATGCAGGTAGCTTCAGTGGAAAGCTGCTGATTCAAAAAGAGTCATAAAAAAATCTGAGAATTTCCTAAGATTTTGTTACAACAGCACGAAAATAAAAAGACCCTTGGTTATGATGAAGTATGTGGTGATGTAACTGCATTTGATGTATAAAGCTACAACTGCTGGAGACTGTTTCATCCTAGGGGTGGGTTTAAGATGAAGCATAAACGCGGTGTTTTCTACCTTGAGCTTGATGGGGTTTTGAATTTCACCCTTGTATATGTTTCCAAAGGGAATGTCTAGAAGGGAATGAGTTAAACATTTAGAATAAAAGTAGTGGGTTTAGGTTTGATAATACTTCAGGCTGATGGATATCTTGATGGATCTGTTCATGTTAACTCTGAGCTTTTGTTTGTCTATCCAGGTTATATTTCATGTTTCCGATGTTAATAAACAGTAGGTCATGCTGTGTGTTTAATCTCTCTCCCAGGTTGCTTAGTAAAAACCCTTGTGACCTCCTGAGTGTCAGTGTTACACACCTAGCTTTCATATCAGCGTTTCCATATACACCTAGTGGTTAGAGAAGGTTGTTAACTGGGAGTTGGATAATTCCTCCTGTAATTGAGGTTGTGAATAGAAAATGCCAGCGCGTTTAAGGAATTGGTGTCAACTGGGTTCACCAGAAAGAGGAGAGGAGGAAAGTGTTCAGGGAGTGATGGTGATTGGAGTCCATGGGAAGGAGCGGTGAGCCTGGCAGTACTTTAACTTTTTTGGTTCTGTTAGATTGTACTTTCAGAGCATTTCCATACCAGAACTGGAGCAAAGGCTTGCATGACTCAGAAACTGAAAGGGTTAGGAAATGGTAGTGACTTAGCTAATATCAGGCAAAATGTGTTGAAAATGTGAGAAGGCAGAGGAATGGGTGTGGAAAGAAGATGTATGTTAGAAGTTTCAGTGTTGAACCAACATTTGAGAGAGAGAAATACTCTGTGTAAAGTGAAGGAACTTTAACTTAGTTTCGAGTATGTTGTGAGAAGTGAGGAAAGGAAGGGGCTGCAGAGAGTGAGAAGACAGATCAATTAGTTTAAATTCAGTACAACAGAAGGCATGATTTATTGGATTTAATAGGGAAATTGCTCAGATTTGATAAACTGTTATGTTAGTTTTTATGTCACTTTTTCCCTGACCAGTTGTTCCTTCAAACTAATTCTAGAGTATAGTTAAAGCACAGCTCCCGTGACACTGAAATTGTTTTAATCTTGAAATATACACGCAAAATCTACTGTTGAGGAATTTCCATGTGATGATTTTTGAAGCTGTCTTCATTGGTAAATAATTAATTTCTATCAGTATATGTTACCTTGGGAAAAGTTGTTTCAAATCCTGTTTAATTTTCTGCTAAACTGGCACTTATTAAGAAAATCTTGGAGGAGAATGTCTTCAGTGAGGAGAATTTTTTTAAAGTATCTAACATCTAGAATTTAAAAACATTTCTGAGCTGAAACTGTTAGCTTTAAAGGACAATTTCAATTGATGTTTAACTGAAGCTTTTTTCCTTCCCCAGTAATTTTTTTTTTTTTTTTTTAACTCTGAGGTAGATCTTACCAGTGATCACTGGAACTACTCATTCTCTGAGACCAGAAGAGGCAGTTCTGTTAAATGATTAATTATATTGTATGTATGTTCCATCCGTGTGAATTGTGAGCTACTGCAAACTTCATTGTAAAGAAGTTTGTTTATGGTCCTGAACTTTGAGAGAGGAAATAATATATGCAGGAAACCTGTTTTTCTCACAGTGGATGTTAACTTTATGATCCCACACAGAAAACAACTTACTTAGCTCATCATCTGTAATGGCCCTAAAGTTCATAACTTACAAAATGTGCTGAATAAAATAATTTTTAAAAAAATAAGACTATTTGTTTATATTATCTCTAGTTAAATTAATAAACTTCATGAGCATTATTTTATTTTATTGAAAAGGCAATGACTGGGAAACAATGGCAACTTTCTGAAAAAGTTCTTTAAGCTTTGGTTTATGAAATTAAATACTTTCTTATTTGGATTTTAGTGTAAAGCTTTCGCATTTGGAAATGCTTTGTGATGTTATCAAGTAGCAGCTGTTTTTTATTTATATGTGTGAGTGCGCACGTAGGAATGGATAAACTGCAGTTTATTATTGAAAACTATTGTGTATGCTAAATTTTAAAAAAGCTGCAGTTTGAGTAATTGTCTCGAGAGTCTCATAATTAAAGTTGTTGCAGATTTGTAGTTTCAGTTTATTTCAGACCTTTCTGACAAAGTTGAGCTTTTAAGGTTTCTGGGCTTAGGTGGTAATGGAACATGCTGCTTTTAAGAGTTCTGTGTTCAGAAAGACTTCAGGAATGCAATGATATGTTTGAAAGGTAGAAATACTGTTTTAGTATTTTGATGTATTTGACATGTATAATTTTTCTATCACTAAATTGTATAGACAGCTCCTTTGTGTAGGTTAGTTGGATTAGTTTTTATGATTTATGAAAGCCACTTAAAAAAGAATAGTTTCAAATTTTTTTATTGTACAAAAGCAGAACTCAACAAACAGTAGTTGATGAAGACACATTTGTGGTTGTTAGTCAGCCTGTCTTGTGTGGGGGTTTTTTGGGTTGTTTTTTTCTGTCTTAGCCAAGTCATGACAGGTACAATCTGGACTGATTTCTGTAGTACTATATTTGTCTTTTTTGTGTCCAGAACCGTCTGGGTCAAAATTTGAGGACCAGCAAATTAGAAGAAAGATTAGCAACATACAGTGTTCATTCATATATTTCTGTGCTCTGCAAGCAGAGCTGTACCCAGTTTCAAACTCAAAAATAGGCTCTAAGTCCTTTTGACAGGACTGGTTGTTTTTGCTAAATAAGTTTGATAATAATTTGATTTATTCATTATTTAAGGAGATGCATTCTCACAAAACTGATGTTAGCACAGTGGTGTATTGTGGAGGTTCAACTTTAATTTATCACTGAAAGTTTTTCTTTTTAACCTTTGCAAAGGGTAAATATGAGCAGATCCCTTATGATATCTTTCAAGACACCAGTTAACTACTTCAGTGTTGAGATCCTCAAGAAGTGGCACCAGGTTATTTAAAATGTGCTGAAAATTGTTATTTCTTTATTTACAGATTGATTTGCATGACTTGTAAGTTTTCATGTCATATAATTCTATTTATTTAGTAATTTTGGAATATCCAAACATGTCAATTTCCTACTACTCTGCTCCTTTCTTGGTAAATTTGATGATATGAGCAGAAATAAGCATCTATATGTTTCAGTGACTCCCCTGATAGCTTTTCAAGGAGACTGCTGTCTTTGACCTACTCAGTGAGAAGTCACCTTACACTCCAATAAAGTACTAAGATTATTCCTCTATAAGAAAAATCTACTTAGTAAATATTTTGATAGAACAGCAAATGTATGCTTTTGTAGCAACACAGTCATTTTAATAATAAATTGAAGCAATAATGCACATTAAGATTGTCAGTGAAGTGCTGACCAGATTGTGCTTTAAGAACTTCGTGCTATGCTGTTGACTTAAGAAAAAGTGTACAGTACACAAATAAGAAACTTTTTAAGGAGGAAATCAGTGAACTGCACATGTATGCTTTACTGTAATAGTTCAGAAAATAGGTGTGTGTCCTGCTTTTGTAAATACTTAGTTTGTGAAGATGTGTGTTTTGGGCAAGTCCGGTGACCTAATGAGTCTGTTTGCTGTGTGGTGCCAGTGAGGCACATGTTATTGAAACAGCTCTGTGACCAGTCGGGGTGAGTGTTATCTGCAAACCTCTTATTGGTGCCATTACATGCTGTAAAGATAGCTCTGTTTACTTGGAAGTGTGAGCATCAACTCTGATCAAAACACTTTCTCTTAACAGGTGGGCTTTTTTGGGAGTTTTTTTACTGAACATCCTTTCTCCCTGTGGAGGGGAGCAGTGGGAGAATGTGACAACATTAGGCAAATGGAGAGAATATTAGAATTCTTAATGCTTGAGGCAAACTTTAAATGTGTGGGTTTTTTTCCTGCTGTTGAATGGGTGGTGGGTCATTTTTAATGATTGTTTCCAGAATCTTTGTAGTTCTTTTCCTTCAGTATGGAGAGTTCACAAATTGGTACACTACTCATTTAAGTTAGCTACTTACAAGCGGAGGGTTTGATTGGAGGCAGGAAAGAAGAATTTTTTGAAGTTCAGAATGCATGAAATGAATACATGCTGAAGTAGTCAAAGATCCCTTGTACTTTATCAGAGAGCAGTCTGCTTGAATGAAAGGTACTGTACCTGCTGTTAAGTTTATAAACTTGGTTTATACAGATTACTTTTTAAATTATTCATGATGCTACATTACAAGTATATCTGACAGGTTTAAAATAAATGGCTTGATGGTGAGAGGGAGCATGCATAAATTAGAGCTGGGATAATGTGCTCTTTGAAGTATCTCTTCCATTTGTTACTACTGGAATACAGTAGGTAGCTGCAGCTGAATGTGTGATTCTCAAGTACGGAGCACATCATTATCTTTAAACAGTGTTATAGTGGCAGTTCTTATGCAAGACAGATGAGATGAAGTGGCAGGGAGGTCTAAGGTCCTCACTTTGTATTTAGTTATGTACACATTTCTGCTGAAACGTGGAAAGTATTTATGGGATGAAACTTGTGTAAGCACAGCAGTTGAAAGAGTCTGCCAGTAGCTGTGTGTTGGTTAAGTTTAGGATAGCATCATAGTCTTCTATTTCCTTTTTTTGGTAGCGTTGCCGTGGTTTTGTAAGAGGTGTTTTAGCAAGGTGCTAGGAGGGTCTCCATTATACTCAGTGGGATACTATATCTGGTTTGCTTACGGATCATGGTACTCAGCTTGAGAAGTCTTCCTGATATGTTTGCACAGGAGAACTTTGCAAGAGCTTATCTGTTGTCTTTGGGAATGGTTACAGATAGGGAAGGAGAATTCCAGATATCTTGGGTGCAAAACTAGTTTCCCCAAATAGAAAAGGGCACAGTGCTGGTTTTCCTGATTTTGTAGACACTGTATTTGAGAAGCAAGTTCCCGAAGTAGTTTATAGTGTAGAAGAAACCCTAAAATGCCATGATGGAGCAGTCCTCAAAAATAATCAGAAGTTTTTTTGAAAGTGGAAGGTCTTACAGAGATTGTTAATTCAAATCTTAAGTCCTAATCAAATGAGTACAGCATTTTGGAGAAAAGTCTTGGGGTGGTTTCCTCATTCTTTGCATTGCCTTCAGTTTAGAGTAATCGCCACATTTTGCCCTTCTACACATAGCTTGTTTAGCTTCTCTGCCTCTCTTGTTACATCCTCTTGGGTCCCTCTGTGTGAGAGTAGTATGTACCTTGAAAGGCTTGAAAGCACATTGCAGATACCTCTCAGAAGAAGTAAAGGCACTGGCACTGCACTGTTGGAACACATATGTGTCTGCAATGCTCAGCTGATATTAAGAGTAACATTTGGCTGTAGTGTTAAGAGGTGAAATTACAATGGAAATACCTTGTTTGTCCTATTCCCTGTGCTTTTTGCCAGGGCAGAAATTACTTTCATTGCTGTGTTTTTGATACTTTCTCTTGGGGCTTCCGATGTGTAGTTAAATTGTTACTGTTGTCATCTTCAGTCAAATTTCATGTATCCCACTGGGGGTTTGGTTTGTTCTCCAAAATACCAATGGAGTTAAATGGTGTGGATTGTTCTCATTAAGTTTTCAGGTGGCTCTACTTTTCTTTTAACTGAGAACCAGTGCTGAGAGACACTACATGATGATGGCACAAACTGTGTTAAGAGTTCACAGACTCACTGGGTTAGAGTGGGGATCCCACTGGAATTGCCATGGTGCCTGGCTGCCACCATGGGATTTTTAGCTGCTGCTTCTCTCCAGTGGGTCTGCATCCCCAGCAGGTGGAAGCAGTTTGTGGTTCTCTATTGATTGCAGTTAACATCTTTCAGTTTATTGTGGCTAAAGTTTAGTTTTGTTTTTTTGAGATGGATGTACATTTTATTGGCCCCTTGCAAACACCACATCTCCTGCGAAGTGTGGAGGGAATAAACATCCAGCTGTGTTGAGATGCGTATAACTTACTGTTACTGTGTGTACTTTGTTCCTCTTCATTGGACCTGAGAGGTACTAGGACTGGCAGAAGGAAAGTTGCAAACCAGTAAGACGTATGACCATTTGTGTGTGGAGAAGGATACCAGAAGTTTTAATAATTAATGCTGATCTTTCCTTGCAGCTCTTCCAGTGGCTACTCCCATGATGGAGGTTGAGTCTGTGCAAAAGAGCAGAAATGGGGTTTAAGAAAAGCATCTTTATTGTTCCAAACTTGACACTTGGCTTGGTTTGAGGCTGTGACTTGAGCTTGCCTGGGTCCTATCTGGGAGTGACTGGACATTCTTGGTTGTATGTTTGTTTGCTTCCTTTGTTTGTGTGCTAATAAAATGTTTGTATTTTTGTCACATTCGAGTAGGCTGACTACATGGACAAATATTTTTGTTGATACTGAGTCTTAACAAGAGGGATGTAATATGTATTTAATACTTAAATTAGGTTATGAGAGTCCCTTTTAAAATTCAAGCTTACATATGCTTCTATGGGTTGTGGTTCTAAAATGTGGCCAGTGTTACCAGTGAATGAACAAAGGTCCTTTCAAGTTGGTTCAGTTGTTATCCTACAGAAGTAAGGCACAGACAGAGAAGTGCATTTGAGTGTATGTGTGTGTGTGTCAGTGGTTCTGGACTTCAGCAGAAACACGTGTGAAAAGGACATCTGTTTTTACGTGGTTGGTGTTTTGTGTATCTCTCGGTAGTTCATTGTTTAAAGAAACATGTTGCATTAGCTGTAAGGCTTTAGTGCCAAATGCCCACTGATGAGATGTGTTAGGGTTTTGTTGTTCCCAAGCCATACTGAGAAACAACAGCTTTACAATTCAACACATTTGAGGAAGATTACAAAAAGAATTTGGGGTGGATCCCAATCAGCACTTCAAAAGCAATAGCTTTGGAGTAACTCGGCTATAACACAGCACAGCCCATGGAAAAACACTGTCATCTTAACAGATGCAGTGTTATTTTGGAGATTCCACTGTATAAATACATGGACTGTGGTTAAATTGTGATGACAACAGATGCAATCTCGGTTCTCAATTCTTTCATCTCTTTAATATTTAAACATACCCCATAAAGTAAAATTAAACAGCACCAAGGCTTCTGTAAATTGTTGGGGCTCTACCTTTTGGGCCTGGTTTCATTTTAGATACGTCACTCTGATTAGACTTGGGCAGAGTAAATGCTCATTTCTGTGAGGGAGTCTCTGCAAGTGCTGCTACTCACGGCTTATTGTACAATTTGCATATGAATGGAATTATTCAGCTACACTTAAGAAATGTCAGCAAGATTGAAGTCAGAGTTGGTTAACCTGGCAAAATGATATTTCCAGTATTTTTCATGAAAGAAAGTGATAGTATGAAGACAAGAATTACACATTGCACTGGCTAAGCCAACATTGTCTGAGGATTTTCTTGGTGTTTTTGTAGTTGATATCAGTGACTTTATTTTTAAATTTGTCTTCAATACATTGCAGTGTTCTAGAGTGAGGGAATTGGAATGCAGGAATCGGATGTTGTATCGTAATGCCACACAGTTGTGTTCACATTTGTTTTTCTTTCTGGATTTGGTTTTGTTTAAGAACTGATTTGACAAGTATAAATTGAGAGCAAGGGTCTTTTTTATGAACAGTAAATAAAGCTTAGCAAGATGTTCTTATCAATGCATTTACCTCTAGCCATCCACTACTTGGGTAGAAAAGCCTGAAGTTGAATACTGTAACTGGATTTTAAAAAGGGACCAGATAATTTTTGTGAGCAACAGCATTGGTAGTCATGCATGCTAAAATAGGGAGTGATCACATCTCGTGCTTCAGAAGCTGACAGTATGCAAGGGTTTGGAAGAAATTGTATTCCTCCTCCGGGTGTTTGTATTTCCCTCCCCATTTGTAAAATACAGAGAAATGCTATCTTTTAGGGGTGGTTAGAGGGCTTCGTTTTTAGAACACTGACATGACATCAGATGCTCAAGTGGCTTTGTCATCCAGGTGATGGCACTTTCGCTGGGAAGCTGTGCATTGTCAGGCATTTGAAGCAGCAGAAGTATGAGGATGGGGGTGTTGGAATCAGCTGGCTCATAAGGAGATAGTATATTACACTAAAGATAAACTCCAGATCTTCACAGGCGACTGTAGAGATCACCTGGTGTCACATGCAGTTAGAATGAAACAAAAGTTGAGGTGCTTTGAGCATGGTTTGGCCTCCCTGCAAGTATGTGCTGTGAGGCTGCCTATTCATTCCATAGGACTTCTCCTCGTTCTCCAGGAGCGGACTTCTCCTCATTCTCCAGGAGCATCTGCTCACAGAAGTGTGCAGCTATTTAGTGTTTCTTGCTTATTGCATGTGTGGCCACAGGCCTTGTTTACTGTGGTATCAAAATACTGTGCTGACCTCAGGATGACTGTCACTGCTCATAGTGTCTCATGCCTCGAGTTCGTCTTTAACACCCTGGCAGCTTCCCCCAGATCTGGTAAGATGAAGTGATGTGAATTCCGTTTGATTGGGGGAAACAAGTGAGGAAGAAGTGAAGAGCAGAGGAGCTGAGGATATAGTCATGTCCACTGATTTTTTTGCAGGGGGAGGGAGGAATGCTCCATTTAAGATGTCTGCATACCCTGATTGGGTATATCCCCCTCTGTTCTCCCTCTCCAGCAGTACTCAACCTGTCGATGGTGTCGCGTGGTTGCTATGTGGCTCCTTGATGTCTTGGTTGAAGAAGAGCATGTCTGCAAGTCTGGCTTTGTTGGTGTTGAGACTGGTGCCCAGAAAGCGATAAATGTAGTTTTAGGATGTGGGTCTGTGGGAAGTTGTGCGCAGTTGTAACTGCGGAGATGTGCAGATGGTGGAAGAGTTCCTTTTCCTTTCAGCTGATTTAACTAGCGAGTTAAACCGGCTCATGGAAGGTCGTGATGGAAGCCTGAGGGGATGGAATTGTGTGGTTGAGGACAGGGTGATGGCAAAGCAAAACAAACGGTTGCTTTAGCACAGTTCTCCAACGAGCAGTACTCCCTGCTTTTCATGTCTGTACCACGGAAGGTGGGTTTCGGTGACTTAGGTGTGCATCACACAGGGCTTTGGGACTGGAAGGGGAAATACTTTCTCCAGGTTAGGGAGCATTTGGTATGTGGATGAAGTGTTTCTGCATCAGCTCTGAGGTGCAGCATTGCAGCCAGCAAGAGGCAGCTGCTGAAGGCAGGGGCTTCTTACTGAAATGGCTGCGAATCTGAACATGAGGGTTGGTGTGTGACCATCCAGCCGTCTTCTCCAAGTAGCTGAATTATTTTTGTTGAAATATGGAGGGTTTGTTTAGCAAATACATGCTTCAGCGAAAGCTGCGGATTGAGTGCTTGATGAATGTGGTAGTTTTACAGAATTAACAATTCTGATGCTTCTATTGGGCACTACCACTCTGTATAGTTTCGTAACCTTCTGGGGGAAATATCGTGAATTTTGGTCCGATTTATCCTTTGAGTTTATTCTTTAGTATGAAGGCCTCAGAGCATTACTAGTGTATAATTTTTTTTTTTTTAAATTGAGATGAAGTGATTTTCATAGTGATTTAAAACAGCAAGCAGGAATAGATTGCTTGAAATACACAGTTTTAATATCATTTTGCATATTTTTAGCTGGATTTTTTTTTCATTGGCTGACAGCTGTTAGAACACCTTGATTAGCAAATACAGCCTTTTTGGAAAGTACAGGCTTTTTTGCTAGCAAATAGCATTTGCTATTTCTACACATTCATGTAAATGATTAGATGCCTTGGATACACTTACTCAGATCCTTAATTTTCACATTTTTAAGTGACAAGATAGCAAATGATGTATTTCCTCGTAGATTACTTCTCATTTGTGTTACTTTTTTATTTGGATGGAAAATGGAATTTTAACTGAAATGCAGAAAATCTGAATTTTGAGAATTATAACTTCAAGTATGATGGACAGGCATGATTTAAAGCAACATCAACAGAAAAAAAATGGTTTGTCATTGTTTTTCAGAAGTTTAGAGCTAATAGATCATGCCCACTGGACTACTTCACAGGTTTCTATGCAGGAGTCCTTTTAAAATTGGGATTAAGTGCTTGTTGAACTGAACTGTTTGAGTAAACGGAAATGAAGCACTTGCAGAAGTAGCTATAGAATGTGAAAACTATCTTAGCATTTCAACAAAGGGTGGCTCCAGGAGAGCACTGAACAGTAAATTCACCAGTCCAAACTTTTTTGTGTAAATTATATGCTTACTATTTTTATTTTATTTAAATTACAGTAGGCATTTGCCCTAATATATGCTGTTATAATTTCATGTTAGATTTGTAATTAAGTTTATTTTTAGAAGAATGCAGTGAAGTGGTTTATTTAAAATGCTTTTCTATTTTTGTAAATGAAATAATTGTTTTTATTGACTTTTAATTTCATGCAATTTTTTTTTGGCTTGGAGGTTATGTAAGCAGAAAAATTAATGATTTGAGAGTATTCTCATGATATAAAGATGATTTGTTGCCACTGGTTAGGGGCACTGGTAGGCAGAGTTAACTCTTATTTAGGCATGTTCAAAATGAGTGATGGATGTTATAGAATGTGGTACAGTGGGTTTATATAATACATTTTATTTATTGATTATTCTCCCTGGTTAAGGTAAGAAAAGCCAAATTGTACCCGCATTTGAAATCTGACGGGGAGGTAAGAAAGTTGGTCATAATGTGGTGACATCTCTCAAGATGCCCAAATGTGTCACAGCCCGTGGCAAATCTGATGGACAAGTGCGTGTTAATTGTGTGTGTGCGCCAGATTTACTATTTTTAATTTGGCCTCGCTATCCTGTCTCTTCACAGATGAATTTGAAGGCTATGGGGAGTTGAGTGATGAGTCATTATTGAGTTAGTAAAATCACAATTGATCTCCATTTCCTGTTGATTCCAAAATTACTGAAGTGTGAAAGCTGAGAGTGACTGATGACTTCTCAGAGGGGAGTTTGAGGGTGGAATGTGGAAGTGACTCTATCTGAAGTAATTCAATGCTGCCCTGGGTGTTAGTACAAAAATGTCTATAGTGAGAACAGGTGTGTGTCTGAGATGGGAGGCTTTGAAGAAAGTGTGATGGTCTGGCTAGCTGAGTTACCTAGAAGTAATGAGAATCTGGGCACTAAAATACGCTCCTCAGCAAGTTGGGAGAAGTTTTCTTAAGTGGCTACTGATAGTTTAAGATTAAATTTTTCATGAGTTGCCTCAGTACTGGAGATCTCTTCTGATTGACCTGTGTTTCAGACACTTAGCTCAGAAGATTTTATCTTGAAATCCCTTTGCTCCTGGGTACTGCTTAATGTGAAAGTCTCCTGCTCTTTTGCAGCATGGATGCAGAATGAATGTCAGACTACACACTGAGAGAATTGGATGTAGGGACAGCAGTGTTGCATGATGGAGAAAATCTTGCATATCTGGGTTATTGTTTGCGATTATCTTTTGATGAATCCTTGATCTTGTCATTCTGCAGCTTTGTTCTGTTCTGATTAAGTGGGATTAATGCTCTTTTGACAGATACTAATTAGAAGCATTGGAGTAACATGTGCAAGTAAGATATAATTCTTTTTTTCCCTTCCTAGAACTTAGGTTAGCAAACCTTTTTGGTAGGAACTATTAAGTTACATTACTAGACTCTGCCCACATTGCATATGTGAGAGTAAATTCTGCTGAAAAGAGATTTGTTGGAAGAAATTAAAGGGAGGATATATACTGTTTTGAGTTATATTTGGAAGCAAGCTGTAAAGAAGTCTTGGAAATATCACTTTGGGAAGAGAAAACTTAGTTTAGTTCCCTGGAGGAATAAGAGGAGGTGGGAGGTAAGGCTGTCCCTTCTCTGTTTATTGCATCCCTCTCAAAATTCTGAATGTAAAGAATTTCTCTAAAGTGGCATTTTAGAAGGCAAAATAACAATCTGTGTTCTGTCTATGACTATTCAGATGGTCTTTGAACTGTTGAAACTTGTCATGGATGTACACTCTGATACGAAGTGTTAAAACAGAAATAAAGAACTAGAAGGAGAAATACAGTTTTTCCTTGGGAAGTGTGTACAAGCTTTCTACTATCCTATGTATGGCAACACTGGGAAAAACTGAGAAGAGGTGGGGGAAGAGATGATTGATCTTACTCTCTGACAGCATCTTGGTTTTCAAATTTATAAACCAAACAGTAAAAAAATCTACCAGGCTTTTTGACAGGCTAGGTGTGTGGTTTTCGCATTCAGAAAAGCTGATTCAGTTGGTCTGGCTTTTGCAACGGAACAACCAGAGAAATAAATTGCTCTGAGAGGGTGTAAAGAACTTTCCTCTAAAAAAGTTGAGCAAACATGGAGCACTGGGTTGCATGGTGAAAATTTGGTGAAGTCTGGAAGGGACACTAGTTTTCAGAGAAGTATGATGTTCCTTCAGGGTGTTGTGAATTCAGAAGTAAGAGCTGCCATGCTTAAAAGACAGATCGTTTGCTGAGGGTTATAGAAGCTGCAAGAAAGCTTTATTAGGAATGATCATGGCAGTTCGTAAAGCTGTTGCTGGCAGAGAATCTTCAAGTACTTAATGCCACACCTTGATACCTTATACCTTGTCTTGTAGGTCTGTGTTGATATGTCCCAGTACAAAAACACTTTGTTAAACCAATTAAATGCATAATATTTTTATAATACTTATGTTCTGGAAAAATCAATATGACCAGTTTCCCTTTGAAATAACAAGAAGCCTGTTGTGCTGACAAAGTAGAATGCATTAGGAAGTGGTGCTTTGTATCCTCTCAAGAGTAATGTGCTCTTGTTTTTTCTTAATCAGCAGGATGTTCTCCTGTATGTCAGATGTCTTAGTTGTTTTTGTGATCTGTATCAGAGAAGAGCAAGGGGAGAAAAAATGTCAGAGAAACAGAATAGGTTTAAATGCTTTATAGTAGTGGAAAGCCTGCAGCCTTGTATTTCTCTGTTTTTTCTCTGTTAATCGCCAGGTTAGTGCTGGACACTTATTGTTTAAAACACAAACATAAACACAAAATAAAAGAACAGCTTGCCCTTCAGAGGAACATAATGCATAGCCTGATGAAATACTCTGGAGCATAAGGGATATAATTAACCCTTATCCCTTTAGCTTGGTTATGTTTCAGAAGGTAATGCGAGATGCCTTAAAACGTCTAAAATTGCTTATTTACCAGGCCACTGAAGTAAGGATTTTTCAAGTTGATTGTCTGAAAATCAAGCCTCCTCTTCTTCTTTCCATTGCCTTCCCCTTCTTCCCTGTTTCCTCATCTGCAGTTCTGAATTTGTAATAGGTCTAGTATTGATTGACCGATTGCTGCCCCCCCCCCCTTTTTTTTTTTTAAATTAAAAAAAAACCCCTTAGAAGCAGCCATTGAGGAGAAAAGTTTATTTCCTGTCACTCTTGCTCAAGGCTATAGAGACTAGATCTTGGAAGTTTAGACACTTGTTCAGGCCTTTCAGAGGAATTTTTAAGAGATGCTTTGCTTTTGATGCAATGAAGGAAGGGCAATGACTTGAAAGGACTGACAGCACATCAGGGTTTGGGTTACTGCATGAATGAAACTTGCTGTGATCCTGAAGTATTTTGCTTTACTGACCAGGTGCTCAGGTAGCCCTAATCTGTTCTGAACTCTAAGACAGTTTTAGTACTGTTTAGTGGAAATGGTCTGAAATGAGACAGAACTTGAAATGCTTCCAGCTTCCGCGCCCCCCCCCCCCC
>NW_020799112.1:11815540-11871846 GCF_003259725.1 Athene cunicularia
ATCTTGACTCTCCTTGAAGAATGTGAATTAGTGTGAGAAAGTGTCTGTAGCTCCCACTGGGTCAAATGGAGGTTGAGATAAAAATGCATATCTCTGTGTGTATTGTAATATTGATCGTCATGTGGTAAATAATTCCTTGGCAGCAGGATTACTAAGTCTGATGTTTTACGCTTCATCTGTAAGTTTTGGTGCAGTCTTCCTGCTGGCTCTGTACTCAGACCTGCTTTTTGTTCTTCGATGGATATCTTCTTCATTACTTCCTTTTGACCAGCCTTTCTTTTACAGATAAAATGTCATTCTTTGGATTGGTTAATTTTGCTGAAGCTTGCTTGATTTGTTAGTTCACTAGCTACTTTTTTTTTTGGTTATATTTTAATAAATTAACAGTCTCCACAAAGATCCATTCCTGTCTCATGCTCACCTTCCCTAGCATGGGTGTCTATGTGTTCACACCAAAGCAAAGATTACTTTGGAGTCTTTCTTTTCTTTCTGTTAGTTTTTATCTGTTCCATTTATAAACTAATAGAGTCTATTCCATGTGTTGCATTTTAAGGAGGAACACTGACCTGTATGTTAATTTAGATTACCTCTATTTTTTTTTCCCTTCTTCCTGCATAAGTTGTCTTAGTTGGAATTTTTGGATTAATTTGGTGAGGAATATCAAAATATTACTTGAGTTGGAAATAAGATAGTTTGGACTGTGGCAGCATAAGTGAAGCAGCTCCATCTCTTAGAAGTTCTGATCTGAATCATTTGTGCTTTTATTTTCCTCTGTGGTTGAACTCAACTTTGGGTATCTAAATTGAGATTAAAGCATGGTTCTTTACAGAACCATGTTGTTTACAGAATACGGTCTTCCTATGTCTTCTGCACCAAATGTAGCTTGGAAATACATCTGTATGTTGACTTTCTAGTTGGCAGCTTTGTCTCAACTGAGGTGGCTAATAGGTATAGGCTTTTGTGGAGGTGCTGGGTGGAACTGGAGCAGCTGGGACACTAATGTGTGACTTTATCAGGCCTGATGCAGGGGTGCACAAAACAATTTTACGCTATGGTGGCTGTTGGGTGTGTCAAGGTGAGCCAGTGTCTTGGGCTAAGAGAGAGGAAAAGGAAGAGCAGGTCGATGTCTTCCAGCAGTCTGAGTTTGGGAGGGGAAGATGGTGATGGGGACAGTTCTGCTTTTGTTGTCCAGAGAGGACTGTGGCTGTGGTGCTACCCAACGCACTAGGGGACTCCATTTTTGGGTGGCCACTTTTTCCAAAGTGGACTATAAAATTTTCTGTTAAAGACAGTGTGTGACCACTCACAGATCTGGGGGTGGTTTGTGAATTTGGAACTTTCTCTGTGTCCTAAATTGCTGGTTAACTGTGGAGGAAATGAGGAGACTGAGTCTTGGTTTCTGAATCTGAAGCTGAATGAAGCTGGCATATGTGGTAAAGCAAAGCACAGCCTGCTCAGATGTGTTTTCTTAACGTGGAACCAACTAGCCTTGCACAAATACCGTGGTTTTCTTTCACAACAGCAGTGAGAGGCCAGTAGAGCTGTCGGATAAGTGAGGTGAGGCCAAGGACTGTCCATCAACTGTGCTCTCTAGATGATTTTTGCCTTCAAGCTAGCAGATGAAAAAGAGGATTTCATGTCTTCCTGTTCAGATCCTTTATACCTATGCTCTTTTCTGTTCTGCTGATTTCTGTTTTTCTTTCTCAGATGAGACTTAGTTTAAAGCTTTGCAGTATAGCTGTGTTCAAGTGTGTATGTGGCACTGTTACCCAATGTAATTATGCCATCGAACACCTGCCCCATAGGTGCAGTTTATGTTGGCAGGAGTTGTTTGGCTGCTGTGACTTAATGTTGTTTGGGCAGGCAAATCATAACTACAGTCAGAAAAACACACACACACACACACACACACGCCTCCTTGAGTGACTGTAGTGGTACATCCTTTGCAGTAGAGATTAAATTCTTCCTTTACCTTACAGGATTGGCAGCTAGTTTTACTATACATTGGCACAAGCAAATGAGGATGCGGGATGCTGCAATTAGTTCTGGAATTTCAGAGCTTCATGAAACGTTCCTTGTGTCTGAAGGAAGGGGTGTTGTCAGAGCTTTGTTGAATGCAAAGTAGTCTGGATCCAGAGAGAGATTCTCTTTGATGCAATCCTATAGCCTAATTCTGAAGTGTTTTTGAGCAGTTTCTGCCCATACAACAGTTCGTTTCTTGTGAAGAGAGGTGCAGAATTAGTGCTGCTGATGGTTGCTTTGTTTGAGAGATGGTAGCTATGAGCTAATATATTTTTTTTGTCGATCTTGCACAAAATGGCTGTATTGTTACTCATGATAAGAGTTTTAGAATACAGTGAAACTAAAGAATATGGTCATTCAGGTTTATACCTTTAAGAGCATATTACAGGGATCGTGTGGTTTCTCTTGCTTCACTTTTCCTGTCAGGCTGCTCCTCTTGTTGCAGTGGATAAAGTTTATTATTTAAAGTAATTCAACATCATGTAGTTCTCTAAGGAAAGATTTCTTATCACAGGTTAACTATAAATATGCTTAATACAATAATTTAAACATTAAGTAGTACACACTTGTAAACCAAGACAGAGCACTTGCTCAGCAAGCAAAATCACCAAGTGAAGAGAGAAACCATTTTTGTGAAAAATCAGCATCATTTAGTAGTTACTAAATCCCAATAAACAAAAAAATCCCAACCAACCGCCCTCCCAAATACAAATGTGAAACAGTTTAATTTTGTGTCAGAATATTATGTTTATGTATTTCAGTGACAACTGAAACTTAGTGATTGAATTGCATTGGTTAGAGCTAGTCCATTCTTCCATTCTTTCACTTGGATTTTTTTTCTCCTTGATGTTGCCCATCTCTTCCTTTCTGGCTGAAGTTTCTTCTCATTTTTAATATCATCTTCATGACTAGAACAAATAGTGAAATAATACCAGGGAGTTAGCGAGACTCAATTTATGTTCTCCAGCTGTATCTTTAGTTAGGAGTGGGTTGTGTGTGCAAGGTATGGGGCAAAAATAATGATGAAGACCAAGATCTCCATTTCAGCCTTGCCTTGATTTGCCCTCCGGAATGACTGTGTGCAGCTGCAAATCCCAGTGAAGGGAGGTGTCTAAAGTTGGAAGTGTCTCAGGTATCCAGGTTTGATATTGCTGTTTTATTTGCCTCTAAATCCAATCTCCTGTAACTTCTTACAGCCTGTTCTTCCCAAACTCTTCCCCCCCAGTTTTGGCTCAGAAGGGAAATGGAATAGATAACCCCTGATGATGAGTTGCTGAATGAAACGTGCCATGCATGTATTTCTCTCACCCAGTTGGACCCACTTCTTTTTTTTTATGGGTGGATTTGTTTGAAATATATTAGGGCAACCTTTTGCATCCCAGACTTGCGGAAGTACCTGCCAGAGAACAATAATTCTCCTGCTTGCTCTGCCATTCCAATCCTCTTCTAATAAGAGTGGATATTGTGACAATTGCAGTTGCCAAGCAATAGAACTCGGTACAGCTAGGCTGATGAAATACCTAAACCATTTTGTTAACCAGAATTATAACATTGTGCATCACCCATGGTGCTTATAGGCGGTGTCTAAAAAATGTGTATGAAGTTGGAAATCCAATGTCTTGGGCAGTATATAAATGTAAAAAGAAGAATATGGGCTGAAATGTGACCTTGAACTTAAAAGCCAAGTGTAAAAGTGTGAACAAGCGACTGTGAGTAAACCACTGTTGGTACTTCTTTTTCAACAAGGTGTATATTTAGTTTTCTTTATTTTTACTGTTTTACAGTGAAGGTCAAGTAATTGCTGAACAGATCTGTGTGGGTGTATTGGAAATCCTGTACTCAGGATTGGGAGCTTTTAATTATCTTCAGAGATATGGAAACCTTGGGGTTCTGGTAGCTGACTTTGCCTAAAAGTGCTCTAGTTTTCCATGCTTAACCCTGTTAATGTGGTTGCTTCTCACATGTGTGCATTAAGGGTGCTTCATGATGAGAACACCACCCCCCCCCCCTTTTATTGTGCTGTGATGCCTCTGAGAGTGTGAATGCTGTTGTTTTAGTACAAAGGACACTTTCCTTGGTTGAACTGTGTTTGTGATACTAAAAGCAAATCAAAAGCATTCAACTGGCCAGAAAAGTGAGTTCACATAAGAGCTCCTACTGATACAGCCTCTTTGGTTTATATTTGCCTTAAATTGTATTCTAGTGCAACTATTTTCTGTTGATAAGACCTGAACTACTAGTCACCTTGTCTCTGGTGCCAACCCACATGTTTTACCTTGTATTTGGAGAGGAGGGTTCTTTTTTCCAATCTAGTTAGCTCATGACTGGAAAGCCCCTCAGCACCTGCATGTGTGTAACTTAATACCTTTAAAGCCCTTTTTGGGGATAGCAAATTGGTTGTATTTTAGCTTCCTGGAGAAAGCAGGTTACAGCATGACTGATGTGATTTTTAAGCTGTGTAGCTGCCATGTGAAGGGAGGACTCCCTGTTCTGTTGAATGAAATTTCATAGCACTGTCTTTTTCTTCTGTGCAATTGGATTTTTTTTTTTTTTTTAATATTCTAAATCTCTGTTCAGGTGGAAATATGGGATTAATGGAACTCTTAATTCAGTTTTTTAAAAGAGGAGCATTACTGTGGAAGGTCACAGAATGTAGGATTTCTGTGTTTCATCATGTTAGAGAGAGTTATCCCAGGAAAGTAGGGCCATGTGTTGCATATTGTTAAGAGTAATTGCATCAGACTTTGAATTTTTCTGTGGATCTAAGTATAACTTCCTGATGACTCTATTAAATCCTTTCACTGACCATTATGGATGCAATTACATGTTATGATACTATATTGTCAATTTGCTTCTAATGAAGTCTAAATGATCAGGCCTGGTCAGGCAGTAATTTTTTTAAAGATCTAAAAAAAACAATCCCCAGAAAGTTTAAAGAGAAGCTGGTTTTCGAGATAACTGCAGGATGGCAACTCAGCAGGCAGCTAAAAGCATAGT
The DNA here is from genome assembly GCF_003259725.1 of Athene cunicularia. Lineage (NCBI taxonomy): Eukaryota > Metazoa > Chordata > Aves > Strigiformes > Strigidae > Athene > Athene cunicularia. Next base: position 11,820,560 of record NW_020799112.1, read on the forward strand.
AAAGTGTCTCCCTAAATGTGCGTTGCTGAGCCCAGCCACATAAGGAACTTTGTTTCTGGAAGAATTGGCTGCTTATCCCGGCTTCCTAAGTGTGTATCCCATAGGTGTCTGTCAGCTGGTTGCTGAGTCAGTTGGATGTGTAGACAACTATGTTAAAAATAAATAAATAAAAGCCTGCACACAACTATATTTTTTTTTAAAGGTGGAGAAGAACAGTCCCCAGGAGAGACAATTTCTGTTAAGCTCTATTGTCATCACAGATTGTGAAACATAAATTCAGTGTTATAAACAGCTTGTAATTTCAGTCTTCCATTTTTGCTTTAGCAGGCATTAGACTGAAGCTACTGGGATAGGGTTTAAACATTATCATCACCACAGTTAAAAGATGTTTTACTCTCATAGTTATTGATCATAACACGCCACCTACTCACTTCTATGTTACATATTTTGTATAGAATGGCATGCTCTGAAAACTTTGTGATGCTGTCAGAAAAGTGGTAATGCAGGGTAAGAAAGAGTGCAGAGATTTGAAGTCTCTTTCTTCCTGTGAGGATCAAGCTCATCTTTAGTGATTTAGACATTACCTGCTTTCTTCTTCATTTTTTTTTGTTTGACTTTTGACAATTTTCTCACAGGCTGGAAAACATGACCATACTGTGACTTGGAAGTGTTGCAGTGTAGTTAGTTCATGGAATTATTCTGAAGTTGCATTCAGCTGGTGCTTCAAACAGCTTTCCCTTCCTTGTAAACACATAGAATTATCTTACCAGAGGTTTGAGTGTTCAGCTCTAACCATAATGCTCAAACAGTGGCCTTCAATGTTTGACATAGACTGGGTTATTAGTGGGTGAGGAGCTTACTGTAGGTCTGAATTTTCTTTTAAGATTTTTGTCGTCATTGAGTGTCTTTGGTTGAGTGTCAAGAGCAGGTGTTGTCCATAACCTGGGCCCTACAGATCAGTGTTTAAAGTTTGGTGCTACTTTAACTTGGTTTGATAGCCAAGGGTTCTGGGGCTCAGCCACTTGAATGTTATGAGCTCTATAAGATCTTCCTCCATTTTTGCCCTGTGTACCCATGAGGATGAACAGAAGTTCATGCCAACTGAGCCACTCACTCATGTTGTGCTATTTCAGTAGTAGGAGGTAACAGATGTGGCCTCAGAGGAACCCCTGAGGGATGTGCTGGGTCAGTGCAGTCTTGGTGAGAGAGGATTAACTTGGGGATGACTTTGTCATGAGGATGCTTTCACGTGAGCTAAGCTAAATCTAGACCCACTTGCTCTGGTGAGCTGTGTGGAGAAGGCATCAATCAATATTATTAAAGGGATTCAGTTCATTTTGTTGGCTCCATTTTTTGCTAAGCTGCTGTTCCTGTTGACATTCAGAGTAAAATGTTGGCAGAGAGAAAGCAACTGAGATGAGGGACAGAAATGTGATTTATTCTGAAAATTTTTTTGTGTAAACTTATGGGGAAGTTGGAGGAAGTTCATGGAAAGCAGCAATGCCAGAGATATGTTTAGCCAATGACAGCTGAAATTGCAAGAGCAAGAAGACAGAGCCAGTTTGAGTTTGTGATGTGGGTTGTAGTCCTTCTGCATGTTATTTTTGTGAATGTTTTGTTCTGGTCAGCTTGGTAACACAGTGGCCTTTGGATTGGGAATATATAGTTAGTATAGTGGTAAAAGAGAAAATACGGGTAGAACGTGTGTATTTTTTTAAGGGCTATGGGAGACAACGAGAATGTGTGGAGAAGGGGAATCCAGTTGCTTTTTAAGGTATTTGGGCCAAATTTGATTGGCCTCTTGTGACACTGCTATTTCCTTCCAAATCTGAGAGAGAAGAATCCTGTAAAAGGTTGCTAGGAGTGATGAGTGACACAAGTTAAATTAATTATAATAGACTATATTTCTCAGAAATGACAAGCTACACTGCAATATAATCTCCAGTCTCTTGAGTGTTTAGAAGATCATAGTGGTCTGGCTTTGTCTTCCAAAGCTTAACTTCTAATTAAATGAAGAAAAACCCCAAGCCCTCTTCCTGGGCCTTAGATATGTAAACAAGAATGTTCTCAAGACATATATTCAAATGGAAACAGTTGGTTTTTGTTTGAGTTTGAGTATTCTCTTTCATGTTTTGCAAACCAAAGATGGCAGCGTTGTGCTAGTGCTAGAAATACAGAAGTTGGAATTCAATTACAGATTTGATTAGCAAAAGCTAAAATGGTTGATCTTTTCTGAATTGTGGGGTGCCTTTTATCTGTTTGTCATTGTGTGTGTGTGCGTGTCCCAATGCAGAGATGCAACTTCATAAAATCTTGGTAATGTAAAGTGATTTATGTAGCATATTTGATGAACAGTTTGGTGGTTAGGGAGTCAGCCTGAATCATGTGGTGTAGGTTTAGTTCCCTTCTTGTTACTGGTTCTGACATCCCAAGAGGTAATGCAGAAGCTGGCTTCTCTGGGAAGAGATCTAGTGATTGATGTGACACATGCAGGATAGGTGAGCTTAGAGAGTACAGAAATTTTGTGGGAGGTTGTGTAAGTACATTAAAGACACTAAAATATATATTTCATTCATAGTGTCACTACGAAGGCAAAACCAAGAGCTCAGTGGGTGGTGGAATCCTGTGTTAATGTAAAGTGTCATAAGCAATCTCTCCAACCACTGATTTCTGTGAACTCCACATTTAATTTCTTCTTTGCATAGTATGCAATTAAAGAATCCTTAGACTTCTGTAGTAATTTTTTTTTCCCCTGCGTCTGCAGATGGTGCAACTATGCTGAAACTTCATGGGCTCAAAGAGAAATTCTGATTGCTAATCAACTCCTTCTCAGTATTCTACTTTTGCCTTCCAAATCCTGGAGTGAAACTACAGGAACAAACTAGGCTTAAGACCAGGCCATGGACTGCAGTACCTCTGTTCAGCAATGACTGAATAACAACACTTAATGATTTATTTTTTTTTTTTCTTCAGGGCTGTATGACAGTCCTGATGGTTTTCTTAAAACAAGCATAATACTTAGCCCTAAGAGTGGAGAGGTTAAGGTCAAGTTTTACTTTTTTCCCTGTTTATAATCCGTATGGGTGTAACATTTTCAGACTGTTCCCTCTCTGTTTCCACTGATGTGTCCTCCTGCTTCTCTTCTGAGCAACTGCAGTCATGTAGAAAAGAGGCTCCTTTTAAATCTGTTCGCAGGCTTTATTGTGTGTTTAGCCCTTTTTTTCCTAACCTGATTCAAACCAGTTTTTCAGATAACGTGGAGAATAGGATGCTGTCAACAGCCGAAGTTGTTCTTTAACTATCAAGTGTCTGCAAGGAATTTTTCTGAGCCATTGGGTTTTTTCCAGTGTGCCAGACAACCCCTCTATTGAGTTGACCCAGTGTATAGTAAACAAGTCAATATGCAGGCCATTATATACATTATGCAGATCTAAATCCACCCAGTGCAATAAACATGTTCTTTGTTGTTAAGAGAGAGGGATGGTAACTCTGGAGATGTTTGCCTTAAAAAGGACACTGCCTGCTCTGGATCTGGGATGAGGGCTGCTGGACTGCAGCCACATTCAGTAGTGGCTTTGGACCCTTTTTTTATAAGGACCTGCCATAGATTAAAACGAAAAAAACACATGATGAAAAGGAAGTGGCTCTGTTGGGAATAAATAACAACACTGTTCAGAAGATGTGCTGATCTCCCAGAAAGACCCACAGCTCTGAGCTGACATTACTGAAGGATGACGTGGTGAAGCCTCTTTCATTAGAGGAGTTTGGGGGAGAGCAGTGTTACTGTGTTGGGTAACATCAGCTCTTTGCTGACCAGAGACTAGCAGTAGCTGTCTGGGAAAGCAGACCTCTCATTGAAGTGGAGTGTGCTCAGAAAAAGCCATTATTGGCAAAGTGAGACTTTTCTTGTGGTGGTGGTGGTGTGAGCAAACTACTCTGCTAAAAGTAGAACTATCCACAATTGGTTTTTGTATTATGCCTTGTAGTTCCTTCTTTGTGTAGGAAATCATCCAGCGCTGATGGTAACATACTGTACTTGTTACCACTGTACAGAATTTCAGGATAGATGAGAGGTTGAGCAACCTTGTGCCCTCCCTTAAAAAACCCCTTTTGAACCTTGTGGATCACAGGCTTTATCCTCAGATTGGGTGTTTTAACACCTGCGTAGGAAAATGATATGGAATTGGAACAATTTTTGCACCTTCAGCACTTCAGCAATGGGTGTAAGGGGATATGTGTGGGTGGTTGTTTTTTGTTTTTGTTTTAAATGGAAAAGCTGAAGGTATCCAGGTTCCTTATTTCAGATAAAGCTTTGCATCTCTACTCTGAAGGAAACAATCTTCACAGAAGGGAAGTCAAATGAACGAAAACAAAGGGAAATCATAATTTGCTTTGGTGACACGCCATGAGTATACAAAACAGGAAAAAGGTGAACAGGAGTTGATTTCAAGATTGCTAGTTAGATGTTAAGCAGTCTATCCTGATTCTCATTTCAGAAATGTAAACGCCTGCACAGGCTGAACAAGTCTCTGTTGCTATGGAAAGCCTGACCCAGCTGGAGCAGGCTTAGGTTGAAAAGGCCTTGGACTTGTGAAAGGGTTGTGCTGGAATGACTCAGAGATGTCTTGATGCTGCTTTGTCTAAGACTTCGGTGTTGAGAGAGCCAAACAGTGATGGTTGCTCCATCTTTAACTTCTGGATAGTTGAGAGGCTACGGAGACCTTTCAGTGTAGTAAAACCTTTTAACATTACGCAAAAAAGTAAAGGCAAGGCTTAAAATGTGAAGGTGTGTCGTTTTTTCAAGAAAAACCTGTATGGTTGTGCTTGTTTCGAACTTCTAAAATGAAGTAAGTGGGAATAATAAAAAATTTGGAAGCAAGAACTATACCGTGATGAAATGATTCCTTTTAGGAAGGGAATTTTTCTCTTATTAAAAACAGCTGATGGGTGAACTGTCAATCTGCCCTCTAACACCTTAGTATTGATAATGAATTAACTGGTATGAGTATGTACAGCTGTGATGTACTGTAGCAAGCAGGAGTTGTATTATAGGCTGAATGTTGAACAGCAGGGTTTCTGCTGGTTTGTCTTTTGTAGCATGCCACTTTGCAAAAGGAATGGTTCCTTCGAAACACTGAAGGGTAACAGTTAAGTCCTTCTGAGAGTAGTTAGTGACCTGAAATAGCTAGTGGATATATAAAAGGAATAAAGACCTGCTGCATGGAGTAAATGATTATTTGATGATAGATGATGATTAAATAGCAGGTGTTTCTCAAGGAGGCAAGGTTCTTCTCCATGTCAAAAGGTTTCTTGGGATCAAAATGAGCATTAGCAAATCATAGTTAAGGTCAAGAAGAAGCATCTGAATCGCTGTACTTAAGCGCTTTGTGTTGCACGCAGCTTTGCTTTAGTCTGCCCAATCTGTGTGTACTCAGTAGTGTCAATTTACTACACGTGTGCTGTGCAGTGTGTGTGTTTGTTCACAGCCTGTGTTCTGCTCCTTGGTGCCCTAACTTGGAGCAGCACTTAAAGGAGACTTGCCAGGAGATTCTGCCAGATTAAGGAGTAGGCTGCAGGTCATGGTAATTACTCGCATCATATGAACCTGTTACATGCAATCATTTTTCCTGGTAGTTCATTGACTCCAATCTCAGTTACGTGATCAGACTTGGATCAGTCCTCTTCTAGGAATGGGCTGTAGGTCCTCAGACTGCAGTGTGTAGTGGGTGTTTTTATTACCTTTGGAAGTTTACACGCCCTGCAGCTTGCCCCTGGGATGCTCCCAGAAAAAAAAGAGCAGAAGTGAGTTGCTTGTTGGATAGCAGGTGAAGCTTAATACTTCTGGACTGAAGTGCTACTTCCAGGAAAGCATTTGTGTTTGTCTAGGTAAAGAATGCATTGCTTCCCTTCTGTATTTTACTGTATTGGGGGAGTTATCTTTTAAACAAATAAATATGAATTTCTTTTAAGATCTAATTTCTCACTCTGAATTAGGTACTTAGTTTAGAACAATTCTGAAAAATAATAGGCAGTTTAAGGAAAGGCTTGGTAATCTATAAGCAGCTGAATTAAAACAGCATGAATGGTACTTCTGGTACTACTGGTATTTATCCTGGGTGTTTATAATCTACCCAAGACCCAAAACTATTGGGGCAGGGTAATAAGCAGATGTTGCAATTCTATTTTCTGTTAGTGAGCAAAAGAAATAAATAATAGTTGATTTCCGGTTCTCAATTGAACATGAAACAAAGCAACATTATACTAGTTGTATTAAAAAAGCTTGATAAACTGGAATACCAAAACCTGTTAAATGGAATATAAATGCTCTAAAGAGCATTTGTGTGCATTTTATGCTGTCTGACAGACCAGTGGGATCCAAAGAAAACACAGCACAGCCAAATGGAAATTGTAGTTGACTTTGAGCTCTGATATTAATTTGTTTTTCATATAATCCTTTTCAGGGCAGTGAGAAAAACGTGAGAAAAAAAATGATGCATTGTGATATAATTAACTTTTGTGAACAATGTAAACTTCAAAAGAAATGTCTTCCTTTTTTTAAAAAAAACCCAAACATCTGCTTTAATTGGAACTGTTTTTTTTCCAGATGTCAGTATGGACCATGATGCTTGTCCTATTTCATGTTTGGGTCTCTGCAGTTCTCATTATATGCATGAAGTTCTGCAAAACCTAGCTCACTAGATGAACTAATAAGTTCTTAAATAAAAAATGTCAACAGCATGTTCATCTGTTATCAATTTCTAACATTAGAGCCCACTGGACTTTTCCTTATTAAGGGAATGATGTTCAGAATTGAGGCAAAATGAGTGTGTACTTTTGCCATAAAGTTCTAGAAATCGCATTGATTTATAAAAGCATTAAATACCTAAAATTAAGTAACTTTCAAGCTGAAACAAACATAAAGCTAAAAGCAGTATGACTTTTAAAGCCCAGCCTCAGAATAGACGCATGAACAGATATATAATGCTTTAGTTAACGGTTGCTGCCATTTCTCTTACAAATTGTTCTTTAGGGTATTGTAACTCAGCTGTTTTTAAACCCATCACTCTGGAACCTTGCCTGCAAAATGTCAGCGCAAGTGCAAATTTTATTTCTTTAACAAAATAAAGGGCTTGGAGCAGTTAGGCTTTCTAAAATTTTATGGCAGTAAAATAAATTTTGCTACTTTTGCTTTGCTGTAACAGGAACCATACTGTTCACCTTACCCTGCCAGCAGGTAGAGACAGAAACCAAAACAGTTTAATTGGAAAAACACTGTGTTCTAACTTGCCTTTTTTAAAAAAAGAGAAGCCCAATGTCAGAGTGTAAATATACTCATGTTATTGTCAGACTGTGCTTTGGGCAGAGGGCACTATCCCTTGAGGATGGGTGGAGGGATGGTTGCTTTAGAAAAAAATTTCAGAAGTTGAAAGCAAGATGTGGGTACTAGTTTAATAAAGACATTTAATCTGGGTTGAGGTTGTCTTTCCTACTGATTCAGGAGAGAAGCCTACACTTTCCCTGTACGTGACCAGTGCATCTCTTACCAGATCTACTGTCTTGGAGTAATTTAACATTCTTGCTCTCCCATCTGGCCTTTAAAGCTGGATAGTGCAAACCCATTTACCTTTTTTTAATGTTTTCCTGAAGTTAAAGCCTTGACACATATTCCAGGCAGCAGTATGCAATTGTTCTGTAGTCAAAATACACTAAAATGGGGATTTCCTGTCTCACTGGTTGTAATAGCCAAGTTTACTGTTGGTACATTAGTTTTGGTGGGTCTTTTTGTTTTTACATGTTTAGGGAATGCACTTTCTTGCATATAGCTGCTTTAGTGCAAGTCACATGTTAATAGCTTCTGCTTTCAGCTTGGGTCTTTACAGAAGGAAGATTAGGTAATAGTTTGTGTAGAAAACATCTGTTTCTGAACAAAGATCTTGCCCTGTTGTTTTTTTTACATTGTCCCTCTAACAAGAAAGTCCTTTAGTCTTTTAAAGACTTAAAAGTCTTTAAGTCCTTGTTGGATATTAGAGTTGCTGTGGTTTTAGCATGCTCATGTTCTGGATCCTTTGTTAGCTTAAGTTATTAGTCTTAGATAAGTGTTGTGGGATGGAAGGACTGCTTTCTATTGTCTGTGCAATTTCTGAATCTCTGGTCAATTTGTCTGGGTTAGAATTTAAGTTTTTTGGCTCCAGTGTTTGTTTAGACCTTTTCCTTGTCTGAGGAAAAGATGTTGTTAAAATAATTAAGCCTAGCATGTATAAAAAGAGAACCTTTTAACAAAATTGAATTGCTTGGGGTTTGTTTAAGTTTTGGGTTGCTTAAATAAATTGGCATTTTACTTTGTTTGCTTACAAGCAACTTACTATCTATTCTGGGGAGTCTTTTTTCCATGTTTTCCGCAGAAAACCAATTCTGAGGGTTTCCAAGAACAACAGCTCTCTACATTCTGTAGTTCTTTGTTTCACATCAAAGTGCATTTTATGTGGCTAATTATTATACTGTTAGTTCATTTTTCTTCCAGCCCCTTTAAAATTTTTATTGTGATACATGTCTAATATGGAAAGACCTAATAAATAGAATTATCAGGGAATACTACTTTTGGTCATTGTTTTCTTGAGAGTGCATTGAGTTCAGCCTGCTGTTTTCAAGGGAAATTCCTGACTGTGATGTTGTGTGTTCTTGTAAATAAAATTATCCTGTATTTCTTAGAACTCAAGAAACTTTTTCGTAGCTTGGTGCCAAAATCAGTGAAACTTGGTTCCCTGGAACATGCAAACAGGAATTCAGTGCATTAGCTATACAAGTCCAAACACTTTCTTTTCTTCTTGGTCACAGTGCGGGAAGTGCTGACCAGCTTTCCACGGATTTTGTGTTGTTGCTGATCTATTGAAAGACTAACATTCGAGAATTAGGGCTGATTTGGCTTGTGATGCTGGGAAGAAAGACTAATTTGAGAAATAAGTTGTAATTTTCTGGAAAATGGTCTACTTTATGTGCATGTGTCTTGAGGAGGGTGGGGGATGTAAATTAGTAAACATAATCACTCTCTATATTACCTAAATTGTTGAAGGGCTCAACCCCTGTTCTGGTCACGCATGACATGCAATTTGGAGCAGGGTGGGCAAATGCATTTGGTTTATGTTTACCAATCTAACACAACTCTTTTCAACAGCAATAATAAAACATTTCTCTGTTGCAGAATATGGATAGCTTGCATCTCTGTGCTGGTCCTGGTAGTGTTTATAGCGATAGGTAAATGAGATGAAGATTCAGCATGGGTGTAAATCAAGTAGTCATTTCCTGTTTTAACATTGTAACCTAATTAAGAAGTTAGAAATTTTGTGGCCATCAGAATATCCTACTTGTATTCCAGTTTCGAAAGATTTAAAAATGCCTTATGTACTAACTTTCGTTTCTCCTTTTACATTTCCAGTTTGTGGGCCAAATGTTGACATTCGCAATGATATCCATGAGCTGAAACGCCTGGAGAACTGTACGGTAATTGAGGGTTTCCTTCAAATTCTGCTCATCTCTAAAGCAGAGGATTACCGCAACTTCCGCTTCCCAAAGCTCACTGTCATAACTGACTATTTGCTGCTGTTCCGTGTGGCAGGCTTGGAAAGCCTCAGTGATCTCTTCCCCAACCTCACAGTCATTCGTGGGAGGAACCTCTTCTACAACTATGCCTTGGTTATCTTTGAAATGACAAATCTTAAAGAGATTGGACTCCACAACTTGAGGAACATAACCCGTGGGGCCATACGGATTGAGAAGAATTCTGACTTGTGTTACCTCTCCACAGTGGACTGGTCTCTCATCCTAGATGCAGTGTCCAATAACTACATTGTTGGGAATAAACCTCCAAAGGAATGTGGGGACTTGTGTCCAGGAACAATGGAAGAGAAGCCATTGTGTGAGAAGACATCTATTAACAATGAGTACAACTACCGCTGCTGGACCACCAACCACTGCCAGAAAAGTAAGATTTGAGTAGATAATGTTTCTGTTACCTCTTTCTGAAGTAAAGGTTTAATTTTCTGGCTTTATTTTAAGCTTTTTAGCAACTTAAAATTTTATTCTAGTTGTGTGTAGTCCACATAATGAGCTATCCAGTTACCACACAAACAGATTCCTCTCCAGACAGTAAAGGAGCATCTCACTTGATTTAAAAAAAAAACAAACAACCAAAACGAACAGCAACAAAACAAACCCCCACAAACTTTCTGGGTTACTTAGCCGTGGAAAAGATGTAAAGTAAGTGTAGAACCAAAACCATTATAGCAAAGCTGGAATGAGTTTTATCTCACTTGAGGACTTCTACAGGAGGGGGCTGTCAAGTGCTATTTCTTTCTCCTTGCTGAAGTGACATTACATGTGTGCCAGAGTCATTGCTGTACTCAAGCTGCTAACTGGACTTACTTTGACTTTGTTCTTTGCCTCCCTTAGCATGCACCTTCAGAAATTCCTGTAATGGTCAATTGTGTATGTAGGAAAATTTTTTTTTTTAGTGCAATCAGTTCTTACAGTAGTCTCTAGTGTCAAAGAGTCAATGGACATCTTGACTTTTGGTGAAATTATCCTTGCCCATTTTGTTCTTCTCTGGTGTGATGGGTTTTACGTCTTTCTGATAGCAAGTATTAGCAAAAACAAAACCTGATCTCTTCTCACTTTTTAAAAATAGCGTAAACAAATACATAAGTTTACTCAAATAACATGATGACATGGCAGGCTTTTTGAGTTCATCCTGTAACTTTACGAAAGCTGAGCCCTGCAGTAGGGCTTAATTACAAGCAGTCGTCACTGGGAAGAACAGTTCCTAAATTCCATTTGCAGTGTTGACCAAAGCTGCTGTAATGATAGGAAACACCACAGCGAGAGAAGACAGGAACAGGGCTATGTTCAGGTTACCTTCATTTGGGGATACTGTTTTTTCTAAAGTGGCTCATCAGTTGCTTGTGAAGCCCTCAAGTTCAATTAGAACTGAAATTAAAGTACCTTGTAGGGCAGTTTAGTCAACACATGCCAAAAATATCTCTTCCAAAGGCATTTGTAGGGCTGTGCTTTTATCAGTATTTCTTGGGAGAAGCAGTTTGTCTTTAAACAAAGAAAAGAAAACCCCTCAGCCTGTTAGTGGGAGACTTTGTGATTTATCCAAGGTGAGGGAAGTAAGCTGCATTGCTTTCTTACTGTGTGTTGCTGTTAGTCTTTAGGGTTCTGCAGGCCAAATTTAAGTCTTCATTAGAAGAGTGTAACTGTTGTCTACAGAGGGGTGACCTAAGTGATTCCTGTGCAACCTCATTGCCTTTAGTGGTTTGAATGGATGTAACTAGGGTGTATTTAATGAGATATAACAATTTACGTGCTTTCTGTTCTGTGTTCTGGCAGTTTACAGTAGACAGAAGTGAGGTGCAGGAAAAGCTGATTGACTTCTGAAATAATTCAGCTCCCAAATGCACATGAGATCTGTTTAAGATGAGGTCATAGTTTTACTGTGAGGGCAGCACTTTTAAGGCAGGGGTGTAGATAAAGTTTTTCTTTGCCTATATGTTTTCATTTTCCTTTCATGAGAGATTGTGAAGAAGAAAGCAAATACTGGAAAAGAGCCTTGAAAGGCTTGTTAAGAGCATTACGCTGTAGAAGACCAACGTAAGTTTAGGGTATCTTGATGCATAGTGTATAAAGAAATGGTCAAGTTGTAGTTAGAGAGTGAGAAAGTTAGACTTATTTAACCTATTTGTCGTGATAAATCAGTGACTTTGGGGAAGAAGACTTAAAATTTGCCAGCCATTCATCTAAAAAAAAACCAAAACAAAACCAAAACAAAAAACCCAAACACAACAACAAAAAATCCAACCCAAAGTACTCCCATTCTGAAGAAAAACAAGGGAGGTATAAATGTGCAGTTGTTCAAAAAGAAGCTTTTTGTCTCTCCTGCTAGATTACTTGGGTGCTTTGGCAATGAACTCCTGATCTGGAGAGGACTCTTGCAGTACAAAATTACACAAGACATGAAAAAAAATAGAAGCAAAGACTTTTAAGTTACTGAGTGTTTCAATCTGCATTTTCCTACCAGTAGAGATATAAGACCTATGTTATTTTCCAGGGAATATTTTTCTAGTGTAGTATCTAATTTAACCCTGACATTCTCCTTGTGCGTCACAGTAATGTTAAACCGAAAACGCTGTCTATCACTCAGTGTTCCTTTATGCCTTTTTATTTTTCTTCACCCTGGATCTGTGGAGGAGTGTGTATTAAATCTCCTTTGTCCTTGTTTAGGTTTTATGCGGAAAGATCTGAAGTTGGTGGGTAAATGTTGTGTGGGAACACTTAGTACTTTAAGTAGCCTGGCTTCTGTTTAGTTTTGCCGTTGAGTGGAAGTTGGTTTTGTCCTTCTTTTTCTTGCTCACAAACAAAGGAAGAACCCCATGCTTCCTTCAGTATAACTTGTGCAGGAACAATGTTGAGGGTGGAGGCGGGAGAGAGGGAAGGATATGCTGTGTTTGACTTACAATAATCCATTGACGTTTCTATAGTAAAACAAGCTACAAAGAAGCTGTAACTTTAAAATCGGTCTTATTTTTTAAGGTTCAGCGTAGAGCGTCAGCAGCTTCTCTGCCAGTTTTGCTGCCCTGGTTTCTGTGTAGTATACATTCCTTTACCTTCGGGTGCCCCAAGGCAGCAGTGTTACTAGTTTGCTCGCTTTGGAGCTGTGGCTGTGTTGGGTTTGGCATGCTATCACCTCTCTGACTTGCACCTACTTTTCTTCTGGTGTATCACATGCCTGCTGTACTTCACTTGGGTTGCAGGTCCACATAGAAGAGTCCCTCAAGATGAAAGGAGAGCACTGAAGTTGTTTGCATCAGTGGTTGTGCTTTGGGGCAGAGGTAGAGATGGAAAAGATAAAAACTGAGTGTCCAGACATACAAATAAGATTATGGCCTCTTTGGTGCTTGGTGGGGTTTTTTGTTGTTTTCTGGCAGTTGTGACTGCTGGAAACGTTTATGGAAGCTGCCTGCATCTTGTATCAGCAGTTGATGTGAGAACCAGAAAATCTGTTCCTGCTGTGTACCCCCTGAAAGACTAGTCTCTGGTGTCATGCTTGCTTTGCCTGTCCACTGGTCTACTGCAAAGAAAATTTGTGGTGTTTTCTATATTCCTTTTGATGATGACTAAGTTTTGAGGTCTGCTACCTTAGTCACTAGGCCTTTGTAAGCCTGCAGAAACCAAGTGTAAATTACAACCTTGAAAGCCTGCCTGGAAGTTTAGGTTCCCTTGTCTACCATAACCTTTGTGTTATTTTTTGAACAAGTCCAGCTAACATGTCCTGAGATACTTTTCTGTTTGCTGGGACCGTAAGAAATAAACTAGGCAAACTGTATGTGAGAAAGTAATAGCAAAACTAGCAGTGATCTGTTTATAAGATCTATGCTGTAGGGGTGTTTTTTTTCTTTCTAACTTCATCTTAATTATTTGTCCACTCTCCATCTACCCTCAGTTAATTTGGAGGTGCTCTTTGTCAAGTATTAGTTGAGACCCCTCCTTTGCTACTCTGATAAAAGACAGACTTGGGAGGACAGACTGTTAATACCCACTATGAAGAGTTAACAGCTTCAACTGCAGGTTCTGTGTGAGGACAAGAGCACAGTCTGAAAGCCTGGGTCCTGCCTTTGTGAGAGAGCAAATTATGGGGATGAAATAGCCATGCTTCCCATAAGAGCAGTGAAGGTGAGTATCTGAAGTGCATGAGGGACCTTTAAGATTCATTTTGCCATTGACATAAAAAAAAGCAGGTTTAAATTGGCATTGTAGAGAGAACATAGATTAGGGCTGTGAGTCGCAAGCACTTGTTTCAAAAGAGGTTGATTTAATATTAAAAACAATAGCTCATGTAGACTGGGCTCCACAATACAACAGAAGAAAACTTTCACCTTCCGAATGTGTGAAACTGAGGACCATGGAAGAGGCATGTGAGGATTTGGAGGCTGATAAAGAAGCAGATGGCAGCTAAGCACAAAATGTTTTTAATGAAAATGTATCCTTATTCCTTTTTGAATTGGTTTGACAGTGGCCTGAAGAGTTACGGTGTATGTGAGGAATGAAGAACAGGAGGGAGAGAATGACAGTGAGTGGGAAGAGTGGTCCATATGTACCTTCTACTAAAATGTTTAAACATATGGGGACAGTAACATGATGTATTCTCACAAATATTCGGAATCTGCTCCTGTTTGTTTACACAAAGCTCAAAAGATAATGCAGTCGAATGGTGTCATTTGACATAGCTTCATTGACTTGTGCAGTACTTACCAGTGTACGCCATCTGGGAATCTGCTCCCCGTTGATTCAGCAGAGTAGTGGTGAAAACAATGTGCTGGCATTTTTTTTCCCCCTTCTCCCCTGATTTTCCCCTCTCTTGAGGAGTATTCACTATATTCCTCTGTCCTTTAGAAATACTGAACATGCATGATCTATGTAGACATAGAGAGGAAGAAGCTGGGAGCCAGAAGTGCTGAATCAAATTACACTTACTTTGCTTAAATTACATCTGTGTGTTTTTTTCTGTTTGCTGCTTCATTTAAGATTTTTTGTGTTTTTTCTTAAACCCTGAAATATAGTAGAAATTGTGTATGTCATCAGATGGATAACATGCTTTAAAAGTCCTACTCTTTCAGCAAGCAAATTTGATCTTGTATAATGTTAAGTGAAGCTAGTCTGTGTAATGCTAGTTCTACCTCTGTTGGTTTAAAAAACCCCTATCCTATAAACTGGAACATATTTTGAAATGGACAGGTTGTCCATTTTGTTGGTATGCGCTCTCCAGCAAATAAACATCTTCTGAAAGGAATAAACAGAAGGGTAGACAAAAAAAAAAAAAAAAAAAAAAGGCACAGTTGGTGTCACTGAATTAGAAAAATCTGGAGCATGTTAAAAAAAATTTTGTGTTTTCGTTCTGAATGAAGTTTTTTCCTGACTTTTGCTCCCCTCCTGAGAAGCCTGCTTCTCAGCCAGAGGTTTCCCAGAATTTTTATTATGGCTGTGAGAGCGTATTTAATTAGTAAGTTGGAATGTCCGCAGAGCAGATCAGGCCAATCTGCAGTTAATTACTGTAGCAGTGGTTTATATTCTGAGAAAACGGCTAAAATTAAACAAATGTATACTTGCCATTTTTCTTTGTTCTGTTGCGAAATGCCGTAACCTGGGAGGAATATCTTGAATCTCACAGCCTGTGCTAGTCACCAAAACCTAAGTGCTAATGTTGAATACTCCTCTTGGCTTCCTACTTTCTTTTGGCACGAAGATTTGTAGTGTTTTTGAGAGGACTTCAAATTTTAGAGTTTTGTTTTCCAGTATTGAAAGACTTGATGCAAGAAACTAAGTTTGTCAGTGACACTTGCCATGGGCTTAAAAAAAAAAAAAAAATTAAAAAAACCCCTTTAAAATATTCAGACCTTTTCCTCACTTTTTGGAATAAAGAATAAAAAAGTTAGAAGGATTTTGGAAAACACCTTGTGTCTTTTCTACTAGCATGTACACACACACACTTTCCTCCTGACAAAACGTCGTATTTTACACTTGCTTCGACTTCTTTTATCTCTGTCACTCCAGAGGTGTGTTTATGTTCACCCTGTGGTTTGTAGCCATATTCTAGTGACCATCCATGCTACTGGAGAAATTTATTTCGTCTGGTATTGTTTCTGATAATGGGGAGGGGTAATCCATGTGTTGCGGAATGATGTGGTAAATGTTGTTGTGATTTCAGTGGAAGTACAGTACCTTGTTAAGTGATAGGTTGGTTAAATGTATGTGCCCATTTATTATGAGTAATACAAACTCTATTTTACATAAAGACCATTCTGATTTAAGAAAAATTCTGAAGTTAACCCCACAACAAACTTGCTCAAACTAGGAAGTGGTGGCAGAGTTTTTTGTGCATATGTAAATGTGTCTTATAATTGCAATTAAACAAGAGCATGCTGTGATTGGAGTCTGGCTGGATGGAAAGCTCTTCCCGATCCACACTTTGCCTGACTTTCCTAGCTTCAGATTTTTGCTTCATGAGACCTTGAAATCTCAAGTAATCTTCATTGCTACTACAGTATGGATTTACTTCAATTGTCTCATGCCAAACAAGTGCTTCACTGTCAGAAAAACAACTATAAAAATATAATTGGAGATCACTCATAGGAAAGAGTCATTCCCTGGTTTTATGGATTGCCTGTATGTTACTTCCTCAGTTCAGTTTCTCTGATGTTCTGTGGTAAAGGGTAGGGAAGAAAAATAATGCCAGTCCTTCTTACAAGAAGATACAAGCATTACTAGATCGTCACACATACAGTGTGCGATCTTTTAATGTGTAGTGCTTGAAAAGAAGTCCTGGTCTAACCTCTCATTATATGGAGACTCATGGGAGAAGGAATGGACTTTGTACCCAAGGGGCCTGAGGCTGTGGAACAGAGTGGGGTAGGAAGCTGATGTCTACCATCACATTCAATGAGGGTTTCTAAGATGTTGCTTATTTATTTCAAACTCTTTTTTTTTTAAAAAAAAAAAACAACTTCAAAACCTCATTAACATTCTGAAGTTACTTTCAAAGGTATGTTAGAGTTGTTAGTGATGTTTAAGAAATTTGATGATCTGGCACTATCTAGGATTGGAAACAGAATGCTTTTGGTTTTACTTGCAACACTTCTGTTCTTCGAAACTTGCTTTCATCCTAGAGGAGACTGAGGGTGATGCATTTAGAGAATTATTTTTTGTTTTCCCTTCCTGTGCAGCAGTACCATGGTAAATCTATGAAATTTAATATGCATCTAAACTTGAGCCAAATCTTTGATTAACCTGCTTAACATGGGCTTCCAGGCCCCATTGATACATATTAGACAAATGTTTGTTAATAGAATAGACAGTTGTATTGGATAGTTAATTACATGTAACGTAAGACTTAAATTTTATGATGAATTTGCAAAACAACTGGGAGCTGGGAATAGCTAGCAGTGTTACAGGGAAAATGTCAGGGAAATGTCAAGTGTAAAACCAGAAGAAAGCTGTGTTTTTGCTGTGTTCTTGCAAATGTCGCAGGGACAAGGCAAACTCAGCCTGGCTTAGCATTTTCCGTAGTTCTCTGTCTGTGGCTCTTATCCACGCAAGGAGTCTGGCTTGTAGTGGGTTGCTAGCCTTCTTGGGGATTTCTGTTTTGACAGTTAACACTTGTATGGATGTCTAATGACTGGTGAACTTGAGCCAAAGTCTTTTTATCTTGGTGGGGGCCCTGAAAAGATCTGTCCTCCACCCAGCTGTCCATTTTCAGGGGATATATAGAAATACAACTTTTGTGATGGCTGATCTGCAGTTGAATTTGGCTGAAATATGCTGAAGGAGGTTTGGATGCGAGTAAACCCACTGAACTTGCCAGCCTACTTTTCATAAGAAGTAAAGGTAAAACTTAGGTTCAACACTGGTTATAGGAATCATGCCCTCTAAAACTATTGAATAGTAGGTGCCATTTTCCTTTTTCTCCTTCCCCAAAACATGAATGTAGGAACGAATTGTCCTTGAACATTTGCATAAATTGTTTTCATGTGGCAAACAAGTTTCTCAGTGTTAAACAGTGATGAAACAGCCTTTGTTTAGCCTTCCGTCCCACTAATAGTGTGATTTCCTTCTCAAGTCTGTTTATGGCTCTGAAAATTAACTTAAAATAAAAAAATGTTCAGATAATAGTATGTTAATACAGATTGTTGAATTGCCTTTTTCTGCTGAGGTGAACTCAGCCTGGTTCAGTTGTCAACTGTCTCTTCCTCCCCCTCTCCAGCAAGGTTTTCAGGGTTTGGAATGGAATGTGCATGTGCTATCCGCCGAGTGCTAAAAATGATTTAGCAAATAATTTGCCCACCATAAAATGGTAAGGGTCTGAGGTGCCCATAATATGGGCTTTTAAAGCTAGAAACTCTTTGCTATTCTCTAAATTTATTTTTTTGGTTTGTTTACTGTTTCTTGCTGGGCAAAGTGAACTTGTAGTTACCTGCCTAAAGCATAGTTCTCTATGCCCTGGCTAATTATTAAGTGTGTTTGTATAGCCCTTGACAGTGTAGGCGAGAATGAATTCAGCACATGACTTGAGGATCCACCTTGGAAAGGCTGGCTGGTGTCTTTTGGAATTTGGTTGTTGATTTGCATGTTCAGAGGGATGCGAGAGGCAACTCAAAGTTCTTGTTGTTGCTAGTTAAAGTTCAGTTTGCGCTCTTAGGTGGATCAAACTTCTAGTTTGTACATAAGTGCGACCTTCCTGATGTGTTTTTTTTCCCTGTTGTAACATATTTGGTTTATAGGCGCTTAACTGTTCCCTTCTTAATAAACAGTGCTCTATAGCTGTTGAGACTCATCTCCTCTCGGCATACTCATCATCCCTCCATTAATGGCTTCTCTAACTTTTTACTAGCGTAACTCAATTGAGGGGTCTGTTTCTCCTATTTTGTTTTTTTCCGGTTGATGTGTGAGGGATATATATGGATGAGTATTGGTTATAGTTTTGGGAAATGATGCCATTTAGGAAGCATGTTTGAAGTGTTGAGCGCGCAGAGAAAGTCTTTTATATCAATGCAGGCCTTGGGAGGAGGAGATGTTTTTCTATGTATAGAAACTTCCCGTATAGAATGGCAAGAGAAGGTTGCAGGGGGATTGCCTGTCTCTTTAAGTGGGTTTATAATTGGCTAGGAATTTTTGTCAGCTTAGTCACTGCAGCATTCAGCGGATGAGGGAAAAAAAACCACAGGCCCCAACCGTTACGGGCCGTGGATAGGCTCTGTCATCCCAAAGGAATGCATGTGAACAAAACACTTTGTGCGGTGCAACCGTTGGCCTAAACAGTATTGCATTCTTAAAGCAGGCTCTGAGTCACATGGAGCAGATGGATTGTTTCACTAAAATGGAAGTTATGTATCACTGAGCACTCAGATCGAGCTTTTAAGTGTGGTTCAAATAGGTCACGATATGCGAGTGTGATGAAGGGCTGGAAAGGTAAAAAAAAAAAAATAAAAATCAGCTCTTTGTTCTGTGACTGAAATAATTTCTGTGGCCTTGAAAAGGTAGGAAGGTCTTTTGCTTTGTTAATTACTGGGCTGGCACACAGGTCTAAAGATTTCAGACAAGCATGGTCCTAATTCTGAGGCACTTTGTGTTCATCTGGGAAGCTTCGTGCTACCCAAACTAATTAAAGAAACCCCTGTTTTGTGGGGGGTTGGAAAGAAAAACCCCAAACCAAATGCCAACCTATTGGCATTTCTCACAATGAACCTAGCTGCTCAGCTCTTCTTCCTCCACCCTGCCCAGCCTTTCGCCCCCAAATTTATCTTCAAGCTGTTCTCTCTAGTCCACACAGTATATCGATTAGCTAGAGAGTGGCTCTGTCTCTGTGGGTGGCGTTACCCTTTCTTTGGCTTTATCTCTTCCCTTTAAGGGATTTGAAAGGATCTGATAGGAACGTTGCCAGCCTCCAGCCTTCAAAGCGTGCAGAGGAGGAGCTGTGACTTCTGGCTAAACAAATTCAGAGCTGTCAAAGTGATTTTTTTTTTTTTTTTTCAGTTTTTTAATTATTTTTTTCCCCCCTCCTGTTTTGTGGGGAATCCTCTTTAAAGAGTGGTCTAGGATTTAACAGAAAACCCGTTCTCCAGTTGGTCGATATTGACAACTGCTGTCATTTGGCAGACTGCTGCTGTTCGAAGTGGAGCAAGTTTGGAGGTCTTAATCCGGTTATCACTAAGGCAGGTGTTTCAGAATTAGTGCCTCCCCGTGTAGTATTAATTGAATCTTAAATCATTACAACACAAAGGGGAAACATTGACTAAATTCCCTTCCATCTCTGGAGCTTTCCTCATGAAGGCAGCACATGAATAGGAACTCTCTCTTAGAGAAGATGCTTTACTTTCTAAGTGCTTGATGAAGGCTGTTTGGCAGAATCAGAATTGACTGGTCCACGTGAAACACTACATGCAGAACCAAAATTGCAGTGAGTCACTGTCTGCTCTGTCTTTTGTGATCTGAGAGTCTGGGATAAAATACTGCAGTGGGTGTTACAGATAAAACCCAGTATGCAAATCCTTAATTCGGAGATGAAGCGTTCTTCCTTTTCTACTCACTGCAGTTGTTTGTCTGTGTGCACCCATTTCTCTTCTCTAGCAGAGCAATTAAAATAGTCAGTAATACCTTGCTCCAGAAAATGAGGAGAGTGGTGACAGGGAAAACAAATACCTCTTCCAGCAAACCACATGTAGAGTTTCTTAAATTCAAAGGCTGGTTTAGGATCAAGTTGGTTACGGGAGCATATAACTAATCAGAATGTATCTTAGAAGTGGAAGAATTCATATTCTTCATATGCAAAGATGATATTTTTTTCTACCTTTAGGAAGTTTCTTGGTATGGTTAGAATTGTCTGCACATGGCAGATGATCTTTTTAGGAGAAAAGTGTGATATAGGTAAGAGAGAGTCCAAGGGGGCATTTTTGGAGTGGGGAGTGCAGTGGAAGTCTTTTTGTATGGCAGTGCCTGATGAAAGTGTGGGCCACTGAAATCTGTGGTGATTGCAGGTCCCAGTGTTTAGCTTCTTGTGACCTGAGAACTGGGCTGCCTGCTCTAGTAGGAACATTTTGCTCTGTGAACTGGTGTTGCTGTACGTGGCACTGTTTTAATCATACTCAGATCCGTGTGCTGTACCTGTGATGTGCTGTTAGGACTCTGGATACAGTGTCTATATGCTTCTTGTTTGGATAAATTCAACATCATGCATGTTATCACCTGAAAACTTCAAGCTGTGAAGCTTCTTGCTTTTCTTGTCTACTTATTAAATATTTATTAAAATGGTAGTCAGCCTGCGATGAGGAAGAGACATTATTGAACAACACGGGGCTTACCAGTCACCGTAAATGGTACAGAGCTCTGTGTGGATCCTCCAAGGGATGTACTTTGTTTACATTAAGCATGCTTAATAAACAATATCTGTAATAAGGTTACTTCAAGGAAATTGTATAGCAAGAAGTAAAAACACTTGCTTTTCTTTATCTGCCAAGTGGACTGCATGATCTGACCTGTGTGCAAGGGTGCTGTCTGGACAAAGAATGTTGTGAGCAAGTGGACAGCTATTTTGCAATGTCATCCTACTCATTCTTCTAGTATCCAGGAGACATTGGAGTTGATGCAGATAACTGTGCCATGCCTGGTTAAAAGGCATTTTAATGCATTAAAGTGCCTTAAAAGAGGAGTTAAAAAAAACCCCAACCCTAAAATGATGACATCTCCACCTCCAGATCTTACTAGTAAAGGCTGAAGAAAAAGGAGAGTTTCCTCCTAGGTTGTGATCCCTCCCAGCAACAGCAGCAAGCGTGGCAGTAACTTGCTTAGATTCTCACAAGCCGTGCTCCTGTCTTAAAACCTCCTGCCTTTTCTGTCCTCTTCTTCCAGTACATGTACGGGAAACTGGGAGCATTCCCTTTGCCTGCCTGGTCCTTATCTCTGTTTTCTGCAGCAGCACAGAAATGATGTGCCTGTCTCTTTCATTCTGATGCTGCTTGGTAAACTAATGAGCAGAGGCACTGCAGCTGCCAGGAGGAATTCCTTTCCAGCAGTTCTGCGAGAAAAGTCAGCAGGATTAAGGCCTGGTTAAAACTTGATGTTTCAGCAGATCTGCTATGCAAACCATTTGGGTGAGGGAGAGAGCAACCAGAGTGGCAACCAACTTTGCTTGAGGCAGAAAAGAACTGTGGGAACAAGGAGGAGACTGTCTTGTTCTCTATAAACCATAGTGCTGCTTAGAGCATTTTGGTGTGCTTGACTCTGTGTATGTGTGTGTATATACATATATGTACTTTGCTGCAACAGCACCCCAAGTTACCGTCTGTCCTGGCTTAGAGGAAATAATTATTTCAAAAGCCTTTCTTACTAGCGCTTTGAGTTGCTCTCATGTTTTGTTGTTTGGATGTGCCTGCTCGTGCCAGATCATGCACTGGATCTCACTGTTCTGGAGCACCTACTTAGTTTTATCTATCTAGGCAGGGAGCATTGGGGCACCTCCCAGGTATTTAAAAATAGAAATAAACATCTCATGCTTGCTCTTCCTTCCTTGATTAAGTTTATAGGGTTTGTGTTGGGCTTGTTTTGGTTTGTGTGGGTGAGTGGGTGTGTCTTGAGGATGAAAAAGTAATTGCAGGAGAGCTGGAGTCAAAGGAATACATTTCTACGTGAGTTTGGAAACTGTGGGGTCTTTGGTCATTTTACTTTCTGGAGTCAGTTTACGTGAAGTTTCTGCTTTCTACTCTTTTTAGATTTTTATTTTTTTATTTTACTTTTTAAAAATGGTTCCCAGCGGCTTCTAGTGAAATGCAGCTGCTGTGGGAGGTAATCTCTTGGGTAGCTTGGGCCATTGCCATGAAGCATTTGAAGTATCTGGAGAGAGATACGCAGAGGAGCAGGTACAGAAGGTAGATCTTGTCATAGTACTGTTGGAAAGACAGTCTGCAAATAATGGCTTTCTAGGATGTGATAATGGAAG
The DNA here is from genome assembly GCF_003259725.1 of Athene cunicularia. Lineage (NCBI taxonomy): Eukaryota > Metazoa > Chordata > Aves > Strigiformes > Strigidae > Athene > Athene cunicularia. The sequence continues at coordinate 11,843,097 of NW_020799112.1, forward strand.
AAGTGTAGTGATTGCAGGAACCAATAGTGGAAGTCTACAGATGTGGTTATAGTAATGTGTTCTTGAATAAAATTAGCAGCTGTTGAACCATTTTTTTACTTATTATTGTTGAGAGCTTTGTTGTGCTAGTAATTTTTTCCATTCTTGTAAAGCAGGTATGGTTTCACCTACCTGTATGCTGCTGTAATGAACACTTACTGTTGTATGTAATATGTGGAAAACAAGATTAGAGAAATAATAAAAACACAGTGTTTGTGTTGCTGCAAATGTGGAAGCTAATGGGACACCCAGAGGCAAGTGATGAACCAGTTAAACAGGGATCAGGCACTCTGGTTTAGCAAGCCATTCCATTCTGAACGCAAGTGATGGATACAAGTTAGACCGTGGTTGCAAACTTGTTTGTCTGACTTTGCCTCAGTGCTTCCTGAGCCAAGCTCCCTTATTACATGAGGGATTTGCTTCTCAAAATGACTTCCAGATAAATCGTTATCTATACTTGAGTGACTCTTGTATCTGTAGCAGTCCTGTTTCCAGGTGAGGAGAGTATTCCTGAGGGTCTGTTCTACATGTATTTCCTTCAGAAGACCTCTATTGAAATGCTTTACTCTCTTTTCTCACTACTTACTATATAGAACTAGGAAAGAAAATAGTGATTGTAGAGAAGAATATTCTGGCCCAGATAGTCTGCTTTGTACCATGCATTATAGAGAGCTGTTTGATTTGTCTTCAGCACTGTTTTGTGAATTTGAGCTGTAGATAGCCTCCAGAGTAGAGTAAAAGTTCAAAATCTTTCTTTATATAGGTTTGTGTAACTTTTAAATGATACATCACTCTGACAAACTTGTTGCTTCCTCTCAAAACAAAGGAAATGCAGATCTACAGTTAGCTGATGTGAAAGGCCTTTGCAGATATTGATAAAACATGAAGAGTGCAAGCGATCTTCAGAAAGATTGCCTCTGTGGACCACTGCCTAAATGAAATGACAGAGAAGCAGTCTTTCATATTATTATGCACAAGCCTTTTCTTACATCACTTTCTGCAGCTATTTTGGGCTCTACTTTGGGTGGACAAAGTATTTGGTACCTTGAGTCACAATGATGCATGTATCAGCAGCTTCAGGTGAAGCGTAGACCGAGGTGAGTTTGTAGAGGTCTGTCATCAAGTGAACTTTCATGACAGAAGCATCTTCTGCTCCTGTCATGTTCTTACTCTGGACATTCTGCTAAAAGCAGTTTACAAACCAGGACTTCTAAATTAATGCTAAGTATTTATCTGTGAATGCATCATGTTGCATCTTGCTCCTTTTGAGGACAATATTGATAAAAGGCATCTTCAAATCTTCAAGAAAGATTTTCATATATATCAATTTTCTATCATTTACAGAATTGTGCTACAGGCATGCCACTGATTCCTTGTCTCATTTCCTACTCTGTGTGTCATCAGTGTTGTTTTTTTTATATGAAGCAGTGGAGTCATACTGTAACATAGTATTTGAGTTCTTGTTTTAACAATTTACATGTGTTATGAGCATTTCCTGAGAGAGAGGCTCAGATCTTTCTGGATCTGGTATTGGGGAGAAAAAAAAAAAAAAAAAAAAAAGAGATGGGGAAATTTTGTGTGGTTGGTTGTGTTTTTTTTTTGTGTGTGTGTTTGTTTTTTGTTTTTTTTTTTTTTCCCCCCCTCCAGTGAGATACCCTTATTGATGGATTTTTATTTGTCTTAAGAACTGTGTTCTGGTCCACAGCTCTCTGGGCAGTGTGACAGCTCAAATGCAAGGTGCCTGAAACCAGTAGTTCTGTCTGAAAATCTAGGCCAGAGGATTTTGCCAAGTGTAAACATTGTCTCCTGGTATGAAAAACAACCATACAATTTTAGTTCATTAATGTAATTTACTTGAAGGCAGACAATGCACTTGACACGGATGTTTATACCCAGGCTTTTATGCCATTCATATATCTGATTGATTTTTAAATTGGTTAGTTTAGAGCAGGCCAACCAAAAGTGGCTTTAATCTATAGTAGTAATTCCTAGACTGTCCAATTACACTGGATTCATTTATTTAAGCAAGCACCTTTAAAACTAATCTTCCAGTTACCTTCAATAGGAGTTTCACTGGTCCCTTCCATTGCTTTTTTTCCTTTTTGTAGAGCCTTAGATTATTGCAGTTATTTCTGCAGATAACGGGGAAAAAACCCACCCCAGCTTAACTGTGTAATTGGGTCCCATTCAACTCTTGTTGGATCCCGCTGGTGGGTATACACTGTGGTTTCACTGTTTCACGGTAGAAGCTCCAAAACCAGCATCTGGATCTTGATGATCTGCCCTGGAAGCAGAGAGATGGGAAGGATGCTGCACTCATGTCCTTGTGTGGAGCAGTCTCATCGAAAATGCTGCTGCTCTGTTGAGAAGTGTACCTTTCCAGAGTTGCTCCCCCTCGAGCAGCCAGGATAATTAAGTTTTGGGGGGAAAACCATCACTGGCAGTGTAGTTAGTAGATCAGCTGGTGTAAGAGACCGGACATCTTTCCCTCTCTCCACCTGCCTTTCCTTTCACCTCCCACGTTTACCTGGTTAGAGTCAGAACAGCACCTGAGCTGAGTCTGTCTTGTGCTGCCTTTCGCAAATAAATACACGATGAAAACGGAGCATTGTTGCAGGCTGTCTCCCTATGTGTAAACTCCCCTTTAATTTTGTGGGCTTGAGAGCAATTTCACCCTGTGCGTAGGTCCCGTGGCTGTAATTGGGTTTATGGAATCTCCCCAGTCCTGTGCATTCCCCAGGGTTTGTTGTTGTCAGACCTCATTTTACCCCCCACGCCCTTCATCCTCTTTTGTTAATCCATGAGTTTTGGGAATGTCTGAATAGTGTTTATTGCTTTTATTGTTTGGGTGGGAAAATGGCCATGGAGCTTTGATTGTTTTACGGCAGGAGAAAGGCCTTGTAGAACCCCAGGCACTTTCTTTTTTTTAACCCCAACAAGGAGTGCAGAAAAGTAACCAGTAATTTAATTCTAAGTGAAGAATCTCTTGCTGGTTATAGCCTAGGGACATGTTTTATGTGAGTCCAAAAATCAACCAGAAAATAAATTTAATTACTTTCTAATATGTCTTGTTAAAGCATGGATCAGTCTGTACTGCAAATGACTTTTTTGGAGGTACTAGTGAGAGACAACGTAGACTTCAGTTTTGATGGTAGATTAAATGTTGGATGTCAGCGCTTTCTCTGATAACAATGTTGTTGAGAACCGCACTGGCACAACAGATTGCCCTGCATGCCTGTAGCCTGTAAGCTAACACAGGACTTCAGCTTGTTTTGTCATGCCTTGTTTGGAAATTTTTGATTTGGGAAGGGGAACATAATGCTGCCTGCTTTTAAGTATCAAAACCAAAAGTGCGGAAAGCTGGAGCGGCTAATTTTGAAGCTTGTAAAAGAAGCCTTATGTATTTTTATTAAAAGAATAACTTAATTTTATCTTGTTATATCTTTCAAAAGCTCAATCATTAGATCATTGGTATCATTAAAATATCAACAGCCTTAAATGATGAATGTCTAGTCTTGCCTTGCCATATATTTTTTATTTGGTTGGTTTTTATTTGTTGCTTCTTTGGAAAGATACCTTTCTGCAAGATGAAGCCCTTTCTCCCAGCACACTTCATGTGTATTAAATCTATTCATTTTTAAAAGATGCTGAGCAATGCTCCTTGTGCCTTATATTATTGCATTTTTCCTTGTGGGTAAAGAGAAAAAAATATTTAATAATTTACTCTTTTCCTAACAGTTTAAAAATAACTGTTTGTAGGCACTTTGTGCTAATTTATATGCTAAACACTGTTGATAATGACTTGAAACATATCAACTTGTTTGATATTTAATGTTTTCTGTATACAGAAATTTACATAGCTATGAATTTAAAATTGTAATGACTATCCCTGGTAAGAGAAGTAAGGTAATTACTATTGTTCTCTACATAAAATACTTCAGATAATCCCCAAACGGATTTTTTTGGTTCCCTTTTCCAATATTTAAAACTCTTTAATTGTGTCACAATATTTAGATTAATCTGAACTTGTGTATCTGAATTTTGAAGGTCTTTGTTTGATACATTGTATTTGTGTCTGCTCTGTGTTATGTTTCTGTGTATGGGCAGCTATTTAATATGGTCTTGCACTTCAAGATGTTAGACTAGGTTCCGTTTATATCTCTGTCCTATGCTTGCTTTATGGGAAAGTCACTTCAGTTGAATTATCCCATCTGTCCAATAAGGAGGGTAACCTTATTTAATGTGAGTACCAGTTAATGTTTGTGAGTGGTTACAAGTACCTTTTAAATACAGCATAAAGAATGGATGAGCATCTTGCTTGGAAATTTTGTTGTTAAAAGCATTTTTGTTACTATATAACCCTATTTTCTTATACTGCACTGGACCAGTGATGTGCAGGACTGTATTACTGTCATGCAGCTTGCTGCTTCTGGAAAGCACGTCTGTTTGGGTCGGTATGCTCGAGGTTTGGGTTTTTTTTTTGATGCACATGTAAAAGCACATTAAGCAAAAGAGACTTACATTCATCACTTGAATATAATAAAGATCTAACAGGACAGCTTACAGGTTTTTCTAACAGAATGCTTCTTAAAGAGTTGAGGTATTGCAGAGGAAGGAAATATACACCAGAAGGAATACCTGCTTCTCTGTTATTTTTTAACTCCCTGTTTTCTTTCGTGTATCTATTCATATACCTAAGGCAAGAATAGAACACATAAAGTTTTTTGGAGTGAGGGAACAAAAGTAGTCTCTTTAGATAATATTCTGATTACCTTGATCTTTATCATATTAATTCATATTGCTCTGTCACTACCGGTGGAGAAGTAGCTAATGTGAACTAACTATATTTGCACTGGAAACCTTGATTAGTTTTAATTTTTTATTTTTTTTTTTTTAATGCATCTCAGCAAGAGAGGCTAATGTTATGTGTTAGCAACTTGAATGAAATGCTGTATGAATCAAACAGTAGCTATTCTAAAGGGTTGAAAGTAAGTGAAGCATCTTATTTTATAATTAATGATCCACCTCTGTTAGGAAGTGATCTGTTTTATGTAGTACTATCTGCATTAAAAACGAGAGAAATTTCAGATGCTTTTTCTCATCTTCAAGCCCAGTCTAGTTAGGCATAGAAAGTATGTAAGCAATGTGAATCTAGAATAGAATGGCCAAGGTGAATGGGAAGGTGAAATCAATTATCTGCTAAAATGTTGGTGCAGGTATGTCTTTGGGAACATGAACTGCTGTTCTGCTACTTGCTAAGAAGCCTGCAATGTGTATGCATCCTGACACTGCTTTCTTCCTCATTGTGAGGGGGAATAGGCATTTAAAAAATAACACCTGCTGTGACTGCCCAAAAAACCCCACAAATGAACCTTCCTTTTTCTTGAATTTGTAGTTGAAATGTCTCTGTTCTTTGAGTTTTGTTAACAGTGGTATAAAAGCTTTCATTTTATAATTTTAAAATTTGTTTCATTTTAAAGCAGCAAAACAATGCTGATTTTTTTTTTTTCCTTAATAGTTAACTAGTCACCTGTTATCTAGGAGCATCCTTTTGTAGCCTTCTAGGAGCATGACTATTCTTTGGGGTGTGGAGTAGGGAAAGGTTTTCATGTAATAAAATAAGTCTTAGGCAAGCAAAAAAATTATTGATAGAGGATTTTATTTATTTTAAATGGAACAGTTTCCCTTGGGAATAACTGGTTTGTGGGTAGCAAATACAGAAATTTGAAGGTTGTAGTGGAAGAATGTTGGAAAGACAGAAGTGTGTGCACGTTTCTGAAAGTGAACGTTACCAAAGTTCTTCCTGTAGGATCCTTTCTCAGAAAATACGGTATGGCTTGAAAAGGTAAAGGTCAAGTCAACTACAGTGAGTGAGGCTTAGATCTGTGCATCAGGGAAGATATCCTGATTCTGAGTACCATTTGGCTGTGGGATAATACTGTTGGAGAGACATGAAGAAATTTGTGCTCATGTATGGGAAAAATGAGATACAGAATACTTAAGTGACTTGATCAGATTCACGTGCCCGAGAGTAATAGTGGAAGGAGAATCACATGCTGCTTGTCTGGTAATCCAGCTAGAAGGTTGTGCTTTGCCAGCTCAGTAGCAATGACAAGGACTTGGCCCTCTCTGAGAGTTCCCTCCATGAATTTGCTATACCTATGTATTTTTTAATTAAAACACACACACACCCCCACACACCCACCCCTTTTCTGTGTGTCTGTTATATGTGTAACTACAGTCTAGAAACTAACATGATAAGGCGGCATGGATTTGTTTTTCTTCCTCCTTTTATTTACCTGTTAGAATTGAGGATTTATTGAAGTGTGAGTGGATAGTGAGCATTTAATTTGTTGAAACTAGAAGAAAGATGCAGTAAACTTTAATTCTAAAGAAGCTTAAGCCTTTCAAATAAATCCTCCAGGGAGTCATCTCAGTGTAGTGCATTGACTGAGAGAGATTGACTTGGTCAGGTTACGTTTGTAGAAACAAACATATTTTCCAAGACCCTAGTTATAATTCATAATGCTTTGTTTATAAAGGCTCTTTTCCCTGTGAGTTGGCTGGAGTGCTGTAAGTGGTCTCTTTGCTCTGTTTGGATTCCTCGTAGCTGGGTTTGTACGACTGGAAAGCACATCGCTTTTGTGTGGCTCATAATCCACTGTCTGAGCGTCATCCTTTAGTTTACTCACAAAGAAAGCCTACATTTGCTATGCAGCAGATGAGTTCAGCCGGCAAAATTTTTATCAATGCAATGAAAGTGAATCCAAACAAGTAGAGAAACAATGGGCTCTTTTTGCAGCTCATAGGTGGCAAACAGTTCTCTGTTTTGCTGTGGCTTGCAGATGAGGCATTGGGATTGCTGTTCTTGCCTCGTAGCTTGGTATTTTCATCTTGTCCAACACACATGGATTAACCTCTTTGGTCTAGGATGGCTGCTCTGCCAAAGTCTAGTATTGAACTGTGACCTGCAAAAGTTTACTTAGTAATCTTCCCTGTCCCTGTTTTGCATGGAAGATTCTCCTGGAAATGCCTAAGGGAAAAAAGAGGGGTTGGAGGTGGCTGCTTGTTGAAAGCAGTTAAATTTTTAGTAAAACTGGGCCAATTTGAGAACTATTGGCACAGTTCTGTGAATTTATTCATTTAGTTTGGCTTGTTTCGCTTTTTGGATGTGACTTATATGAAGGGAAAACTCCGGATAGTGAGGAAGAAACTATTTTACTATTTTAGTTGCTCCTCCTTCCTCTAAATTGAGTAGGGTAGCGTTACCATTTCTATGCACCAGCAATGTGAAGGTTGCAGACTTCTTCAGGCAACACTTGCAGAACTGTATGCAAGACTACTAAATTTCCCTCATTTTCCTGCCAAAAATAGTAAACCTTTAAAAAGATGCAAAGCATTTCAGAGCTTGTGAGTACCAGTGTGCTGAGCTACAAGTTTTTTTCGTTTTAAGAGTACTGTTTTAGACGCACTGTGGGCATATTTGTGTTCTTGTACTGCAGGCATGCTGCTACCTTGGGCTGCTGCCTTGTCAGATCTTCTAAGTAAAGGAGGGTCAGGCCTCTAAAGTCCTGGAAGGGAGAAGTTCAGAGAAAGCTTAAAATTTGGAAGAACTTGACTGAATGAGATTGGTATTCTATTTTTAATTACTGATGCTTCAACTTAGTACTGGGGGCATTGTACTTCAAATGGCATCTTTTTGACTGAGTGTTCAGTGGATATCTTCATTGCTTGAATCAGCATTTATCGAAGGTACTTTTTCTCTAGAATTATAGGAGCTAAGTGTAAATAGTTCAGAGTATGCAACTATTCGATGGTTTTCTTGCTTTTTCAATTTAATACTGTCGTTCTGGCTTCGTAGACTTAACTGTGATGTACTATTAAATCACCTTCAGAGCAGCTACTGTGTTGCTCCCAAGAAGTGAAAACAGTGATACTCTTTGCAAAGCATGTTGGGATGTTTTGAAATGAAAAGCACTTAATATACATTATTTAGAAGAATCTTTTCATTAAGTATTTGAGCGCTGTTTTACATGATGATATTCTGAGACAAGAATTTAGGACCAGAATGGTAGTTTTGTGTTTTTAAAAAAATAAAAAGTAGTAGTATTATCCACATCACATAAACCCCAACAATTTAATGTTGGAGAGTGCTTTTATGTGAACATCATGTTAAAATTCTGCAGGAGATAACCTTTGCAATATTACTTAATCTGGAACTCTGAAATGCTTGAAGTTCTATCTGTAAAGTTTTATTTAAAAAGTCATTTCAAAAGGTGCAAGTAAAAAGAAAAAAGGCAGCCATGCTCATATGCATTTAAGCAGAAGATGTGTTAAGTATTTGGATTTCAGATTTGCACGAAAACAATACATTCTTTCAAACAATTAAATGTTTTACAAATTAGTCATACTTAATCTGGTAATTTTTTTAAGCAATGATAAAAGCTTTTATTAAGAGGCTCTTGTTGCTTCAGTGTTAATCCACATTAGTTTTTGTGATTCATCTAGCCATAGTTGCCTTTAACGTTTCTTGAACTTTGAAATGCACAAATAAATTTCATCCTTGTAGTTGGGAGCAATTTTATTTAAAAAACAACCGCCATTGTTTTTTCAACTTTGCCACACCCACCACAAGATAAATTCCTTAATTTTGTGCTGGGTTGCAGCGTAATCACAGGGAAGTGTGCTCCAGCAGCTGCGTGCATTCAGTTGCTGTTTGTGACCACACCTACGTAAGTCAGTGTTGAATGTGAATTTTTGGGATTGTGTTGGAAGTAACAAAACTTCATTTGGGCATTATCTTTATTTATAACCAATGCTGCAATAGCAAAAGCTGCAAACCTCTCTTTTTAACCATCAGTGCAGTGAGATTAGAAACATTAAGGCATAGCACTTAGAGTCTGTAAGAGGAAAGACGTGTAGTGTTATGTCTCTGAAAAATCGTGACCTAATCTTACTTATAAGTATGAAATGAAGGAAAACATACTTTCCTTATATGTGCTCCATCAGCACCTGCAAAAAGATATTTCCTTCCTTTAAAACAAAACAATCTCAACCAAAAAGGGTGTTTGGTGGCTCTCAGTGTAGATTTAGGGTCTTATTGACATATTTCTCTGCAAGTATGTTTGAAATGGCAGTGAAAATGTTTTAGGCCTGTGACGACTAAAGTTTAGTATGAAAATGAAGGCCATACTTGCATCATCACCTCTTCATTGAAGCTGCTGTTCCTCCCTATAGCTGGGTAGGAGGACGTGAGCTGACTGTTCCCAGCGTGGGGCTGGGATGAGTTTCGCATCTGTTACGCTGAGTTTGGGTGACATACTGAAAATCCTCTAGCTGTTACCACTGTGAAGAAAACCTTCAAAAGAAAAGAGACAGTGAGGAAACTAAAACCTGCAGAGATTGATATGTGAGTGGGTTTTTTGTTTGGGTTCTTTTTGTATTTTTCTGTTTGTTTTTTTCCCCCTCTTTTGGGTCCCAATTTGAATTCTAGGGATCTTCTTTTAAACGGAGCCACAGTTGTTAATGATCATGCAAGAAGAGTGAATGTTCAGAGGGGCATAGGGTGGTAGAACATCTGATGTCTCTCTAGTAGGATCTAGGAATATAAGAATTTTATGAAGGTTACTGCAGTGGCAGTGAATTTCATAAGTACTAAAGGAAGTTATCTTGAAGATGCCAGTCATCAATCCCAAGTGCAACTGTACAGAAGTAGCTATGCTTTTTTCATTTTTTTAATTTTCTTTCTCAGTATCATGGCTGGCTTAAAGGTTTCCTTGCCCTGTACCAACCTCTGTGCTGGTACAATTGATCGTGGGCTCAAGCAGTGACTGGGAGCAGAGAGCTTCATCTGGGTTAAAAATAACTTGGTCCCCAAAAATAAGCTGTATTTTTAACCTGGATCAAGTTTCCTGATCCAGAACACTGTGCAATCCTGCAAACGCTTGTAGTGAAACAAGTGTGAAGGCGCTGCAGAGGTCCTTGGGTGCAGCTGAGGCAGTTTAAGCCAGGGTTTATGTTATACCCCAGGTGCACTAGGCTTGGCAAGCAGATACGGAAACATTTTCTGCTGTTGCACAAGCCTGAAGTGGAAGGATGCACTTTGTGGGTGTTTGGGGCCTTTTTGAGTGCGAAGTATTCTGTTAGCATGTTTTACATTGTCATTTAACCAATAAGGTGTATTTTTCAGCGATAATAATTGTAAAAGATAACATCTCTTTTAATACTGAAGTATTTTGGTGAAATGACTTGAAGAGCATTTAGTGTGCAAAGGGAGAGAGAAATGGTAACATCCAGAGGCTTGTGAAGTGTAGTTCTACATGTTGTGCTCTCCTCCGGTATTTGGTGGGTCTGTGCTGAAAAGGTAGGATGGTTTTCAAGGCCTATCAAGTGGGAACAGAATACCATACCTTTTAGAGATGTCGAAGGGCTGCCAGTGATCTGTACGTCACTCAGTGGAGACCTTTGGTGTAAGTGCGTGTCATCCACTTGATCGGATGTGCCGATTCATAAGTTGTCTGTCTATTGTCTCCTGTCACCCAACCGATGTGGCCTCTTCTTCACGTCTTCCACTCCCTAGGAAAATATGCATTGAGCCATCCTCTAGCCTCAGCAACGTTACAGAAAGAACTTGGGTCGGTTGGACTTGCTTTTAGCAGGAAAAATTTGAATCTTTCTGAAGCAAAAATGTTTCATTTATGATTCTAGAAAATAGAAAAGTCCTATTTACCTTACACTTGGGAAAAAAACCCAACATGCTAAGGAGTGAGCTGCATCCCGCCTTTCATGTGTAAATTCTACCAGAGGGCTCAGTCTTCTCCTGAATGTGGATCTTAATTTCAGGATACTCTAGTAAAGTTTAAACCAGTATCCTGTTTCAGGGTGTGGGGAGGAGGGTAGAGGTGCACGCCATGGGCCTGTAGGAATTTGCTCTCATGGTCTTGAAGATGCATCTGGTTGAGACAGCTGAGTCTGGGTCAGTCTTCTGCCCTCTTAAGATTTTGCTTCTGCCTGAATGTTGGGATGAAGGGCTGAATGTTAAGAAGTTAGGATCATCTCACAATTTAGCCATCAGCATCTTAGAAACAATGGGTCTGTTTATGGTGTAGGGTTGGGTTGAGGGGGAGAGAATTGGTATATGGTGGGGAGGTCCTGTTTTGGTTGGGTTTTGAAGACACATGATTTTAAAATGTTAGAAATGGAAAGTGGAGTGAAACCATTTTCCTTTTTTTTTTCTTTTTTTTCCCCTTGCACTTCACAGAACTCTTCTAGCATGGTAATTGTTAGGGATCTAGCAGTGGGGTGTCTTCGTTCCTAATATGGCAGATACTACATCTGCTTCTCGTGTGTTATCAGACGTGGTTTTAGTTCTGGGTTGTAGTCTGTAAAGCTCTACAGAACTGGCCCTGGTTGTTTTAGAGGCTGTTTCAGCCTGTGGTCTGGAATAATACAGTAATCGGGGACTGCAAGTGGACAGGGCTTAAAGTGATACTATCTGGGGGTGAAGGGGAGCTTTCTTGGCAGCACTTAGCCTGGAACTCTGTTTTGCATGATATGAGCCTGAGCCTGAATTTTACTGTTTTTAGGATGAAACATGAGAAGGTCAGTTTTACAGAAGGTTTATCTGTGGTGCTAACTAGTAGAGTGTTCCAAGTGAGGGGACTTTCTAAAGACTTTTTCTATGCCAATACCTGAATGTAAATACGATTCTTCAGGGCTTTAGTTTTTTTTCATTATTACCATGTTTTCCTGTCTGATTTTTTTTTTTTTTTAATCTTGTTAAGAAATATGTCTATCTTACTTTGCTATAGTTAAAAATGATCTGTTTTCTTGGCTGTGTCATCAGCATAAGTTAATCACTTGTAAGAAATGCTGGCTGTCTACTAGCTTGGTAGATGCATATGATTTTTCAGAGGTATCCTGATTTCACACTCCCTTATATTTTTTTAGGTAAGCATAAATAAATTACAGTTCCTGAAAATTCTCATGTATAAAAATCCAAACTGTTTGTGGATGTCTGCTACTGAAAGAAAATCTGTGTTGAATATTAGATGCTAAAATGTTGAACAAAAAACTTCAGAGTGGCAACAGTGGAGGAAGTGGGGAGAATAATGTTTGTTTGAAGATCAGTGCACCCTGGGGAAGAAATTTATTATTACAGTATGAGAGTAAATAAAATCCTCCTTTGGTGTAGTTTTGTATGTGTCTTTATAATTAGCTGGTTCACTGGGGGCTAGTTTCTGCTGGAGCTTGACCTGTATGGGTTTACAATAAGGGTGAACAAGAAATTTTTTTGTATTTTAAGCAGGTGTTTTTGCTTTCTTTATGACTGATATCTGTAGCAGTAACAAAGGAGAGAATTCCTTCCTAATCATTCTGTTCACAGTATGTGGGAATTATCTTGGACTTAGTGTTTCATTTACAAACTGTTTAAATTCTGGTGGGGTTTTTGTTTGGTTGGGTGTTTTGTTGTTGTTTAGTTGTGTGTTTTGTTTTTTTTTTTTCTTACATTTGTCCTATACCTGTGTTTTGATGCTTGCCACCTGTTTTTTACCTAACTGTAGCAAACTATGTGTCACTGCTGGAAGCTCCTTTTTGAGCTGCACTCTTTGCTTTCATGGTTGGGCTTGCAACCTGTTTCAAAACTTTGAACTATTGTAATGTAGGAGCTGGTGAGGTATGTTATTAGGGCCATCTGTGTAATTACAAAATGCTGATTTCAAAAATATGTTTGTATTTTGTAATTACATGTAACTAGACCACATTGCCTTGACAAGTTCAAGAGGGTCCTTCGATTAATACTTAGGAAACAGAAGTTATATAAGTAGTTCTCAGTCTTTAACCCTTTGATCAGATCTCAGCCATATATTGTTTGCCTAAATTAAGCGATATTGTTTGTAGTATGCAAATGAGAAATTTTGTGTGCTGACATGGGTGATACGGGTTGTATAAGCATCTATGACGTAAGGTCTCAGTTGGGGTATGTAATAGATGGGGAAGTAGTAGCAAGCTACTCCACCAGAAGATTGGTTTTGGTGGAGTAATAGAATGAAAGTTTTAGTGGGATGGGTAATAGGAGGCCATGATAGCAGTTCAGAAGAAACCAATGACTTTGGGCCATGGCTTCAGAGTGAAAGCTGTAGCTATAGGAATAGTTCGGTAGTCATGGCTGTCGTTTTCTATCTTGACTGCAGCTGCCCTGGCTTCTTTCTCTCTGGTCTTTACCAGGAATAGTCTTTGTAGAGTTAACACCGTCTCCTACTTGGATTTTGGTACCCTTCTGGGGATTGCACCTAGTCTGGCTTTGTGCATTCAAGTTTACTGCTGGTCTGGCCTGAGGCAGAGTTGAAAGACAGAGCACGATCCCCACTTGCAATGAAAATCTGTTTGCTGGGGGTTACCTCAAGCTGCGCTTCCCAATTTTCCCTTGTGCCTTTCTGCAGTTCTCCCTCTGTGGGTTTTTCCACATTTCATGAGCCAAACTTAGCTTAACTGCCGTGGTAAAACACAGGTGATGGTAGTCCAAAGTCTTGGAGTGCCTCCAGGCATCCCCAGCACAGGATGGGCACAACAGTTTGGGTATAGTTTCACAGCTTTGGTGGTTTGCAGCTGGGACAGGCAAACTCTGCAAGTAGCTGTGGTTTAATTTGAAATGAAGAGCATGCCTCCCACATGCTCTCCCAGTGGCCACCACTGCTGAAGGGGCTAGTGGGTAGGGTACTTGGTCATTTGAGAGCTAGGGAGTGCTTTAGGCACACTTTGTGTTGCTGATTTCTCCCAATGCCATGCCAGATCTAAGAAGCTAGTGAGTCATGCTAGTGACACTGTTTTTCTTTGCTCAGGTAAAGTTAATGAAGTTTCTAAAATCTGTTTGTCAAGTTTTCTGCAAAGGTTTTGAACAGTGAGCAATCTGTAATGGGGCCATTTTGATTTTTGGAATGCAAATGCTGTGTGATTCCATGTTCTAAGTGGAGTGAGTTTGTGTATTCCTTCAGTTCATAAGTCTCAGATTTGCTCAATTGTGGCACAGTTACTTTGTGTTAAGAGAAGTGTATTTAGTGTCAGGAATTGAGTGTAATCAGCATTGCAGATGAAAGGCACAGCATCCTGATAAATGCTTATTTTTACTTATGAATAAAGACAATCTATGAACTTTTGGGATGTTTTAAGGGTATAGCTTGTTCAGAAATGTGTGTCACTTCATTACGTGCAGCATTTTCTTCCACTTGATTGGCTGCAACTGCTGATCATCACCTTTTCTTGTACACGGACTGAGAAGCTCCTTTGAATGTTGCCAAGGCAGATAACTACTGCCCAAGTCTGTGAGCTGATCTTCTGTATCCTTACTCCCTCTTCCAGGCACAGGGGACATTGACCATTGCTCCTGTGAGTAGACTGAGCTCCCTGCATCGCAAGCAGGGCAGGTGGGAGGCTGTTGGCCAGGCTCCATCCGTTATACTGCCACACTCGGCGCTGCCTGCCACCATGGCAGCCAGGGAATAAACCCCGCTGCCTGTCCTGCCTGCCCAAGCAGCCTAGATTTACAGGGTTAGACTCTGCACCAATTAAATTATTCTACCGATGTATTTTTATGAAGAATTGAAACTAATTGTTTTCCTACTCATGCGTTTACAGATAGAGGAGTAGTTTTTCATATAATTCCATGAATTATTGATCAGTCTGGACTTCTTTTTCATTTTAGATCCTGCTGTTTTTATTGAATTCAAAGAGATGTCCCTGCTCTGCAGCATCACTGAGATCTGTGGGGCAGGGAGGGGGGATACTCCATCAAGTTCAGCGTTACAGTGAACTAAGAGTGTAGCTACCAGAAAGCCCCGTTGAACACAGTGATAGTTCAGCACTGATAATCCCCCTTTTCATGATATGCTTGTGTGGTTAGCAGCAGGTAGGCGGTAACTCCAGGTCACTGTGACTTTTTTTACCTTAAGCAAAGCAGTGTGGTTGGAGAGCTGTGTAGCATTTACATGTGTATTCTCATGTCCCTGTCCCTGTGGTGATGGTCTAGAAGAGACTTAGATTGCAATAACAAAAGTTTTTTAAAGTTTCTGTATTATACTTTTAATGGTAATGAAGGGATGGGGCAAAAAAAAAATCATATCATATTGGTATGATGTACTTTGCTAAGACAACTGTGTGTTGCAGTTTACCTAGACAGCAGGATTTGGTCTTAAGGAATTTTCTGTCCTGGGGTAGGCAATGAGCTTGTTCTGTGTGCTGCTCTCAGCTCAAAACATAACCATTTTCTCTGTGACCTGAGCACGTGTATTTTTTTCCCTCATTTGTAAGAACTGAAGACTGCTTTCTTGCACAACATCCATGCCTGTACCGGCATTGCAGTTCATTTCATGATCATGTTCTCTCTTATACAGAAGTCCACTCCTGCTGCTTTGCATGTGGCATGCTCCTGTGGTGGCTGCGTTTCAGTTACTGCGCAAATGTCTTGAGTGCCTCTCTTGACAGAGAGGCTGTAGAAATACCCATAATGTTGCTGCTGCTCTAATCCTGCCCTTGAAAGCAAGAATGTTTATGGAATCTTGGTGTTATTCTTCAGGCCTTGCATTCCTCAGTAAATAACAGTATTTGACTGTAAAATACCATTTGGGGTTTGAGTAAGGAAATGCGTGAGAGGCCCAAATGCATGAATTGGGACGCTCTCGTTCTGCAGCCTGTGTAGCGATTGGGTCTGCCTTCTGTGCAGGGAGCAGAACAGGCTGTGAAGTCGGTTTGTGAGGTTGTGCTTTAGCCCTTTGTTGCATATCAAGTGCTTGAAATTTGCATTGTCTTCCCTCTTCTCCCTCTGAAAAAGAAACACCCCTCTGTTCTTACTCTTTTCATGCAGAATTAAATGAAGTAAATCTGGGATTTTTATCAGCTGGATGTTCTGTGGCTTAATGCTCTCTGTAACAAAACACGCTGAAGTTGATTCTTTCTCCTCTCTGACAGTAATGAGGGGTGGTAACTTGAGACAGGATGCACCTTCCCATCCTTCTCTGATAATCTAGTCAGCTTGGAAAAGCTTAATCACTGTGGCCTGGTTAGAAGTGTTTACTATGTGCAGGCAGGGAAGAACTGCAGCACTTATCACCCCTCCTGTTTTTCTTGTCTTGAGAAGCTTAAAACTGTCACTCCTCAGGAATTCCCCACGATGTTTCTCTTGTGTGCTTGTGTTTCCTAAATGACCCTTATCAGTAGTGACAGGGCTTTAGTGACCAGCTGATCTGCCTCTGGGTGGCCACTCTTATCTTGCCGCAGTGACTTTATTTTGAGAGTAAATTCTGTTGGTCATAAATGGAAATTACCACAGTTCTTGCTGGCTGTTTGAATCCTGCTTTAGAAGTTGGATAACAGTTTTTATATAAGATCCCTTAAAAAAAAAAAAAAACAAAAAAAAAAAACCACCCAAACAACAAAAAAACCCCCCACATTTGGGCCTTTCAGACTCTGTGCCTTTCTGGTGGTCAAATATGGGAGCAGAAAATGTTTCTGCCATTACCAGTAACGTAAATTCAAGCAGATCCAGTATCCTGTGGTGGTTGTGCTGACATTAAATTGTATTAGTCAGTGCAGAAGACACAGCTAACTGATGCTGATGTGATTCAGACAGTTGCCTCTGACAGCTTTGTGTTCACCACCTTCCCTTTAATCACATAAAATTCCAAAGGCATCACACTTAAAAATTTTCGTTTAGAACCTATCCTTTTTTTTTCTCTTCACTGATTTAATAAAACAGGTCAAACCTGTGTGGAGAATGTCCAGCCTTGGAAGGTGAGACACTGAGGCCTTAGTGTCCTGCAGCTGGGTTTGGTGGCTGTCCCTGTCACTTAGAAATAAAAAAGACCTGGTGTTAAGGGGTTTTGAAAATCCACTAGCAAAGAGCTCAGTCTGTTCTCCGACATACACCAGAATCTTCTGGAGAGGGAAAACAGGACACGCTAGTGGGGGGTGTGTGTGTATGTGTGTGTGTGTGTATATATATATATACAGAGCACTGAGAGTTCCCTCACTTCTTGGATGACATTAAAAAGGCATCTGTCAAGGAGTTTTCGTTTTAAAAGGACACATGGCTATAGGTTGGGACCTTCTATATGAGCAGTACACCACCCAAGCTTAAAGCTGTATACCCTGGTTTTCAGAAGAGTCCAGTAAGTGCAGTTACTCCCTAAAAGCCTTTGCAGACTATACATGGTAGCTCAGAACTCTCTTCAGCATGTGTTGCTGTGTTGTTTTACCAGAATAAAATCTTCCTGAGCAGTCCAGTAGATGCAGTAAGCAACTGCAGATAGCAAACCTACATCTAACTGAGGAGAATGTTACTGGCTCTTGCAGGGACCTCAGTGATATCATTTTTCTCTATCTTAATGAAGCATTACAGTTAGTTTACATAGTGATAAATATAATAATTATTGTAGCGATGGCTCTGTGCCCAAGATGCCTAGAAAGCTGAACATGAAATCTTTTTAATGGCACCGTAATGGTCTTTCGAAGTGTTATGGATTTCCTAGTGTTATGTGTAATAAATAATGCACATTATTTTCCAGTGGACTTGTACAACTCGACAGTATACACAAAGAAAAGACTTTATCTTGAGAAATTAGATTTTTTTCTGTGGCAACTTTCTCTAGTTAGTGTTGGGCAGTGGAAACACACTACATGATAAGCAAACTGACTACACTGGGGGGTAAATGCGTGTTTGTGGAAGTGGGGGAAGATGAGATGGAAGACACGTATTAGACTTCGGAGGGTAAGTTGGGTGCCTTCCTCTCTTTGCTAATCCATTTTTGTGCATTAATTTCTGTTTTGTAAATAATACATTTCACAGGAATACACAGACTTACCACAGTGGCTTCCTTCCCCTCTCCCCTCTTAAATCTCTCAAAGGAAACAATCTGTAGCCAGTGTGAGATGCTTGTTTGTGGATTCTGCTTCACTTGGCAAACTATGACTCTTTTCACTTTGGGTCCCATTCCTGGCAAGGGTCAAACATTTAACTACAGAAATCAGCAGGAAGCTGTTGGACCAAGATGCATCAGGCAAGAGAAAAGCTGTTTGTGGTTTGTTTTTTTTTTTCTTTGCCTCTTCCGGCAGATTTGAATTAAAAGTATGTGGAAAAGTGTTAGACCCTTGAATTTTTAATACTAAAGTGTACTCCTTCCTGTTGTTTAAAATTCTATGCCAAGAGTGTCTGCACCACAATAATTTGTTGAAGATGAACCATGAATTTTCAGAATTGGTGCTGAATCCTGTACAGTCCCACCTTCCCTTACACTTAAAGATAAGGGTTTCCAGCAGCTCTGCATTTTTAGGAGGCATGAGTCAAGTAAGAGTTAACAGTCAAAGTATTAGCATGGAGCAGAACAAAATACTGCATCCATAGCAACCACAAATAAGACAATACTAAAAGCAGTGATTTTAAAAATTCTTTCTTATGCCATACTTACAGTGTTTGTGAAAAGTGAAAGGGGAACAAGTAATAAGTTGAGAAAATATCTCTGGTAACTTTCAGAGCCATGAGTTCTTTATTACTTTGATCAATCTGAATAATTTGGATTATTCCTTGTAAAGAGCACCCCATAAAAACCATCTGGTATGGTGGTAGTGTGCAGATGACTACTTGATGAAACTCAGTATTTAGGGACTTAGTTTTCCTCTGATTTTGGTGCTTTGGCAGGAAAGGGAATGAAAAGGAGGTGAGAGAAAAAGGGTGAATAAAGTGAATAAAATAGACAGCCTTTTCCTTTAGGAATACAAAATATGTGGTCTTTCTCTTGAGGAAAGTTTTTAAAGTCTTCATTCCTGTGAATTCAAGCAGAAATAAGGGTCTCTTAAAAACTGATTTCATTATGAATCTTGTCCAGCAGGACCTTTCTAGCGTGCGTAAGTGCTTCCTTGGCCTGCGCAGTTATATTATTACAATACTCCCTTCAAACAGGGGCTTCAGGGTATCTCTCCCATTGCACCTGTAGCTGAGGAAAAGTACTCACTTGACAGCCTCACAGCAAACGGCAGCATTGTCGGGCAAGAAGCAAAAGCTGATGTCTGTTTTAATGCACAGCATTTTCTTCTTGTAGGCCCAGTGCAACCTTGTAAGTATGAAGAATTTTGACATACCTTGTGGAGCTCACCACAGACTGTTATATTTGTGTTCTTGGATGTGCCATACTCTGTGTAGGGGAAGTTTGTGTAATATATGCAGGCACCCTTATTTTGTATATTTGAGAAGAAATACGTAACTTGCACACAGATGAAGATGTTTTCATATCATGTGCAAGGTGATTAACCTGGTGAATCTTTCGTATTTTAATTATCCTCTGTCACCCTAAAGACTATTGATTTACAGGACTGAGTAATTCCTGGCTAGTAGTCATCGATCATGCCTGATGTTACTCTGTTTCAGTTATACTTCATTTCTAGTCCTAACCAGAGACTCCGCTGGTCAACCCACAATGCCCAGATGCCATTTAATTGCAGTGGTCAATATGTTGAAATACTGTGGTGGATGTGGAGGTCTTGTGTCTTTTCCAAGGTGACTGGAAATGCTGGTTATGTGTTCAGTCACATTATGCTGAGTGCTGCTCTGGACTGTGGGCTCTTTCTTCCTCCTTGCATACTAGAAATAAATGGGTTTGCTTTGCCCTTTTGGACTCCTGCTGCAAGCTGATGTGCTGTAAGATGTTGCCAGTACCTCTTTTTCCTAATGGTTTGAAAAAAACATAAAATCTTCTTGCTTGGTGGAAACTTGAGTTTTCAAACCATGTGAAGTGGGCTCACTGGTGTCTCCTCATTTGTCTCTTTAGGCTACTGGGTGGCTGCTGGTGGAACAGGGAGGCTAGAAGTGAGAGGTCGGTGTCTTAGACTGATGCGTGGTGAAGAAATTGCTTTAAGAAGTAGAAACAAAGTCCCACTGCCCGTGGAATGCCAGCTAGTGTGGGGCTGCACAGTGTTAGAGCTGATCTGAGCTGTGTGGTGTCTGTCACCGGGATTGTGAAGCTGTGTGGCTCTTTCTCAGAGCACACATTGGCCCAAGTAAAAGGAACAGGGGCGGCCGCAGCCCCTAAATCTGCTGTGCTGAAATGCAGTGGCAGGGATGCATGAGTAGTGGTAGTGCTGAGAAAGGAAATGGGGCAGGAGATGTCCGGTTGCAAAGAGCCGGAGGGGTGGGTCTGTTGGTTCAGACTCTGGGCTGGAGGTTACCATGTCCAAAACTGAAATTAGGGATAGACAGCATACTTCCTATGCCCTCAAGTCAATCACTTAATCTGAGTTAATTGACTTAACTTTGTGTGGTTTCTTTCCTGTTTAAGGTAGGAGTGATAGTGTTAGCTGCTGCTGTCTCTCTCAGGTGTGTTAGGATTAGTGGGTTAAATTTAGTTAAGACATGTCAGGCAGAAGTCGGAGATAAATGTAGTAAAAAATATTGCTGAAATACCATCTAGGAGTAATCTTCTTGTTAACTTCCCAAGCACAAGTCTGCTTTAGAGGGGGGGATTTCCAAGTTGGAACCCTTTAAGGTAGAACAAGTACTGTAATACTGAAAGCTTCTAAATTTTAACAAAGTATGATTATTATTGTCATCTTGTCTCTTCTAATCAGTAAACAGGCTTGTTTGCAAACAAATTAGTTGTATATAATCAAACGAAGCTGTCACTTTAAGGCTTCCTACAACGTTTTAAAATAATGATTATATCACAGGGGTCAAGTAGGTGTATTGGTAAAAAGGATGACAGGTTGCAGCTGAGCTGGAGGAAATTCAAGTTGTGTCAGTTTCTGCACAGAGTTCTCACTAAGATCGGTTGTACACCCGGCTTGGGTTACCTCTTTGCAACTCCTGCTGTCTGGCACAGATACTGTTTCCCTCCAAACACTGTGGAAGTGAGGGTTAACTATCAATGGAAATTTCGACTGCCTTAAATTGGCTACTTCTCACTTCCTAAGCACGGAGTTACCTCTCCCTGGTAAAATAGCTTATGGGGTTTTAAAGTGCTTTTAAATAAATCCTTCTCAAGAAACAGTATGGATGGAATTGCCAACTTTTGGTGTGTTTTGTTTTTTTTTTCTTTTTTTCTTCCCCCTTTTTCTTTATTTTGAAAAATTTTATTTTTTAAACCTGGAAAAACCCTAAACCTGCCTTGAGTCTGTAAGAGGGGATTTTGAGGGGTTGGGTGGGAAGAGCTGCAGAAGGGGAAGGGTGTTCCATGTTTTGCTTCTCCCTTGCCTGGAATGCTTGAGATTGAGTAACCAGGGTATCGTCTGGCATATCTGAGGCCAGTGCTAAAGCTTACAAAAGAGCTTAAGTCATTTCAGTAAATGAATTTAGCTGTTGTCCATCTACATCCTGTGCTTGTTGAGACTTTGCTGATTCCCAGCTGTTTTCTATTGCTCCTGTGCCAGCAGTTGCTCCACCTCCTCTGAAGAGCTGGTGGAATAATTTGAGTGCTAACTTCCTCCAGGCAAAGTCAGTCAGGTTTGAACCTCGTAAGTGATGGGGAAGAGCAGGGCTGGCTCCGGTTTCTACAGTGGGTTGGGAGTGCTCCTGCAATTCCTCCCTCATCTTTGCAGTTGGGGTGGGAGTGACAGTGACTTCTGTCGTTGCATTTGGAGAAGTGATTTTGATATCCTTGGGAGCCTTTATCTTTTGTATACATTTAAATGCACTAGTTCTAGTGCTATAGCAGCTTGCTGTAGTAGAGGAGGAGGGAAGCAGTAGGAATGCTTTCTACAAATTGCTCAGATTTCCTGGAGGCAGTAAGGGACAAGCATGTCATGGTAATGTTTAAATTTATGTGAAATACGGCCTTTGCATGTAGTCATAGGAAGACTGTAGTTAGTAAAAGAGTAGGCGATTAAACAGGTGTTTATCCCAGAGGGTGTGAATTTCCAGAAAAGAGGAAAGATTAGTTGATGTTTCTGTTCTTCTTTTCAATATGCTGGCTGTACTGTCTGGGTTCAGGTTCTCTGCCCCATCTTATCTATAGAGGAGAAGGATTTAAGCTTTGTGGAGATCAGTCTATCATCTCAGTGATGGCTTCTATATACAAATCAATCCTATGGGATTGGTATAGTACAGAATGTATTTGGATTTCTTTTCCAAAGAACGAGGAAAAAAATGATCTATGTTTCCCACAAATTATTTTTCATGGACTGAAAAGCCAGTGTTTATTTTTTTTCATTGTTTTGTCCCTCTGATTCAGTAAAAATCTCCTAATGGAGTGTTTTTGACTCCATTAGAAGTTTTTATTAATTTGAAGGTAGTCAAAGTACAGAAACAAAATCCTTAGAAAGTTCTTTTAGTGCACTGGTTTTTAACAGACACAGCCTTGGGAAACTTTTAAGTATTTAGGGAATTATGTTATGATTTCCTTTGAAACACAAGGAATTGAGAAGCAGGGCTGAAATCTGGTCTGTGGCTCTGAATGTTTGGAGGTCTTAAGCTGTTTGTATGTGACCTTTTTGCCTGGAGTGGAGGGAAGCCTCTAAGTCTGCATTCAGTTAGCGTTGGCTGGGTGACGGGGAACATGGAATAGACTTGTGATTGTAACCTGGGAGCCTGGAAATGGTTGTAAATGGAGAAAGTGATCCAAATTTGTGCTCTTCTTGCTGAAATGCAGCCATCCTTAGTGCATCTCTCTATCCATTGGTCTGTATTACTCATGAAATACTACAGGTTCTGCTGGGACGATAGAGTAGGCATAAAGGTAGAAGTGTTAGTCAGAAATCCCTCAGAATACTGGAGGGTTTTTTTGAGACCTGGAAGAAAACTAGGGAAGAATTTAGATTTCTATCACACCTTTTTTTCTCTGAAGAAATCTCCCTCCCTATTCAGCTATAATTTTAGTAGCACAGGTTAAGGCTGGTGGCATTGATTTCAGTGTAGCTTCTGCCACTCTGTGGACAGAAGAGCTTGTTGTGTGTGGTCTGTCTTGTTTTCTTCTCTCCCCTCCTTCTCTCTCTCTCTCCCCCTGCTTTCGCTGTAATACTGAGATTCTGCAGTTTTTCAGTTGTAGTAGCTGCTCAGTGGGAGTGTGAGAACTTGTGATGTAAAGCTCAGTTCTCACTTTTGAATTTCTTAGTAATTATACAGGAAAGAAGACCATTGCTGAACTGCATGAAGACTAGCACTCACTGGCTGGTCAATGAAATGCAGTTACAGAACTCTTCAAAATAAGAAAAAAAAAAATAAATCTATAAGTGGCATTGCTTTCTTCGTTCTGGCACTTTTGTTCTTGGGGCACGTCTCAGCTCTGTAAATGCTCTTACTGAATTAAAAAACCCCAACTCTTAAGCTTTGACTAAGTAGCGGAAAACATTGGACAAAACTTAACCAGGACTTGCTGCAAAAAAACCTGTTTAAAGTGAAGTGGCTGAAATAATTTTTATACGTTAATAGGCTTGATTAGTTTAATATGAACTGAATATATGAAATTAGAGGCTGCTTTTTGCATTGGTTTCTGCTTTTGCATGTATTTTGTTCTCAGTTATGAAGGTTATGTTTTCTGAGCAGGACTTAGGAACGTGGAACATGTTATGGATACTTAACTTGGCAAATAAATCTGTCCACACCTTACTTTGCTTTTGGGAGATTTGCTTGGAGTGAGGTGGTATGAAAGTAAGAAAGATAGATGTGGAACTTGTGGGGAAGTCACAGACTTTGTAAAATGAAACCACCAAAACAGCTTCCTGGGATTGAGCTGCTATTGACACTTGTTACCAGCAGTAGTATATAAATAATGAAATCTAAAAGGGTATGAACAGGCTGATGAGGGTGGCAGGATGCTTTGTTGGTTTCAGGTGAACTGGCAGAGTTGTTTTTACATGCACTATGAAGAGTGGATTTTAAGATTTGTATTTTTGGCTGCGATATATTCATGTAAAGCTGTATGAGTGTGGGATTTAGCGATTCAGGTTTTCCAGATGCAAACAAAAGGTGTTGCATTTGGAGGTGTGCCCTTTCCAACTATGATAGCCAGAGCAAAAGTAGAGACTGTGACAAAGCCCATATAGTTAATGTTCTAGTGTGTGAAACAATCTGCTGTGTTTTATCCAAAGACACTGTTTCATCAGAGTTTCTCAGTCAGAGATGCTTTTTCTGAAAGCTGTTGGTGTCAGTTTGGGGATAATGAAGGGGGAAGAGGATTTGGGATTAAAATTACTTGCTGCCTGGTATGTGCTATAGATAGCTGTGAAATAGTGCAGTTTGTTCAGGGTCAGCTTTGCTACCTGGAAATAGAAAATAATCCCGGAGTGAAGCTGTGTCCTGCCACGCAAATTTTGTAAATAAAGGAGCCTTGTCTGGAATGACAGATGAATCCACCCAAGTACAGGGCAACTTTTCTATGTGTTGTCAGAGGCTTGTAGTCATAGCCCTGGTTTTGAGAGTAGTGTTTTCTGCACTTTTGTGGTTAAAACAAAATTTAAACTGAATTGATCAGGGGGGTCAAATAGATTTGCACATTTGATAAACAGTCTTTAAACTTGTTTCTAATAATTTGACAGCTCCAATCTACATAGTGTAAAGGGGCTGAAACAAATCCCTCTAAGAATTAAGTACCTTTCCGTTGGTGTGCTGAGCGCAGAACAGCAGTGACATTCTGTGGTTAACTGGGTTGCTGAATAATATTTTTTCCTTCGTTGAAACCTACCATTTGCTTTTGAACTTACGGATGTTCTTTTTCTGGAAAAACTGTTTACTTTGCCTCATGTTCCTGATAAAGATGTGGAGTTCAAACCAGAATAGTTTATTTAAATTTATTTTGGTAATGAAATATTAATTTATTTCTCCAATGGTCAGTTGGCCAGAATCTTAACTTTGAACTGCCACTGGTCTGTAAAGCACTTGAAAGTACTGTTGTTATAACAGGGTCACTGTCAATTTAGTTTTAGCTCTAAATTTAAGTCCTATTTACTTAAAAATTAAGAAAATAAAAAAGGCAGTGGAATTGTCTGATATGAATGTTTTCTATTTCAATCAAAAATTGTTGGTTTATATCCTCATCTGTGGACGGATCAACCCCAGCCCAGCAGCACTAATCTGGCAGGCTTTTGCAACTGAACAGTGAAACTGCGAAGTCACACTTTTTGGGGTGTGGAATGTTTAACTTTACTGAAAAGAAGGAGAAAAAAGTAGTGATGAAGAAAAGACACGAAATACATTTTGAGTCTTTCAGTTGTGGTGATTGATTAAAAACAGGTGAATAATTATGAACAACAGTTCTTAACACGAGCATTCAAGATTTCAGTACAGTAATGAGCCTTGCATATTTTCATTCTAGGATAATGTTATCAGTTTGAGCTAAGAAAAAGTATCTACAGTATGATTAATCCAGTGTTTGAAAACACTCCTTTCTTCAGAATAACCCCTTCCCTTTGAAAGGAGAATTTAAAACTTTAAAGAATCACGACTCCTCCTTATACACTAAAGTCTGTACTTTAATGTCTGTTGAAGTGACTTGTTCAAGGTCATGGTCCTTGGCATGGCTTTAAACAGGCCTCCGATGCCAGACTTGCTGTCCTCTGACATAACCACCAGACATGCTTTTCCCAAGTGCATTCTAGAACCATGATGGCTACTCCTAAGTTGAGAACATGAGAAAGCTGTGTGGAGAAGTAATGATGGAGGTCTCACCAGCCACGCTTCTAGTTTCTGCATACACAGAGTATGTTTTGAGTATGAAAAGGCAGTATACAGTCAGTTGAAAGTATAGGAATTATAGGATGTCTGTGCAGAACGTGGTCCATGTTAAAAGAATTAGGGTGAGGAATTGCAGTTTTCTCAAAGCGAGTCAGTTTGCTGAATGTAGTGCAGCTGTTATTAAAAAAAAAAAAAAAAAGGCTGAAAAGAGGGTGAATATAAACAGTTAAATGTTTTCGTTATCGTTTTACATGTATTTTGACCTATCAAGCAGGTATTTCTTGAATTCTTTTTGCTCTTGATGAATTACTTGAACAAACGTAGACTTTATCAAGGATTTATTTTGGTATCTGGTTGTCTGCAATCTGCCTGCTGTTTTTTCTCGCTGAGGTGTTGCAAACTTTTCTGCCTCTTTGCTTGGATGAAGTGAAAATCTTCAACTATAGAAACCATTTGCAGAGTTAGAAGAAATGAGAAAGTATTGACTTGCAATGCATGGATATCTTTTCTACTGACTCTTAAAGTCAGCATAGTGTTTAAAGCATCAAAGATGCTGCTACCAGAATTTTAATATGTTGCTAGGAGTTAAGGTTAAAGGGTAAATTTTTCATTGCTATATGGACAGCTTGTAACAGGGCTCGTGGAAAGCTAATGCATGAGATGAATATAAACCTTTTTTCTTTATTTTTTTTTTTCCTCCTCCCTGGGTGTACAGAAGATTTGCAGCTCATTCTGGGAAAAGGATGCAGTGAGAAAGGAGTAGGAGGGATTCAGCTACAATTTTAGAGGTTCATAGAAATGCTTGTGGAGTTTGGTAACCCCGTGCAGTGGTGTCAATTGTAGAATTGTAGTTTGCGTTTGTGGCTGTATTAGAAGCAGAGCCTGTGCCCCATTTATTCAGCTGTCTAATAATCTCAGTACTTGTCTTCTGTGCTTGTGTATCTGATCTATACTAATTTTGGTATACTGTCCTTTCTGTTTCTTCACATCGCGACACAACAAGCAGTGATACAGTGTATTGTGAAACTACTTTATTGCCAGGGTAGACCAAAAATGGGTGATTTTTAAAAAAATGTGTCATTTGTTCACACAAATTTATTGCATAAATCTTACTTGGTGTGTGTATGCATGTGTGGTGGGGGTTTTACATGGCTGTTACCTGGCACAGACGTTATGTTTTATTATGACTAATCAAATGTCTCTTGACTCAGATGGGTCTTGTTCCTATGATGATTTCACTTTAAGCTCTTGAAGGGAGCAGTGATAGGAGAATGTTTTTTCCGAATAACTTGTTGCAGGGAGTTTATCCTGGGGTGTACTAACATCCGTACTCCCTTTTCTTCAGTTCCTGGACTTCAAGAATTACTGTATATTTTTGAAGAGCCTTTTGGAATGCTCCAACAGGATGTGAATCAAAAAGTTTTCACATCTCTCCAAGTAACTTGTGTTAGGTAAACTTAATCTGTGGAACCCCTCTGGTGTCCCAGCTGCCCCCTGTAAGGTGGTCTCGGAGAGAGGGCACAGCATCTGTTTTAGCTCAAGTGGATTTGCTAGTCAAAGGGTGCTGTGTATGTCTATGATTTTCACTTTGTACAAATCTGTGAAGAGTAGGTGGCTTGCTCTTAATGTGTACCTATCCATTTTGGTCTTTCTAAATTTATTAATCAATCAGTGATGTGTATATACACATCAATAGCAAATAATTTTGAAAGTGGACTTGAATGTTTTAAGAATGCAGGTGTTCTTGTGATTACTTAGTGTTTTTCAGGTTTGAAGAGCTGCCTTGCAGGTTCTTCCCTTTTGCCTACAAAAAGCTGCTGAGGCAGTTGCTTGCCTTTTGTGCCTTGTTCATGGGTGCCCTGGTTCCACTTGAAATGGGTGTATGAAATCCAGTGCTCTGCATTTAGAGCACCAAGGTTGGTTTGTTTTATTTCCAGAGCCTGGTAAATGTCTCTAAATGTGTCAGATGCTGTTTCAGTGCTTTGCCAGAGCAGGAGTTGAAGCAACACTTGGTAATGCTTGGAAACATACCTGATGGCTTTAGTCATCCAAACGTTGCATTTTTGTCAGTGGTGCTGGAGAGGCGAGCAGAGGATTTGGATGGCTGGCAAGCTGTGCAGTACCTGAACAGTGGTTTTGAATTTCCCTTAAGGCAATAGCAGACTTCTGAAACCCATATAACAGAAAATACTAATGTTTCATGCGCTAACTGAAAACTTTTGCTTGCTTTTGGAATAGGCAGTGTGTCATGGTACTAAAAGAGATAGAAATAAACTTAAAATGTGTTATTTTCTGTTTTCCCCCCTCAACTTTAATTCCTTTGTATCTTGGCTAAGATGCTTGTCTGTAATCAGTGGCAGGTTTTTACAGTTGGCCAAATCGGCCTGTTGAGAGGGAACTGAGTACATCCCACATGGTAAAACCTTTTTATTGCTTCCTGGAGGGAAGGAGGCTTCAGATCTACCACCTGGACCCCTGCCTCTCCCTTCTTAGACCTTGCTTGGCTGCTGGACCTCTCCTGGCAGCCATGGCTGGCTTGGGAAGCCTTTCATTGCTTCCTGGAGTACTTCCTGAAAAGTCTTTAGGGGCTCAGTGAGATAGACCTGCTTGTTTCCTCTACTGTTTCCTGATGACTTGTCTACAGTACAACTTTTCCGGTTTCTAAGGGAGGGGGAGGTTTTTCTTCCCCACCCAATTGACTGGCCCAGTCACAGTTACAGGGTATTGGTTCGCCCATCCTTTTGCTCTAGGTCTGTTTTATCATTTTTGTGTTAGTTTTATTGTTTTTCCCTCATCCAGACATTTTAAAATGAACCATTTAAATTTTGGCAAACCCCTGATGGCCACAGGACTATTTTCAGTGCTTCATAGTGGAGTCAAACACCAAATTTGACCTTTCCTTCCATTACAAAGCAATGCTGCAGGTGGTAGCTCTTTGCTGTCCTTGAATCTACCTAATAAGCTATTTTGTAAAAATAATTTAAACTTTCCTGTCCAGGGATTTTTTTTTTTTTTTTAAAATGAAATCAGCCTCTGCCCCCACATATTTCCTTGCTGTCTGCCCCC
>NW_020799112.1:11871896-11899505 GCF_003259725.1 Athene cunicularia
GCCCCTTCTGTCTTTGGGGTCCCTCTCACAGCTACAAGAGCAGTTGGCATTTGTTCTGTTCAGTCTTTAACCTCAGTACTTTTCTAACTGTTGAGACTTTTGAATTCTCTGTTATGTTTGGTAGATTCACTGGTAATTTGTGATCAGAGGTTTCCCCTTAGCAGAGTGAAAATAACTTCATCACTGGCAGTTTCATTGCTACTGGTTGTGTGTTGCTCACCAGTTCAAACTATAATGTACTCAAATGCATTAATTTAAAGATAGAATATACTATGATCATGTATGAGTGTATAGTCTATTCTATGTATGTGTACAGTGTTAACAGATAAACGAATAATCCATTTGTTTTCTAAGTTTGTTTCTGGATCCTTTAGAGAAGAGAGAAAAGTTGATAGATGATCTTTCTGCTGTGTCTACTTGCAGTCTGTATCATCTGCTTTTCTTATTGTCATTACCATACAGTCAAGTGGTATTTTAACTGCAACTTCCAACTGATTTACAGTACTTATTTTAACAATAAAAATAATTTCTTCTACTTAAAAATAGGCAAATGTAGTCAGTGAATTAAGAATACAAATGTTAACTTTATTTTGGGTTGCAGAAGAGCCAAAACTGTGTACAAGTTAACTTGCAGTGGTGGCTCAGGCTGTAATTAGATGTAAGAAACTGGAAGTACTGTTAACTGCAGTATATTTCAGGCTTCTGAATTTCCAGAGCTTTGACGTGAAGGACAATAAAGTGTAGCATGTGGGAAGGAAAAATCAGGACAGTCAGTCTGTTACTTGTGAATAAATTTTTTTTTTAAAGAAGTATTGTCAGAGCTGACAACAGTCTAGATGATAGTTAAAGAATTACCTAACTCTCTAGCTCCTGCATCTTGTACTTTAAGAAATGCAGATAGTTACCTGCATCTTCAGGCTAATTTGCTGCAGGAAGTAGTCTTAAAATTTTAACTGTCTTTCCCCTTTCAATAAGAGTTAAAAGTCCCCCAAGGAAGCTATTTAACACTAGCAGGCAGTTCTTACTGAAAAGTCTTGACGGTTCTTTTATTTAAAGTAATTGTTTTATGGAGGGTTCTGTTTTCATTGTGCAATTAGAAGTAACAAAGTACAGTGTAAAGGTTTCCATTTAAGTTCTTACTGCCACTCCACACACCTGAACTTGCTGATTTCAACAGCCTCTTCTTAGTTTTGGTAGCAACAGGTATGGTGTGGTGTGTTGAATGGTCCTGTTCTTACAGAAGCTATCTAATGTGTAGTGCGTATCTGCTGCTTAGATGTGGGGAAGTGAGAGTTTGGGTTGGAAAACTGATGAAATGGGAACTTGTGGGTTTTGGTTGTGTCTCGTTTTTCCTTGCTGCAAAGGAAGTGCAGACTTAAGTGTTGTGGTTTTGTCTGTAAGAGCATGTATGATTTTGTAGAGATGTACTGACTTCAGTTTGGGTTCATCTATGCATTCAGATTTGAGGACTTGATTTGCAGTGCAGGCCTTGAAGGCTTTGAGTGCTAAGCTGCTTTGTTTTCAGTTACTGACAGCAGTTTCGTTTCACAAGCCCACCTTGCATGAGCCTGCGTTAGGAATGCCATCTTTCCAGAGCGGTCAGTGGTCTGGTCTAACTTACCCTTTTAATTTATCTCAGGGATCGCTGATGGTACGGAAGCAACCTGTATTTTACTGCATATAAAACCACACACCGGCAATGTCAGTGTGATCAGATAGCAAGTGCTGGGGTTTTGGGTATAGCATCAATGTGTTTTCCTACCTGTTAGGCAAGTTGCTGATTCCCATCTCTTGTTGTACACAGAAGCACCTTTGAAAGACTGAGACCTGAGCTCTGTTATGTCTTTGGCTTCTGTAAAGCTTGAGCTTGAACACGTGGCTGTGCATCTTAGTTGCTCAAAACTCGTATTATTTTGTATTAGTTCCCTTTTCCATGAACAAGTTCTTTCTGTAGCTGAAATGAGCAGGTAGTCTGATATTTTATATTATCTGGTGATGACACCATTCTCTCTAGCTTGCAGTAGTCCATATGAGTCCTTACTGGTGAGTACTTGGCAGGAGAAGAGGGGAAGAGGAAAGCAGTAGATGGCAGCTTGTCAGTTAAATTAACAATTATATTTTTTTTCCTAATAGTATTTTATTGGGGGGGGGGAGGAGAGAAGGAACAGAAACTTCTTTTCATAATCTCAGCATCACTGAGTAGCAGCAAGCCTAACAGCTGCAATCGTCTGCTCAGTGGGGACCTGTCGCTGCCAGAAATTGAGCTGATAATGATGAGCAGCTCAGTAGTGTAATTAAGGTCATATTAACTCCAACAGCTCCTCCTACCTTAAACATAAAAATCCAGGAAACCCGTGGTGCAGGAGAGGAGTTCAGGGGTGGGTCCTGTTAGGTAGAGCTCTGAATCTTTGTGTTGAAAAACAAAGGGAAGGTCAGAGAAATCCAAGTTGATCATGGAGGAATGTTTGATACAAACATCCTATGGTTTCAGGACATCATATTGTCAGAGATACTTCTTCAGCTACCTTTCCACAGCACAGACAGCTCTGCTGTACTGGAGGATTCCTAAAAGTAGCTGGAAGGGTTTCGTTGCTTCTGAAACCGGAGGAAGGTGGTATATAAGCTATCATCTAGTCCATACTGTGGTGGGGAGAGTGGGTGAGCAAGGCTTAGAGATCCAGGAGATTCCTTCCAGCCTTGGTGTTTTTTCCTGAATTTCTGAGGTGTGATGTATGAAACATATCTGAAAAGTTTTGTCAGTAAATGCTGACAACATTGACTGTGTCATTCAAAGGAAAGCAGTGCTCTGTTCAAAATTAGGGAGGTATTTCTGCATTCTTTGAACAAGTGCTTGAAGTAAAACTGCATATGATACGGGTGTACTGTAAGGAAGCTCATTTGTTTCATTTTTCGATTCAAAAGACGACTTCTGGCTGGTATGACATCTTTGCAGGAGCTATTGTATTTTAATTTACTTCTCCAAATGTCAGATATGGCTATTCTGCGTTGAGTTCGTGACCTCTAAAAGGATAACATCATCATAATTTTAAGCTGTTAAGAAAGCTTCTCTTGTACTTGATGTAACTTATATGACAGGTGTTTCAACCAAAGATTTTTAGTTGAAAGTGCTTCTGGGCTAAGACTTCAGAGTTAGTTACAGCGCAAAGGAAGTCTGAGGCTAAGCAATGAACTTCTTAAAATAGGGTTCATAATGCAAATTCTTAACTGTAGCAGCATTAGTGGTGGTTGTTAAACTGAAATACAGTTTTGGAAAAGATGTCTGTTGGTAATAGGCAAATTGATCAAGTTGGGCTTTTTTTTCTTTGAAATCAGCCAGTTTCCCTGATAATGTGATTTAGGTGAAAGAAACACATTTAAGAGTTTGGAAGAAAATACTTAAGATTGGTGATAATGTGCAGCCTTGTGCTGCTGAAATAAGTTGTTGTGGCTTGGGAGCTAAGTATCTGACCAAATGGATGGTTTATTGCAGCCTGACACAGTGTCTCATTGTCTTGCAAGGGCAAAATGACAAGTTCCTCTATGCAAATCCTCCTTGGGTAGCCCCAGAGCAGAGGGCTGTGCTGCTTACCCTTCTCTATACTGTGATGTAAGCGTAGCTGTAAGTAGTAGCAGTACATTTTTCAGTGGTTATTAAAATCCAAGAATTCTTCAGAAGAGTAGCCAAGTGGAGTTGAAACGGATTTGCACCCTATACAGGAATAATGTGCTTCTCTTGTATTTGCTATGTGGATTTTAAAGCACTGCAAAGCCAAAAGTACTAGGAAAACTTAGTTTGTAGTGACTTCACAGAAGTATAAAAGTATTGATTCTGTGTAAGCTTTCATCACTGTTTTGTACGTCAGTCTTGTCATGAGGTGGTCAGTTCCAAAACCTTGTGAGTTCAGTATGCAACGTTGCAGAGAATGGTCAGCTGCACTGAGGATCCAGTCTGGTGTGACAGGGGCATCGAAGCTTTGTGAGGTGCTTTTCCCAAGTCCAATCCATAATTAAAAACACACCTCAAATCTTGTTCTTGCACTTTGGTCTGGTTTAATGCATGGGGTTAGAGTGATGGAGTGACGAGACCAAGTCTGCAGAACTGTTCCTCCCTCCTGTTTGTTTTGATGGCTTGAAATTACGTGGTACCCTGTCATATCTGCATTTTCACTTACCCTTTCTGAAATGAAAAGTGGCCATCTTGGGAGTGTTTTGAAATCTTCTACACAGAAAACACTTTCATATCCTCAGAAAAACCGGTGCTCTCCGATTTATTTGTAGTCTTGATTCCTTAGAAAGGAAAGTAATTATGTTGTTGACTCAAAGTCTCTTTAATGTTTAAGAGAACAGGTTTCTGTGATTGCATTTCTTGTATTTTTTGTGTTGTTTTTCTTTCACTTTTTTGAGACATCAGTTTCTTTTGCATAAAGATTGGCAAGTGTTGCCTCTAAAAGGCTTGTAGTGTATCTCCAGAGTTGCTATTTTCACACATACCTGGGGAGGATTCTTGCTCCATGTTACTGGGAAGCTGGAAGTGTTTCTTCTCCAGGTGGCTGACTGAGAACTTGGGTTTTCTGTGCTGCAGCTTTCTGAGTAGAGGTGGTGTTTTCCTGTACCAGAGGATTTTTATGTGCCAAGGATGTGTTTTTCAAAGAAATGCATGCATGTAAATCAGTCTGTGTTTATGATTTTTTTTTTTCTTTAAATTTCAGGGTGTGGTTATAGCAGGCTGGCTTTTTCTGTACTCGAAGTCATGCAGAACAAACAGCAACAACAAAAGGGGTGAAGCAAATGAAGTGCTGGGGATACAGAGGGAGTGTGTGCTTTTAAAAGTGGTGATTAGGGAGGGTAACTCAGTGCCTCTTTCTCCCGCCTTTGCGAGGCTCTGTGTCTGATTTAAGCTGCTCCAGGCACTGCAACCTAGTCTCCGCAAGCGTGTCAGCGTGAGGCACCTCGCAAGGGGGAAAGGAGAGGGTGGCCTGTTGCTGCCCTTTGTGTGTGTGTGTGTGTGTGTGTGTGAAGAGGAATGACATGGAGTTTGGCTTTCCACACAGCTTTTTAAACCCGTATCTCCCCAGACTTGAACTGAGGATACTTGTTTGCCATTAGTCCTGAGGTTTTGTTGCTGTTTGTATCCCAGAAAGAGGTTTCTCCTGGCTCTATTTATGAGCCAGTGCTGTTTGAGCTGGCTGTGATTGGGAGGAAGGAGGGAGGCAATGAATGTTGTGCCCTCTTGTTTTTCTCTTGTACAGGAAGAAAAAGCTGAGGAGCCTGTCCTCCTCCTCTGAGTCAGCTGTGGTTACGGTTTGCTGAGTAGGCGTGCATGTTTTGAAGGGAAAAGCAGCTTCAAATTAAGTCAGCTAAATACTGTGCCCAAATAAGTTTGGGGAAGTTCCCCCGCCTTGGACATACTCTTGCTAGAGCTGACAGTTTGGGGTAAAATTGGCTTATGATAATTACTGAAACTATTGTATGCCTTGTGTAATTGTTGAGCCAAATAGAAAAACAGATTCTGTTCCCTGATGAGTTCTCAATTTTGATAGCTGTTGTTACCGCAGTAAGTTGAGGTACTGAGCTGCAGTGAGAAAGTAGGATTAAGTATTACACCAGCAGTATGATCTCCCTGCTGTAGGTATATCTAGATCTTGCTGGTACAGCAAGGATGAGCTATCTGCATGTGTGCTGTGCATGTTGGGTGACTTGTGGCCAAGATGAAAAAAGAGGGTCTGGAAGAGGACTTCATAAAATTAGAACATAACTGGGGAGGCAGAAGTGAGGATCTTTCATGTGGTAGAATAGAAGAAGAAAGGATGCCCAAGGAGTTCCTGTAGGAATCTGACAGCACCAAAAGTTAATCTCAAAGTTGATGGGTAAATATAATCATATTATGAAGCAGCTCTCTAACAGTATTAGAAAATAACACACAGAGAGAACCCCAATTTCTCCATTGTTGCGTTTAGCCTGTCATTGTCAAACATGGCAAAATCATTTAGTTGGGAACTTCAATTAAAAAAATAAACTGATGCGTAAATGTTTGTTTTCAGCAAATGCTTTAAGAATGTAATGCACTTAACATTTGTGAACAGTCCTGTTGATATCGGTGAGTACTCCAGGAAAGTGAGAACTAACTTCAGTTGGCACTGGTTCTTTCCATATGAAAACAAATGTGTGCTCTGTAAGGTGTCCTGCTTCTCTTTTCCTGTATCAGCTGTGGAAAGTACAGGGACACTTCAGTGAATTTTTAACTGAGCCACACACAGATGCTTTTAGATCAAGTGGTGACACCTGCAGTCACAATTATCTGTACAGCATTGAAATATTAGCTATAGGTGATAAGGAGTGGAGTGACAGGTGAGTGAAAAGGTTGGAAGTACAAGAATGTGCCATGCAACAGTAAAATGGGTGACCTGTTGTTGAGATAAAATGGAGGTAAGTGAAGTTCCTGTTTCAGCTGTGACTCAAGGACTGTGCTCAGGAGTTCAGTGTTAGGACACAGGAAGCAGCTGATACTGGCTTGATTTTTGCATGTGATCTCTCCAGTGTTTTGTGGAAAAGCTTGGCTCCTAACTGTACACCTTCTGATGCTACTGGTTGTTGCCAGTGTGACAGGAAAT
Source organism: Athene cunicularia (assembly GCF_003259725.1). Classification (NCBI taxonomy): domain Eukaryota; kingdom Metazoa; phylum Chordata; class Aves; order Strigiformes; family Strigidae; genus Athene; species Athene cunicularia. The sequence continues at coordinate 11,878,508 of NW_020799112.1, forward strand.
GCTAATTCCTTTTGTCTTTAGTTGCTATGTCTTTGCTGACAGCAATAGTCTGTTCTTGTTTTGTGATAGAGATGGAAACTAATTTGCTCTGCTTTTTTTGGTGTATCTTATATATATTTTTTTTTTCCTGCAGAAATGAACAGAATATGATTTGTAGTGATTTTTTTTTTTTAATAGACAAACTGATCTGAAATGAAATGTAAATGATAATGTGTATTTTGCCAGCACAACTGGAATTCTAAATGTACATCCTGTTTGTCATTTTGTTTTGCTGTTTTGGGAGAACTTTGATCATGGTGGAGTTGCAAGAAAGTACATGATGATGTTTAAATGGAAGAGGAACGTATAAAAGCTGTTTTACTAGTCGTAAGCCAACACTCAGCCTGTATAAGAGACTTTGAGCTGACACCCCCAGGAAAAAATAGAAAAAAATGTGGGCTTTCTGGCTGGATGCAAAATTAATACTAATCTATCTCCTAGTTTCTGGTTCAAGGTGAACAAGTTATTTTTGTCACTAAATGTTGTCTTGGGTCTTGGTAGATTGCTGAGATTTGAGACCAAGTTTCCTCTTGTGAGATATGTTCTCTGGTACTTGCAGTTTGTGGCTTCAAGGTTGGGTGTTTTTTTTTTTTTACTAGAAGCTTTAAGTTAGCTATAGCGTGTTGGGCAGTATTTTGTGGCTCATGATGTTCAGGTACATGTGATATTCTGTGTACCTTCTAGGACAAAAAGTGTATCTCTGAGCTGCTTGAGATTGTGGAGTATTGAGGATAAGACAGAAAATTACTCTTATAGATTGTCATATTTTCTGTACTGAAAATATCTGATGAGCTAGAGGAAGAGCTGTGATTTACAGGCTATAAAACCAACCAAATGTGGTGTTTATCTGAGAAGTTTGATCTGCCTTTGATACTAAAGAGCAGGATGTTGCAGAGAATACCATGCTCCAAAGTTAGATTTGGTTTTTTTGTTTGTTTTTTTTTCCTTTTTTTCGGTAACCTGAGTGACCTATTTCACTTAACTCTGAGGCTGTCCAGAGACTTTCTCCCATCACATAATACCTTTGCCAAAGGACTTATTTTGGGAGCAGGTACACTGAATTTAAGGGAAATCAAGCAGCTTCATGCGAAGAAGCTTCAAGCCAGTGCTGTGAAAAAGGTTGATCATTGTGTTGTGTTTTTTCCTCATAAAAGTGGTTTGATGTTGTGACACTCCTTTGTTCATTGAAGCAGCGTGAAGATACATACATATATAATGTATGTGTTTATTATGTGTATATATATGTACACTTATATAAAAATAAGAACATTACTACTAACTTTAGTTGATACTGTTAAAATGTAGTCAGTGCACAGTAGCTTAGCTCAGGGCATGTGCCTGTGTGCAGTGAAAAACTGTAACTGCTTGGTGTGTCTTGGCCAAACAAAAAATTCAGTTTCAACAAATCAGGCCAAACAAGCAACAGAATGGGCGCTACCCCCTGATTTATCTTACTCTGTTTGAAGTAATGATATAGGAATGTGTTCTGCTTAGCAAACTGTGCATGGTTTGGGTGGTTTTTTTTGTCTTGCTGTTGAAGTGCCCCATACTGCACAGATGATGTATGTAAGAGTTTGGTATTACAGTTCTGTTTTAAGAATTTTCTGTCCTTGCAAGTGCTGTTTTAATTAAAACAGTTCTACAGATGTAAATGGAAACCATGCCCATAGAAAACTGGTTCTGGAGTTTTGTTCTGGATCAAGAAACAATCTCCTTCAGAGCTTGTGTGTTCAACCATTTCTTCTTGAGTATAAAATCTTTGGTGATCCCACCTGTGGGGAACAACAGTTGCAAATTATTTTCTTCAAATGCCAGTGGGAATTTCTCCCCAGAAGTATTCTTTAGACTTACATAGGCAACTCACAAAATATTTTACAAATAGTTCTTTTGGGGAGAGATGCCAGTTGTGGTTTATGTCTTTCGATCTGATAACAGTATGGCTGTTTTTCAGAGGCCATGACTATGGATAAAAAAACCCCAACCTTTCAGGTTTCACAGTTGTGTGACAAGATGGAATGGAACCTTAGAGGTGATGTGGGTTGGGAGTGGGGGGGATGCTTCCTGAATATTTTGAGTGCCTTTTTTGTGAATCTGAGCTGATTGATACGTGTGTGGAATAAACAGTCATCTCTCAGGAGTTTTACTGCCTCTTTTTGGTAACTGAATACATCCAGGTGGGTCAGATGAGGTAATGGTTATTTGGTTGGGAGTTTGCAAACCCTGTTTTCTTTTGAAATGCATGCGAGATGATGGATCACTGCTGAGGATCTTGCACCATTTCACAGTATTCTGTGGGCACTTTATGAAATGTTGACATTCAAATATCTGCACCTTTAATCCGTTTGATTCAAGTTTGAACTTGTCTGAATTTTAAAGGCCTTTCAGCTCCCCCTTCCTTTTCTGATCTAGAAAGAAATTGTTTTGGTGATAAAGATGTAGCTGGGATCTTGGGTTAGTTCTGCAATACTTACTTTTCCCTAATGTAAATGTGGTCCATCCTTTCTTCCTACATGGCATAAAATGAACAAAATAGTAGGGCAGGCCTGCTTTTCCTGCTTGTGAGTTGGTCAGATGCCTGCTCTCACTTGCCTGCTCTTTGGGCTGGGGGCCTCTCTGGAGGTTTAGTGAAACGGAAGAGAGAAGTTATTTGTCATCTTTTACATTGTCAAATTATTCTAATTTGGGAATAAGCAACTGCTTCCTTAAGGGAATTATTTATCTTTTTGGAAAGTTGACTGTAAGTCTGTTATTAAATAGCTTTGTAAGAAGTGGATTAAAACTCCTGATTAATTGTTTAGCAGATTTTTTTTTCATTATTCAACAGGAATTTGTTTGTTTAGCAGGAGAATCAGAAATTAGTAGTTCAAACTGATGGTGACAATTTCAATAAATTTTTTTTTTTTTTTCTGATAATGAAAAAGTCCTTGGTCAGGCCTCAGCTCCCTTAAGCATCTGTCCTTAGTTACTCAAGTTTTTGGGCAATGCTTATAAAAATTTTTCTTAGCATTCCTACAACTGTGCAAGTCCTGAGCATAACAGGTGGGTTCTTTACCCTCCTTCATGCACCTTCCTCACTCCTAGGCACATTTTCTATTTAATGTTTCTTTTTGCTTTTTTAAAAAACATTTTGGAAATTCCCTTTTATAACTACAAACAGTATACTGTATTGCCTGTGATTTATTAGTACTGATATTGTTATGGCACGTTTGAGTCTTGTTCTACCTAATTAAAATGTTCTGAAGGAATCCTGAGCTGCAAGTAACACGAAGAGAAATGAGTAGTAGAGTACCTATGCATGCATGTAAGCTGGGGATGCACGGGAAAGCTTTTTCATCACTTCTAAGCAACCAAAATTGGAGGTGATCGTTTCTTCTTGAAATCTTGTCTTACTTATTTGTTTCTCTATATACATACATCTACAGATTCTTTTCTTAGCAGCCCCCTACGCAGAGTGAGGACAAAGGCAATCTTTGAGAAGTCGGGCTGGCAGAAGAGGTGCTGTGTGAAACCCAGGCTGAGCCTGCTGGAATTCCTCTTGTCCGGTGCACAGGCACCTCCATCGGCTGTAAAGCCACTCCTGGTAAAGACGCTTGCGAAGTCTTCCCACCATCCCAAATTTCAGGGTGAGAAAGAGATGTATTTGAAAGAGGAAGGAAAGAGTGGATGGCTACCGAAAAGTAATTAAATACTTCTTAAAGCAGATTTTGTCCCTCTGGCTGCGTGTCGGCGAGGGGCAGAGGCTGCGGTGTGTACATGTCGGTGCTCGGGCTCTGCAGCTGGAGCTCCCGAGCAGCCATTTATGAATGAGGCACCAGAAGGGGAGGAGGGGATTTCAGCTACAATAACAGCCTGCTACTAGGTTTCATTCACTCTTTGCAATCTCAGTGTAATTGACGCTCTATTTTAATAATACTATGTCCTATTTTGTAAAAACAAAACACAATTCTCTTTTTTTTGTCATTGAATCTGTTGTGTGATTTATTTCCACGTTGTTGCCTTCCTACATCTTTCTCCCTTTTCCCCCCGCCGAAGCCCACCCATATGCTAAAGGTCACAGCTCCCGGTTTTTGCTTTTTCTTTAAAACAACCTAACAAACCGCACAGCTATTCCGTTTCTTTTCTACGCCAGTTAGGAAGCATGGGCAGAGCTCTGCCCTCATGGCTCAACTCCCCCCGCTGCCCCCCATGGCTCTGTGTGCAGGTGTGGTAGCAGCGCTCTGCGTCACCAGCCCCTGCCATGGCTCTTGTCAGGGGAAGCATCAGCCCTGTTTGAGGCACAGGGAGGGCTGGATGAAGGGGGACTGTGGCTAGTGCAGATCTCCCCCTCCTTCCTCCTTCTAGCTACTTTAGGTAGCCCATTATTTTCGGCACTTCAGACCCCTTTGTTGTGACTGAATTGAAGCCGGGTGACAATGGCACCCTTGCTTCCTATTCACAGCAAAATGAAGAGACAGGCCATTGTCCTGAGCATAATTGAGCCTCTATCAAAACAAAAAGACAAAGAGATGGACAACTCAGTTAAAGCTGCTTGTTTGAGCTTGTAACAGTGAAGGCTGTTTAGGACTAGAAACCTAATTACGAACAGTAAGCTTTTTAAAGCCAGTGCAGCATCCCTTCTTAATGCAAGGCATGCAAGTTAAAAAAAAATAATCTTGAGATACTGAATGTTATTTACAAGTAATGATACTGTTGATGACACCTTACAAACCACCTACTTCCTAAACTTTTTTTTTTAAAAAATCAAGCCAGGTCCGCAAAGATGACAAGTTGAGCATCAAGAATATCTCCTCAGCTTAGACGGTGAAACCAGCGGTTTCAAAAAATATTTGAGTAGCATTTGCTTGGTTGAGTTTATATTGTTCTGCAGTTTTCACTTGCCCCAGTAAAGTAATGGTATTAGCTGTTGTTTTTCCTGTCTTCTGAAGTCTCAAAACATAATTAGTCATTTTCCACTTCTGCTGCATAAACTACAGAATTTTTCTGTAACCAGTCTCATAAGAACTGTCATAAAATGGCCAGAAACACTCCATATGTAAGTTCGTATTCCTAGCCTAGATGGGAAGCTTTACAAGTCATTTCCACTGCAGTGGTCATTTGTCGGCCATAGGAGAGTGAAAACATTTGTGCCATTTAGTGGCACGTTTATGCTGCTCATCATCCTTCTTACTAACAGCCCAGTCTCTTTGCTGATCATCCTCAAGTAAAGGGTAGTGCACATTGGCTTAAGACAATAAAAAACCCTTTGTTGTTATTTCCAAAGAAGGGTGGTACTTTGGTCATCTGACGATGTACTAGGATTTCATCCACTTAACCTTGTGCTATGTAAATGGTAATTTCCTAGAAGATACTGAAAAGTGTGCATATTCTGGTATGCCTAGTACATGTAGGGTGGCACATTTTCCAATAAGGAAATCTCTCTAAAGAGGACAGATCTCCAAGCTGGCCTGTAACTTCAGAAGGACTCTTTAAAAGGCTTATTTGGCCTGATACAGGAAACTGATGAAAAGGTTGGGAAGTATGGTGAGGGAAACCAATTTCCTGTTTTTTATGGGATCCTTTGGGAATTTTATCTAGTAGGAATGAATTATCTCAGGGGTGAGGGGAAGGTTCATGTTCATCTTGCTTTTTTTTCCTCTTAATACCTGAAATAATTTTTAAACTGGGTAGACATCTTACATTTTAGAGACAAATGCTGAACTGTTGGTTGAATGTGTTGTTGAGCAGCTCTGATTGCTGATGGATGTTGTTGTGAAGCGAGTGGAAGGTGGAAACACCAACATTTGTTTGGGCAGATAGAGTTGAGCAGAGCAAAATCTGGCCAGACCACTTTTCATTCTGGTGACACCAAAGTAAGCAGTGATAAACTTCTAATGATAGAAACCGAAGCAATCTGTTTCCCTAAAATCCATATCCTTTGTAGTGCTGAAGTTAAGGGCCTCTTTGTGATTCATATCCATTAATGTAGACACAAGTCTCTGAAAAAAAGCTTTAAGGTATGAGTAAGCTGAGGTGACTTGAGAGGGTTATGGGCTATGAAAGGCTGGCTAATAGCAACTGGAATGAGACTTCAAGTTGCTACAAAAGACATTTGCAGATTATGTTCGTTTTTCGATGATGAGTAATATACAAATAACAATATAGTGCATAAATCAGTCTTCATGTAAAGAATTAAGTACTTGGGGCATAGTATGGGCACAGGAGTTTCACCTTCGAGACCCAGCAGACAGAAAGCATTTGAGCAGTAGAACCTGGCAGACTTGTCTCTTCTTCCCCTCCAGCCTGCGTATAGTCTTATTTGCATTCCCCCCCCCTCCCCCCGAGAGTCAACCAAATCAACACTTTGTTTCTGTGTGAGTGTAGGCTGCAGACGTGTTTAATATGACCCCACCAAAGTGGTACACAGGCATCTGCAAAATCCTGCTCTAAATGTTTCAGGGAGTTTGTTGGGGCCATTTTTTATTTAAGCTTTCTATAAACAAGGAAGATACTGGAATGTTTAGGGTTTCTTTTCTGGAAAGACCTTCTCAGTGTCTCTCTCTGCAGTTCTGTATGATTTATGTTGGTAGGATGCTCAACTAAGCACATGCTACTTAAATATTTTGCAACATTGTTGGCTTACCAGGTTTAGTTCAGGAGATACCCTTGATACTGGAACCCGTGATCTCTTGCGGACCCTGCTTAGAAAAAAAATGCAGTTTGGGAGGTAGATGGTTTGTGAGTTGTCATCAGCGATATTGCTACTTGTAAATTCTTGCCTAGCTATTTTTAATATTTGGAAATGTGCAAAGCCTGTCATTATGCCAGTTTTATAAAACTGTTGAAGAAAGTGTAGGAAAGAGCTCATCTTGCACCACATAAGTGAGCTCTTCCTGTCGAGGTTAAATAAGCGGACTCTGAACTCTGCGGATCAAAGGCAGGCACACTTAGCCAAGGAGTAACTTTAGAGGTTTAGCTCCAGGCAGTGTTCAGTGGTTGCCCTCCAATTCGGAGCCCTCTGCTAATAAAACTCCTTTCTCCTTCACTGAGATTTACCTAGTTGCACATTAGGGACTAGGATTTGGAAAGGGAAGTGGGGAGGGATGTGTTTGTGGCTTTGCAGTTTCAGACACGTTCTTTGGGGGTTTTATAAGCTGTTTAGTGAAACTGAGCTGACACAAAGAAGGAAAATACCTCTTAGTTTCCTCATATTAATATATTATTAAACAAACAAACCCATAACAATTGTTAGTTATTTTTGTTATGTGGAAAATATATATAACTTTATTTTGTGGTTATCTTTTCTTGAAATTAAATTCATTTGTTGCCAATGGTAGACTAAATGAAGACTGAAAGGAGATAGGGGAAATCCTGGATTTTCTAATCTTTATATCTAGTATGAGCTAAGCCTCTATTAGGTGCTTGTTAGGTGATTTCCATTTGAGCAGTTGAACATAACAAAATTAAAGATTCAAAATGAGCCTGTGGGGTAAACTGATGGGACTATTCCCATTCTTCGTAGAGAAAACGTGTGGATAGGGCCAAGGCTGACCTCATGCAAAGTTCTGGGTAGGTATTGGGAGCTGTGACCTTGCTGCAGGTTAAAATGCACGTACTGCTAGCTTGGAAACAGATTTCAGTTCACACATTTCAGAAGAAACTCTGTCCTCGTGCGTCTTGACTGCATCTGGTTTTAAAATATCCCTGTGATCTCCATGTGAATTCTTTTTCCTATAGCATACACACTTACTGCAGTGCTTCCAGACCAGTTTGTTGTTTTGAACATAAAGAACACGTTATCTACACCTCTGCTTGTCTCACCGATTTCTTTCATTGCAGAGCTTTCTTTGCATGACGTAAATTTGCCCTCACTTATTTATGTCTGGGGCAGCAATTTTATCTGTGGTTCAGCAGCAACGGGCTGATAAATAGGGTGATACCATGTGATATTATTGGGAATTGTTCTGGGGTTTAGTTGATTTTAAGGTACTGCAGGAATGTTTTAATTGCCACTGACTTGAGCACTTCTTTAAAACAAATTAAAAAACGCAAACCCACCACCAAGGCAAAACATGGCCCTTCTATGTTTTTGTATGCTGGCGTCTTTGCCTTGGAGATAATTAAAAATGTAACTGTTCATCTTAATGGGATTTCTACAGGTCTCTATTTTTTTTACCAAGCATGTTTGGGTGCAGCTGGTTGAACAGAAACATAATAAACATGAGAAATGGCTGGCATTATACTCAGAATTTCTTAAATATGTATGTGTGTGTGTGTATATATATATATATATATATATATATATATAAAAAAAATATATACACATACACACACACATTTAAGAGCAGATCCTGTGCAGCAGCTTGAGTTATACCAAGTTGCCTAGAGAGATTTCTTTGAAGTGACCTTGGAAAGGACAGTTGCAGTTGGGAGGTTCTGGCTAGGCTTCTCATGGTAAGTGCATCTGTGTTCTGTGGTCATATAGACCATGTTGTAGTTGCAGGAGGTGGGGTGTGGTTGGGTATTATTTGCTTGTGTGCATTCTGTGGGTTTTTTTGGTTTGGTTTTATTTTTTAGACTAGTCTCCATGCCTCTGTGTTCTCCACAGATAAAACAATGAGCTTGGACATGGGTCCAAACTGTAATTGCTTTCCATTGGGGGTGACTTGCTTTGGTTAAAACTGGCCCCATCTACAATAACCTTGCAGTTTGTCCTTCTCAAATCATCATCTGTATTGGGTGCTTGACATCTCATGGCCAGGAATGAGAGTCTTTTATCATAATTTGAGCACCTTGACTTCACTGAAAGACTAAACTCTAAGAAGCAGGCTCATGGGGAGGGCAGTACAAAATGACTCGGCAGCCTTGGACTGTACAGTTTACATAGTTTTTCAGTACTGTTTAGGTATTTGCTCCTGTAACATGGTCTTGAAGGAGTCCTGTTTAGAAATGAATTTTGTTTTCAGCACAAGTTTATGGCAGTTTTGTCTCCCTTGTACGTCTCCTTCCTCCACAATCCAAACACCCAGAGCTCACAGCTAGCAGCTTTGCTTCTGTGTGTGTGTTGGTATCACTGCCATGTGAATGCAAAATATCTTAACATTTCAGCTCTGCAGGTCCAGGTTCAAACCTATGCCATTTTTCTTCTGTAGTCCTGTAATACTGATGCATGAATCAAGATGCACTCTGTTTTTTATTTTGCCTTTGCTCACTGTCATTTTTCAGGGTAGCTACTAATGTGCCTCCAGCTCCGGAACTAGCAACCATGGGGGCCCAGGAATAAAGGGTGTGAGTGTCTGCCATGACTGACCTCTTTGAGTGGACTGGGACAAACGGGTTAGGCAGAAGTAGCTGTTTTTTCCGGTAGTGTTTCTACCAGGGCAGTGAGACTGGTAATGTAAAGAAAAATGCAGGATGGCCAACCTTTACCTTAATGGCAATGCATTGCCTATGAAAGCCTTGGCTCATAGCCCAGGAAATTTAAGCAAAACAAAAAAGTGATGATTGTGGTGATAGGGATATTCTAGTTGTTTGACAGGACTAAGAGACTGCTGCTTCTCAGAAAACACAGAGCTTGGAAGTGCAGCCTTAGGGAAAAACAAAACCAAAATGACCAAAAACCGAACAAAGTACCCCAACCGACCAACCCACCCCCACCACAGAAACAGTAAGTATTCAACACTGGATATCTGCAAGCACTAGGTTACTACCTCAGATATCTCTTGCTGAAGGCATAGCTTTTGTTTGCATGGATTCTTTGTGGGATGAGGAACCCAGGCTGGTGGCAAGGTCGTGCTGAGACAGAGCTGCTCCAAGTCTGACCTTACAGGGCCTGGCCTGTCAGGAAAGGCCCTGTTTGGCATGTGATTGCCAGAGACAAGCCGCTTACGAGCTGTTACCCCCTAACTCCAGGTAGTGGAACATTTTCCGAAATAATAAAGTATCTTGATAGATAATGGAAATTTTGTCTGAAGTAATTAAAAGTTCAGTAGGCATTGGTCTTTGTGTATCATCTGACAGCTGAGAGAAGGGGAAGAGCGAAACTCAGACTCTCTAAACACACAGCCTTGTGAAATCTTAAACCAACATAGTATACAGCATTTCCTCCATGCTGGTTGTCTCCAGCTCTATCACTTAAAGTAGTACCTCTTCCAGTAGGGGTCCTTATAAAAAATAATGATGCTGCCTCTTTATTAAAAAATATCAAGATCTGGATGATGGGATCCAAATAATACACTTCTACGCTGCTTGGTGCTAAAACAGAGACCAGTAGATACAAAACTAAATGTTATGTGAGGCGCCCTTGATGATGCTACTGTTCACAAATACAGAGCCAAGCAACATGTACGTGGAAGTTGCCTCTGGATTTCTTCTAACGTACTAGAGTACTGAATGTACCGTATCAAGTTGTTATATGCTGTTTTCCTTCCACTGCCATCTGTTATCTCTCTTCTGGTCCTTATCTTTAACTCTGCAAATCCTCTTAGAAATTTCTTGAAAATACGGAAGGGGGAAGCTGGCTCTTAGGTAATGCTCTTATTCATGGAGCATTCATTTTTATTTGTACCACCCTCTTTATTTCATCCTGGTATCTTTCTGTGTATTTTGGGTGCCAGACTGGTGTGATCTAACTTGCTGACTCCAGTAATGCAGTGTAATTTAAGAACAAAGTACTAGAAATTCTGAGTTCTGTAAGCTTGTCCCTTCCTCAAAGTAAAAAAGAAATAGTATTAGATGCGCCAGCCTTTTCCATCCAAGTAACATCCAATGTATGAACAGCTTATTGTCATGGTCATCGAAACTTTTCTTTTCCAATCTCAAATTTTAGAAAACCTGAGAGTGAGTGCTTCCTATGTGTAATAACTTGAGAACATCCAGGTACTGCATGTAACTTATTGTCCTTAATGTGCCAATTGGTGAGATAATACCATATGTTTATTGTTATTGTGGGAATTTAGTTTGAACTTGGAAGGGCAGCATGAGTTTCCAGGATGCTCTCCATGTAGGATACTAATGCTCCTCAATTAGTGTTTTAATGTTCTTGCAGTAAAGTCTTCTGATCTAATGAACAAGGGGGAGTAAGAGGAATACAGGCAATAAGATGCTAACAAAGTTTATGGCATTTGGAGTGTGAAAGCAAGGAGAATTCATGTTAAGAGCATTCAGTTATGTACTTTGGTTTGTTTTTTAGGTTAAGAAACTACTATCTTGAAACACTGCAAGTCCTTATGGCTGCAGAGCTGCTTTTGAGCATTGAGAAGTTTCAAAATGGGGTAACAGAAGGATTTTTCTGTTTGTGAGGGTGGGAAAGGACATTCCCCCCTTCTTTTGGTAATTCAAAATCCTTTGGTTAACATGCTCTCAAAATGAAGGCAGTCATAAGTGATAGCTGAATATGATACTGTTTGTTCCGTTTATATAAATTTTGCTTTGAGTTAAGTTCTGGCAGCTTTGCTGAGTGGGAAGTTGATATGTTTGGCCTCTGTAATGGCTGTGTGGGCTGTCATTAGGAGGTGTTTTGCAGAAGTTGCTGTATCTTACCTTCTCACTTCGTTATAAAGCTTAAACATGCGATCTGCCCTCTCCCAGCTGGCACTGTATTTGTGGGTCTGAAGTGGTTTTAAAAACCTTGGGTTGCCAGGCTTGCACAGAATGTAACTCGTACTGTGGATCGGCTCGGAGCTGCTGCGCTCTTTCTGGTTTTGTACCCCAAGTATTTTTATTAACAAGGTACCTGCCTCTGAAGGAAAACACCTCACTATGTAATTATGAAATACTGCCTTGCATTGCAAAACAGGGTGTCCACATTCAGATAAGCCTAAACACATGACGCTAACCCAGGCTAAATACTGTATCTTGCTATTGGAAATCCGGAGTTGAGTTAGTAAAGCAGAGTGTGATGAGCTGGAAAAACATCAGGACCATGAGGGAAAGGTAAAGTTATCAGGTCAAGCAATGCTCCGTGAGGGGCTGTGCTTGATTTAGAATGGGAGAAGCTCCTTGCTGTGGTAAAAACACAGAAATAAAGCATGACAACAAATTAGCTCTTAACTAGTCAAACTAAAAGTAAAGTTATGAAGGAAAATTACCAGTTTTTCTGGCAATTTGTGCATGCAGGTTAAGAGCAAACTTCATGGAGGCCACAACACTGGTCATGCAGATATGTGGGAGGTGCTTGTCAGTGTTGTCAAATGGATGCACCACATGTAAAGAAGGGGAATGTAGTTTCTACTTTCTCCAGAAAAACAGGGGAGACTTCCCTCTAAATTATCCCTATATGTGGAGGAATTTTAACTTGCATAACCACGATACTCTCTTTTAGAGTTTAGGCAAACATTCATTGTGGAGGCCTAAAAAACATCAAGGCAGAAATGAACAGAAGAGCAGCTAGCAGATAAGCATTGCAAATGCTCAGATACTTATCTGAATCTTTTTGGTTTAGAAATTGGGTTTGGGAATCTTGAGAGAGCCTGTTCTCACGATGAGATGCCTTGTAAAGCCTGGACTCCCACTAGTCAAGAACAGCACACGTTTAGCCTTTCATTAAAAGGATTGAATCCCTATGCATAATGGAGGTGGTGTAAGATGTGCTGTGCATCTAAATATTATGGTTAGGGTCTCTGGATAAAATGTTTTAGGAAGTATGAAATTTGGTATTAGAAATGAAATATTTTGTTAAATACATGCTTTTCTTAAAGTGCTCATGATTTTCATGAATGTATTTTAAAGTGTAATACACATGTAAAAAAGCAGTACAGATAGCTATAAATGGAGAGATCTGTGGTGTTATTAATTTGTGGAGGTTTTCATTATCAGCCGTTTGAAGTGCAGTCAGTCTTTTTTCAAAGCACTCTTATAAAATGAGAAATATTTCACCCCCCTGCACACCTATATATTTTCATTCAGTTCATAGTTGGGGCCCCTGAAATAGGAAGCATTTATACTTTGCACATTTTTCTCAGTGTTAAGGTAGTGTTTGCACCAAAACCTTTAACTTCTAGTGACGTTTTGAGATGGTGTGTTTGCTAAATGAGGACACCACTTGTGAGGTAACCTTGATTAATGGGTGGTAATATTTAAAAAAACAAAGCAAAACATGCTGAACTCTCATGTTGAGATGAGGGTAATGGATATTTTTTTTTAAATAGAAAATATCTTTTGCATTGAAAATGAATGGTACCAATGGTGTGTAGGTTTTAGGAATCATGAGTGACTATTGGCAGGGGTTAATTTTAACTTGTATATTCTCTTGTCTTTGATTCTACTGACAATTTGCTTACCTGTGAGCATGAGAGTTTGTATTGTCAAGTGTCATGTCAAATAAGAGTTTTATAATGCACTTTTTGGTTTCTGACACAAGTTGCCAATTTTTGGGGGGCTATAATGAGAAGTGTCTAACAAAGATAATTCTCCTACTATGCATGGTGCTAATTGGAAAAGTGAGTGCTTCTCCCAAGCTCACTAGAAGTTTTATGCCCAAATTAGTAGAAGTGCACACCTCAGTCCAAGATGCTGTTTCAGTGAATACTGGCTTTGGAAATGGCAGTGGAGAGCGTCTCCTTTATGCTGCGTCGGCAGGAGTGTGACTGAGCTGTGGGAGTGTTACCTCAGCTACCTGCCTTACCCTGACTCCCAGGAACTGTCAGCGGGCACAGCCAGGAAGACAGGCTGTTGTGATTTTTATGTGCAGGGTTTTGTGATGTCCAGATAACCTCTAGAACTTGGGCAATGCAAGTATGGAAAGTCCCACGTGAAGGTGCTCTTTGTTGTTCTTGCGCTTCTGTGTTGCCGCACTTGCATACTTTCTGATGAGTTAGTGTGTTGTAATCCAGGCCATTGCATATTGTCAAGTCACTTCTATTTATGGTATAGAGAGGGAAGGCAGCCTTGCTAAATTCATGGGGTTTTTGACATTTTAACAATTGGCTCTTTTACTAAGCCTGAAGAGAGGGGCAGGGGAAGCTTTCTTGCATCTCCAGGTGCCTAAGAAATTTTGCCCTTTTCAGCCAATGGGCTCTAGTGATCCACACAAAGCCCTGATCTCCTGAGCCCTTAGTAAATGGGGATGTGGCTGTACCAGTGATCGTGTGATCACTGTTCTCCGAGAACCAGCCGTGTTCCTCTAGGCTGAGGGATTTACCAAGCCCAGGCTGGAGTTTGTCATGACAGAGGTTGTTTGAAGGAGTTTGTGGAATGAACTTCTAAAGCAGTTTAGGACTAATATTATTACCTTCAGAGTCCATTGAGAAATGCTGTTTTTATCCAACTTTTTCACTCTGAGTAATGTATATGTGATGTTATTGAATCTGTCAAATATATCTATAAATATTCCAACTTTAGCCAGAACCTTCTGTTACCCGAGAATAGGGAAACACATAGAATCACTGTCATGCCAAACTAAGCTCTTACATGTGTGTATTGTGGAAACATGTTAATACTCGATGGGTGGTGGCTTAAATATCTGCAAATTGTCAGTAAGGAGTCTGAAGTTAGAATTAGACATATATCTGTAGAGACCTGGGGGAAGTACTTCTGACAAAAGAGAAAAAAGTGCTTTCATAGATAATTTAGGTTTTTTCTTTTTAGAAAGCCTTAGTGAAGTTTTGTTGAGTCTCTATTAGTTTACTGGGTATGGTCATCCAAACTTCTGAGACCTCGTGTTAATGCCATGAAATGGACAGGTGCTGAAGGATCTCCGGAGCGATGAGGGGTGCAGAGGAGCTGGGGCTGGCAGAGGTGAAGCCAGACAGCTCTGATGTGAGCCAGGGAGGGACACTTCAGCCTTCAGATGCTCAAGGTGTGCTCTGTATCCATCAAGTGATTTGAATTCTCTTTTTGTAGAACAAGAGAGCATTTTCCAAATACACTGTTGTGTCTTAAAGCATGATTTTAAAAGCATAACCAGGTAAGGTCTCTGACAAAGTGGTTTTGCTCCATTAGCTTTTTCCCTATTTTCTATATGCCTCTTTATGCCTTAGTACTTAGAAAGCCAGGCAGTTCCTCCATCTGTAAATGCATCTTGGAAAGTTTTTTGACTTATATTTTTACTCTATATTCTGTTTTTTTCTGCAAGTTTTGTAGCAGGCATTTTGCAGAAATTTGTCATAAATTTTGTTTAATTGCTGTGGCTAGCACCTGTTGTTTCCTTTATGCCTAGTATGGTGGGTGTTTTGAAGTGTAGTTCAGATCAATGTAACCTGCACTGATGCATTTATTGTAGTCTTTTTGATGCACTTTCAAAACAAAACAAAATAACATGATTTATTGCCACCTTGGGAGTAACTATCTGTGCTCTTGCAACTGGCCACATGTACTGTGCTTTCTTCTGTTGTAAAGAACAGTCTAATTATTTGGTCTCATAGCTGACTTAACGCTATTATATTCAGTTTACACAGAATAATATACTATGTTGTATGTAAATAGTATACTATGGTAAACCTCTGGCTTTGGGGGGAGATGGGTACTAGTATGGGCTGCTAGTACTAAGTAGAATTAGTGCATATTTCAGGTGGGCAGGGTTGGGCACTCCTGTTACTCTGGCTTGGTCTTTTCCCAGCCTGGGTACTTCCTGGTGCAGCTGACATAAATAGGTTTAATTTCTGAATGTGCTTATCTGTGAGGTGGGGTAACCAGCTGAATAATCTGTTTGGAAGAAGTGTTTTGCCCAGATTTGTCCAGAGCCACGGGACAGCTAGACCTGCAGCTGGGGTTTGGGTTCCTCAGACGCTGCATACTGGCAGCACTGTCTAGGACATAAAGGGTGGGCAGGAGTGCTGCCAGTGGTGTACTGGGGAGCACTGGTGCCCCTTTGATGTTGCTAGAACAGGTTATTTTCTAATTTCTGACATGAAGGAGGAAAGTGAATCAGTACGGGGAATTACAGCGCTGAGGTTTCCCAACTCAAATGGGTGACTCTTTCGAAACACCTTACAGGCAGAAAAGGTCTTTTCATTGTTTTCTTTTAATATCCACACAACAGTCCTTCATGGCCTGTAGTGGCTGCCCTTAGACAGCTTTCATCTTAAAAACAGTGTGAGGCTGCGCTTGTTCAGAGGAGCTGGCTGGGGCAGATGTGCAGAAGGGGGTGCACGCCAACAGCTGTTAGAGGTCACCGGCACCCCCAAATCGGTGCCACAATGCCCCTGTAGGGTCCCCTTCTGGGGAAATAAGAAATGTTTCTCCACGTGAGGTCTGCAACAGGGCATAAGGGGCTTTATAAGGAGCTTTTGTTTGTTTGTTTTGGGCTTTTTTTAATTATTATTTTAAATTTTTTTTTTTTAGCAGGAGTCCTCCGATGGCTGCCGCTTCCAAGTCCCGGGGGGAGGGATGGCACGGAAGGCGAAGGAGTAGGAAGGGAGCAATGCCGGCAGAGCAGGAGCGAGAGGCCCCAAGCCCTGAAAGCCGGCCTTTGTGTCCCCCTCCCCCCGGGCCCTGCCTAGGGCAAAACATTGCACAATCTGGCTATTGTTTGCTTGGAAACGTCTACGGCATCCTATTGCAATTATTTATGAAAGAAAATATTTGATGTTTTTTTGTGGAAGGTGGGTGGGGGAAGCTGCATTTACCTCTCTTCTTGTTTGGAAGTACTATTTTTTTTTTTTCCTTTTGTTCTTCCTGTCCAGTTGTTCCAGAATTTTTCTAACCAGCAAAGAGTGCCGTGCCTGTAGTCTGTGCTGCAGTGAAAGTCTTGCTATGAAAACACACACGCACACACACTAGTGCTACTGAACTTCATTTGGTGTCATAAATAAAGATACTCACAAGCTCTTTCTAGGGATTTGGTTCATGTCCTTTGCGCTTTTGTCTGGTATGTTTTACAGTGGTAGCATTTGGAAATGTTAGATCTTCCTCAATTTTCCTTGGAAGTGTAGGCGTAGTGAGAGAAGGAAGGAGCTAGGAAGGATCCAGAAGAAGATGATCCTGATGGAGAGGCTCAAAATAAATGACATAACTTGAACCAGTTTTTCTCAGCTTGGGGCCCTCTCTGCAAGTGACATAGAAGGCATCAGGAGTGCAGGTTAAAAGTGATACTAATAATTAAAAGTCTTTACACACTTGCAAAAAGAGAACTAAACTAGAAAATATAAAAGTCATGAGTAAATACCCAACACTTATAACACGTTTCACTTCATGGCAGTACTGTGCAAAATAAATCTCAGAACAATTTTCCCAAAGGCCAAGTGATTCTTCTAGGTTTCTTTGAATTGAACTTGAGAAATTCTGTTATAGTTGATTGATGGACTTCTCTAACATGATTTCCAAAAGAAATCTGAGACTGATGGCTGTCAATATTACATCATCACATGAATTGTGGGAGCTTGCTTCGCGTGTTCTTTAGGGAGATACTTTGTTTTAGCTGGTGGATTTGGGAGCTTCCCTGCTTGTTTTCTTTGTCTGTAGGACCTGCCTTATGAGGCCTTGTCTTGTGTGTTCTTGCATCTAGCACATGATGGAAGAGTCCTCTTGCAGTGGTGACTCCTCCAGTCGTCCCCTTTGAGTCATTTTTTAGGCTGATAGTTGTAATTGGATGGTTGAGGGAATTTAAGCAGGCTCATCGTTAACTGTGGTGGTTAGCAGGAAAGATTTGGAAACTCTCACAATCTCATAGCCAAAATCAGAGTGAGGATGACTCCACTTCATAATTATTTGAAAAATTTATATCTGATCAGGGAGTAAACATTTTCCTTTTGCAAAAGGAGCTAAAGAAGTGCCATCTCACTGGGAACTGTAGGACAGTTCCCCAAGGCCATTCCTGCTGTAAGGTATGCTCAGGTGCAGTGTCAGATGTTGCTGGGGTTGTTGTTGGTGAGACATATGGGGGAAGAATGTGTGTTCTTGTGAGTGATGAAAATACATTGCTTCATGCAAAATGGTTTGCTTGGATTTTTAGAGCATTCTGGAAAGTGTGTGATAAATGAAGAGATAGTTACATTTCAGGTCCAGCTTAACGATTGCAGTCTGTTTTGCTGAAGTCAGGAAAAGCTTGCTGAGCCAGAAGGCTCACTGTGGTGCTCTAAGCATGACCTACTCCCTTGTGATAGTAGAAAAAGAGCATATCTATCTTCTAGCAGCTGTCCCACGTCTGCTGCAGAAGATCAGACAGACTAAACTGTACCTGTGTTGTCACTGATGCATGTGGGGTTTACCCTGTTAACCCCAATCGACATAAGTTGATGAGAACAGATTCTGCATTTTCAAGTCATTTCTCACATGGCAGCAAGGGAACTTTGATCGCTGAGGTCACGGTTGGTGGAAAATACCCCTATGAAATAACCATATTCCAAACCACACAAGGTAAACAAAAGAAAATCTGTATTTGCTTAATTTCACCAGTGTTTTTCCCCCTGCCTTGTTACTGTCGAGAAGTTGAAGCTAGAAGTTTTATAGCAATTTTATTTCACTTGCACATAAAAGCATTCTGTTTCCTTGTATCTAAGGAGAGCTGAATTACTGTCTTGGTAAAATGTGCTGAGGTAGAAAGCAGTATATATTAAAATTTAAGCTATTAAGGCACAGTATTAAAAGTAGTTCTGGGGTTTTGGGGATACCTTTTAAAATAAAACCAAACTCATTGATTTAGTGTCTTGAAATACTTATGCCCTTTTAATATAAAAGAAATAGTGGTGTCGTAACTTGTAAAAATAATTAGGCTGGTGGTGCTGTATGTGAATTTAGGAAGAACTAAAGTTACATTGGCTTGAATTTATTTAGTGGCTTATGTTACTACCTTTCATACACAAGGAGCTTTTCTCTGAAAGCTTTTCTTCATAGGATGCATTAGGATGGCAGTGCAGCCTTTCTGAAAGTTACACTCCCGCATAGCATGATGCTGCTCTGCCTTTGTGCTCGGGAGTGGGTCAGAGGCTTGGGATTTGTTGAATGGCCATCCTTTAGGGTTGTGCTCTATGGATGGCATGGGTTATGGGAAACACCCTTCAAATGCGAGGTGCTGGAAGTGTACAGAAAATGGATTTTGTAAATACAGGAACTAGCTTCAGAGCATGATTGTATTCGCTTAATTGGTTTTGTGTAAGTTTTTCATAAAACATTTTTAAATTGCAGGCACCGTACATCTGTTTTGATACGTTAATAGTTGAGTACAGTATGTGGTGTCTGAGACGAGTTACTCTCCGTGCCATGTTATGGACTCAAGCTCAGCATTAACTAACATATTTTTGTACTTACTGAAACTGATCTTCTGCCTGATTGATCTGTGTTCATGTGCACATGAATAATTCATACATAGATGCAATTGTATATATGCATGCACATACATCCTAGTGTGTGTGCTATATAGAAAATGTGCAGTTTAGAAGGTACACAGAGGCAGAGCATCCCAATTTCCAGTTTATTTTTCCAAAGCATTGTTGTAGACCAGATATGTTTTCCTACTGTTGTATGTGATATAAAATAATATTTTTCAAGATGGGGAACATATCAAGTTACTTTCATTCTGTGCTTTTATAAAATCACTTGAGAAATTAAAATTCTTTTGTATCAGGTTACAGGCATCCGAGTTCAGAAGGGGCAAGTTTGTAAGGGGAAGCAGGATGTTGGAAGAAAGGCAGCCTGGCATTGCGGAGGGGTAAACAGGAGATGTTACCGCTTTGTGCTACATCCCTTATGGATGTCAGCAAAAGAACGGGTTTGGGTGCTCTTGAGCAGTCTTTGAAGGGATTTGCCCTGCTTGTACATTCTTCTCATACATGTTCTGGATCCCTGTATAATTACGCGTATGCGCATGGGTGTTGTTAAGTGTGTGTCTGTTGTTACATTGCATATGGTTTCCATTTTCCAGCCTTTAGGTCTTTTTCTGCAACAAATTTCTTGAGTTTTGCTTTAACTCTTGCTGCCTTGCTACAAGCCTGTGGCCCCTGGTGATCCTTCTGCAATATCACTTTTCCCCTGTTCAGAAAACCAACTTACATAGAGAAGCAACAGGCCTCTTCATTTTGCTGCTGCTTTTGTGCAGGGAAGCCCCAAGGTGGGGAAGGCAGGTCTGGCCTCTGGTGTGCTGCTCGGGGTGTGCTGCCTTACTCTGCTCAACTTGGCGGAGCTGTGTGAGGTCTGGAGGTCCCTGAAAGGGGGAAGCTGAAATGCAAACACGAAGCTGAATAATAAAATGATGTCACTGGCATCCAATCAGGAGGGGTGATGTCACACGCCTGGCAGCCCCCGTGCCCACAGAACAAGAGTAGCAGCCCCTTCTCACCAGTTGTCCCTTTCTCACCACCAGGAACTACTGGGGATCAAACCTTTTGAAGTTGATTATTTGAGAGTTAAGTGCACATAAAACACGATTCATCACTCCTGCAGCTCATGAGATTCAGGAGTTTCCCAGGATTGTAGAGATCTGTGGGAGCTCTTACAGCCCTTCCATAAAACACATGACAAACAGGCAAACTAATTTTTTTTTGTTGTTGTTAAAAGCACTTGCTGTTCTGCCCTGTGTGTGCCAGGCAGGACATGTGTTGGTATGTGTTTTCTACTTTTGATGTGTATGGTACACCATCCTAATTTCCCTATTTATTTTGTGCTACATATTTGAGTCTTACATTTCATTAGTAAATCCCATAGATAAACTCCATATTACTCGCATTATTTCTGATTGCTCCTATCCACTTAGCAGAGGCTGAATTCAGCATCTTGGTGGTGCAAGCTGTTGAAGGCTGTAAGAGCTGTTTATTATTTCTGAATGAAATTTAATATGTTTTCAAACCAGAGAGCTGAGGCACCCTTTCTGGTACCCAAAACAATGACTGTATATACAGTTTGAGGTAGACTTAAAAAAACCCCAAAAACAAAACAAAAAACAAACAACCAAAAAACCAAAAGAAAAACACCCCTATATGTATAAGGACATTATTGGCACCATCCAAAGAAGAAAGATGTGAGCAAACAGATTTAGAGCAAAAACTTAGTCTTAGAGGATAGACAGGGTCCTCTGTTATTGTTTCTAGTACTACTTCTGTCTCTTATACAC
>NW_020799112.1:11899555-11917162 GCF_003259725.1 Athene cunicularia
CCCCCCCCCTTTTTTTTTTTTTCTGCAGAAACATGAGGAGAGAAGGAGTACGTCTGTAGCTTTTGTCATGGGTTTTATCTGCATCTGGGATAAGGAAAAGTAATATCATTGGGCACAGACAGCTTTACATTTTCAGGGGTAGATGATCTTCTCCTGTCCAGATACTGTTTTTTTTTTTCCTATTTTAGTCTACATTGAATTTCATGTGACATGTACAAGAAATGTTTGATAAACTTCAAGGATAGCCATGTGACCCAATTTGGGATGCCTAAAACTATTGTTGGAATGAGAGTTAAGAATGAGGCTTGGGAAACAGTACCAACGTGGTGCTTTGGATCACTTTTGTGAGGGGTGAGAAGGCAGAAAAAGATGTGTTGCGATTTCTCAGTTTATAAAGACAAGGTGAAAGGCTGCGAACAGTTGATTCTTCCCTACTCAGGGCAAGTGGCTGCTAAGTCAGAGTTGCTGAAGGTGGGAAGTTAAGCAGTGGAGCAGCCGTGTGTCCTCTGGTGGTTGTGGGAACTGTTCATATCATGACCCAAATTAAAGGGTTTTGTTTTCATAGTGAAATATAGAAGTGATTTAATGGTTTGTAATTGTTTTCTTGGGGGGAAAAAAAAAATGTGAGCTTCAGTTAAAGATGCAGGTACTGTAATTAATCTCTGAAGGAGCTGGAATATTTTTTAAAAGTTTGGAACAGCCTAAGATAACTGTATTAATAAGAAACTACACTGGAGCTATAAATAAAAATGCGTCTTTGAATTTATTTTTTTTCTTCGCAGCCAGGTGTATAGACAACCGTGCCATTTGGCCAATGGGAGAGAAGATTTAAGATTTCAGTCCTCTTCATAATTTTCTTCTTTTGTTGTAAAGAATCCTGCTGTAATGACAAGTGTTGACATCAGAATAAAATGCTTTAGAAAAACAAAATAACATTATTCATTTAAGTTCATCTTGGGCGGTTCTGCAGCATTGAAGAGCTGGAAGACGTTTACCATGTTTTGTAACTATCAGTATATTCCACACTAGCTTAAAACACCAAAAGAGACCATAAAATATTCCAGCTGATGGGTGGCTGTTGGTGTGGATGCTTGTATGTAAGTGTGTGTGTGTGTGTGTGTGTGTAGAGATACAGAGCATGGATTTCCCATTTGTATGGAAAAGAAATGAGCCAAAGGTACATGAAGTGTTTCACATGAGGAAAGAAGGGGAAGATGCTCTGAAGGAACCATTACCACTGTGCTGTCTATTGTAGTTCCTGTGCTTGTGGCAAGCTCAGATCCGTGCTTTAGGGCTCTGTAACAAGCAAGATGAAGCCCAAACAGATCCGAGTCTGCTCCAGACATAGAAGTTGCAGCTTTCTGTACTGGACAGCTACTCTTTAGAGGGTGTTGTTGAAAAACAGCAATTAATTAGTTTTTTAATCATAGTTTACAGGGCGTCTCTCATACATGGTTTCCTAGAGGAACACTTGTTAGTAGAAAGCAAAACCAGTACAGCTTAAGTGTTTCCATTTTTAGTCTGTCTAATTCTGGGAAAGTCTTATATAGCTGAGTTGAAAACTGAAGACTAGACATAACGATCTTTTTGCTACCCGCAACTGTGACTAAAGCTCATTCCTGATGCGTTGAAATGGTAAATTTTGTATTGTAACACAAATTGGAGACGTCTGTGGGGCTGAGTTTGCCAACACAAAGAGTGTAGATACAGTTATTTGAAAAAGGGTGATATAAAAATGCACCAGCCTGTGTGGCCTAGCCACAGTAAGGGCATGTGTATCCTTGCTCCTTCATTGTGTTTCACAATTGTAAACAGCCAACAGTTTTTTTGATCGTCTGTGGTAATAGAAATAATAATCTGACGTAGGAAATGGCTTATCCATAAAGTAAAACTGTTGAAATGTTAATATGCTGAACTTGGACAAAACTGTTGAGGTCCTTTAATACACTTTCATATTTCTGTCTTGGATTAGTGTGTAGCATGAAGTGGAAAGCACGTCAGCAGTGCTCTAAGTCCACATTTGGATGCTCAATCTGCTTTTCTGGTTGTGCGTCAGGAATTTCTGAACTCTTTCTGATGTGTTTTACTTGTGCTGACTTGCTTGATGACCTGATACTCTTTTAATAGTAAAATGTGGTGATTTATGAAGATTTCCCGCTCTGTAGCATCAAGGTTAGGGATGCGGTGATCACCCAGCTGGTAGGTGGAGATGACTGTTTTTGCCAGATGGACATCCTTTCCACTTCAGCTTGTGCATTACACATTGAGCAGTCCCTCCTTTGTCAGCAAGGATGCTTCAGTAGAAGAATGGTGGTGAGATTTTTCTCTTTTTTAAAACATGGACTGGCGTTAAGAGGCCAGATAAAGAAGCTGGGGATCTAATTGTAGGCAGTTGGTTAGAAAATGTTGGCTGATGCTAGCGTAGGAGTTGAAATCATACAGCTTCTCTTTCCATCAGTCTTCTAGCATATTGCATGAGCTTTAATTTTATATGTCAGTAGTTTGACCAAAGCTGTATTCTGAGGTTGGACTTCACTTTTGAGTAAGCTGATACTAAGTTTAAATTGATAGGCAGAGTTACCAAAAGCACTTGGGTATATTTGTGCTTTTTGTTCTCTCCTTTCTCTTTCCCATTTCTCTGTTGTTGGCAGCTGAAGTGACAGCTCTGCCGACATCTCCACAAGTGGCACAGCTGACCGTTCCCCAAGTGCTTAGTGTCTTAGCTGAGTGCTACAAGATAGCTCGGCTGCTCTCTCACTAAACTTCTCCTTTCCCTAGGGTATAAATGCTCTGTAAGGAGCCTTGTGGTCTCAGGTTAAGTTCTGATTGCTTCAAAACAGATGCAAAGAGCAGTGAGCAAGATGGGACACAGGACATGCGGCTTACATGGTCCAGGGTTCAAATCTGTAGTTGATTTTTTTTTTTATTTGAAAGCACCCTGAGCATGCTTCCTGTTGCTACCTGACACCACCGAGGGGGTATTTAAAATGGTTTAGTGTGAGATGCTGATTGCTGGTTCCTCTTGCCCTTTCCTCCCCCCCACAAATACTTCTAATTCTTTTGGTGCTGTGCAAATAGATAATTAAAGCATATCCTTCAACATAGATGACAAACAGTTGCTTTTGAAAGTATGTGCAGCTTTTTAGCCTGCATTTCATTCTGTTGGTGCACTTTGAGATACTTGCCTGTAGAGGGACGATGACTGCTTTAATTCAGTTTTGTTTCTCTGAAGATTCTAGTGTCAAGAGTCAAGAGTAGACTCTGAAGAATCTTGGAGTTTTTTTGTCCCAAGAGAGCAACGTTCTAGTGACTCCAGGCTGTTTTGGAACACTTTGTGGCTTTTAAATCTTATATCATGTACCAGTTATGATCCTAAAAGAGGATGACTATATTGGCATTAGTCTACTGGAATTTTTTTCCTGGGTATGATTGTGCTGGAGACCAAAATCTCTTCAAATGGACAAGAAATGACATCAGGCCACTTATGGATCTTAGTACAGCTCAGTAAGGCTCAGTGTTGATATTAATTTTTGATGGAAGCATTGGTGTTTCTTGTTTTAACATAAGTTTTTGGTAATTTTACAGTGTTGAGACTTTTTGCCATTTCATTTCTTACTGTACATATACTTCTGGAGAAAACAGTCAGGCTGATTCCTTTCCTCTACATCCAAATCAATCTTTGAAGTACTGAGACTAACAAAATACTGTAGAAAGCTATTAAACTAGAATCAAAAAAGAATGAAAACAACTTTTTTAATGAACTAAAAAAGAAAGTGACTGACCTGTACTCAGGATTTCCTAATGCATTTATATGTGTGTTTTACTCAGGAGCATGATCTGCCCTGGAACGATGGGTTCCCATTCTGGGACATGATTTCTGGGATTATTTTTTTTTCTTCTTTTTTTTATTTTCTTCTGGCACTAGAGGCTGTTGACTGTGGAGTGAAATCTGCTTTCATAAACTCAAATGTGAGTATAAACTGTGGCCAGTTTTGGACTGGTGAGATTTGTGTTTCTCAGAACAGTCTTGAACAGTGTTTAGTAGCTATACACTGGTGCAGTGAGGCATCAGGAGGGTTTCTTTGAATTAAAGGCACAAATTGTAAAGGCTAGCCTCCGCTTACAGGTATGCACAGTGTACAGGTCCACCTTATTTATGCAAATCTACCATGAAAATTTGAAATTCACGAATGGTTATGTGAGGCAGGAGTGTCTTCTATTTTTATTTAGAAATAACAACTTTAGATTTCTCTGAAATGTCATGTGTTACATCTTAGACAGAATCTTTTAGATCAAGTTACACAGTGTTGAGGAAAATGAGTTATTAATGGGAACATAAAAGCTAACACCAATATATTGAGAAGTGGAGGTGAAATGCCTCTCTAAAGAGAAAATGCAGTGTCTAAAGGTAGAAAAACAATTTTTTTTAAGAAGGCACTATTTCAAAGGCTGAGGTTTTTTTGAAAACAATTTGGTGCCAAAAGCTTAACCTGTTTTTCATAAACATGGTTGCTGGTTGGAGCCAAAACAAACAATTAAGGTCCTGAAATGAACCGAAGTGAGGAATCATAGCTACCCTAGCAGACTGCTAAAAATTGTAAGTGCAGCTAAGTGTGAGTCAGAAAGGAAGTTCAGGAGTGAGGGCTCAGGTGGTGTGCAGGGTTTCCTGGTCACTTCTTCCTCAGTATTACTTTTCTTGGAGGTGTGTAAGATGGATGCTTTAGCAGTGAGAGTTAGAGGTGATCTGTGCTCTAGCTGAGAAACCAAGGTGGCTGTAACTTGACAGAAGTGGAAGGAAGGCCAATACAAACTGTGTTGCATGTGAGCCAAACATATTACTGTGATGGATGTTTTTAATCACCGTTTTTACTATCTCTTCTTTTTGCCTTCTGAAGCAGCCCCTACCAAAGACTTAATTTACAAATGTGGAGTACATGTGTCTCGGTCATCATCCTGGCCTCTGTCTGTCTGGATCAAGACCCATTAAGCTTTGTTGGAAAACATCCCTGCTTTCAGTGACCTTTGGAGTCAAACAACTTTTCGTTGAGGGAACGCTCTATGGTGCTGAGGGCTACCTGGAACCTTGTGCATATAAAGGATTGTCCATAAACGCAGGAAGGTGCTGGCTGTGTCTATTCTGAGCACTTAATGGTTGCAAGATGTAATCAGAATATATTATTTTCAGCAGTTTTAAAAGCAGCCCTTCCATACCACCTTTCAGAATATTAATGATACTGTACAGAAGAGGATATGCTTTGTTTTTGTCTTTTCTCCCTCTTGTGAGAGTTAGGCTGAGGATTCTCAAGGTTTGTCATAAATCATATTCCTCTGCTTTGCTTTGTTTTTTCTGTTTTCACATGCTCCATGAGCTTTGGGTGGCTACATTAAATGGTAAAAGATTGAGTGAAGCTTCAGAGAATAGTTAAAGATACTCTGTCTGTTGAAAGCATGGCCCATAAGTGATTTACAGTCAGTTTTTTGGGACTTCCAAGAGTGACCCAAGACGGTATCCTTGTAGAGATTTTGTGGAATGGATGTAGGGTACTAGGAAGACTCTGGAGTCTGTGGGGATCTTGGGCAAGTCCCTCTATATTCATGCTTCCATTTCCTTTTCTAAACCACCGTTATAAAGTTCTACTGGATAAATCCATGTGTTTTGCTTGACTATAAAATTGTAGATACTAGTTGAGAAACACGCTGGATGGTCTTAAAGTGGCCTCAGCTATCTAAAAGACTTAAATGACATCTTGAGAGATACTGCAGCTGATCATCGTAGCAATTGAATTTAATCTGCTTTTTGTACCATTCTGTTTTGGAAATGGTTCCAACCTATTCCAGAAGGTAGAGGGCTGAATTATAAGCAAAATCCCTTTTTAAAGGACAAATCTCCAGAATTTCAGAGACACCATGTAGTCATGGCATTTCGCTTGCCTGCATACTCCTTTCTTGGCAGGTTTAGAGAAGCTGGCTGGCAGTGAAGGCTAAGCTCTAGAAAGCTGTAGGAATACTGTTTTCTCACGTGTTCCTTTATTGTCACAAGTATGGAAAGGACAGAGATAAGGATTATTCACAACCATAAAATGAAATGGAGTTTGAAGTTAATTTTAAAATTACCTACAATAGCAAACCACAGGTGGTAGGGTTTTTTCTTATTTTACTGTGTCTGCAAGAGAAGTGTCAAATGGCAGATTATTTACGAGCTGTTGCAGATACTGGACTTGTGCATGACATCTTCACCTCATAAATGCCTTGTTGGAGAAAGAAGAATAGCTGGCACGTTTCATTTTCCAATCTTCCAACTCCCACAGGCGTACCCTGGTTATCTGACTTGACTGTGTGGCAGCCTTTGGCAGTCGGGAGATTTTTGCGGAGTGAACTTGCAGGAAGTACTCTGAGACAGATCAGCTGGATGTGTGCTCAGTTAACTATAAACAAAATATTTGTCTTTAAACATAAACCAAAAAGGAAATGAAGTAAGGAAATGTTAGTAATCCTTCTTAAGGAGTATAAGTAACAATGTCAGTGTTGATTCTTTCCAAAAAACCATCATCTCTGCCCGTTAAATGTTTTTCTAGTGGATGCAGAGTTTTCATGAACGCCACAGAATTCCTATACACTGAGTATACCTGCTGGTTGTTGGTACAAGAATGGTTTTGGCATTTTTAAAATGGGCCCTGTTCTCAGAATTTAGGACCTAAATCACAGTTTCAGGATCTACATATTGCTGGAGAAATTGCTTGAAGAGAGCATGTAAAGCATGCTTAGGAAGTGATAGAAGGACAGCCTTCTGACACTGCAGGGCTTGGGTAGTCTTGTGAAACATGAACAACTGCACCCTCTGCCTCCCTGCTCCCTCCTTTAATTGCCTCCCTGCTCCCTCCTTTAATTGCCTCCCTGCTCCCTCCTTTAATTGCCAAAACCTCCTCATCTGAACTGTTGCTGGTGGTGACAGGCAGTTGGGAAGCCATGCCCTTTGTCAGACAACTCTGTGTGCAGGAGCTGCTTGATCCTGGTGCACTGGCACCTGGTGACGGGCAATTCTTCCCTCTTGTGAGCTTGTGGCACTAGGAGAAAGCAAAGCTGAAGTCTAGTATGGAGGACAGAATAAGGAACTGAATTGAAACATTATTTTGTCAGCAGCAAATGCACTGACCTCTGAGTATAGGATGGCGTTACAGCCCCAGACTTTCTTATCCCATAGATATTTGTGTCAAACGTCCAGTGAATCTTTGCACCTTAGCATCACTCCATTCTCTTTTCTTACTGTATTCCTACACGTGTGCAAGGGTAATAGCCTCACAGCTTTCCCAGGCAGGGAAGGGTTTTGCCTTTTCTTGAAACAGTTAACATATGTACTGGGTTCAGTCTCCTCACGTTGCCCAAAAGAGCAAGTGCAGCTTCCGTAGTAAACTGTTGTAGTTCTGTTGTTATTTTCTGTGCAGAATGGGGACTACTTTGTCATTATCGATGGTTGGTTCAGTACAGGGACCTGTCAAGGTGGAAGAACCTCTCTTTTCCCCCATTTTCCCAGATTACTTTTTCTAACTGGTTTGACTTTCAATTCCATAAAAGATACAGAGACTATATCAACAAGTGGTAGGTTTTCAGTTACTTTACATCTTACAAGCACATTATCTATTTAAAAGAAGCAGCTGTGTTTTCCTGTAGAATATTGTTACCTGTGATCTGGCTGAGTTTCTGGCATTTAGGCACTGTTTGCCTGAGCCTGTGAAGGATCTCAGATTCTGTACAAGATGCTAAACAGAATTTGTGCATTGCTGCCTGAGAGCTTCATGCTGCTGGTGCCCAGCTCCTGCTCAGCTGCAGGTGTGTACTGAGCAAGACAAAAAAAATTCTGGCCTGAGCCCCAGCTGGCTCCTGGAGGTTCCTTTACAAGGAGACGAACATCTTTCTGGTGAGCTGCAAGTTTCTATTTAAAATTCAAACTTTGAATATAGGTGTAGAAAGAACATGCTACCTCAGGACTGGGACTGGGACTTCAACTGGCATTGGAGCCCTGCTCTGTGAGGTAGGCTCTGTGCACATTTGTGGTATTGGGTTTCTCTGTGTGTCTCTTACCGAAAATCAACAAGATTTTCTTATTGAAATCAATAAGAAATCAAACTTGCTTTTGTAAATGTTCCGAGTTGCAATCGCTGAATGACAGAATCTTTTTTAATGGTTTCAGTGAGGAGAAATCAGATGTCGGAACTACTGAGAGCAGTGATTTAGTTAGTACTTAAATCTAAAGGAGAATAAACTTGATTAGTGGAGACAAATCTCAAATACTTTAAGGCACTTGGAAAGAGCTTTTAACTAGCTGTTGCATGAGTAAATGTTATGCAGGCAGGAGCTGAAAGGAATATCAATGTGAATTTCACATTGGGCAGCTTCTGCAGTTAATGCAAAAACACAAAATACTCTTGTTTCCTTCTCTTGTCACCCCACAACCAGCAGATGTTGCCCCAGTTACAGTGGTAGAGCCCTGTGAGGAGCAGTCTGATACTTAGCAGAACACAAGAAAATTCTTGAAATACTTGAGAACTTCTTTGTAAAGCAGCTTTGAATGTTTGTTACTGCTTTGTTGCTGTAAATGTTGGACTCCTTAGCAAACAGAAACAAATGATGAGCCTAATGCTGGACTTTTTGTAGCCTTGGCTGTAGTAGGTGAGGATTTTTTTCCTCTCTCGAAAGGAGGGGCTTCTCTCTTTATTTTTGGCTTTTGGCACATGTTACCAAAATATTTGCAGTGCTGTAACGTGTATTCTTTCATCTTGAAAGTGAGAAATAAAACATATTTGTTCCTATATGTAAATACTCTTTTCCCACCAAAAAAAAAAAGTTTGCCTTATAAATCCAGTCTGTTTTTCTCCTCATAGTGTGAATTCCTATGAGCTCCATTTCAGAGGACAGGCACGTGCACTTTCAGGTTATTTTGGTTCCGAAATAAAGGGGGCTTACAGCTCTTGCCCTGATATTTGTAAGAAAGGTGAGACTTCTTAAAGAAAGGATGCCAGTGTAGTGGTTAAAATGACCTTCTTGGGAAATGCCATTCATGCCGGAGCACATAACCTTCCTCCCCATCTCTTCCCCTGCATAGGAGGGGCTGTGGGATACAAAGGAGCCTGAGAAAGGGAATGCACATTCTTCTGTACAAAGGAAGCTCAGAATCCCATGGTATATACATGCGTGCGTCTGTCTTCCCCCTTAAAAATGTTTTTCTTTACCCTGTAATCAGAGGATTTTTTCCTTATTAATTTTACTTTGGGTGGAGAGAAAAGGGAAAGATCTATTGTTTGGATGGAAGTGGCTGCCGGGGGCGACAATTGGGCTATTGTTGGACTGTAATTCTAGTCTGGGGCTCCAACGGGAGGTGAAAAGGAGGAAGAGGAATATGAACAAAAACAAGTATTAACTCTGTAATAATCTCCTGTTGTTTACCTGAACAAGGACAGCCAGAGGTTTAATCTTTTTTTGGGGTGGGTTTTGTTTTGTTTTGTTTTTTCCCCCGAAGGCTAATGAAACACAGTGTTATTACAAATGGTGATGCTGCTCTCCTGTGAGCATCTGGGAGAAGGGGGAAGAAGGGAACTGTTTTTCCTCCAGCTGAGGACATGCAGTTATTTTTCTAAAGCCAAAATCAAAACTGTTAGTTGAAGGCAGAAACAGGCCTCAGGAAATGCTGTTTCTTCTGGCAGCAAAAGACAAAGATCCTTGTTCTTTAGACCGGCTTTGTATAATTCAGAACAATAATAATTTTTTTAAAAATGTCTGATAAAGAACAAGTACTCATTATCATAATGTGTTAACAGAGCTATAATTAAGATTGTTCTTGTCACTTTTTTTAATATACCATCTTCCTTTGGGGGATCTTAATTGTTGAAAAAATTACTGTGTATTTACATTTGGCAAAAGGAGGCTTAGGGACTGAATGTTTTAAAGCAGTGCCGTTTGCTTTTCTGGACTCTTTCAAGAATGTGAGAGAAATTACGAAAGAAGTGAAAAGATTCTGTGAATCAACTCAGGTGTTTCTCAAACTCCATCCAGAAGAGGAAGCAACCACTTCTCTACTAGCTTCTTAAAAACTTTCTGGCCACCTGATGTTTCTGGATTGCCTCAAATACCCCAGAATTGCTTTGGAGTCACCCCCCACGGCATCCCTCCTGAGGGCATGCTGGCAAAGCATTTACAACACTAAACTGGTATATATGCTTCTGCTTTGAAAAAGAGGTTAAATAACCTCTTTTACTATTTTGATTACAACTGGAAATGTTAATTTTTCTTGTGTATTTTTTTTATTACGCAGTATTGACGAATGCTGACTGCTTCTAAAAACTGACGCTCCCTTGGTCCTTTGAGTCTAATGATGAAATCACGTGTACTTCAATTAAGACTTTAATATTCAGTTTCCATCTAAACTGTGACTTAATCCTTAGTGAGACATCAGATGTTAATGTTCTTTTCACATGCGGTCCTGTCAGGTGACAGTGTTGGGGAGGGAGAGAGCTGGAGGTACCTGAGACTTTCACCTTCAACTTGAACAACTGGTTGCCTGCCAGAAATAGGGAAGGTTGTCATGGATGCTTTTAATTTTTATGAGCGTTTGAGATTTTTAAATGTTTACTTCTTGTTTTTGGCTGTAGAGTCTTTGTATTTAAAATAAATAAACTTGTTTTCCTCCAGGAAACGATAATTTAAACTATCAGGCTGTTAAAAGTGCTCTGTCAACAGTGCTGTATCCTCATACCAGCAGAAGAGGAAGGATCCAGCATTGTTATGCAGAGCTAGGGAGAGCTGACACAAAGAAATTCCCATAAACAGGGCTTTCTGCTCCCTACCTTTACTTTCACAGATGGGTCTCTTTGTTTTTGATTAAACATTAATCAAAGATCAATTGATGACTCCATGTAAGTGGTATTAGATAATTCTCCTTTTATCCATGGTAAATAAAGACATTGTTCAAACATAAGCAAACAACAGTCTTGGCTTGGTTCGAGTTTAAAAGTAGATCAGGAGAGAAAATTGTAATTAAGATTGCAGATTTCATAATTGAATTTTCTTATTTCATGAGAATATTTAGTTTAACTATAGCAGGATAAAAAAACATAATGAAGCTGAACATCTAAATGCTTTGTAGAAGAGGACAAAAATAATATTTCAGAGATCTTTCAGTAGAAGTAATTTCAAGAGTAAGGAGGAGATTTCTGAGTAGGCAAAGTGTAACATTGAGCATAATGGACAATTTGGACAGCCCGCAGGGTTTTGGGGTCTGAATACTCAGACTTGAAAGGTGAACTGAACATCCACCCTGAGCAAACAAACAAACATTTGAAGTATGGCTGCTGGCTTGGAGGTAGTTGAGGGGACCTTTTTCCTGTTAGCCTGAATTAACAAACCAGTTATGCCAATGGATGCTTATTATGGAAGTACTGAGTCTGGAATCACTACACCACCAGACACGATCTCTTACTGCTTGAGATTGAAATACAGAGCAGTGAGAGACGGAACTTGCTCGAGCTCACTCACATTCTCAGAGCAGAGAGGAGTGTTAAGTGTTGACTATGTCTTCCAACATGTTTGTGGGGTGTGTCGCCCATTACCTCCCCCAGTTCTTTAGAGTCATCCTTTAGAGATGAAATCAGGGAATGGCAGACAAAATGCTGCTGTTGAGTGTTGTACAGGGTTATTAAAAGCTAGTCAGTGCAATGGCATACCTGCAAGGACTTGGCTGCTTTTTTCATGTTTTAGTCTGGTTTTGTAGGGGGAAAGGAATTGAGATACCCGAGTTGCCATATCAATCTAGAAGTCCCTTGCACTCTAAGGGTAATGCTGCTGAATTTTACAGTGGGAAAGCTGATCTGCCATTAGTTATATGTATCATTAAAAACTAACTGCTGTGGGAAGCAGTGAGTTCTGCCATCCCAATTTCAGCGTACCTGTCAGTTGGGTGATAATACTGAAATGAAATCTTGCTCTGTAATCAAACAGAGCGTTTAAATGGTAATAAAGACAACTGGCTTATAAGAATATTGATTAATATAAATATATTTTATTTGAAATGAACCATGCAACAGTTTTAGGGTCTTCCATACTATGTTGCCTTACAGGTTTGTTTTAAGCTCTTGGGAGCTGTAGTTGGCTCTGATATAGTGATGTGAATTTATATCACTTGAAGATAAGGCTTGTCAGGAGACCTGTTGTCCTCTCAGACTTATTTTTACTCACAGCTGGCATAGAAAAAAACCACAAACTGGACTGGAGTCTGGTATGCCTTTTTTTTTTTTATTGGTCTGGAAAACAATTTTTGGGAAGGCTTGTAAAAACCAAAATTAATTTCTGTACACTAACAGTATATCTGGGTGGTAGAAGGAATGTGCAGCTACAGTCCAGTTATTTGTAAGAATTAAATGTGGGTTTAAGCATTGTACTTGCGATTAGTTTGACAGTAATTGTGATTTTTAATTCCCTTTGTTTCTTCAGACTGAAGTACTGAAGAAAAGTCTTTGTTTTCATGCATATGTGAATAGCTCTGAGTCCGTCATGCTTCTCTGTACCTCTTCCAGTTTTATTCCATCTTTTTTGAGCTGAAGGGATCAGAGCAGCAGTCTGTATTTGAGATGTGAGGAACCTGCACACTTACAGTGTTATAATGGATTTTTTTTCCTCTCTTCCCACTATTTCAAACAGAGTTTTTTAGTGGTGTGCAGTATCTGCAAGGCACAGTCCTCACTGGTGTGGATTTTTGGTGAGGTCACCTGTTGGGGTCCCAAAGGGGCGGATGCAGCTATGGTAAAATAAGAGATATTCTTGTGGGCTTGGGCACGGTGGCTTTCTGTTATGTGATAAAAAATGCTGGACCATTTGTTGTGCACAAATGATGTAGTAGTAGTTGGAAGAACTTTTTGGCCAGCTTTGACTTGTTCTGTTTGTTAGTTTTGTTTGTACCCAGAGTGCAGGGAAGAGGATTGAATTAAGCTTTAGCATCCTCTCAGTTATTGGGCCAAATGCCGCTACTTTTGCTGCCAATAAAGCCTACAGAAGATGTGTAGGCATGAGGAGTGTGGGAGTTTCAGAATACACAGCATCTTTTAATTGACATGGGATTTGTAAAGTGCAGCTTGTGTAACTGGTGATACCTAATCTCTCTTGTCCCTTCCAAAAGGCACGTTGATGATCCATATGCTCGATGGAGGTGTTTCTTTGTTTAAGGGAGATAAGAATTGCATAGTTGATCGAGATGTCTTGCCTCTAATTTGCCTGCAGGCTTCCAAATTTAAGCCATAAATTCAGAATATTCGCTTGCTAGATGGAGGTTTAATCTTTTTTTTTTAGAAAAAGTTTTCCTCTTGCAAAGGGAGACTCACCTTCCTTCATCCCCCCCATTCCCCCATCTTTTTGATGAGAAAAAGAAGGAAGTGGGGGGATGAGGGAAGGGACCACGGCGTTTGATGTGAGATGTGTAATGGGAGGTTAGACCATGAAGTCAGGTGTTGCATGTTGCTGCTCTCCTCACAACTAGGTGGATGCATGAAATACTGCTTTGCAGGTATTTTGTTACTTGATATGTGCTCATTCCTCCCGAGTTAGTTAGCATGTCTAACCCTGCCTGATCCTCAGAAATTACATACCGCTTTCTCAAGCTTCCTTGTGGAAGAACCTGTTAAGACAGCAGTTACAGTAGCTTTGGCCTTTGGGGATGGAAGGCGATAGCTCACACAGGCAGCCCTGCTCCGCGACTCAAGAGTGTCTCTAGAAAGCAGGTGATACGTGAATCATAGAATCGTTTAGGTTGGAAAAGACCTTTAAGATCATTGAGCCCAACTCTAAGCCTAACACTGTCACGTCCACTAAAAGTCAGGTTTTAAGTAAATGAAGGAGTAACTTTTGAGAGACTGTGTATGTCCAGGAGAGCAAAGGAAACTGGGAGGGGGGGAAAGGAGAATGAGTTATAAATACTTTATTAGTAGGCATAGAAACAAGGTATGCTGACATCTGTTTTTCTTTCCCAGTGCTGTAGTTGCTGTGCACTGCATGTGGAATAGCTTCAGCCTTCTTTGTGGCACTGTCCTTAAAAAACAAAACAAACACACATAAAATCCCCACAAAACAGTGGAAGTGCAAACTCCACTAAGCCTATACACAGAAGGCTTGCTTTTGTTAACTGATGAATTCTTAAGACTATATTTTTCTTGTGCATCCAGGTTGAGTTTCCTTGCTCTGGAGGTTTGAGGCATCAGCCTGCTGGCTTGGGCTCGTGTTTGGCAAGATCCTGAAGTTACTTTTGTAATTTTAAGCACAAGTAATGCCATGAGATTTAGTGTAGGTTCTTCATAGCCTTAAAGTAAGTGAGGGGTTTTCTTGTTCTTCAATATATCAGGAATTTAATGGACAAGACTTTAAAGCAAGTACTGGGTTGATTTCAGTTCCTACTTATTTTGCAGATGCTTTACAGCAGGTTGGGTTTGGTTTTTTTTTTTGGTCCTTTTTGTAAGCCCTTCTGTTTTGAATCTCAGCACTCTGACAATCCCTGTGTCTCCCTATCTTTTAATGTGTATTTGACAAAAGAATCAGTAGTGGGGAGCTGGGCACAAATCTGAGAGCACCTTTTTCCCCCCTCCTTGCACCCCCTTCTTCCCTTTTTTCTTTTTTTTTTTTTTAAATACATAGATTTTGAGTGTTATGAAAGGGTTCAATCGGGTTATTTCGAGAAGATGGAAACAAAATGTCAACGATGTTTCATTTAAATTTGTGTTTCATTTAGTGCTTCTTGATTTTTGATATGTAGGCAGTGGTAGTGCTATCTGTGTACAGCTGTGTCAAAATTAGGAAATGCCGTCTTCTTTCAGAGCACTTGAGGAATAAATTCAGGCCAAACTTCTGCTCCCTTATGATACTCTGTGTTGCCATTAACTTCAGAACAGCTAGGATTTTTTTCTTTGTGTAGTTGTGCAGTGATATAAAGGAGGACAACTTTTTTCCTGGTGATCTGATTTTTAGATTATTTTTAGTTGTGGGTTGTTTTTTTTTTTTTTTAATGCTGAAGGCTGCTACTGATGGACTTTCTCCTTTTTTCTTTTAACATTTCCTATAATGCAAATTGCTTTTAAAACATGATACGAAGACCATGATGTCTAAAATACTCTTAAGTGTTTTCAAAGCTAGCTAGTTACAGCACCAACACACACAACTCTGTGCGTCCCAAAAATAGTCACCTGAAGTGAAACACAGAAGATGAAATTGAGCCTGCTGGGTTTCGGTCTGCCCTGCCGGGCTGTCTCCCCACACGGGCTGCGCTTGCATTCCTCCGGCCGGGGGCCCGGGCCTCTTTTGAAAGCAACCTTTCAGGCTCATGAAGCTGCATTGTGTAAACATCTTCAGCAATAATTTATTCTCTTGAAAGAGGCCAAACTAATCCTTCCATCCTCGTTAGAGGTGCCTTAGATGCTAGTCTGAGCCACACATTTTCTGTCTTGCAACAAGCGTGACATCACATGAATATAGCAACATAATGTGGTCAAATACCATTTTATACAAATTCTAAAATCCTCCCCGGTGGGGTGGCTGTATTGGGAATGTTCTTCCTTCATCTGTATGTTATCAAGCTGAATACTAAGGCTTGGGTTTGCTAGGATGTTTCTATATGTGTAGAAAAAAGCCCAAACCCACTGCTAATTTTGGTGAGTTGGTAATTTCCCTCCCGTCTTTGTTTTTTGTCTTGGGGGGAAAAAAAATATCAAATGCTGTTTGTAAAAGGGGAGAGAAAGATCTTTATAAAAATCTACATGCATAGAAAATAAATTATTTTCTGCAAAAGAGCATTTGTCAACGTAGCTTTTTTGTAAACAAAATCATAAAGTCCTTCTGGAGAAACATATGACTTCGATTTTTATTTTTTTTTCCTTTTATAGGAGCAGCATTCTTAACTTTTGCCTTACAGCTTTTTAGCGCAGCCTCAGAAGCTCCAGGTTGTTTTTGTCCTGTAATAACACTCGCCTGAGCAAGGACATGGCATCTTTGGGGTTTACCTCTGTCTCCAGCCCCTGGGAGGTTGTTTACTACTTTCTGCCTGGAATAACAGGCCAGTCCCAGGGATCCTCCCTGGAGAGCAGGATTATTGGCTTCTGCCAAAATACCACCTCGGTGCCGGGCCTGGCTGCAGGGCTGGCGGCGCGGGACGCTGCCCTTGGGGATGTTGTCAATGGGGGTGCTGGCCTGGCAGTGCCTGTGGAGCCCATGGGGCAGCGGGATGCTGCCGGCGGGGAGGTGGGATGCGGGGATGCTGCTGAGCAGAGCCCCTGGCAGTGTGAGTGCAGCCCACATCTCCTCTTGGGGGGGGGGCTGTGTGTAAGAAACAGTGAGACCCTTTTCAGGAGTGAGGTGTGTTTAAGCCTATATTTGGATGCTGTGCCTCTTCTAAATTTGGTTTCTCCTCATTAATACAAGAGCTGTTTTAATAGCCCTGTAGGGAAAAACATGGGGTTGCTGTAGAGTGGGTTATTCTGGTGGTTGGTTGCGTTTTTTTCTTTTTCCACCTTTTTATAAAAGGCCAAGGTCTGTTTTGAAGGACTGAAGGGAGGGAAGGTGGAGGAAGGGGTGGAGGGCAGGAGGGCGGGTCTGCCGTCTGAGCTCCTTTGTGTGGCACCACGTTTCCCTCTTCACCTTCCGTCTGGCTGGCGAGGGGGGCACTCGAACAGGGGAGCAGCTCCTTTGCTTACTCATAAAGGCACTGGGGCAGACATGGCTGCAGAGACGTGCAGGATGGCCGTGTTGTGGGAGGGGGAGCTGTGTGTGGTTGTTTCCATCTCCCCTTCCCCAGGCAAAGGCAGACTTTAGGTTTTCTGCAGGAAGGTGGTTGCCCCCGGCTCGGGGGAGTGTGGAGAAGGAAGCGTGGCAGCATCGTGTTAAAATATGTGTTTTTCTACCTTTTGCCGTGACCTGAATCAGGTTTCCCCCTTTGCAGCAGCACGATGTGCTTGCAGTGGGTGTGATGGAGGAGTAGTGGACGGGAATTATTTGCGTCGGGGCTGCTGGGAACGTGTGGAGTGGAGCCATGCGTGCAAACGGGCGCTCCTCGCCTCCCAGGCTCCTCGCCGAGCTGCCGTGCTCTGCTGCACCGTGCTGTGTGCGGGATTTGCCAGGCTCGTTGCATCCTTAGGTGCCTTTCCTTGAGTGCCAGAGGTATTTATAAACTAGCTCCCTTTTGTGACACAGTTACAGTTGGGACGTGGATGGCAGTGGATCAGATTTGAACATTGCTGCATCTATTGGGGAGGCAGAGGGGC
Organism: Athene cunicularia; assembly: GCF_003259725.1. Lineage (NCBI taxonomy): Eukaryota > Metazoa > Chordata > Aves > Strigiformes > Strigidae > Athene > Athene cunicularia. The sequence continues at coordinate 11,916,838 of NW_020799112.1, forward strand.
CTGGTGGTTTTGTCTGCTGGCAGTGTCCTAGTGACCCGGGCTGCTGCACGCATCCAGCTTTGGTGTAATGACCGGCAGAGACCTTTGCATCTGTTCAATTGATGATTTGCAGTAATTACTTCCAGTTGCAGCAGCATACAGTGCAGGGCTGAATCCTTTCAGTACCTCTGTGCAGGTCTTCAGGGAAGTAAAGCTTCAGAGAAGATGCTGATAAATATGAACAATTATGAAAGAGATTTCAGTACAGCCACAAGTGAGATATCCCGAATTCCTGCAAGTTGCAGCCACTCTTAGATCATTCTTTTTTTTTTTTTTTTTTTTTTTA
>NW_020799112.1:11917212-11922238 GCF_003259725.1 Athene cunicularia
AAAAAAAAAAAAAAGTGTAGAAATACAAGTCCATTGGGGTATTGCAGTAAAAGCATAAAGGACTTTGGGTACTAAACTTAAAAATCCAGACACCCTAAGGAAATACAACAAAACTGAATTAGTTGCAGGAATTCATTTTTGTTAACTCTTGCTATTAATTGTTTAAATTATCTGAGATGAAAATTACAATACTTTTTGCTGTTTTTCTGAGTACTTTTCCCTCCAGTAATTTGACCTAGTTTACCAGTGTTTTAATTCCACTCTCTCATTTTGATCTCTTTCTTCTTGTTAACAGCTTTGTCAAGTCTTCTAAATATTTTACTGTCTGCTCCCATTCCAGGGTCAAATGGGACAAGCATTCTCTTCTGTCTAAAGGAAAACTGTGTTGAAAACCAGTACTAGTGAAGTCCCTTAATAGAGTAGATGCATCTGACCTGAAAAATTATTTATATGCTCCAAAACTTACTCCACACCCCACCCCCCCTTTTCCAACAGCATCTGATAAAAGATTTTTCTATTCTAAAAATCCCATGCTTATATCCTTAGACCATTCCAGTTACTAAACCCCACAGCTAGCCACCTTTCTGTCCGTGAGTGCTGAAATAAGGTTGTGTTTTTCTGTTTTACGCTTCTAGTAGTCTTCTGTAGTGAAGATTAACTTCATAACCAGGATTTGCTTTTCAAAAATCTGTTTGTCTCTTGTGAAATTTCTGTGGAGTTTCTGCTGGAATTATTTGTTTGATATGTATTTCATTGTGTTGCATAAATGATGCACGTGCTCCAGGGGAAGCGGTAGATTGTGGAGGCGACATGTGTACAGAGAGATCTTGCTTTGTTGTGATAGCACTTATTTCTAGGACAGATGTACTTAACTAATTTTTTGAATTAAATGCAAATCATCGGTAGTGCAGGGTGGTAGTTTACCAGTGGCTTTTGAAACGTGTTTTTCTGTGACAAGTGAAACATGCTGCTTTGAGCAGCAGTCAGAGTATGAAGAGTTACTTCACATATTTATCAACAAGCAAACCTGACAGGTCTTTAGATAGAAGGTGAAGAATTATGTTAGTTTTTATCCCTTTAGCTTGTGCTGTAATATATTTTGTAGCAGTCCTCTTCAAATGTGTGGAGTATTGTGGATCTGATAAAATTACTTGTAAGGAATTAGGCTCAACTTCTAGAAATTTAAAATCTATATGGCTAGGGTAGTGTGCTGCCCCCCCCCCGCCCCTTATTACAGGTATGTCATTTCTTCTTTTAGAAGAAAAATATTGTTTTCATGTACTGTATGATGCCTGTATGTAAAGTATCACGTCTTTGCATTGATTGTGAAGAGGCACAAATAGTGTTTGTATTTCTGGCTTCCAAAATAATCAGTAAAAATTCTTTAGAAAATAACTTAGACTCCATTTTTACTCCCCCATGGTGTGCAAGAATAGACAGAGCATTTTTACCCCAGGTGATCATCCTAATTGTCATGGTTTCAAAACCAAACTGTTTACTTTTGAGAAGTAATGAATTGAGTACTGCTTTTAAAATTTTTTTGAAAAAAACCTTAACAGTGTTTTCTGCCTTGTGTTACTGAATTTCTAGCAGTTTAATAAGATATTAATTAGGACTTTTCCGGTTTTCATGAGATTTAGATAAATGAAACACTTAGTGACATGCTTTTGGTTACAATTACTCAATCTCTTTATGTAGTGGGCCAGCACAGTTTCCGTGACGTTTCAAAAATGCAATAGGTAGATTCTTAAACAGCTTTTAAAATGTAAGTGTATTCCATTAACTAGTCTCATTTCTGTAATAATTTCCCACTCAAAATGTACCACTCGAGGCTACATGGTGTAAACCAGAGCAGAAGGCCAGTATGAAGTTCTCCGTGTAGCATGTGCTCCCTGCCCCTCGGCCACCTCTTTGGCAGTTTCCTACACTTGACTTGTGTGACTGTGCCCAGCGCTGCTTTCCTGTTTGTGTTGGCATACTTCAGGCTTCCTATTACCTTCGGAGTTCAGCAGACTTGGGTTTTTGTGAGCAGGAGTTAACTAAGCTTTCATTTGGAAATATGAAGGTTCCAGGCTGTGACCTGTATCTTCAAGGTTGTTTCCTCCCTGGGTCAGAAAGGGATAAAGTCATATTGCTCTTCTAGCTAATGTTTGCATTTCTAGTTGATGAGACAACCTAAGTAAAACAAATGCAGGCTTTGACAGTACTGGATAGCTTCTATCTGGGTCTCTTCTGGTTTCCTAGGGAGGCCATGGTACCTGGTGGCCCTGCACCACTTGCCTGGCTTACACAGGGACCTGGGCTACTCAGATTAGTTGAAAAAACAAAAGCAAACCCCTGAAGTCCATCATCACAACACCTGCTCTGTAAAGTGTTGGTGTAAATTATTATTCAATGCATTTAAAGGAAGAGCGCATCTAAAGCCTGCTGGATTTGCTACCTGGATTTCCAGATTCATGGGATATCTTTTCAGTGAAAGAGAAATAACCGCTGAGAGTTGGTGGATGGCCTTTGCAGCAAATCAAAACAGGGTGGGAAATGAGGAGTGGATAGTGTATGGCTGATAAGCAGCACTTACTGTAAGGAGCTTAAAAAAAAAAAAAAAAAAAAAAAAAACTTGCAGGAATTCGGGATATCTCACTTGTGGCTGTACTGAAATCTCTTTCGCAGCGCTTCCTTTTATATCCTTTGTCCTTTGAAATGCCTTGCTGTTAGGGTTGGGCTCTTATTTATTTATTTCTTCCTCTCGGCAGCTGCAGTGCTCAGACTAGTAGGCTGAGATGCTAACAATGCATTGCCTGCTGCCAAGAAAGGAGGTATTTGCATTCATTTTCACTTTCTTATTCTGAATAGAAAAAACAAATAACCCCCCTGTGGTCCCACGGAGTCCTGCCTCCTCTGAAAAGTAAATACATGTGCCGATACATGATTTTGAGTACTCGCTGGTGGTGTGTTACATATATCAGTTTACCAGGCAGGTAATAGAAGTGTCCATATTCTGTAAAACAAAGCAGTCTTTACAGTAAGCCAGAATAGCCATAATCCAAAAAACCCACAGCAAACAGTAGTAGGTTTCGTGGCATTATATATTAATGGCTTATATATAAATCTAATGCTTTACTCATTTTTGCTGAATTGTTTTCTTTTTTTTGGTCAAAATTGCGACTTGATCATACTGATCAGATCAGGAGCAGTCTGTGTACAGAACAGGCAAATTGTTCACATTTCTCGCTCTTCAGGTAATTTTGACAACAATACTAGAAAGAAGAATTGGAGGCTTGTTTGCAGTTCTTGCAAGTGCAGCCTTTGAGGCGCAGAGCCAGGCGGTGGGGTGACACCTGCATTCATTTGGAGAGTTCGGGGGGTGGGGGGTGTGGGAGGCAGCGCGGTGCCACTCGCTCCTTCTTGCTGGCAGTCCTGTGAACGGGAAATAAATGGGATCATAACCTTTCTGCATGTGGAGCTCGGGATGTGTTGCCTGGGTTATGAGGGCAGCATTTTAACTCAAGGGATGTAGTTTATTGCGGGGGGAGGAATCTGATAAATCCAGAATTTGAAGCTCGAGGGTTTTTTATTGTAATATATTGACTGAAATGGATATCAAAAGTAACCATGTTTCTGTGACACTTGTTTTTGTGTGTCTGCTCAGTTTTTAATAAACCTCTCATTATAATTCAGAGCACTGCATAGAAATCCACTATGCCGTCTTTTTTTTTTTAATGCATTAAATGATCTACAATATGTTTCTTTTGTGGTGAAACCCCATTGCTTCAGCATGAGGAGTGCACAGTGTACATGTGTCTTTGTTTAATTCAAAACATTTTCCTCTTTCAGTACTGGAAATAAGACATTTTAGCAAAGCAGTGTGTTTCTGAGAGTGTGCAGGGCCTTAGAACTGGTAGGAAAGGCACACCGTGCATTGCACACAGGTACATGCTTTGGGTCTCCTAGACACACAAAGCCTGTCTGCTTTTTACAAACCACTCTCGCAGTGAAGTGCATGTTGAAGAAATCACACCCAAAGAAGCAGCAAATAACCTCCAGTATGGGATTTTTATCTTACTGTCTTTGTGGTAAGAGAGGTAGAGAAAAGACGGTCGAAAGCCTATGACAGTGTAGCCTGTAGGAGCTTCACAAACGGATTCAGATGTTCCATTCAGAGCAGAGATTTGACACAGAGTAATGAAATCAAATGGCTTAAAATAATCTTTTATTGATTTTTATGGAGAGAAATCTATACTTGCAGAATCAAACTGAGGTTATGGTAAGATATGCCCTTAAGTTTTGCTTTGTTTTGTGCATGTGTATGCTTAAAACCATGTATTTTTCTGTGCCTTGAATGGCTGCTTCTGCTTCTCTTTTAAGTCTGAAGTCAAGAAATGCATGCAGAAATGTTAACAGTGTAAAAATGTTCCATCCTATGACACATGCAGAGTTTTGAGAAGACCTTTTTTATGAAGAGCTGCTGTGGTGCGTTGGCTTGATGCAGTGTGGGGCAGTGGCTGTGTCCCCTGCCCGTGGAGCGGGGTCCAGGTCCCTGTGGGGCGCAGCGGGGGACGCGCCTCGTGATGCTGCTTCAGACTCATAAACAAACTGTCACGTGGCTGCGCAGCCCTGCAGAGCACTGTGCGGACAGGGATAGACAGCCAGAGCATTATCCTTATTGGATTTCCCCTCCGAGCTGGTGCTGATTTGAATGTTTTGGAATGAGTGGTGAATGAAACAACACAAGGCGCTCCCCTCCTCCCTTTTCCGTTTCTTTTTTCTTTTCAGCGGTGGAGTTTAGGATGCAGAAAATGTCACTGAATCTGTAAGAAGCTTCTCTAAACACAGGTGCTTGCAACGCAGCCGGCCTTTCTTTCTTGACGTTCTTTCATACGTTAGCATGACCAAGCGCTGTACAATTACTGTCATGTGAGAGAATGTATAGGTGCAGGAAAAAATAACAGTTAAGATTTTAAAGAGTTTTGGTCTATCCATGTTGGGTTCTTCCCCCCCCCCCCCCCCCCCCCCCCCCCCCCCCCCC
>NW_020799112.1:11922288-11934449 GCF_003259725.1 Athene cunicularia
CCCCCCCCTCCCTTAACTAACAGGTTTTATTAAAAATGGCTTTTTCTGTTGGTGTGTAATTCCTCAGACCCACCATGTACCTGGTGGAAGTTGCAGCGTTCTGGATGCGAGGTGATTCTTTGGACCAGTCTGCTAACCCTTGATTGTGAATGATTAGACTTCAAAAGCATTTAGCTGTAAATGTGATAATAGCTCAGTTTCTCTGTGTTGAGTCTTTTGATTTGCAGTGTGCACATTATAGATGAGTAGGATACTGCCCATAAAACAATATATGTGGCAGTACTTTGTTAAGAACATAACTTAGATCATGAGATCAGACTTACAGCTGAATACTTCTTAGTTGTAATCCTCATCTTTAGACGCTGGAGCTCAGCAATCCTTTAGTTTGTTGGATGCATGTCAGCATTGCTGATTTAAAAAGCTAACCCTGATCTAAACCAGTAGAAACTAGATATGGACTTGCATGAACTCTGCAGCTTCTGGTTATTGATAGGGTTGCCAGTAGGTTGTATTGACGTTTTGGAAGTACTGAGTTCATTATGGTACTTTATTAATGGTTTGTAGGGAATAACTCATGAGGTTGCATTTTTAGGAGTCTGGGGTAGGGAGGAGGCCTGAGGAGTGATTTAAGAGCTCAAGGAACAGACTGCAGAGTGTACAAGCTCCAGAAGGATGATTAGGCCAACAGGGGAGCGGGGAAAAGCTAATGTACAGAAGGAGATGGCAGAGTGAACAGGATGCTGTCCTACCTATCTGGAGATGACACCAATGTGAGCAAAGTTGTGTGCTGCTGTGCAAGGGAGATGAAATCTGAGCAAATGAGAAGCTGGCCAAGGGGCTTGTGGACTTGTAGAGTTTCTTTTAAGCTTAGCTTGGCAGATTTCAAACTACATTTAAAAAGATTTTGGTTTCCAGAGACATTGGTATTAAGTTATTTGTGCTGAGCCTATTCTTTTTTTGTTATCCATTGCACCAAGAACCAGAAAATGCTTATAAAATTGTCTTTTTTCAGAGGTACTTAATGCTCAGGAACACATTGACCTGGTAATGTCATTCTCTAAATGATAATTTTTAAGCCAGATACATTTTAATCTTAATAAAGACAGTTTGGAGAAATCTCCCTAGTTACAATGCAGACGGTCTGGACTGTGTCCCAAGCTGTGCAGCTGTGGGCAGGTCACATAGACTCACTCCAGGTTCATTATTTATGGGTGAAATCCTGTCGCCTCCCTGCTAGTGTGTCGAATAAGGCCGATAAATCCGCCGGTGACCACAGGGTACTTGGACACTGTGGGTATTGGTGGCTGAGAAAGTCCAGTCGTGACTGACACTGGTTATATAGCAAGGGTTATATCAGACATTTGAACAGTGGAGTTAAGTGGGGACCAGAGGTACAAAGATGGGATTGAGATAATGGGAGTTGTGTGTGTCTGAAAGAGGCTGAACTAACTCTGTGTGTGTCCATCCCACAGTAGAGGAGTCTACCATCTCTATCCAGTGAGCACAGAACGCAGAATTAGATTAATCTTTCTTAAGTGATAAATTTGGCAGTAATACCTCTTGAAATAGTTATTGGGATGAAGTTGATTCAAAGACACATGTAACTTGCCCAGGTGGCACCATCTGCATCTGTGATTAAAAACAACTAGGAAGTTGAAACAAAGAAAACAGTGTAGTTTAAAAAGTGAAATTAACTTGTAAAGCCATTTGGCTTACTACTTAAAAAGCCTTCAAAACCCCCTTGAGTCAAAATAACCAGAAATTAGAAACTTTTGGAAAAGATATCTTGTATACATTTTCTTACGAGAATCCCAAGATTCTGTTTTACATCCTTTTCACTTACGCAGTGTATAATACTCTTTTCAGCGAAATCTTTAACTTAAGTGATGTGATGCTGACTTTCATGGATCCATCATATGTCATGTACCACTGTAAAGCTGTTGGCTCAGTACAGGTTTGTCCGACATGACTCACTTCTTTCCATGCTGAAGATGATGATATTTGTTGTCATCCTTTAAAGTCTGTAGAATCTTCACCAGAGTATCTTTGCATTTGTCACAAAGGACCCAAGTCTGATATACAAAAGTATTTTACATTTCAGACTAGGCTGTGGTCCACTGTTCTGTTTCTTTGTGGTTACTGACACATCCACAGGTAGCATATTTTGAAAATATCCCCAAAACAAGCAGATGTCTAAAATATTTTTCAAAACATAATCTGGCTTCTGCTTTGTCTTTATTATGTACTATCAGCCTGGCAAGAAAATATTTGAACCCCAGGTCCTCTGAATAGCATTTTGTAATCATGTACTGAAGTTTCTAATTCATGGCGTGTTACATTTTAAAGGAAAATTATTATGGTCATGTAGTGTCAGTGGCTTTTGCATATCAAGACAAACAGCTGCTTCTGTTCCTAAATTTTGTGCTGTAACCTTGAGTAACTTGTCAATTTTTACTGCATCTGTTCCCCCCTGCTTTAAAATAGGCATCAAACACAGCCACTCAATTAGATTTCATGCTTTGTAAAGCATTTTGAGAACTGCTGATGTAAAAGCACTGTATAAATGTGAAGTATATATTTCTCTGTTACTAAGCATTCATTGAAGTGTAGTTTGTAGAAACCAAGGCCAAGAAGCTTATACTCATATGAACAAGCTCTCCAAAACGTGGGAAAGGGAAACTGGTTTGTCAAATGAACTGTTGGTTGAAAAGCACTTCCCAGGAAAGGTATAAATGGATTAAAAGTTCCCCTTGTGGGGAAGGACATGATGTGGGGAGGAGGGAGAAATTAGTCAGTTTGGAGATCCTTCTGTAGCTGTTAATCCTCCAGCGCCAGCGTGGCCACCAGCGGATACTACATCCTTAGGGATGATCTCCGAGAAGCTGCTTTACTTTCTGTCATCACTTTTAACAAGACGCAGTGCCTAGATAAAGTGCATCAAATGAATCTGAGAAATATTTAAGCTGTAATATGTATTAAGGGTAGTAGCTAGCCCAGCCCCCTTACTTTTTCCCCATGTCATTCCTAATTCATAAAAACAAACCATAAAAACCCCTTGAACTTTGTGCAAAAATCTGTTGCTCTATAATTTGCAATTTAAATGATACTTCTCTGTATTTGACTGCAGGCAAAATCAGCTATTCTACTCCCATCCAATTTAATGCTTTTCGTTTTGGGGGGTGTGTGTGTGTGTGTGACATCCTGGAATACTAATTATTTTTTGCCTTCTCTGTTTCTTGTTTCGTAACAATCAACAAGCAGGATCTGCTGTTACTTGGTAGTTCTCTTTTGCTGTTTTTTAGTAAAGGTTCTGTCTGCAAATTTGGATTTGTGTGATTTTTTTTTTTTTTTTTTTTTTTTTTTTTTTTTTTTTTTTAATTTTAAACAGGGTGTTCAAGCTAGTGTTTGCATAATTACAGAAAACTTTAATGTGTATGGCAGTTTAGGTTCATTTAACTGCAGAGAAGGCAGGGCCTTCCCTGCTTGAAATAGGCATATCCATTTGGTGTTTCATTTTGCAGTCATGAGCATTGGAATAAAAATATCATTTCTAATGATGGAATTAGAAAGCATTTCTCAAATTGAGTGTGGTCTGATGACAGTAGATCACCGTCCCCCTGCAGCTGGCCAAAATCAGCCACAGGGCTCCTTTTATAAACAGGAGTATCTGGACCAGAGGTGATAGATAACTTTGTCACAACATTTCTCAAGGTCAGCATTAAATGTTTCTGAGGATGATACAGTATTGATAACTCTAACATAGCCAGAAATATTTTGTTCTTGGTCTGCTTTGTGTATTGAAAATATACACCTAGAGAATGTACAGAATGGCATGGCTGGCATTTCAGAATAGATCAGTAAAAGGAGAAGGATGCACTTCTCAGTAATAAAAAGACAGTGTAGCATCATGAGGAGTTTGAAAATGGGAAGCATGATGATGTTTTCACCCATTTGACCTCTGTAACCAAAGATATCTGCAGTTACTGGCTCAAGGAGACCTATAACTGGAAGAAAAGGTAATTGCACTCTTGTTTACTGCAGTATTATTGAGAAATAAAGCTTAGAATTCATTAAATTTTCCATTTGTAGGTGTCCTATAAATCTAATAATTTCTAGGGTAAACAAGGTTGTGAGCAGTCATCACAGTCTGTCTGAAGTCTGCACATTCTGCATGAAGAAGCTATAAGTACTTTCATTACTGAATTGTGTAGTGCTTGTTTGTTTTAGGAACTTGCATTTTCTATACCTAATACTAATCCTCTGCAGAATAAATTAAATGCTTAGTGGAATTTTGATGTTAAAAGAGAAATTTAAAAAACCTCTAGAAAATGGTCAGTCAAATTTGAATGCTTTTGTGGAAGAACGTCTGTGCTTTGATTACTACAATGTAAACCTTTTTTTAAGGTGTAAGTATGTGAAACCTGTTGGTTGTGGTGTTTTTTTCTATAATTTCAAAAGATAATACTACACTTTGCTTTACTTAGTTCTTCAAAGACATTTTTATAATTTTCCTCCCTGATTGGAAGAAAAAAATACTCCATATTTAAATCCTTCTCTCAAAGTGAAGTGAACTTTAGTTTCTTGGGATAAATTTAGATTATTTTTGTTCTTGCTAAGTAGGAGGAGTTTTTAATAGCTTTTAAAAGTTTGTCTTGTTATGGGTATGCAAAGTGCTGGAAAAACAATTACACGAGTAGCATTACTGTTCAGGTGTTAAGTAGTACAGATTTTTTTTTTTTCCTTTGAACATCTGACTCACCAGAGTTGTCTGTTAATCTTGACAGCTTTATTGCAAAACAAAGTGGTTGAATAAACTGGAAAAAAACTGCAGCACTAGTGCCTGCCTACCTGCAGGAAGACTGTGACCTTGGGATTAAAGGGAAGGAGAGGCCTCAGAGTGTTCCCTCTCCGTGCCTCTGATGAGAACTGATTTGCAAAAGGTGCCACTTTCGTGAGGCTGTGGCCTTAGCTGAGATGACTTCAGCTGTGGCGCGTTGTTTCAGGTTGTTGTAATTGTTTGCAAAACACGTTCAGGGGCTCTCCCCATGCCAGTACTTGTTCTGAGCATACGTAATGTGCAAACAAACCAGACGCTGAGTGCCGTGAGGGTTTAAGGTGGTGTTTCTTTGTCACAAGTACCCGTATCTTCACGTGCAGCGTGTTACTTTGTTCAGCTTTCAAAGCAGCTATTATTTTGACTGAACCAAAATAAATTTTTGTTGACCTATGCCCTTTTTCCCTTTTGAAATCTATTTTTGCTTTATAGGGTGATTTAGATTATTTCTCTCTCAGCTAGAATATTCTAAGGACAAATTTATTTTGCTAGAGGAAGACTTTCTCAGTTCAGTTCAACAGATTGGGCCATGCTGGCCACTCGCTTTCCTGGTGATGTGTTTTGGTTAGTAGGTACAGAGGCTGAATCGTTTTAAGCATAGTCCAAATCTTGCCACATTTTTATATGTGGAGCATTTGTAACCCCAGATAAATTCCTGTGAGTTTGAATATGGTCTGACTCCTCAGCACTGGGGGGGGTTGTGGAAATGCATGAGTCATTATGTGGAGGCTAGAGTACAAGGCAATTATACAAAAAGAGAAAAATGGTTTCCATGCTTCCTTTCCCCTTTAATGCTGGGCAGTACTCCTTCTGCTTTCTCTTAATTCCTGGTGTGACAGCACCATTCGGTGCTCTTCTGTCTCTGGACTCTGCAAAGTTTCATAGGAAGAGTTGTGGGTTTCTTGATTTTTGTGGGCTTTTTACAGCTCAAGAACCATAATGAATGTAACTCCATGAGATTTAGATCCCAATCCCAGCCACCACAACATATTTTGACTTTGAAATATCTGCCTGTGTCTTTTTTTTCCCCTCCACTTTTTTGTATAAATATTTATATTGAACATATATATAGGATCTGTAAGTTAGATACAGTTTCTGTGCTCTGCAGGTGCCTGGCACGTGTTAAAAATCCATTGATTATGAGGCACCTCTATCATGACAAAGACTTAGGTTTCTTTCTGGGATTTATGAACTAGTAAAATGGTTTTCATTAAAAGATGAGCTTTGGTTGCGTGATTCTTGGGCAAACATTAGGACATTCATATGGATTACAAGTGACACCCAGCCCTCATTCGTATGAAATCCATCTTTTCCCTTACTTTGCTGCATTTAGATATCTGATATGCTCTCTTTCTCTGCTGCCCATTTGAGATCTGTAGCGTGCCAGCATCGCTGAGTGCTGTATGGTCTCGGGGGGATTTTGGATTTGAGGGTTTTGTCTCCTTTTGGTTTTGGGAGGCCAATAAATAGTCTCTTGGACTTTGTTGTAATGACTTGGATTTACCTGGTACTTCTTCTGGTGTGTCTGTAGTGTAGGTGACCGATGGAGCTGCTCAGCTAAGCATGGAAGTGCTTCGGCTTGCAGGCACTGCTAAAATAAATAGGGTAAGTGCGTAGCAATAACAATATGGTTTGGGCTGTAAGCGGGTCTGGGCTGTAGACGGTGTATCAGTAGCATCGATGCACAGTCCAGTGCCAGTTAGGCATGTAATTGCACAGAAATGGCCTCTAATACCAGTTTCAAGAAGAGCTGCCAAAACCACAGCGCTCAAGGCCTCTCCCTCTGAGTTCGGCCAATGCTCGAACGAAACAGCCCCCAGCTTGTTCCTCCGGGACACAGGCCTGCCTTGTTAGGAAATCGGTGAAGTTTGGGAACCCACAATACCTCACATAGCTCTGTGTACAGTAACGGAGGGTGGAAATAGGGCCATAGGCATGAGCAACCAGACGAGTTATAAATATAGAATACTCTCTCAATTCCAGTTTCGTTAGTCATGGGAGGACAGTGAGAGTTTTATAAACTTATAAGGAATATACAAACAGTTCTGAATTTAAAATAACTCTGTATAAATTTTTTAGTGTGTGAAAAGAATATTCTTTTTTGAGACCATCCATGTAAGTATCTGCTATACACAGAGAGTAAGGATCTGTGTATTTATATGTTCATGTGAATGTGACTTGAGATGACAAAAAAAGGTACAGGAGGAGAAAAGCGTAGCTCAAACGTGCCAAACTCTAGCAGAAACAGAGTGGGAAGCAGTGTGCTTCCCACTTTGTGCCAGTATCAAAAACATGGATCTCCCCCCTTTTTCTTTAATAAGTGCCATCTGATGCCGTCTCCAGCTTCAGAGCAGCCGGGCAGTATCGCTGAGCTGGCTTTGCTGCAGCCTGGAGCCCCCGTCAGATCCACTCATACAGCTACAGCTCACCTTGACTGTCCTTCCTATAAATAAATAAATAAAACAGTCTGTTAATCCCTAATCTGATCACAAATCCTTACTACAGGAAAGGATTTAGAAAGTCCGAAGCAATGTCATTATGATTTTTTCCCAGTCACACTAATAGGAATTCCTCAAAAGCATGTGCATGTGTAAAAGCAGAGACAACTTACGCATCCAAGTATTAACAGTGTATTTGACTACATGGCCAGCAGTGGGGTGTGTGCTGTTTGTCCCGTGTGTTATGTGTGTTTGCAGTGTCTGGGGGATGGCATAGTCAGGTGTGCTTTTCCTCATTCAGTTTATTTTATCAGTGTGTTGGAAGAACTGAAATAGCTGTGTTTCATAATGGAGGATGTTTTTAAAGATAGTGGACTAAGTGCAGGCTGGGTGACATGATGTCACCCCCCTCTTAGGTTAGAAGAAAACACTGAGCAGTGGAGCAGCAGACTTCTAATTCAGGTGTTTCAAATCTTTACTTGGCTTGAGCGAGCTGGGGTTCGGAGCTGCTGAACTTGAAGCGGTTTGCTTGGCGCTTCCTTTGGGGTTGTGGCAATGTCCAGTGCCTCTGCGGATCGGGAGCGTCCTTGTGCTTCTTCTCAAAGCAGGCTCTGCAACCCAGATCAGCCCTTTCTAGCTGCAAACAGAGCTGTTCGGTAACCCGCAAGCAAACAGGCAACTGTTGCAGCAGTTATATTCTTTGGAGATAAAACTATGTAGGATGGAGTTAAAAGTTCATGTCCAGACAGTTCAGGATCATTTACAGGCTATGAAAGCAATTTGCATCAAATCTGAAAAGATACTCAGCATTTTCCCTTTTTCGTCTGAAACGCTTCCATGCACAGTTGTGGTGTATAAGAAGAAACTAATTTTAGTACAGATTTGAAGTCGATTGTATCCTTTGCACTGTTCATGTTGCTTGCAAATTTGTTAAAATGTAGTAATGCATGATCTTCCAGTCTGCTTTTGGGTTCTACAAACTCTGGCACTTTCTGTATTCCCTCTGTGTTTATAATAGAGAAAAGATTTGGAATAAGAAAATTATTCCATGATTACTAAAACCAAGGAAGGAGCTCACTGTTTGTTTGTTGTGGATCTCAAGAGAGCAACCTTCAGTTGCTGTCAGATTTGCTTACACTCTCTTGTATTTCTGGAAGTTGTGAAGGAAATACTTTAATTGTTTTGAACATAATTGCTTTAATATTGTTTGAAGTCATTTTGATCTTAACAAGATGCCTTCATGTGCAGGGTGCAAATATCATAAGTGATGACATACTCCCGGGTTTGCTAGTCTGTAATTTAAAACAAATGCACTCAGGTGTCTGATAAATTTCCAAGCCATCAGTATTCTTGCATCTTGTTTTGCCTTTCCACTGTAATTCTCTTCTTTTCTCAGGTTCCTAGGTATCTAGATCTTAATCCCATTTTTAGTGGACTGTCTCACTAGCAGATGAACAGCTTGGAAAAAAAACCCTTGCTCTGTAGTAAAACAATTTGAATGTTCTTGCTCTCTTCCTTGAGCTTTAATTTTTTCGATGTTTAAAACTCAACAGATTTTGTTATTTGTTGTTAACACAGGTATCCTAGTTGGAGATGAGCAAAAACTTTCTACGTTTGCCCTACTGTGTGTATTGTAAACATCAGTTTTAAGGAAGCTTTTTGTTTTTTCATTCTTAATGTAATTAGCCTTTGACTGGAGCAGTGTTGATGCCTGCCTCTAAGACAAGCATTATGTTTAATTGCTTGTGCCAGAATGGTTAAGCCTGTTGATGGGCTTAATGCATACATGTGAAGGGCATTTCTGAAACGAAGCAGGAGTTGAATCCCTCCGAACTGGTGACTTGTTTTCTCCTCAAGATTAAACTGCTGTTATCCTTCAGCATTAAGAGAACTGTGTAATTTAGGCCAGTGTGATAATGTTATCAAACTGTCTTCCTCCTCTAGAATAAACCTGGAATGTGAGTAGTATTCTTCCTCCAGCTGGGGTTTTGCCAGGAGGTGACTGACCAGCCCTCCTCCTTGCAGTATATTAATTAAATCCTGTAAAGCTTATTGCCTTACACTTGCAGCATTTGGAAGACAGGCAGATTAAATCTAGCTTTAAGGAACAAGAAGCAAACCCCCTATATTGCTCATAATCTGGAGCAAAAAGAAAAACAGTTTGCTTCAGAGCTGTTCTGCAGCAGCCTTTTCCCTTCCCTACGTGTTACTTGAAGAGTTCAGGAACTTCAGTTGACCCTTTAGAAATGTGAACAGATTTGTGACCATGAGTGGTGGGTGACTGCAGTGGACAGGGAGCAGCTTTCACCACTGCAGGGTGACCCTTGCTTTCCTGCTCTCATCCCCACTGGCATCAGCATTACTGTTCTGATTTGCGTCTTCCAGTGGGAAATTTCCCTTTTCATAGAGGAAATGTTTCTAGAACAGTGCGCTACTGATGGTAAAACATTCCCAACCAATTTGTTTACCTAGTGTTGAAGACAGAGTAAAACTGGCCTGAATACCTGATAGATACTTGTGTATATGCCTCAGTTGGGTTTGTTTATGTACTGAATTCATACTGGCGTAGAAGGGACAAAATGGACTTGTTTTTTTCCTCTTTCTCTTGAGTGCCAGCTGCAGTGGTGCCAGTCTGGGTTGTGCTGGGCAACGTAAACTGTTTTGAAAGAGAATGCAATTTGTGCTGCCTGGGTTTGTCAATAAGTCGTGTTTATTTGCACCTTCCTGGTCGTTAGTATTACGCACTTTGGAGCAAATGGAGTAACTGTACTATCTATCGGTTCCTGTTGACTGTGGTCTAAGGCAGTTGTTTTGTTCACTCAGGTTTCCATTTGCTCTAATTTCAGTGTGATGTGAGTAGCTGTAACACTGCTGGAGCTTTTAGTAGGGTTGATTGCTTCACTTGCAGAAAACCTGAAGGGATGGGAGGTTTTACAGTGCCAAATAATGTCCCCGAGTCCTCTAGTCACTCTAAATAAAATGGATTTAGCACACATGTTGTTATATATCACAGCTGGGAAGCCTGGAAGCTGTTTTGAGGTAACTTCTTGGGTAAAGAATGAATGATAGATGGCTGAAAGAGGGGTGTGTCAAGGGGGGTGGTCATCAAACTCCACTGTACCCAACTGAAATATGCTTTGGGTTGTTTTCATTGTCATTTTTAATAGACTCTTCAGCTGGGAAGGAGAGCTACAGGTATGTTACGCTGAGGCATTTGCATCTTCAAGGGATTACAAATCATGCCGTAGGCCTCTGGCTCCTCAGAGCTGTGCTGACATGTGTGCTAGTCTGAAATCTTCTATGTACTAAAACTATTCTGAGGGAAGAGAAAACATTAATGTTGAAGAAAATCTAGATGATATAGAGTACCTTACCACAACAATATGTTCTAGCAAAGTGTTGGTTTCATTGAGTGATGAATGTTTCCTCTCTGTTTCATAGACCTTACTGCATC
Organism: Athene cunicularia; assembly: GCF_003259725.1. NCBI lineage: Eukaryota > Metazoa > Chordata > Aves > Strigiformes > Strigidae > Athene > Athene cunicularia. The sequence goes on from NW_020799112.1 coordinate 11,933,015, forward strand.
TGGTGGCATCTGAGAGTCTCCAGGTGCCAAGTGGTGCTGGGCTTTCTTCTTCTAACCTGTTTCTGGTCCTTTCTTCCACTTCCTTTGCTGTGGAATCATCTACAGGTGCTGCCATCTGAGCAGTTGGATCCAATTGCTTCGCAACTGGCTATACAGGCTTTCAGTGTGGTACTGTTTTTCAACCATAAAATCCTGAGGAAGGGGATGTAAGAGTAGATTCCTTTATCAGTCTCATATGATTAAAACCCAAGCAGTTAGTGGGCTGATGTCAGGTTGGGCAAATCCTCTGAGGTTATTTTGGGGTTCTGGATGCTTCATCACACCTACTCCTTTGCTTAGGGGATAAGTCATACAGCATCCATGACTAACTGATATACCAAGAAGCAAGAGACCAAAAAGCTTTGTGTGGAAACTGACCACATATAGTTAAACCTCAGCTGGTTTTGTATAGGGGGAAGAAAGGAATTAACAGAAAAACTTCAGAATAATTTCAAGATCCTTGGAAAGGTCTGCCGGATAAAAATGGGCTGGTAATGACTACGATGTAAACATGGAAACATGTGAGTAGTGAAATGATGTCGAGTCAGGCATAGCTTGCAGGCTGTTGACTTAATGCCTGCTTCTTGGTATAAGTTTGTATAGACCTATCCAAATATTTTACTGGTGGGCATGATTGTGTGCATACTAGAGGTATAAAGTGGAAGGGTATGATCACTTTCAAGTCCTAGTATCAGTGCTGGCTGGAAGTGAACCTCTGAGATGTGGCAGTTAATTTCAAAATCTGCCAACCTTTATGCCTTAACTACCAGGAAGTAGTTCAATATGGCAGTGGTTTTTTTCTGTCAGGATTTTCACTGAATGTGAGATAACCAGTTTTAGAGTGCTGGGGTAAAAGAGAAAAGAAAAAAAACCCACACCATTGTTAATGTGTTGCTAATACCTGTTTCTGTAGCAATATAAAGGTTTTATACAACTGCTCCAAGCTGTCTCTTCAGTTCTTTGGAGATGACTTGTACCCATATTTCTGTGATAGAAACACGTTACTGCATGTATTTAATATGTGTATTTCCTTATTGCAGACTTTATTCTGTAGTTACTTGATTCCAGCCCTGGCCATGAATCACTGGAACTGGATTTTCTGAGTAATGTCTCTCCAGTCTCTCTGTTCTCACAGTATACTGAGCAAAAGAAATCAGGTCTTGTATAGGCTGCTTGAGCATTTCAAATCAGCTGTTTGAAAGACCATACCAAAGTTTAGACCATTAAAATGCAATATTTTAAAAATTCTGTCATATAGAGGGATTAACATTCCAAAAATGACGGATTTTTTTCTGTCTTTGTGGATAAATTTAGACAGCTAATTTTTTCAGTAGTTGGCTAGAAGAAAACACTCCCTTCCTCCTCTGGTTTCTCTTTAAAACTAGGCTTTCACCCC
>NW_020799112.1:11934499-11945949 GCF_003259725.1 Athene cunicularia
CCCCCCCCCCCTTCTGAAACATTACTTTACGTGAAGGATGCTCTAAAAAAGCAGAAACAGTATAAAAAAAGAAAGGATCGAATATCATTTTACAAGGAGAGAAAGAATCTTAAAAAAAATATTTATCCCACACTTGGCAACCTATTGCTTGCCCGCATGTGACTGGCATGGTGCCATCCTTGGCAGAGGCCAGTGCCTCAGCTTGCCAGAAGTCTTCGTCTTCTGGCTGCATTTTCACTCCCTGTGACTGATTGTTTATTCACCTGATTCTTCTGTTTCAGCGTTGCTGAAGTCATGGCGTCTTGGAGATGATAAGAACACTTTGTCTGTCCAAACTGTACAATAGCCATGATGTCAACGCAGAGTATTTGCAGTGAGCTTTAGCTTTGTGCGCACTTCAAATACCAGGGAGGTATTAGATGTCAGACAAACTTACTACCACGTCCTTAGCATGAGGCTGTCCAAAAAGGAACTGCTTTTTTTTTTTTTTTTTTTTTTTTTTTTTTTTTTTTTTTTCTTCAGAGTTGTGTTTGAGGTTTTCCCAACCTTGCATTGTGTTTGCAATTTTGGTTTAGCATCTTGGGGATTTTAATTGAGAATGAGTCTCTGAGTCAGATTCTCATGGAGCTCCTCTTGTTTGCATGATCTTTGTATTTAGTTTAAGGTATCTCCTTTCTGTATGTTGAATCTGATTCTGATTTGCTCACTAAGTTGACATCTTGGAATGATATATTTAGACTTTTTTTGGTAAGGGATCATAATATCTTAATAGTATTTTGAAAATCTCCTGAATTTGGTTGTCAAGAAAAACTTCTCATTTGTACAAGTCAAAAGGTTAGACATGAATGGTCAAAGAAACTACTATTACTGGTTTTGCTCCAGTAAAGTTGTTTTGTGGCTACTGGTACTCTTGTAATGTCCTTCTCTGAAGATCTGTTGATTATTCAGTATTTTCACTCCCTAAATATAAATAGACAGTTTAGTCAAGCCTTCATCATCTCTTTATTAAAGTCATGAAGGTGCTTAAGGGTCTGCCCTTCTCCAGGTCTTGCTTTGTCTTCCTTCTTCCATGGCTGCCCTCCAAGGTCTCTGAAATTTTCCATTATCTTGGTAGCTCCATGTGATGACAATTAAGCATTTTTTGCCCTTGTGCTTGTCAGCAAGGATTTGTTCAGGGGTTTGGGGTTTTTTGTATACAGTCATCAGCCTTCGTGATCCAAGGTACTGTTGTACCTGGATGATAAATTCTGTCCCCAGATGTCAGCCCACTATTGGCTTACGCTTGTCTCATGTTCTTGCAGACTAAAGTCAACAAGTTAATTGAGCATATTTCAGGAGATTTTTTTGGCAAAAGTATTTTGGAACCTGCATTTTAAAAGTTCTGGTAAAAATCTAGCAGCCCAAGGAGCAGTTTTGGAGGGCAGGGGGAGGGTAGATGGGGCTGGATTTGTAAGGCCAGCCAGTGTTGTTTGGTAAGATTTTTATAACAGGGATATCTGAGAGAACTGACACATAAGGCAGATAAGACTTTTTGTTGTTGTTAATATATCCTACACACATACACAAGTTCTTGTTCTGCCTCTTCAAGGAAACAGGATACCCGTATTGTCTGCAGGCTGAAAACTATGCCAACGTTAGCAAGAACAAGCAAAAAATAGGACTGAGAGAAAAGTGAGGTTGCTGAGCTTTTAAAAAATTATCTTTAAAAAGTTTTCAAGAGTTCTTGTTAAAATGGTTATAATTAAAATATTACTATAGTTTTGAAAACCTGTTTCACTGATTGCCTTTTTCATGTGAACTTGTACATCCTTCTGTGCTTTAATTTACATTTCTGTAGACGACAGTCAGCAGATTTACCAGGAGATGTAGGGAATCCTATTTATATAGCAGACTGTTCATGAATGGCAGAGGCATTAAGGGAATACAAAAGTCTTTCCCAAGAATGAAATAAACTCAATCTTTTTCTACTATATTTATCTGAATACTTAATGTAGCAGCATTTGTTTTTTTTAGAGAATTGTCTAGATGAAAGCAAAAAAATCATGTAGTTAATCAATAGATCTAGTAATTAATTTTGTGGAGGCATGGGAGGTGTGTGTGGTTTTTTTTCTTAGTAGGGCTTTGAACTGGAAATGTAGCTACCACATGAAATCTGAGTTCTGGCACCCACTCAGAACAGCAGTCCATCTGCTAGCAAGGCACACTGTTGATTTTTTTTTTTTTTTAAAAGCTTATTTTTTTTAATTCCTTAGTAGTTGCAAATGCAAGTAGTACTGTATACCTTAAGGTGAAAGGCAATTTGTGATGCCTTACTAAAGTGACATCCAGACATCCTTTACACTAGTGCAAGTTACCATCAAAAAAAGAATATATACCTGCATGCTTGTGTAACGGTTTGGTGTAAATTGTTTTTTCCTTTTCAAGAAAAAAAGAAAATCCCACATCTTTACACAATGCATTATTTAGCAGTGATTTCCTCTGCATTCTTGCTCTGAGTAGTCTTACAAGTAACTGGCTCTGCAAAAATTTTCTTAATTAGGCCTGCATGTAATATTTGTCTACCTGGGCAAGCATCACTCATGGTCATGCTCCCATCAGCTTGTTGTCATAGTCTCCCCCCTCCATCCCCTTTCTATTTTTATGCCTGGTTTCATTCTGAAAAAATGAGTATTGTTGTATGGAGTAGTGATGTTGGGTTATAGTAACAGTATGTGCAAGGAAAGGGTTGTAGGGGTAAGTAATGTTTGTTTTCTAATTGGAAAAGATAGGTGAGCTCTTGGGCAGCTTCAGCAGTACCTTCTCCTCCAGCAGACCTGCTGCATTCAATTCAGTGTATCCAAGCTATCTTTAATGCAAGTCTGTTGTGTTAGTGGTATGTGGCTACATATATACAAGAAATAGCACTGTAAGATACTGTAAGCAGGTCTGATGATGATACTTCATAGCTGCCTGCTAATATAGGGGACATACTGTTAAGGCCGTTAGGTTACTTGGGGAGAACCTGCAGGTTGAATTTCCTCCACAAATTCCTTCTTACCCTTAATTTTATAAGGAGAACTCTGCTTTGTACCCAGATGATTAAACTTGCAAAGTTGGCAGTTAGGGCTTAAAAAAAAAAAAAAAAGTTATAAAAATTAAGCGAGATCAATATAGAACCATCTTGATAAGAAATGCAACATTCTCTGATGCAGTTTTACAAGTCCTTTTCAAGGTGGACACTACCTTAAAGCTGGCAAAAACCGGCTTCTTATAATCAAAACTTGACATAAGATGTCTAGATTCTGATTCAGAAGAACACACACATTTTTAGGTTTGGTGTGGTTTTTTTAAATTATTGCTTAATAGCACCGTCATGCTTTTGGTCCCGTGTCGTGATTGTGGTGCTTTGCTCAATAGCATTGTAAAATTGTACTGTAAAGCCTACTCCTAATTATGGGATGATGAGAGGGTCAGGAATTTAGGATGTTCAGTCCTTCATTAAATCCACACTGAAAGATAAATTACCATGCAGAACTTTGGTGGAACTGTTACAGTTTCATAAACCTTGTCTTTCTCTACAGGCTGGGCTCTGCTGCTTCCATGTTCATTTCAGGATAATAACTTCTTTGCTGGTTATATGCTTTCTGCTCACATCATTCAGTTTAAATGTCTTGTGGTGCTTTGCTTGGATCTTGCTGTAGTTGTACTACTGAAATTTTGGTTTATGCTGTTATTATTGGTACTGTGTTTTAGCAAAGTTAGAAAGTGGAAAACAGTTACTTAATCCAAACCAGATTTCCTATCTGTGTTTGTTTACAGAGCCTCTGGCACACAACTTGCATGGCTAAAAGGCCATACAGTGCTGTAATCAAAATGTTGTTGTTACATAAATATAATGCTGCCACTTCTTTTGATGTAACAGTTGTGAGTTTGTCTGCTGACGATTCTCTCTTTGTTCATGTCTTCCAAGCTGAAATGCTTTCACGTGAAACAAATGTCTCCATAAATTTGTGCCGTTTTTTTCTCCCTTTCATATTTTGTTCTCTGAACCCGGAATTTGGGGATAAAGCAGAATTCTGTCATGTTCTTCAGGGGAAAATAGTAGCTCCATGATTCCACAGTATTTGATGTGTACCATCTGTACTTTATTAAACCTCATTTTGCATACATAAGCAACATTGGGATGCTACATTGGGGTCAACCTAACCATGTGTGCTACAGTATAGCAGTGCTTTATTGTACAAGTGTAATTAAGTTGTTAAAAGGAAGCTTGTTTTCTTGCCAGTAAAAGACCAATTTGAAGTACAAATAGGGAAGACAAGAAATGCTTAGAAAGACAATAAGTCAGCACTCAAAAAAAAAAATTAACCATAATACTAGGGCTATGGAATAGGTTCCTTGCCTGTTTCCATTATCCTTATGTTGATCTTGCTTTCAGCAGTTTTCCTTATTGTTTAATTGGCTCCTGTTAAAAATCTGATCTGAGAAAAATATATTTTCAGGCAACTAAAACTGACAAAACCAGAATTTAATTTATCACTTTTACAGAGGTTCGTTCTTTTTCACAGATACGCGAGGGCCCAGGGAGTGAAAGCATAGACTTGTATGGATCAGGGCTTTTTCCTTTAGTGCCATTCACTTTATTTACAAGCTTTTGTTCATGCTACCTTGCTTTCTGTCTTGCAGTGTGCCCCAGCTCATGTGGCAAGCGAGCCTGTACAGACCAAAATGAGTGTTGCCATCCCGAATGCTTGGGGAGCTGCACAGCGCCTGACAACAACACCGCTTGCGTGGCCTGCCGCAATTACTACTACGAAGGAGTCTGCATGCCCACCTGCCCTCCTAACACCTACAAGTTCGAGGGCTGGCGCTGTGTGACTAAAGAGTTTTGCTCCAAAGTCCCTGCCACTGAAACCAGCGAATATGAGAGGTTTGTGATTCACAACGATGAGTGCATGGCAGAATGCCCTTCTGGATTTATACGCAATGGGAGCCAAAGGTAATGCAGCTTCTGGAAAGTCCATCAGAGTTGTCATGTTTGAATTTTTCCACCCCTTATGCTGTGGCATCTTGTGATCTAAATTACGTTAGGTAGAAATGAGAGCATATGATGAGGAATTGTGTTACTGCCTGGTAAAGGCTTGCTTAGATGAATTCACCGTTGAAAGGTCTGATTGTATGTGGTCTTGGACTTTGTCAGTTGTCACTGATTCTTCTGAAGGACTTGAGGAGGTCAGTACAATGCAGAACCAGGTCTTCTGTAATAGTAATAAAATGAAAGAGAAAGCCCAGGAACGCAAGGTTGGAGGTTGGCCAATGACCATTATTGCACAGAACAAACTGTAGGAGTTATCTTGCTTTGCATATTATTTGCTTTATGTGTGCTTGCCTTTGACACATGTATTCTGTAGTGTATTTCATTTTACTTCCCTTTTTCCACTGTTTCCAGAAGGATAACAGTGGTGTTTTAGAAGGGAGCAATCATGCAGATGGTAACAAAAATAATGCAGCAACTGACAGTGCTATACAGAATAATTTATTGGAAGAATGTCACTCACCTGCTCTTATTTAATTATAATAGTTGGAGTGATGCATGCTTATGATTTTCTTACTTGACCAGTGGTTTAAGCAAGCAGCCTCAGTTATCTGCTGACCTTTGGATGTTGTGGACTTTTGAGTAAAGGATAGTCAGAGTGCTGAAATTCATAGTGCTTCAGTACTATGCTACAAAGATGTTTTTGTAGGTTGTTCTAAGATGTTGGGTGTTTTTGAAAGGTCGCTCTGATGATACCTGCACAGGTGGTGTGTCTGTGATTGTGTGTCATCCATCCCTTCGATCAAATAGTAAGGCAGTCTCTGGTTGACATTTGGATGTAAGCAACTTAACACTGTCTTTACTCAAATCCAGATATCCACCTGAGAAATGTTTCTTTTGTTATCTACTTGAGCTTGTAGTACCAGCTGTTTGAACCACTTACACTGAAGTGCATGGCCATCCTATCTTATCTCAGCGTTGTGCTCTGCTGCAAAGATTGAAAGGAGCTGTAACTCAAGGCTAGTGAATGTTTTGTTCCCCAGAGGTGGTGTTAACAAATAGTTGCAAATGGAAAACATTTCCATCATTCTTTGTATGTTTAGTTGAATGCCTCTTGCTTGTGTCTGCAGTTTTTAGTGGTTTGTGGCATGTTGCAGTGCAGGATTTTGAAATAGGTGCTTACTACTATGAAAAGGAAGCTTCTTGCTTTTATTGTTTAGGCATGAAAAACTGTTGTTATCAATTTACATGTTTCTTTAAGCCTCAGAAGAAAGTGGGTTCAATTTCTTTCAAAAAAGAATAAATAGTAAGTCCATGTTTGTCAGCATTGCCATCAAAAGCTTTCATCTTTGGAGCTGGGGTTGTTTTTTTTCTTTCTCATTTTTCCTTTCTAAAGAGATAATGTGGAGTAAGTAATAATGAAATACGAAGGAAAGTGCTAGAATGAATTGAAAATTTTAAAATTACCTTGAATTGGGAAAGATACTTACCAGGAGGATTGATCAGAGGGCATGTTTTGTGCACTCGTGAAGTGTTCATTTGGAGAAGAGTATGCATACAGTATAACATGGAGCCTTTAAAACCAAAGGCTAGGCTGGCCTGAGTTCTTGTTCCTTGAGTTGGGCCACTAAAAAACACTTCTGTGAGTGTGAGTATAAGAAGCAGGAGAAGTGAGCCTGTGCTTCAGTGTTTCCTCCCAGCTTCTGGGAATCCAATTTCTTTGAGTTCAGGGCTTTGTCTGTCTTGGTGTTTTATACGTCACTGGCAGACCTGTTCTCTCTCCATCTGTGTAATCCATTTTGAACCTGCTTAGACTTCTGGCCAGTCTCTCCCTATTTTTGTTGCAAATTAGTTTTGCCTTGCATCAAGATGCCTGCTTCTCTTTGTTTAAACTTGCTGCTTTAATACATCTTAAGCTATAAGAAATAGTGACTAATTCAGTGCTCGCTTTCTCCACATCACTCATGCCTATATGCTCCCACAGTTGTCTTTCCCGAACTAAACCAGCCAGGAGCATAGAATTCCCTTGTGCTGAGCTTCAAATGTTGGTTTAAGGGCACGGAGACAGACAACTTTATAAGAACTTGAACAGTATTTTCCCATCTCTGGTTCCTGGCTGGCCTCTTTTTGGAGGTTGGGCCTGGATTAGCATGAAACTTCACAGCACTCTGAGGCTGTTTGCATAAATAGCAAGGGTGGTCTTTCTGGGTATAATGAAGTTAGAATAAATGAACAAATGTGAGGGCACTGGGTTTTACCCGAAGGACCGCAGAGCCTTTCAGAAGCTGGCAGACAGGGGGTATAGGTCTGTTCCTTCGCTCCCATGTTGCTCTAAATGGGAGATACGATGCTCCAGCCTCTCTGGAGTCCAGTGGGCGAGTGTGCTGAGTTATCTGCAACCCTCTGCACAAGTATGGTAACTTTCATTCTAGCTTGAAGAATTTCTCTAAGCTTTAGAGCAAAATGTCTTTCAAAATTGAACTCAAAGCTGTCCACAGACTCAAGAGTTTCATATTGTGACTTGTTTTGCGTCTCCCTTTCTTTTCTAACAGCATGTTCTGCAGTCCTTGTGAGGGGCCTTGTCCCAAAATTTGTGAGGACGGGAAAACGAAGACCATTGACTCTGTCACGTCAGCACAAATGTTGCAGGGATGCACAATTCTCAAGGGAAATCTGCTGATTAACATCCGTCGTGGAAGTAAGTGATTGCCCTCTCTTTATGAACCTCTGATAAGGCTGCTTTTAATATTTTTCCTTTTGTCTGTCAACATAGTAAGAACATTAAAACCTCAGCAAACTGCTTTCCAATCCAATAGCAGTACTTCTGTTTGATTTGGCCAACAGTAGCACCATTCTTCAACACGCAGATGGAATAGGTATTCAGAAGCTACCAAGTTATAAAAGGCAGTGAAAGCTGGTATTTTTGTTAGCTTTTTTGGCAGGACAGGGAACCAGGATTAGGCAGAGATGAGCAGTAGTCCCAAAGGAATAATAAAGGCCTGGGAAGGTGAAGTTGAAAATCCTTGCATCTGGGTAGGTAAATAACTTGTCTGCAAGTAAAACATGACACTGTAAGTCTGCATATCCTCACTTCTTAAGTCAAGGCGTGGTGTCTTGCTAAAACATGGAATCCAAAGTGCTGAGAGCTCTTATAAAGCATAGCACTGTGCCTCTGGATGGTCATCGTTAGTGAGCTGGCCACCTTTGTCACATGTCTTGAACAAGCTCTGGATTAAATTTGTCAGAGCAGTGATTCATCAGCCAGGGGAAGTGTTGACAGTTGATGAGCTCTTAAAAGCAGAGTAAAAATCACTGTTAGTTTTTATTGGACGTGTATCTCCCTATGGAAGTTCCCTTTTGGTTTCATGAATAAGGTTGAAACACTGAGATACATTTGATTCCCCTCCTCCTGCTGAATGAAAACTTCAGGGTTTAGAAACAGCATGTGGATTATTTCACTTGTGATCCCACTGCTACAGTCTTCTATATGGGAGATGTTCCGGTTACCTGGGACAAGTGTAGGTTGTTTTATTTTTAAAGTATTATCTTAAGTGTGCTGAAGAGCATCTGTTTCCTCCCAGCTTATATGGTGTGGGAACCAACCATTGGTATTGGGCTTCTAAGGCATCTGTTAGGACTTTTGGTGTTTGTTGCCATCCTGTAGCAGCTTCTCCCATCCTGAGAGTTTAAAACCTTCCCCTCACAACTGCAGTGTCTGCAGTGTAACTTTGCAGGATGACAGTGGGTGTGGGCCGGGGATTGCTGGAGGCAAGGACTGCACGTCTCCAGCCTTGTGAAGGATGGGGTGTTGTAGACCTAGGCAGGGACAGTACAGTTCCTAAGGAGGGGACAGTGCTGAAGAGTAGGGCTTGCTCTGCAGTTGTTTTAATAATTCATTCTAGAAAAGCATCCTTTAGTGAGTTGTATGGACCATGCTTCGTGACATGAAGACATCCTTATGTCCTTCTGGTTTTGTCTTTGCTGTTTCATCGAGAGTTCTCCAGTTTTTTTTAACCAAAGCTCTTTAGGTCACTGAAGACCTTTATGCCCCAAAGACGACCAGTACCTCCACCTCTTGATCTTCAGTCTCATTCTCTGTCCTCCAGTGGAGCTTTCTGCCTGAGCTTTGCTCTGTAGCTGGAGAGCAATTCCAGTCTCATGGATGTGTACATTTACACAAAGGTTTTTTTATCCCTGCAGAATGCTGGCTCAACATTTGGTGCTGGCTTTGGAGTGCAGTGTCCATGGAAAAATCAGGTATACCAGTATGGAAAAGCAAGACTGGTTTTCCACTGTTGCTCTGTAGCTTTATTTTGCTCTTCAGCCATCTGTACGCACAGGCAACTGTTCCTGGGGGAGGAATACCAGTGTGTCTCATTTTCAAAAGCAACAAATACAAACATTTTCTTCTACCAAGCTAATACTGCATTAAGCAGAGTAGCAGTTAAAGCTGTGAATTCTGCAATAATAAAATTACATTTTTCTTATGTAGATAACATCGCCTCAGAACTGGAGAATTTTATGGGTCTGATTGAGACAGTAACAGGGTATGTGAAGATTCGTCATTCCCATGCATTAGTCTCCTTGTCTTTCTTGAAGAACCTGCGGTATATTCTGGGAGAGGAACAGGTGGACGGGTAAGTGTTCAGATATTTGCAGATGCAATTTCACTTTAATAGAAAGTCACAGAGAATAAGTCTAGTAATAAACATTCACATACCATTTATAGAATCTTCTTTTCCACTAATATGCAGCATTTTTCTCCTGATGAACACCACTGCACAGTCATTGCTCATTTGGATTACTTTCCAAATCAGCATGTTAAACTGAGTATATTAAAAGTATTTTTATGGTAACTTTGCTGTTGCTTTTCACTTTAGGTTTTTTTAGAGAGATTCTTTGCATAGATAAAGTGTCATCATATGTTCTTTTTGCTCTATTTGAGAAAATTTGTTCTTTTTGCTCTATTTGAGAAAAGAGTGTCTTCAGAAAGAATTGGATGTTTTTGCAGTTCTTTACTGTGGACTTCTTACAGTTTTATGGAGAATGTCAGCTGAAAGGAAGCCTGAACTTTATTAACCAGGGACTGCAGCTGGAAGTGACCCAAGTAATATGAAATAGATGTCAAGTTGCGATTGTTTGCAACTCCTTGAAATGCTAACATTAAATGAATTATCTATTGAGCAGGAAAAAGAGTGGTCAGGAAATGTAAAGTCGATCTCTTGAAATGTTTGCTGTGGGTTGTTATGCAGTGTGTGATACTTTTTGCTGTATATAACTGCTGTTTTCCTATGATGATAAGAAATAGTTGAGACAAAAGTTTTTATCTCCACAGAACTTGCAGTACTGAGGTGTGGTGATGGTCCTTCAGCAAACTGCCTTGCTCTTTCTCTTCCTGAATTGAGTAGCCATCCCAAGTTTAAACCAGTGTTCTGTGGGAGAAATAAGTCTCCCTTAGTAATTACAGAACTAATAAATGAAGAATTTTGGGAAATCATATAAGAAGAGGTGATGGGAGGGTCATGGGAAAGGTTGCTTGTCTGATTTATCTGCCCCGACAGGATAAAGTTACAGCATGAAGGATTCTTCACAACCTCCCTCTTTCTCTCAGGCTAGTCTTTGGTCAGCCTTAAATTCTTAAAATTCCACCATCTGACAGAGCAAGTTAAAGGGCACCTCTTCATCCTGCACTTGAAAAGCATGCTGTCTTTTCAGTAAGAACACTGGCTCTACGGAAAAGCTTGTTTCTAATTGCAAATCCTAGAGGCTTGTCACTTTGCTGAGCGCAAGGCTCATTCAGCCCACTTACGATGTGGTGTGCTCTCACAGATACTCCAGTTATTGATTTGTCTTTTCTTCTCTCCCCCTCTCTCCCTTGCTCTCTTTAAATTTGAGTTTAGCTTTGTGTTTCAAGTAGTAATTATACTTATGGTGCCTTGTATGTCAGCAAGCAGAGCTGATATGAAGGGAAATGGCAGGTTTTAACATCAAATTCCCAAATAGAGAAGTAAATAGGTGCAGCATTGAAGAGGAAAAAGGGGGACAAGTGGGGGAGGTAAAATTAGATCTATAGTAAAGAACTACTTGGGCTAAAATTCACTTATGCTAGGAAATTACTGAAGTTACATACTTCAGGTCAGGGACAGTCTCTTTGTTTGGAAAACGCCTAGCATAATTTAGGCATTACCAGAGTCTAAATAACATTTCCAAAAATACTTAGATGGAAGTAGGCACCTGGAAAGAAAGGACTGAGCTTGGACAATTACTTTGGCAGTTATGAACAACAGGGAGTGGGGTCTTAACCTGGGAAGTACTGGGCTGCTGGAACAATAGCTGTTTATGCCAGCATTGCCTTGCAGGGTGAGAGGAAGGGTAACTTAAGATCCATTATAATAGTTGTTCATTACATGACTGACCCCACCACCACTATCCCCCC
>NW_020799112.1:11945999-11953169 GCF_003259725.1 Athene cunicularia
CCCCCCCCCCCCCCCCTTTTTTTTTTTTTTTAAATTGAACTGGACCAACAAAACTACTTAAGTATTTCTTTCTTCCTTATGCAGTTGCTCGTGCCTGCTTTTGTTATCACAGAAAATGAAAAGTTTAGAGGCAATTTACTTTGTTTTAGAGTATTCATTGCCTCTTGAACACTGTGTCTGTAGTGAACATGCTTCCAGGGCAAGAAAAACATTTCTCTTTGTAAATAGGGAAACTGAAATGGAGGTGTGCTGGAGGTGTCTCGGTGTCTGTTGCAGGATTTTTATTCCTAGCCTGGCATTCAGTCTGCTGGGCCCCTCTGTCCTCTTCTGGGGTGCTGTGTGTTCGTTCCTGTCATAGACTGCAGCTGCCATGTTGATGAATGACACTTCTCAAAACATCTCCAGGTTGGCTACCTGCAAAATGAGCCATTTGTGGCCTTCGGGAGCAAGCGAGGAGATGGTGGCCGAGGAAGGGTTCCTGTCATGACACTGACTCGCTGCTGATGTTGTGATAAAACTTCTGTAGCAAATTCGTGACAGTCTCTACAAAAGCAAAACGAACCCCCCCCACTGTTTCCACATCATTTTGAAACGGAGGCATCAGTAGCTGTCAGGCTTGTTGGAAGGTGTGAACAGGATCTCTAGGTGTTGTATGGCTCCTCACTGAAGATTTTACAGTTTCTTTTCCTGGGATTGTTAGATTATGGTGAATTCAAACAGTCAACACGACAGCAGCAAGGCTTGTTCTAGCCACAGCATTTCAAGCAGTCACCCTGTGTGTGGGAGTGTTTTAGGAATAACATCCTCTGGGCTGGTGATAAACACAGGTCATGAGCCTGTCTGCAGTGGCAGGGTCCCATGGGGGAATGCTCCTCGGCTTTGTTTTTGTCAAAGGGGAGCCGATAAAGACGCTGTTTTTCAGCCATCCACATGCAGGTGAAGTTTCAAAAACTGATTTGGGGAGTTTGTACACTGAGGTGTGAGGCTGGGCTTGTGTGGGGGTTTAAGAAACTCATCAGTTTGCCTTTTCGAGCTGGACAAGAATCCCTGAACTTTAGTATTAGTAAGGTACATTACTTCTACATCCATAGGTTAGTATAAAAGCCCCTGGTTTCCTACTTGTGTATTTGCCTGTGGAGATGCGATTATTGGCCAAAACCAGCTGTTTCTAAGCTGCTTACAATTTACATTATCAAGGTGTGTTTAAGCATCTGTTAGAGACAGAAACTAGAAATTAGAGACAGAAACAGTGGTTCTGCTTGAAGTTCTGGTGGGCAAACGTAAGCAAAAGAATGTAACAGCATTATTAAAAAGTTAGCAATGTTTTGATAAAGTTCAGGCTTGTAGAGAAATCTGAAGAATGAACCTATTTGAAGAGAGACCATCAAATGGAGCATTTTGTTCGACTGTTGTCCTCTGTACTGTTCTTTGTTGAGGTGTTGTGCTCTATTTGTTTGAGTCTGTAGTCAGGTCCTCATCAGGGATCAGGGTCACACTGTGGTACGAGTGTAGAACATATATGATGTTAATAGACAGTTTCTAGCCAACTTGTGGCATGTTTTGTGTATGTAAAGCAGTAAGTGTTTTCCTTTTTTCCTGTCTCTTGCTGGGTGATTGTCTCAGCTACCTGGTTTAGTGGGATTTTCTGTCTGTCTTGTCATTGGTAGCGCTGAGAGGTGAGCGTCTTCTGTTCTGTGTGTCCTGCAGAGTTGGTCCTCTTGTCCTAGGGTAGTCAGTCTGCTATAAAACTCTGCTGCCTGGTAGCCAGCTTATTCACTGCTCTCATTCCCAGTTCTCCGCCAGTTCTCATTGCCTTTTTAGTGCAAGTCACTTGCCTTTCTTCACGTGCATTACTCTCTTATTAATAGTGTACTTATCTGGTCATTACCACTTCCAGGAGCATTTTTGTGTCCTGTACACTTTGGAGGGGGATAAAGGGTGATTGAAAGCTTATTGAGAGGTTTTCATCACCTGCATTTCCTTTTGGTTTGAATCTCATGTTCTGCCTCCAATCTTTACGATGGTTGAATGTGCACAGATGCAGCATTGCTCCTAGATAGTGTGAAGCAGGCTTTTCATGTATGCAGTCAGTCATTAAGTGGCTGTGGGTGCTCTGCAGTTGGGGATACACATCATGTTGTGGGAATTCTCTCTTGTGGGTGTGCATGGGTTATGCAGGTCGCCTTGAGACTTTTTATGGCAAGCCAGGACCAGATGTGCCTCCTACTCCTGTTCAGAGGTTTAGCCTGTCCTTCAGGCCATAATCTCCAGTCATTCCCTTAGTTACTGTCTCCAGGGTTTGATTGGCAGTGCTTTGTTTTCCTACAGTGAATCTTTTATTCTTTCCATGCTATCTTCCTTTGCATCCTGATTTTTTCCACAGCTGTTAGAGCCAAAGTCTGATATAATCTTTATTTATAACTCTAGAACCTAAGCCCTAAGTGCACTCTGGTTGCCCTCTGCTCCACCTTTCAAGCCATGTGGTGCTGCACCTCTCCTGTGACTGAGACTGTATATAGGCCTCCAAATGTGGTTTCCCTGGTGCTTTGAATGGTGCTAGAATAACTTCCACTAATTTATACTTTCAGTGTATATATGAACCCTTAGGACCTGTTTGCCTTGACTCAAATGGCTGCTCAAACTTGTGCAGATGGCTTTAATGCATGAGCTGCAGTAACTCCCATCTCTGTCCCAGTTGCTGCGCAGTTGTGTGAAGCACCAGCGTGTGCTTGATTTGCCTCATTTATTCACACTCTTGAAAGCATAGCCCCGTTGCTTTAACACAAGAATTATCTCTAGTGTCTAAAGCATAATTGCCACAGTTATGAGGAGAAGACAGGCTAGGCTGTTATTAAATATTTAAAATGGTTTCTGTAGTTGTGGAGCCACACCTCTGTTTATTGTGTTTATTCTGAGTCCAGCTTTTTGGGTCTTTCCTGAAAAGCTTAGTTACCATCACTTAATCACATGGCTAATTACAGTGAAGCATCATTACAGCAGTGCACAGGGAGCTGCAGGCATTTTAGTCATCTGTGACAGTAATGCCTGTCTCAAACACAGTTTTTTGATGATGTATGTCAAATCCCACATGCAGTTCAGCACCCTTGTTTTCTTCTGGCAAGGTGCATTTAAAGCACAAACATGTATGTGCTCCCTTGTCAGCTGGGCGCATTCTTCTCTGCATCTGTCTGAAGTGGCACTAGGTATATCAATTTCACTAGCAATCCTAGATAATCGAGAGACAGTTGGAAACAGGAGAAAACACTTATTTTTCACATTGTTCTGAAAATACACTCAGCATTTCGGTATGTTACAAGAAACTACAACTGTGGTCTGCACAGACTGAAACTGGAATGCAGTTTTCACCTCAGGTTGGGTGAGGGGGGAATTCATGCTAAATTTTAAGTGAAGTAGTTGAAGGGAAACCATAAATGTAGTATGTCAGCTTCTTATGAGCCCCGTGGTTTGCCTGCCGTGTTACCCTGCAGAAATTCTGACTGTAGTTAAAGGATGTGTAGAAGGCCTAGTTTCATTGTGTTGGTGTGGATTTACCATTGCAAGGCTTCATTGTGCTAATAATGGATTTTATGTTGCTGTGGTTAATGTTGGTGGGATTTTACACAGAGGTATAATAAATGATGCCATCATGGGTTGGTTTGATTTAGGTTCATCAGCTACACAGACCTTTAATCCTTTCCCAATTGTGCATTCCTGTTCCTGCTGTCCCAAAATACGTGTCTTTGCAGGTGTTGTCTTGCTGCTGATGTAGAGCCTATAATCTTGCTTCTGCTGCACCTCTTTGGTTTTTTCCAATTCAGCACAATGGAGTGGTACTTTCTTTATATGTAATAGGCTTTACACACAGAACTTTGTGTTTAGGATCTGTGGAAATAAAGGATGTTCATGTTATTCTGCTGCTGTGCTTAAGGAATGGGCTCAACACATGCTGCTGCCTCTGTTAGTTGTGTACTTCGAAGTGTGGATCCTGTGCTGTGCAGTCAGTGCAACTGTTTACTGTCAGGTTTTGATGTATAGGTGCAACTGTACTTGGCACAATGTAGGAAATCTTTACTGGGCAAAGAGGTAAACTTGAGAGGCAAGGAAACCTCACTATACAAACTCTTTAGAGTTGCTTTTGTAAACAGAGGCAAGACAGCTGTGTTCACCATTATATTTTATTGTCAGAATTGCACCATGTTTTTCCTCCCATAAGGTATGTAAGGTTATTGCTTCCCATTTGCCAGAAAATGGAAAATCCAGTGTAGAGACCTACTGTTCAGAGGATATGAATTTATATTCCTCGTAGCAGCTTCTATACAATTAAAACATGTGGGAGTGAGATTTTCATGGAGTGGTATCAGCCTTGGTGTCCAGTGTTAGTCATGTCCATGCCCTCTGACTGAAGTGAGCATTCAGTGAAAATATTATCCATGAGAGAGAAGAAAATCCTTTACTCTGCTGCACACCAATTTAAAGTAATAAGAGGAAACAGAGTGTTTTAAAGTTTTCTTATATTAAGGTGTTCTGGGTTGGAATTGGCCATGAATTAAAACTAATATTTTTCCTTCAAAAATTTCCTTCTAGGAATTATTCCTTCTACGTGCTTGACAACCACAATCTTCAGCAGCTGTGGGACTGGAACCATCATAACTTGACGATCAAGGAGGGGAAAATGTACTTTGCATTTAATCCTAAACTGTGTGTTTCTGAGATTTACCGTATGGAGGAGGTTTCAGGAACCAAGGGGCGACAGAGCAAAGGCGATATAAATCCAAGGAACAATGGGGAGAGAGCCTCTTGTAAGTAAACAAGAAAAAAAAAAATCTCAAGGCAAACTGCATAGGAGGGTGTCACAAAAAAAAAAGAAAAAAAACACATACTGCCACATTGCTGTCCACTACAATATTTACAGTTTAGAAATTACAGTAGGTTTTCAGTCATTCTGTTTGTTCAGTTTTTAAAATGTAGCTGTGAAAGTATGTTTGCATGCATGGAAAATTATGTGGTTGCATAGTCACTGTGTCATCTGCAAAAACCATTTGAGGAAGACAACTGCTTTCCAAATACCCTTTGTTGTGACAGCGGCATTGTATAGCAATGGGAACATACCTGGGAAACGAGAAATAAAATCTAGTGGTTTGGTATATCCAGCAAGGAGTGGTTTTTTGCTTTCCTCTGCAAATGTACATCATTATAGGTGGTTTCCTCTCTTGGACATCTACTCTTTCTTGATACTGAGGAGGCTGCTGAATAACAGTTCCACAGACACCAAAACAAACTGTTTCTGTTCTGTACAATCTCCTTTTCAGCTTCTGCCAAATCTTGTACCTTGTTGCTAGAAATGCATGTTGTAAACTCAGTTTTTTCTGCTTTATTTTCAAATAATTTGCTTTTGAATTGAAAACACTTCTTTGTGTTCTACAGTATTCCTAAACTCTATTGTACCTGCATTTAATTTTGGATTCTGCAATGGCAGAGTTATTGGAAAGTTCTCTTTTGGCTTCAGTGGTCTGCACATCAGGTCTCCAGGTGTAATGAACACATTTAAAAGCAGTCTCTCATCTAGGAATTAAGATGACAGAATGCCTACAAATTTGACCTCATGCTCAAACTCTTAGAACTGACAGTGTGTTTTTCCTTTTGTCTATTTGTGGTATTCTTGGAGTTGAGTAAATGAAAATGGATCTTGTGTATAAGTGAAGTCCCCTTGTTCTGGATGGTGTTTACAAAACTAGGACACGTACTCTGCTGAATGTCTCTTTAGGCGTGATGCATAAATGCAGATGGCATAGATCCTTGTTGTAAGCACACTCCATTCTTTGCACATTCAATAGAGCAAAGGCTTGCAGTCCTGGAGGAGTTACAGACACACAGCCAGTCCTTACTACCACTGAGGCTAGTGCCAGCCGCTGCCTGTTTTTTTAAAAAAACATTACAGAAAGCTTTCTGACTCCGAGAAGGGGAAAAGAATCAACAAAAGCTAACTGCCTTTGAAAAGATAGCACCAATAGTGCCAGTGTACATGAGGGTGAAAACCCCTTTATTTTCAGAGAGTTCTATTGGAACATTAGAAACTAACTCACAGTTGACACTTAGAACACAATTTCTTCATCCAAGAAATTAAGTTTTTAAAATGCTATTTTGTTTTGGATTGGAAAGCTCAGTGAGTTGGTAGTGGGAAGCCATTCATTTCAAAGCTGCCAGCTTCCATCCAGCTCTGTTCAGAAGAGTAGCTGGAAGCTGCTGCCATCAAATGGTTGTGCCGTATATGAACTGAGTTTTGGAGTTCTTGGTCCAGCCTCTCATGAATAGGAATGTAAATTCCTTTGTCCTTTCCATGTTGTCCATTCCTTAGAAAAACAAATTGTAGTTGTCAAAAGTTGTCCTGGAAAGTGAGAACACAGAGGCCAGTTACTTCTCTGTGCATGCATTGAAGTTGGATGATTAATTTAGTGCTTCTAAACCAGTCCTGTGAATAAACAGGACTTCCATTCCTTGCTCAGGGAAAGTCTGAAGTAGTTTTCAAGAGCTTTCTGATGATGCATTAAAAGAAAATACGCTTCAGAAAAAATATTGCAGGTATCTCCACCATATTCTGAAATGATTGCCAAGGTCACTGCTTGCCCTTAAGCACTCAAATGTAGTAGAATGAAATACTAAACTCTACAGAGACAAAGGCTGTTGGTACACTGTGGTTATCGTAGGCACTACTGGAAAGACTAATTGACCAAAACTGATACCTAAGAAACAGCAAAAACCAATGGGTGATGTGGTGCTAACTCTGTCACGTCCTGTCCTTTTGTATTGCAGGTGAAAGCCACATACTGCGTTTTGTTTCCAACACTACGCTCAAGAATCGGATTAAACTAACATGGGAACGGTATCGCCCTCCAGATTATAGAGATCTCATTAGCTTCACTGTTTACTACAAGGAAGCGTAAGTAGATGTCGTCAGAGACTAATGGGACAGTCCAAGAAATAGTAGACAATTCTATTCAGACTGTTGGATATCTCTCCCGCTTCACATATTTACTCCTCAAGTCCTGCTTTTGTTCAAATTCTTTTCTTGGTGGAGCACAAGCCCCCTTTAAAAGAGGATTGTTTTGATTGAAGCCTACAAATGGATTCCAAATCCATCAGGAAGTTTCAAATTTGGGGGGGGGGGGGGGG